>NC_091067.1:99638948-100263948 GCF_000393655.2 Nicotiana sylvestris
TGACTTAGGAGTAGAGTGAGAGTGCTTGACATAGTTTGAAAGGTTTCAGTAGGAAAACAGTATAAAAAAGAGGTTTGTTTGAAAGAGTTTGTGGATTAAAAGAGGGAGTCATGCAGTAAAATTTTTTTGAAAAAGAGTTAATCAGCAAATCAAACATGGATCCCAAAACCAACTAAGCAATACTTAAAGAACACAGAACCAAATAGAAGGAACAAACTACACACAGGGGTGCTAGGGATTGGGGATACATAAAGCACATGACTGTGAACACATACAAGCAGAGGTCTTAGGAATTGGTACAGACATGCTCAGACACAAATGATCAGACATAATCACATAACCAGCAATGCTTAAGGGGGTTTAGTATAGGATCCACATGATTTCAGGTGAATCCTAGAACCATACAAGTTTAGGAGTGCAGACTACTTCATAAAGAGACTCATACCAGAAACCAGATAGAGCAAAATCACATGGAGACAGACTACATAGAGGGGGGTAACATGATTATACTGATACTAAGGACGAGGAGAACATGACATGCTAATCATACAATCAAATTAACTTCAAGTTTCACAGCAAAACTATAAGTAAAAGCAAACTAGAAACAGGAAGAACTGAAATAATAAGAGAACCATATTATTTTTGGAACTTGAATTGAAATTAGAACATACCAGTAAAGAAGATAGTAAACAAAAGTGAAGGAGTAGGAGAGCACAGTAGTTAGCCTTGGCTTGCAGTCGGCTAACTTAGAATAATAGCAATTAGCACAAAAGGGAGAGCAGAAAGTTTAAGTGTGAAAGAGAGAGCTTTTGAACCAAAGTGTTCATGTGTTTGTGTTAATGAGAGAGTGTGTATATATAGTAGTTCGAAAATTAGGTAAAATAAAGCAAGAATCATAGTAGCATAATAATTATGGAACTCAAAACCAATTAGAGCAAAATCATGACAAGTACTCCCTTAAGTTAAGGGAATCAATTCAAACGGTAAGAACAAGTAGCATATAAGGAAAGAAATCAGTGTATGACTAATAAGAAAAGAATCCAATTCAGTAAGTATAGGGTAAACAATTAGGGCTATGTTCAGAGAACTCTAATTAAGGAAATAGTCAGTAAGAATAAAGTACCACAACAGACAAGGTAGGTGAATCATTTAATTTGAACAGAAGAGGTAGAAATTGAGGGTTTAAAGGAAGGTCTTTCAATAAAACCATAAAATAGGGAATCCGGAATCAATCAAGAGGAAGTCAAGATTCAGTATTCAGCATATAAATAAAGTAAGATAAGAATAACCAGTCATAGCAAACATGCAGGTTAAACCGTATAGATAGAAAGAGGCAAGTCTGAACAATCAAGATAAACATAAACATACAGAGGTGATATAAGTTAGGCATAAGAAACTCAGTAGAAACACATTCGAAGTGAAATAGTCACAGAAACTCAAACAAGAACAGGCTAGCCACAAAATCAAACGAAGAAACCTAGAAAAATTAGGGCTTTCAACATAGGCAAGTCGAAGAGGTAGTAAACTCACAAAATCAGTCGAAGTATGCAAGAAAATAGAAGTTTAAACATAAAAATTAGTTTAAATAAAGTTTGAGAAGAAGTTTAGAAAACCCTAATTTTAGAAGAAGATGAAAACTCTTGAAATCATATGGTTTTTGTAAAGAGTTACAAGGATAGTGTAAAACATGAAAGAAGCAAACTCAAATCATTTTAAAATCGTACAAAACTAGGAGATGTAGAGAGAAATTAGGGTTTCAAAAGAAACTCAAATAGAGATGAAAGGACATGTCTAGAATCCCAAGGATCGTAACAAGTACAACATGATTTTGCTCGAAATGATACTGAAGTAGCCAAGAACAGACTAGTGACGAACCCTAGGTGCAAGTCGGCGTGGCCCTTGAAGACCTTAGAGAAGGCAAGCATAGCATTAGAGGAGCCATTGAAGGCTTAGGAGTTGAAGGGAGATCACCAGAGAAGACCAGAGAAGAAGGTCGGCGGCGGAAGGAGCTAGGGTTAGGTTGAGTGATTGAGAGAGGAGAGGAGATGAGAGAATACAGAGGCGGCGGTCTCTGAATAATGAGTTAGGGTTAGGGGTCATTTGGAATTAAAAATGGCAAGGGCTAATATGGGTCGTTGATCTCTTAGATCAACGGCCATGATTCAATTGATCCGAGGTCGGGTAGGCGAGTTTAGGGTTTGGGTCGGGTAGTTTAATATGAAATTGGGCTGGGCTAGGTTTAATTTGGGCTAAAATTGAAATGCAAATCTAGTTATAATTTAAATAGACAATTTTCCCCTATATAATTTATAATAAATAATATATAATTTCTGGAAAATAATTATGTATACTAAAATGATTTAAAATATATATTTAACATTTTAAAAATATAGAAGGTCGATTTTATGCATATAAACGTAATTAAATATGCAATTTAGCTTTAAAAATACATAATGTAATTATTAAAATGCATAAAAAAAAATTTAATCATATTTTGGCACAAATATAGAAATTAAATGACTAAATCACCCCAAACATAATTTGAGGGATAATTATTGGGAATTTTATGAATAAAAAGGAAAGAAATAAGTCAATTAAAAATCTTTAATATTATAGAAAAATTATAAAAACCTTATGCATGCTCATATATGCATATATATGTTATTTTGAAGGTATTTATGCATATAAAGAATATAGGAAGAAATTGGGTATCAACAGATGCCTCTATTTACCCGGGAAGGATGAAAGAGTTTTCGGATAAAGAAATGATGGCCAAATTTGACAGGATGGGATGTTTTGAAAGACAAAGGCTGGGCTCTGGTCTTCGAGCTACCTACTGATCCCTGGTTTTACAGGAATCAGGTCATGTGTAGTTGTGGATTCATCTGCGGAATATGCCGATGAAATTACTACAAGAATGGACACGCGATGCGGAAGCGGCTACGGTGAGCGGTTAAAGCTCGGGACGGTTGAAGGGAACTGGAGTGAGATCTCTCCTGCTAGGATAGTTGTTGCTTGTCGGTTACCTTCAGATAAAGGATGCTACAAACGTGTGTTTGCGAAAAGTTAAACATGATACAAATTCCCTTTGGACCATGAAGGTTGTCTTCAGATGGTTAAAGATGATGTCCTCAGACCATGACATCCTAGGCCATGAACTATTCGGTGAGGGATTCACAGGCCATGAAATGATATTCTCGGGCCATGAAGATGGTGCCTCCGAACCATGACGCCTTTGAATAATGATATGCAAATTTGAGAGATCCTCAGGCCATGTCATGATGTCTTCCGGCTATGAGGATGATGCCTTTAGACTATGATGCCTTTGGATATATTGGCGATATTTCAGCCCTTGATATGCAATAGTCATGATGTTATCAAGACAATGATTAGTCTTGTGAAATGGAGGGCAGCGCTTAGTGTCGCACCCCCTTTTCTTCCCTTTCATCGGAGAGGAGTCCGGGTTTTGACATTCATGGGGTGTAATGACTCATTTCCTTTTGAGAATTGGGTATTTGAAGAGTCATCACCTAACGATTTTAAGGTGCATTAGGGCACATATATGGTTCAACTACAACTATGTTTGATAACCAGAGATAGGGTAAGGGCTTGAAATTATCCTAAGGGGAAGGTGTTAGGCACCCCTCAGGATCCACTAGTGTCGTCCCGGCCAGATGGTTTCATGTGATTTTGTACAATTAACAAGTAGAAAAGTAGGGCTCAAATAAGAGGGGATTTAAGTTAAACACACAAGTGTTTGAAAACAATTATTGAAAGGCTTTGAAAAGATTATAATCTAAACATGCTTATGAATGTAAAAAAAAAGGTCCTACGTTTGTTTGCAATATGGATCACATCAATGCAATACTCGGTATGACACTCCTCGGAAGAGGGGATACATGTGGTATTAGCGCACCGGTCATCATATCCATATCTACCCTTCCCACCCTGTGAAGGTATTAAAGCGAGGATTGGTCTCGACCTTTATTGCATGTTGTTACCCGTCCCTTTCTTATCAGTCCCGGAGGAATTTAGGACTTCTATTCCTATAAGAAGGAGGTTCAAGGATGACTCTTAGGTGTAAAGGTATAATGCTACGGCGAAAAACAAAAACAAGTAGGACTGCATTTAGAGGGGAAACATATAAGCAATTAGAAGGCTCATGTACACCTCCGCAAATAATGCATATAAATAGCATGACTTAAACACAGTTAAGGTCTGAATTTTAAAATCCTAAAGCAGGGTGTTTGAGTCAAAACCAAATTCATTATATAACTCAGAAAAGAAGTCCGAATCAGGCCTACCTATTGGTTGTAGCAGTTGATAATTAACGAAGGCAATTCCAGTTTTTTTATTTAGGTTATTACCTAAGGCTTGCCTAGGTGTAAGCAGTACTCAGTAGTTATTCAGAATTGATTATTATTACCTAAAACATGTTGTTCTAGGTGTTCAGCACATAGAATCATTGCCAATTAGTTGTAAAGACTAAGTAAAATTGTTTTACTCTCTTTGTACGTTCATAGTTAGCCTAAGTGTGCTTAAGCGAATATAAATGAAATCCTAAAGACATGATATCTAATGTACAAAGATGCCGAATGATGTATATGCAGAATCCTAAGCAAGATTTCTATATGCACAAATATTTCAATGCTTAAAACATGATTACCAGAATATGCAGAGATGATATGTTTATTAGTGTTGTTTAGCCTAAAACGGGATCTCTAAGTGTGCATGGCAGTAGGGTCATGATCGCAGAAACACTGGTTATTAACACATTTAGCGCATGAATTTCTAAGTGACATGACAGTGAAATGGACATGCTGAAAACAGTAAGTGTAAGTCCTAAGAAGCATGATTTCTAATGCATGAAATGAGTCCTAAGCATGGATTCCTGTTACGCAAGTAGGAATGTAAACCTAGTAACATGCTTTTTACCCCTTTTGATAGCTAAAACATGCATATTTACCCATTCCCCTTTCACTACCCAACCCCATACTTGTTTACAAATTATTACAGACCAAATGATTGAATTACAAAAGAAGTGCAAAATAAGAAACTACAACCATATGAATCCTGATCTTGACTTCCTCTCTGAGTTATGTAATGAACCACCTTAATACCAATATTATTCCAAAGCCTTTCTCATATCTGGGTATGTCAGAGCTCCCTAAGGACCTCAAGGGATCCCGGGCAGTGCTCACACCCAGATTTGCATAACCAAACAGAATGAGTGCAGTGTGGAAGGGACAACTCTTATGTGTCCAAGTTCAGAGGGAGCTCAAGGGTCCCAAGGCAAGGCTTACACAAAAGGAGCAAAACCTAGATTCTAGGATTAGGTGAGAGTGCTTGACATAGTTTGAAAAGGAGTTTGTTTAAAAACTGGACTGGCAAGTCCATTTTGAAAGTAATCAGTAACAGAGGTGAATGAAAGCAGTTGCAGTAGTAAACAAAACTCAAACTCCCAAGATGGGATTACACACATAATCAGTAGTCATAAAAAGAGGGTCAAGGGATTTTGAGTAGATATTTGTCTGTAAGCACATGACCCCAACAAGGGTCTAGTTTAGACATGCACAATAATAGCTGATACTGGCATGATCACTAACCGCCAAAAGAACACAAACACATAGAGGGAATAGGGGTTTGGGATTCATAAGATAACAAGTACACAATAAGTGACTAACAAAGTATGCCTTGAAACACACATAGGGGAGTGTATTAATCTAAAGGGGGTGGGGACATATTACAGCATGCTAGTAATGCATCTTAACAGAACTACAAGCAGAAGTAGACCAAAATAAAAGAAGCTGAAACAAATAAAGCAGCATGTTGTTGTTAGAGCTTTAAAATTAAACTAGGACATACCAGTCAAAGAAGCAAAGTGCAGAAAGGTAAAGCAAGTAGGATTCCACAGTCTAGCCTTGGCTTTCAGCAGGCTAAATAAAGTAGTAGCACAAGTAGTAGTAAAGAGAGAGAGAGAGAGAGAGTTTTGAGTGTGTGAGTGTGTGTTTCTGAACTCAGTTGTTCATGTCTTTAAGAGAAGAGAGGGTAGGGTATTTATAACTTTGAAAACGAGTAAAAAAAAGGTAACAAATAAAGTTTTAACACAAACATGGAAATAATCACAATTAGAATCAATTAATACAAGTATTTTCCTTTAATTAAGGAATTACTGATTAACGGATACTAACAGGAATACTTAAGGAAAGAAAATCAATTTGAGGAAGATTGATTTTTGACCATACAGGGGATAGTAAAATATAGAGTATATAATTAAGTCTAGGTACAGAATATACTTAATTGGGGAAAGGATTCAGCAGGGTGAAATGTCACAGAAAATAAATGAAGGAATAAATCATTTAAACAAACGAGTAAAATTAGGGTTTATGAGAAAACCTTGCAATTAAACCGTCACTTAAGGAAATTAAGATTAATCAAGAAGTTGTCATGATTCTACACTTCATCATATAAATAGAAAGGAATGAACAGGCGTATTAGACATGCAGGGTCAATCATATTGACAAAAAGGAGCAAACTAGATGAACATAAACACAGGAGTGACATGAATAGGCTAAGGACTATTCAAAGTATGGTAACCAGCAAGGTCAAGCAGTCATGGCTCACACATAGAACCAAAGTGAAGAAACCAGTCTAACAGGTAAAGAAAAAAATCAGAAACAAGTAAAGAACTCACAATAATAAGTGAGGAAAACCTTTTAAGAAATTAGGGTTTTAACAATAGTCGAGTTAAAAAATGGTAAGAACTCTGAATCAATCAACAAAGAAGAGGATCCAAACATAAAGAACTTAATCGAAACAAGTATTCATACAAACAAACAAAGACAGCTTCAAAACCAAAAATATGTGGGGTTTTAACACGATGAACCAAGTAGAAGAACATCATGAACAAACCGTTTAAATATAGTGAAATCATAAAACAACATTGAAAATTGAAGGAGAGATCTTTTTTAAAAGAGTTTGAGAAACCCTATTTTGAAACGAAGAGACTTTGAAAGAAAATCGAAGAACCTTTGAGAAAACACCAAGAAGTTCATAACATGCACATATCTAAGACAGATCTGAAAGAAAATTGAAAGATCTTAAAGTTAGGGCTTCAGAGAACCCAGAAAAGTGAGAAAAACTTCGAAAAGTTATCGATCTAGCCGGAAAAGTCATGGATCTGACTTGATCGGCCATGGATAGCCGGAAAAAGACCACAGATAGAAGTCGAGAAGGATATGGATTAGATATCTTTGAGATCATTCCATGGAATCACGAAAACAGGCCATAAGGGGACACAGGAGACGAGTACACATCTCAAACAGCCATGTGAGTCGATGGATTGGGTAGGGATTAAAAGGGATTTGGGTGGATTTGGGCGGCGGCGGCTAGGGTTTAGGTTAGGTTGCAGAGAGAATTGGAGAGGAAGGGGATTCAAGGGTGGTGGGTTGGTGGAAATTATTTAGGGTAAGGGGGTCGTTTGTGTTTATTTTAGGTAGGTGAAACGGTAGTCGTTGATCTGAATGATCAATGGCCTAGATTAAAAGGGGTAGGTGGGGATCCGGGTTTGGGTTGGTTTTAAAAGGGTTAGGGTCAGGTTAAAATTAAAATTGGGCTGGGGAATTGTGTTTGATTTGGGATTAGATTTGAAAGCCAATTTGGGTTAAAATTTAAATAGCCACTTCTTAACCTTTTTAATTTATAGAAATAGTAAATAGATTCTGAAAATAAATTGAAAATACTAAAATGATTTATAACTCATAAATAACAATTTAAAAATACAAGACTCAATTTTATGAATATAAGATACAATTAAACCTTAAATGGCTAATATTGCAATTATGTGCAATTTAGCTTTAAAAATACTAAATGAAATTGTAAAAATATGTAAAAAATTATATTAGCCATATTTTGGTATAAATATAAAAATTCTATAGATGAATTACCAAAATAATAATTTTGGAAATAATTATTGGGGAATTTATGGATGAAAAGGGGAAATAAATAAATTTAAAAACCTTAAAAATTATGGGAAAAATAATAAAACACTTGGACATGCTTACATATGCTTACATATGCATATATATATATATATATATATATATATATATATATATATATATATGCTATTTTGAAAGTATTTTGCATATTGAAAATATATAGGGAAAATTGGGTATCAATACTTAGCCCGATTGGAAAGCAAATAGATAGTAAAATAGAGAAATATCTGTGCAAAAAGGAACAGTGCTTAGTCCCATGCGAATGTGGAGGCAAGAATTAGCCTCATGCAGGTATGAAGGCAAGGATTAGCCTCATGCAAGTAGGGAGACAGGGATTAGCCGCATGCAAGTATGGAGTCAAGGATTAGACTCATGCGAGTAGGGAGGCAGGGATTTGCCTCATACAAGTAGGGAGGCAGGGATTAGCCTCATGCAAGTATGGAGTCAAGGATTAGACTCATGCAAACATGGAGTCAGGGATTAGACTCATGCAAATATGGAGGTGTCACGACCCAAACCGAAGGGCCGCGACGGGCACCCGGTGCCTTACTCAACCGAGTACCAACGTAACATATCTTTCTTATCATGTTATCATGAGTAAATGAGCTAGAAAACTCGTCATGAGATAACAAGAATAAAACATAAGGGAATACTCAACATATGAAGACCCAACATGATATACAAACTAATATATGTGACATACGGGCCTATAAGGCCGACATGACCATTAGTAAACTCGAAACATAGGCCGACAAGGCCATACAATTATCCATACACCTGACATATGTCTACAAGCCTCTAAGAGTACATAAAATCATAAAGGTCGGGACAGGGCCCCGCCATATCAATCAATACATATCCAAAGCATACTGACCAAATAGGCAACTCCGGAGCAAGTGGAGTGCACCAACACCTTCGCTGAGCTGATAGCCTACTAGGAGGACTGTCAACCTATCAATCGAGACCTGCGGGCATGAAATGCAGCGTCCCCAGGCAAAAGGGACGTCAGTACGAATAAAGTACTGAGTATGTTAGGCAGGAAAGCTTAAACAAGAACAGTAATGTAAAGAGAGAGATAAAGGAGATACAACCTGTAACATCTGAGTGCCTTTGGGGGTTACTGATATGAAATGCATAATACATATATATATACATAAACTTTTTAAAATATTCGCCTCTGTGGGAATCATCATCATCATATTGTACCCGGCCTCAAATAGGACTCGGTAAAAGCATACCCGACCATCATAAGGTTCGGTAGAATCGTACCCGGTCACGTGGAGCTCAGTAAAACCCAACTGATCAGTGGTTGCACAATATGTGCCGTACCCGGCCGACTATAGCGCGGCTCGGTAGAGTAAAATAAATACATATACATAATGCATGCTCGACTCATGGAATCACATTCTAAACCTTTTGGAGTGACTTAAGAACATTATGGACATCCCTACCATCAATATGAACCTTAGTAGGATTCAAGGATCATACACACTTGCTTAGAATAATTTTATAAGGAAAGAACAACATGGACAACCTTAGTTGCTAGGAGTAGATCCGTTATGAAGTAGCGTATTCATTTCACTTTAGATCATGCCAAAAGAAAGAAGAAAGTGCCTTAACATACCTTAAACCCGTTGAGTCCTTAATCACTTCCAAGCAACTCTTCAAACAAGTCAACTCAATCTATCATAGTATAAGGAGATTCAAAATCAGTGCTGAGCAAAGGCTAAGTCTATAACTTAAGCTAGTAGCTCGTTTACGTAAATTTTGGCAGCATCTCCCTTGTAACAAGGGCCTCCTCCAATACCATATACAAACAACAATGACCAGAGCAATCCATCAATACATAATTATCAATATCAAGACACCATATAACAACAACAAGTCACAACTACATTACGACGAGCGGCAAGCTCCGATTGGAATCCGTATACCCCTTATCAATCCTTATAGACTTCTTACTTCAACATAAAAGTATCATTAACATGATAATGAAGTCATTAATCAATGATTCCAGCCTTATACCATATATTTATAACAACGAAAATAATCCACAACTTCAACTATCCTCAATTAGCAACTTTATTCACTAGTTCATGTCTAGCCCATCCATTTAACTTAATCAACATCAAGATAACCTTAGGCACAAGCAAGATCACAATATACATACCTTATACAGTAACTTCAAGTCAAAATCCAAGTTATATTCAGTTTACAACAACCCTTAATAGCAATACAACACCATAGAAGTGACTTAAGCTAGTCCAAGTATTATCTTATAGTTTATCATCCTAACAACTTAACCAACATACAAGCAAGCTTAAGCACAATTAGTAGGTTGTTATACTCACCTTATACAGCAGCAACAACTTGGAATTTCATCCAAATACAGCCCACAACAATCCTCAATGACAACACAACCTCAAAGAGGTGTTGTTCTTCACTAGAACTAAGTTTTGATGTTGAAATATGGTGTAATCACTTTGGAATCACTTCAAACCCTTGTGGTATATGTTTAGGAGGGTTAGGAGAAGTTTGGAGACGAAAGTTAGTTGAAAAATGAGCAAAAATAGGCGTTCAAATCGTTTATAAATTAAAGTAGGTCAACCACCGCCTAAGTGGGTCCCATTGGGAGCTGCTTGCGCGGTCTCGCGAAAACAAGAATGTCTCTCTACTCCGATGTAGTATTGATGAAAAGTTTAATGAGTTAGAAACTATACTCGTAGATCTTCAATTTGGTAGGTAGAACACCCCATGATTCCAAGTATATTTGGAGAAATTCTCAGATACATTTGACCTAAATTTCAGCAAATTTATGAATGTAACTTGTGATGTCCTTTGCCAACTCTTGTTCCACAACTTGTTTGCCTTCAAAATGTAGAAAATGATTATCATACGACTAAAATAACTCATAGAATAACCTCCTTATCATGTTAAGAACCCTAGTCTCACCCCAAAGTACATGTCATAACATTCTAAACTTGTCGACTTTTGACGAAACTTATTTTCTTCAATTGGTTTAGCTTCTAAGATTTCCAACCTTCTTGGTACTCGTTATTCATGATCTTAAATATTTGTAACCTCCAAGGTAACATGATTAACTTACTTTATTTTCTTCCAAATATAATATTATTTCCGACGCTTACATCAATGACTTACGACGTACTCTCACATATGAAAACTTGGGGTTTAACATCTTTCCCCCCTTTGAAACATTCGTCCTTGAATGTTGATTGATGCGCTTATCAGTTTCATAAACTATAGCTCTTACGAATACTTTAATGCTCATCTTTCCATCTAAGCCACTGTTTTATGAATAAATCCAAACGCTTGGGCATTCCCCCCTTTTAGGCCTCTTTGTCACACCATGACATGTGGTTTGAATTCTTCCAACTTCGTAACATTTGATACCTTATGTCATGCAGTATGTACGACTGTGTCCTTGTATGAGCGCCTAGCGACTCGTATTCTCTTTTTCCTCCATCTTTTTGCCAATCTCTAAGCCTCACTTTATGAACAGATACAGAATTATGACAAGCCGTCGCTCTAGGCATCTATAGGTGTACTGATGTCTTTCGCTTGGTACTTTATCGAACTTAAGACTATTTCTATCTCTTGTTTCATAGCCTTGTATATCTATCTTTATGGATTTACTACATCTAGGTAGGTTATACTATACCATAAAACTTACTTCGGTTTATTATTACCTAGGTTTGCTACCTAACTCCAGGTTACTCTCTCGCTGCTTATCCTATATGTATAAATCTAAGTCCTTTAGTGCTTCCTCATTATTATTCATCTAAGAATAACAAACAAATCTCATCTCGAACTTTGGAACTTGTACCCATCTATTGTTTATTCACCTTAATGTTGATCTATAATCTATCACTGATAACTTGCAACCTCTTACGTAATACACTGTCACTAGGGCTCACATCTTATCGGGGAACATATGAAGTGATTTTCCTGATCCACCTAGGGATAATACTATACTTCAATAATCGTATTTCATTGCATCCCAACACGATTCATCTTATGGGGGTATTCTAATCGCGTGCAATTAATGAAATCCCTTTCTCGTTAAATCATTACTCAATCAAAGGCCTAAGAATCATCCTCTTATCTATCACAATTACACCCTTATTCTACCGCCAGGGCAGCATTCCATCTCTTCTAAATACACCTAGTCTCAGACGCCTCTGTGTTCATTCAGGCTGTACCGAGATTTTTATTACATATGGAAATCATCAGCTCCCTTGTTTTGATGGGTTTAATCCCGAGGACATACATATTCTCGTCACCTTCTCACCCACCTTTTCATATCCTTACTCCTATCTACCTAAAACCTTGTTGCTCTACAATACTTTACCTTAGGACCTACACCGATCTATTTATACTACTCCCAACCTTCCTTTAACTTGCTAGCACCATAAATTTCCTTTCGTGCCTTCTCAGTTGTCCTTAAATGTATGCAATTACTTTTGCTGGTCGTTCTATCACTTGTTGCATGAATACTTGGCTTGTCTTTTTGCCCACGAATACTATAATTTTTTGTACCTCATATGATCTCAAACATCACCTTTGATAGCTTTTTTTTTACCATTTATTAGCCATGATAGGTGCCACTTTCTTATGGAGTGTATACAATATTGTAGTGAGACTGTTGTTACAGGATCATTTACTCTTTAGATCACTATGCTTAGGTGGAAACCTTCTTCCTTATTTCCTCAGCTAGTCTTTTATTATAGTACTTACGGAGACCTTCTGGCTCTTGTAAAGTTGCGAGCTTGATATATCATACACCCGAAGGTAATTTTTGTTATTCTTACTCGCCTATAATAATCCTTAGTTGCATAAATTTATGCCTTTGTGCTCGTAGGGTTACTTCTAAACTCAAATTTTTATTGTCTCCTTAGTGGCACTCTCTCTTATTTTTATAAACCTTAAAAATGGTACCTTTAATTGCCTCAACTCCTATCTGAATTTTTTTTCAAATGATTTCAATCTCGTATCTGCGAGACTGAATTCACTATGTTGCGATTCTCTACATTTATCTTGCATGATATATTGATTTATCTGTGACCTCTTGTCTAGCCATAACTGGGCTCTTCCTGAATCAACTACTAATTACTCGTTGGTCCATTCTCATATATATATTCTGCATAATCCCTCTTGGGATATATCCTTTGTCTTAACTTATCTCTCGCCACTAGCTCCTGAGGTATCAAGTGTTCATGCACACTTATTTATCAATAACATCCTGGCCGAAAACTTTTACTGCCTCTCTCCGGTGTCGTGCTTGTATAATATTCTGGAGTCGCAACATATCTGCAGGAACTGAATAAATGCAACATCATCCCTTTCTCCTTTTTACCACATTCTTTCTTTACCATTCCATAGTTAACTGAACCGCTTAACTCCGACTTAATATCATATCACACCATATTCCCCCTTTTAGGGGAGTACTAAGATTTAGTACTACGACGATCTACCTATAGTTGTTTTACCTTTTCATATTTGGCGTCTTTTCACATTATCAATGAACCCTAATCACCTTATGGTAACCTTCGGTACCAGGGATAACTAAATTTCTTATGCACAAAGGTGACACCTACTGTAACTGGCACACTTAGTCCCTTAAGATTAACTCTGCTCAGAGTGCTTGCTTTAGGTAAGAGACTTCCTAAATGGCCTTTAAAGGTTATTCGTCTGTTGTCTATTCTATTATTGTTGGAGCACGATCTTTGAAATTCTCACGATGTCGACCATTATCAAATCCTCCGGTCCCTAATTCATGTTCG
This sequence comes from Nicotiana sylvestris, assembly GCF_000393655.2. Lineage (NCBI taxonomy): Eukaryota > Viridiplantae > Streptophyta > Magnoliopsida > Solanales > Solanaceae > Nicotiana > Nicotiana sylvestris. Next base: position 99,652,750 of record NC_091067.1, read on the forward strand.
ATTTTATCTTGTTCACCAGCCCATACTGATTTTTATTACTCTGGGGTCTAACCTTTCCTCCTGGTAATCACGTTGAAGTCACCATCTCATTTCTCGAAATAAGAATATGACTTTATGGCTTATACTCTTTATTGCCTTAAGGCTTGTCACCTCTTGTATTTTCCTTCACTTTGACTATAGACTCTGTCATCGTGTCATATTTTGATTTACTGTTATCACCCCTATATCACATCTTACTCATGATGCTTTATTTATTTTCTTCTTATTCTCCGGATAATATTCTTTTTGTCTATCACTTTATTCTGAAAACTTCAACAAAAAGTTCTTTCCCTATAAGCTCCCCTAGCTTCATCTCACTGGCTCTTGGGAATGCCTAACATTCTTTTTTTACTCGGGGCTAGAGTCATACTAAGGTAAATATTTGTCCCTTCTAGGATCTCACTGCCTATCTTCTGAAATTTCAGAATATTCCCGTATTCGTATCTGATTGTACTACTCTAGAGTTCACCATCTGGGTGTCTTAGAAGGAAATTTATTACCACATTTGCACCATCTTTCGGAAACGTTAGTTAATGATAACAACCTATCCACAATTTTTGGGTTACTTTAACTCCAACTGGATCATGATATCCCATCTTTCTCTTAAATAATATATGTTAGCTCCCATAGAACATAACTAAGATGGGTGTGGCCAATTGTACTTACCTCTGTCATTGATGAAGGTACCAAAATGTTTATATTTCTCTCCCTGATTTGAAAATATTGATAATCTTCATTATCTGGGTACCTCGTACCCCTCTTTACCTTACTTCTTTTACTTGTTAAAACTTGTATCTAGCTTCTGAATTCCTCATAGATTTTCACCATATTTGTGAATAGATATCCATGCCTTAAGGCTCCTTATTAAGAAGCATACACATCTTAGTACACACATGATCTGTTGAAGACCTTATATTTACTCATCATAAGCATGATGTGAAATCGAGTTCCTCTGACTCAACTCTTCAACATCAACATGCAATCTCTTCATAACTGTCTTTGTGGATGTAGGTATCATTGTATTACGACTAAAGTCGAATTTAGGAGTTTGAATTCTTACAACTGAGCTCTACTGCACGATCTAGAGTAAGAAGAAAGAGTGACAAACCTAAATGCCCTGTAGCCTCCTGCTTATAAGTGTGGTGCACAACACACCCATAAACAAGACTCTACTAGACACAGCTTGTACACTCCCTAGGACAGAACTGCTCTGATACCACTTCTGTCACGACTTAAACCGAAGAGCCGCGACGGGCACTCGGTGCCTTACTCAACCGAGTACCAACGTAACATATCTTTCTTATCATGTTATCATGAGTAAATGATATAGAAAACTCATCATGAGATAACAAGAATAAAACATAAGGGAATACTCAACATATGAAGACCCAACATGATATACAAACTAATATATGTGACATACGGGCCTATAAGGCCGACATGACCATTAGTAAACTCGAAACATAGGCCGACAAGGCCATACAATTATCCATACACCTGACATCTGTCTACAAGCCTCTAAGAGTATATAAAATCGTAAAGGTCGGGACAGGGCCCCACCATACCAATCGATACATATCCAAAGCATACAAACCAAATAGGCAACTTCGGAGCAAGTGGAGTGCACCAACACCTTCGCTGAGCTGATAGCCTACTAAGAGGACTGTCAACATATCAATCGAGACCTGCGGGCATGAAATGCAGTGTCCTCAGGCAAAAGGGACATCAGTACGAATAAATTACCGAGTATGTTAGGCAGGAAAGCTTAAACAAGAACAGTAATGTAAAGAGAGAAATAGAGGAGATACAACGTATAACATCTGAGTGCCTCTGGGGTTACTGATATGAAATGCATAATACATATATATACATAAACTTTTTAAAACATTCGCCTCTGTGGGTATCATCATCATCATATCGTACCCGGCCTCAAAGAGGACTCGGTAAAAGCGTACCCGACCATCATAAGGTTCGGTAGAATCGTACCCAGCCACATGGAGCTCAGTAAAACCCAACTGATCAGTGGTTTCACAATATGTGCGGTACCCGGCCGACTATAGCGCGGCTCGGTAGAGTAAAATAAATACATTTACATAATGCATGCTCGACTCATGGAATCACATTCTAAACCTTTTGGAGTGACTTAAGAACATTATGGACATCCCTACCATCAATATGAACCTTAGTAGGATCCAAGGATCATACACACTTGCTTAGAATAATTTTATAAGGAAAGAACAAAATGGACAACCTTAGTTGCTAGGAGTAGATCCGTTATGAAGTAGCATATTCATTTCACTTTAGATCATGCCAAAAGAAAGAAGAAAGTGCCTTAACATACCTTAAACCCTTTAAGTCCTTAATCACTTCCAAGCAACTCTTCAAACAAGTCAACGCAATCTATCATAGTATAAGGAGATTCAAAATCAGTGCTGAGCAAAGGCTAAGTCTATAACTTAAGCTAGTAGCCCGTTTACGTAAATTTTGGCAGCATCTCCCTTGTAACAAGGGCCTCCTCCAATACCATATACAAACAACAATGACCAGAGCAATCCATCAATACATAATTATCAATATCAAGACACCATATAACAACAACAAGTCACAACTACATTACGACGAGCGGCAAGCTCCGATTGGAATCCGTATACCCCTTATCAATCCTTATAGACTTCTTACTTCAACATAAAAGTATCATTAACATGATAATGAAGTCATTAATCAATGATTCCAGCCTTATACCATATATTTATAACAACGAAAATAATCCACAACTTCAACTATCCTCAATTAGCAACTTTATTCACTAGTTCATGTCTAGCCCATCCATTTAACTTAATCAACATCAAGATAACCTTAGGCACAAGCAAGATCACAATATACATACCTTATACAGTAACTTCAAGTCAAAATCCAAGTTATATTCAGTTTACAACAACCCTTAATAGCAATACAACACCATAGAAGTGACTTAAGCTAATCCAAGTATTATCTTGTAGTTTATCATCCTAACAACTTAACCAACATACAAGAAAGCTTAAGCACAATTAGTAGGCTTTTATAATCACCTTAGACAGAAGCAAAAACTTGGAATTTCATCCAAATACAGCCCACAACAATCCTCAATGACAACACAACCTCAAAGAGGTGTTGTTCTTCACTAGAACTAAATTTTGATGTTGAAATATGGTATAATCACTTTGAAATCACTTCAAACCCTTGTGGTATATATTTAGGAGGGTTAGGAGAAGTTTGGAGACGAACTTTAGTTGAAAAATGAGCAAAATAGGCGTTCAAATCGTTTATAAACTGAAGTAGGTCAACCACCGCCTTAGTGGGTCCCATTGGGAGCTGGTTGCGCGGTCTCGCGAAAACACGAATATCTCTCTACTCCAATGTCGTATTGATAAACGGTTTAATGCATTAGAAACTAGACTCGTAGATCTTCAATTTTTTAGGTAGAACACCCCATGATTCCAAGTATATTTGGATAAACTCTCAGATACATTTGACCTAAAATTCAGCAAATTTATAAATGTAACTTGTGATGACCTTTGCCAACTCTTGTTCCACAACTTGTTTGCCTTCAAAATGTAGAAAATGATTATCATACGACTAAAATAACTCATAGAATAACCTCCTTATCATATTAAGAACCCTAGTATCACCCCAAAGTACATGTTATAACATTCCAAACTTGTCGACTTTTGACGAAACTTATTTTCTTCAATTGGTTTAGCTTCTAAGATTTCCAACCCTCTTGGTACTCGTTATTGATGATCTTAAATATTTGTAACCTCCAAGGTAACATGATTAACTTACTTTATTTGCTTCCAAATATAATCTCATTTCCGAGCTTACATCAATGACTTACGACGTACTCTCACGTGTGAAAACTTGGGGTGTAACAGGAGGCAAGGATTAGCCTCATGCAAATAGGGAGTCAAGTATTAGCCTCATGCAGATAGGCAGTCAAGGATTAGACTCGTGCAGATATGGAGTCAAGGATTAGGCTCATGCAATTATGGAGGCAAGGATTAGTCTTATGCAAATATGGAGTTGGGATTAGCCCCATGCTAGTATGGAGGCAAGGATTGGCCTCATGCGAGTATAGAGGCAAGGATTAGCCTAATGTAAGTATGAGAAGGTTTGGATTAGCCTCGTGCATGTAGGAGGTAGGGATTAGCCTCGTGCAAGTAGGGAGGCAGGGATTAGACTCATGCAGATAGGGAGTCAAGGATTAGACTCATGCAGATATGGAGGCAAGGATTAGCCTCATGCAAGCATGGAGTCAGGGATTAGACTCATGCAAGTATGGAGGCAAAGATTAGCCTCATGCAAATATGGAGTCAAGGACTAGACTCATGCAAACATAGAGTCAGGGATTAGACTCATGCAAATAGGGAGTCAGGGATTAGACTCATGCAAATGGGGAGGAAAGGATTAGCCTCATGCAGGATAGAGTCAAGGATTAGACTCATGCAAGTGGGGAGTCAAGGATTAGACTCGTGCAGGTATGGAGGCAAGGATTAGCCTCATGCAAATAGGGATTGAGTCAAGGATTAGACTGATGCAAATAGGGAGGCAAGGATTAGCCTCATACAAATATGGGGGACAGGGATTAGTCCCATGCAAAGAGTGAGCGGCAAATAAGAGTAGTATATGTCTTAGCTGGAGATTTATTCAATGTCTGATGGCATGATTGATAGTGAATTATCTTTGTGTATACTTGTTTTGCGAGTGCTATCGTTACGTCAAATGTTCCTGCATTCAAAGAAAAATTGTAAGATTTGTGGGGGGAAGGTTCGTGCTCCTGTTGGATGGCTTTGCTTTTGCTCCGTTCTAAAAGCCTTTCGAGTTCCCCTGGGTGACACCTGATTGTTATGGAAATAGAATTTTCGAAAAATATGCAATTATTGATAAAAATAGAGTTGTTCTGGAAATGTATTGATATATCAAGTAATTTTTGATGAACTAGTGACTGTAACACGTCTCAAAGGCATTGCAGCTCTCTTATGAAATTTTGAGGGTCCTCTTCAAAATTCTGCCCCAGTTTGGTAGGTGATTTTTGACTATTTGCGGATGACGGATCTCATTGGATCTTTCAAAATTTTGAGAATCCTTCTCAAAATTCTGCCCTAGTTTCTTAACTGATTACTGACTTTCTGGCATGCGATGGAGTTGGCTAGACTTGCTCCGGAATTTTGAGGGTCCTCCTCAAAATTCTGCCCCAGTTTCTAATCTTGGGGGGAAATGGAAATTTTATTATGATATGACCGAACCCATAAGGCTGCCTACGTATCCCCTCTTAAATGGGAATCAGGTCAAGCGTAGTTCAATTACATCAGAAAAGAAATGTGAAATAATCTAGGCATAGTATCTTTTGACTACGTCTGAATTGATCGATTTTGGCCAGACTTCTTCGTCCATTTCTGCAAGTGTCACACCTCCTTTTTCCGCCCCCGCGAGGGGCGTAGGAGTTTTTTTCCAATTAAAGGACAATCAAAACGGGATTTGTTTGTTTATTTCAGAGTCGCCACTTGGGAGATTTAGGGTGTCCCAAGTCACCAATTTAATCCCGAATCGAGGAAAAGAATGACTCCATATTACAGTCTGCGCACCAAAAATCAGGATAAGGAATTCTGTTAACCCGGGAGAAGGTGTTAGGCATTCCCGAGTTCCGTGGTTCTAGCACGGTTGCTCAACAGTTATATTTGGCTTGATTATCTGATTTTATACAACTATGAACTTATGTGCAACTTTTATCTTTTTACCGCTTTCATAATAATAATAATTATTTTTTTACAAGGAATTGCAACGTTGTGAAAATGTATCTCAAACCGCGTCACAATCAATGTACCCGTGGTCGTTGACACACTTTGACTCCGTTGAGATTTGAATTTGGGTCACATAAATGTGCACCCGAATTTAAGAAAATTAAATTATTAAAGGCGCGCCTAAAGCGACTAGCGTATCATTTTCTTTGGGTAGGGCCGTGAAATTTTTCTAAATGGTCCATCCCGAAGTCTAAGCAATTTTAAAGCAAGTATTTACTGAGGGTCCCACAATTTTGTATTTTTATTCGGCGAGGCTCATCTCTTTCTTATTTTAAAAAAAAAAGGGAATTGGCAACGTCATGGCCACGCATCTCGAACCACATCACAATCAATGTACCCGTGATTAGAGACGCATTTCGACTCCGCTGAGATTTGGATTTAGGTCACATAAATGTGCACCCGAGTCTAAGAAAGTAATTTAATTAAATCGCGTCTAAAGAGGCTAACGCGTTATTATCTTTGAGGAAGGCAGTGAAGTTCACTAAATAGTACATCCCAAATTCTAAGTATTTATTATGACTAATTATTGAGGGCCCCACAATTTACATTTTTTTTTTATTTTGGCGAGGCTCGTCTCATTATTTTTAAAAGGATAATCTTAGCGTGACTACATTTTCTATTTTTCGTTTTCTAAAATAAATGAAGAAAAGGTCCTACTTGATTTAAATACTTTCGAATTATTATAGTCGGGTTCCGAATATGATTTGCAAAATCCGAAACATGAACGCGTATATGGCCGTTGCTTAGATATCATGGGCCCAGGCCCAGCGCACACTGTATGGGCTGGACCTGGGCCATTCCCTTTCCTATAAGGGCCTGTTAGTTCATTCGACTCAGGCCCAATATTTACAAGGTTGAAATGGAAACTGTTATTGTTTTATTCTAATGGTATTGCTGCAAGTTATAGCGAGACGGCCTGCTAAATGGAATAAGATTAACTAGCGATGGACAATTTAACACTTAACATGCGTTAGAAGATATGCTAATCACAAACACAGCTAACATTCCAGATATTGTTCACTACATTCTTACTTCTTTTCTATCTACGAATAGACACACATAAGGTGATACGAAGTAACCATATGCGAGGTTTAATTATACATGATGACTACCTTTGTTATCCTAAATAGAAGATATGAACTATTATATATACAACTTTAATGTTCAATATACAGACTAAAACAGATTCGAAAAACCCAGTAAAAAAACAGCTTCAACGCTTCATTTTTGTATTCATACTTCAACTTTCAGCTTACATTGATAGTGAATCAGTGGTGTACCTGGTATTTGGGAAAGCGAAAGAAGAAGAGGAATGATCAGTGCAGCAGTAGCACACACACACAACAACACAGCAGAAAACGCAGCAACTCAAATACAATAATCAGCAGTAACAAACCGGCAGGCAGACTTTGTTAAACCAAAACAAATCCCAGCAAGCAAACCCAATAATGGCCAGTAAAAGGAACCAGCGATAGATTTAAACCAAACAGGAGACCAGTGAATCTTCAGACCACACAGAAAACCAAGACACTCAGCTGAAGCAGTGTTCAATGAGTAAAGAAACCAGGAAAGCTAGACTGAAATCCAACAGTGTCCCAACACAGCAGACTGGTGCACTAAAAAGCAGTAATTTCTGATTTTTGTCAAACAGCCCAGGAAAACAGCCTCGAACTCCTTGGTGTGGAGTTTCAGTTTTAACACTCTATTTCTCTCTCAATTTCTGATGTCCCACCTCTAAACTTAACTCTCTAGCCCTCAAACTCAACTGCCCAGCCTTAATTTCTGATCTCCAACCCCTTACTCTACCCTAAATGAGCCTATTTATAGGCAAAATATAGGCAAGCCCCAGGCTGCCTCGTTTCCTAGCACTTGACTCTGCCCATACCCCTTTAAAAAAATGCCCAATGCCCATTCCCCTAACAGCCCCTTAGCATGTGTTTTCTGCCCAAAGGTATGGGCAGCCTATAATATTTAATCACCCCCAAGCTACCAAGTTTGGTTCCCCACTATTACATTAGTTTAAATCCTGTTTTAGTACCCTATCGTCAGCTCACTTAAACTAGTCATTTCTACTCTTTTCAAACCCCCAAATTACCCCTATTAAACCCTGATTATTACTGTATTATCCTACTACAACAGTAGGACATTTTGAACTTCTGAAAGTTCAAATTCAAAGCTGCCCTAGACTGAGTTCTAATTATTTGCATTACAGTTACAAACCATTTTCAAACAATGTCAAACATCCAATGAACGACAATGATTCGATCCATCCTATGAGGCTATACGACTCAGAATATTTGAACATTCAATCCTATAAAGCTAATCGACGACGTTTATCTAATCGACTATACTAATCATGACGTAGAATAATCAGTCGATCAAACAAATGACATGAACGGGGCATTAACTGCCTTCAACCATTTTGCACGACATAGGGAATCTATATGACTGACGACATTAATTAACTCGAGCATGTATATCACAAAACATATTCAAACACAAACAAAATAACAATCGACCAAATAAAAGGTCTTATGAGGACGAAACAGAATTAAAGGAAAAATGACGGAAAAATCAAACAAATTAAACTAGCATGTAAACAAACACAAATAGCACACAAACAGAAGGAAAGAAAGGGAAATTTACCTCTGAAACTTAAAAACAAAATGACCCATGCTCGAACTGGACTCGACCCTTTTCTGAGGTCGAACGGACTTTAATCGAAGTGTTCTCGACTGAGAACACCTCGATTAAGGTCTATTAGACCCCAACCTTCTATTGATTTGGACGGACCCCCATGGATTCGATTTTTAGGGTTCTTGATCTTAGATTCGTGGTTCGAAGAGTTCTACCTAGATTCGAATGAAACCAAAGTTGATTAGGGTATGAGGGATGTCAGGGGAGTGACTGGGGTGAATTTGGGACTCATCAGGTGACTTAGGGTTTTGGCTCGAATCTTTGATCGAAGATTCGAGCACCCTGGAGGTGATTCGAAGTTAAGTGACCAGGGATTTGTGTTCAGGGTGGCTTGTAGGTCCAGTAGTGTAGCTATGGTGATCACCGGCGTCCTTGCCGCCGGGTTTACGTTGAAAGGGAGCCAGGACGGCTGCTAGGGTTTCGGGGGGTGTTTGGGATCTTTTCCGAGAGAGACGAAGAAACAAGGTGGGGTTCTTGGATAGGGGGCGGGGTAAAAGGGTTAGGCTTATATACGACTTAGGGGTTTAGATCCTGGCTGTTGGATCGGGTGAGATTGATGGCCAGGATCTATTCACAGGAGGGGGACGACGTTGTTTGGGAGTAGTGGTGGGTGAGACCGGGTGTAGGAATGGATCGGGTCAGGTTAACGGGTCTAGGGGAGGGCCTGGATCCGTTGGATCAATGGAGTTGGACGGCTCAGATCAACAAGCCTGAAACGGCGTCGTTGAGGTTAATGAGTGGCCTTATCGGGACCGTTCATTTGAATCAAATCAACGGCTCAAAACGGGGACGCTGATACGACGTCGTTTGGGGCCGTGCCTGGGCAGCCTGGGTTTGGACTGGATCAATGTGGTTGGTTTGGGCCTGAAAGTTTTGGTTCCACCTGGCCCAAACCAGGTTTCCTTGATATTTTACCCATTTTCCTTCTTTTTTTTTAATTACCAAAATTAAACAAAAATCCTAAATAAATTGTAGAATCAACAATAAAATTACATACATATTATTTGACACCCATAATAATTAACACACAATTTAACATTAAATAAAATCACACAATGACAAGAAACACACATGCATATTTTTGTGATTTTCTTTTAACCAAATTATGGTTAATTATTTCCTAAATGTGCCATTAATTCCTAAATGCATGCCCCCATGTATATTTGTGTTTTCAACTATAGTAAGGTGATCATCTACGGACTGAATAATTATCAAAATGTCACCCAAATTCTCAAAATTGTACCCGAAGGTAACTTGCTTTATTTTTTATTTCTGTTGGAGTAGTTTCCATGAATCAAAAATCACGTTCTCACAGCTGTCCCTCTTTGTCCGAAAACACAGAGAGTTTTCGTGCAAAGATAAAGTGAGCGGGTACGAGCGATTTTTGCCCGTTGGAGTACTCCGTGTGAAGCATTTTTGGAAAAATATTTAACCGAACCCTTGCTTCAAAGGTTTCCTACATATCCCTGGCTAAAAGGGAATCAGGTTAATGTAGTTCGGGAAATTTTGGTAGCTGGGACTACCGTGGGACTGCAATGTTGCTGCTGTTACATGCTATTACCACTGCTTACTGATCTCCTTGTTACACCATGATTAAAAGAAAACAAGAAGCTAGGCTACACTACGGATCATAAGATCACATATATCTTTAACTTGTTCTTGTTGCCTTGCTTTCTTGTCGGCTTGTGCCTCCTCCGGTGCTTTTCTTCCGTGAATTTGGGGATGATACTGGCCTTTTGCCTTTCTGAATACCAGTTTTCATCATTTTGTTCGGTCTGCTGGTGATATGGCTTCCTTCATTAAGCTTTTCGGCGGTTCCTCTGGGGATACGGCTTTCTTCATCAGATTTGTTATGCCGGGCATAATTTGATGTTCACAAGCCACGTCTTTTCTTCCTTTTGACTCATGCGCTTGACTTTGTGCTGGGACCTCTTGTTGTAACCTTCCGCTTTCTGGTGTTGGAGATTTTTATTGTTTCTTGCTGGGGATTCTTGTTGTAACCTTCTAGAACATAAATTGAAAGACAGAAATGTATTCCCGCATTATACTGGTGGGCGACCTAGAACATGAATGTATTCCCGCATTATACTGGTGGGCGACATAGAACAGAAATGAACAGACAGAAATGTATTCCCGCATTATACTGGTGGGAGACCTAGAGCATGAAATGTATTCCCGCATTATACTGGTGGGCGACCTAGAACATGAATGTAAAGACAAAAATGTATCCCCGCATTATACTGTTGGGCGACCTAGAACATGAATGTATTCCCGCATTATACTGGTGGGCGACCTAGAACATGAATGAAAAGACATAAATGTATTCTCGCATTATACTGGTGGGCAACCTAGGACATGAATGTATTCCCGCATTATACTGGTGGGCGACCTAGAACATGAATGTATTCCCGCATTATACTGGTGGGCGACCTAGAATATGAATGTATTCCCGCATTATACTGGTGGGCGACCTAGAACATGAATGTATTCCCGCATTATACTGGTGGGCGACCTAGAACAGAAATGTATTCCCGCATTATACTGGTGGGCGACCTAGAACATGAATGTATTCCCGCATTATACTGGTGGGCGACCTAGAACATGAATGTATTCCCGCATTATACTGGTGGGCGACCTAGAACATAAATGTATTCCCGCATTATACTGGTGGGCGACCTAGAACATGAATGTACTCCCGCATTATACTGGTGGGCGACCTAGAACAGAAATGAAAAGACAGAAATGTTTTCCCGCATTATACTGGTGGGCGACCTAGAACATGAAATGTATTCCCGCATTATACTGGTGGGCGACCTAGAACAGAAATGAAAAGACAGAAATGTATTCCCGCATTATACTGGTGGGCGACCTAGAACAGAAATGTATTCCCGCATTATACTGGTGGGCGACCTAGAACAGAAATGTATTCCCGCATTATACTGGTGGGCGACCTAGAACAGAAATGTAAAGACAGAAATGTATTCCCGCATTATACTGGTGGGCGACCTAGAACAGAAATGAACAGACAGAAATGTATTCCCGCATTATACTGGTGGGCGACCTAGAGCATGAAATGTATTGTATATGAATTTGTTTCCTCATTCCTCCGAGAAAATATTTGAACAATGGCAGAAATTTTCCGCCCCGGTTTTGGTGACATTTCTTATGGCGTGTTTTTCCGCCATCATCGGCCTTTATTTTCCTGTAGAAAATCAAAGAGAATCTTGTTAGTTTTAACATGGTGGGTGATCGTGTCGCTCCTGCTGGGGTATGATTGTTCCTTTCCCTTTTCCTTGCTCTGCGCTCCCAAAAACTGGTTGGGGGATAAAGTTGCTTGCTGGGGGTGACATGCCTGCTGGGGATGGTTTTCCATTTATCCCTTCCCTGCTTTCTCGTTTCAGAACAAGATGTGGGAGTCCTCTTCAATCCCAAAACCACTCTCCTAAAAGTTTATTTCCTCCCAGAACTGCAAGGCATAGAATGTTATCACCTGGGGATAACCTTATCGGGGATAGGACTGTTAGGGTTATCTTGCAGCGGATTAATTCTCCCTGCCTGTGGTGTCAGACCACATCGGACCTTGGTCCATGATTTATCGACGTTCTGCGGTGGGATCTTCTTGGAACTTGGTCCATAAGTCCCTCAACCGTCGTTTTTCGTTTTTCTTCACGTCACCCTTAACTTCCTAAACAATTTGTCCTTTGGTTTTGCAACAAACGCCTTTTGTCTTATTGACTCAGCTTTGGCCTGTCCCATTCACATTTTGCTTTGTACCACTTTGGCCCCTGGTAGTAAACTCTAAAAAATCCTTTTCAAAACAAATTTCTGGAAAGAAATGAAAAAGATAGAAAAAGGAGAAAACTCTTTCTGAACAAACGCTGGGGGGAAAGAAGAAAAGGAAAGAACTTATCTGGATGGTATGACTAGTCCTTGTGATCATGTCGTGCACTATAGATTCCCGACCCAGTCTATTTGTATCAATCAACCTGCCTGATGGCCTTACTTGCTGGGGATAAATAGGTGTCCACCTCTTCGTAAATGCGGATCCTTTTGCCAATCTGTCTTGTCGCCTTACAGTGCCCTTCGAAGGGTTTTCACTAATAAGACTCTCTCTTTTTCTCTCAGCTCCCGGCGCCTTACGGTGCCTGTGAAGGTTTTCACTGATAAGACTCTCTCGTTTTATCTCTCTCATCTTTCGTTGCCTTATGGTGCCTGCGAAGGTTTTCACCGATAAGACTCTCTTATTTTGCCCTTCAACGGGGAATTGGGGTGCTGCCGACATGACTCTTTCTTTCGGAGATTCTTTCTGGCTATCAATTCATTTCTCATTTATGATCCCCTTCTTTGCTGGGGATCAGCGTATTATTCTCAGCTCCCATTGACCTATCTCGGCACTTCTCGGATATTGATCGGGAGGTCTTTTGGGATATCGATGTTGGTTTTGTGTGTAAAATAATGTAACTTTGATGGGTGAAATGTTACAACTCTTGGAATCAAACCCTTTTCGAAGATTCAAAAACAGAACTCCTGCCCCAGTTCTCTTGCTTGGAGAATTTTATTATTTACACTATGTTGAGCTATGCGAATTATGCACACTATGACCGAGTCGTGAGGCGCCTACGTATCCTCTTTGAGGAATCAGGTCAAACGTAGTTCCTACCGCTTTTGTTTTTCTTGTGATTTTTATCTCTCTCCTTTTTTTCATTTTTCTTTAAATTTTTGCTTTCTTCTTCTTTTTTTTCCATATCTTTTTCCCATTAGTGATTCCAAAAGAGGGGTATGAAAGAATAACTTAAGGCTCAAAAGGGGGAAGCAAAGGTTAAAAGTGTTTGGATAGAAGAAAGAATTGCCTCCGTCATTTCATTATCCAATAAGTATCCAATACAAACGACCGAACTAATAGCTACCATAATCAAAGAAATCACGCATAATATCTTTTGACTGCATCAGAATTGATAGCCATGTCGACACACCTTCCCTCGATATCTGTTAGACACAAAGCACCGTTGGACAACACTCTGGTCACGATGTAAGGCCCTTGCCAATTTGGGGCGAACTTGCCTTTTGCTTCGACCTGATGTGGGAGGATCCGTTTCAATACTTGTTGCCCTACTTCAAATTTTCTGGGGCGCACCTTCTTATTGTATGCTCTTGCCATTCTTTTCTGATACAGTTGACCATGACACACTGCTGCCAATCATTTTTCGTCTATCAAGCTCAACTGTTCCAGTCGAGCTTTGACCCATTCATCATCATCAATCTCGGCTTCAGCGACAATCCGGAGGGACAGAATTTCGACCTCCGCTAGTATTACTGCCTCAGTTTCGTATACCAACAAATAAAGAGTTGCACCTATGGAAGTCCAGACTGTAGTGCGATAACCCAACAAAGCAAAGGGTAATTTCTCGTGCCATTGTCTAGATCCTTCCACCATCTTCCGCAGTATCTTCTTGATGTTCTTATTGGCTGTTTCGACCGCTCCATTCGCCTTGGGACGATATGGGGTGGAATTGCGGTGTGTAATCTTGAATTGTTGGCATACCTCTCTCATCAGGTTGCTGTTAAGATTTGCACCATTATCCGTGATGATCACTTTCGGGACCCCAAATCTGCAGATGATATGGGAGTGAACAAAATCCACCACTGCCTTTTTAGTTACCGACTTGAAGGTTTTAGCCTCAACCCATTTGGTGAAGTAGTCGATGGTCACCAGGATGAACCTGTGGCCGTTGGCCGCTGCCGGCTCGATAGGCCCAATGATATCCATACCCCATGCGACAAATGGCCAGGGCGCTGACATCGTATGCAACTCTGTCGGTGGAGAATGAATCAGATTTCCATGTATCTAACACTGATGGCATTTCCTCACGAAAGTGATACAGTCATGCTCCATAGTGAGCCAATAGTACCCTGCTCGAAGAATCTTCTTTGCCAATACATATCCGCTCATATGTGGCCCACAAACTCCAGCATGCACTTCTGCCATAACTATCGTGGCTTGACCGGTGTCTATACATCTTAGCAATCCCAAGTCCGGGGTCCTCCTATACAACGTTCCTCCATTGAGGAAGAAACCATTTGGCAAACGCTGAAAGGCTCTTTTTTGGTCCCCAGTGACCCGCTCTGGATATATCCCCATCTTGAGGTACTCCTTTATGTCATAAAACCATGGCTCGCCATCCACTTCCTCTTCCACCATGCTGCAATAAGCATGCTGATCACGAACCTGGATGTGCAAAGGGTCAACATACATTTTGTCGGGGTGGTGTAACATTGATGCTAAGGTGGCCAATGCATCGGTAACCTCGTTATGGACTCTTGGGATATGTTTGAATTCCACTGATCGAAATCGCTTGCTCAGATCGTGCAAACATTGTCGATAGGGTATGAGTTTCAAATCCCATGTTTCCCATTCACCCTGGATCTGATGCACCAGGAGGTCCGAGTCTCCCAGGGCCAAAACATCCTAGACATCCATATCTACAGCTAATCACAGACCCAAAATGCATGCTTCATACTCTGCCATGTTGTTGGTATAATAGAAGCGTAGCTGAGCTGTAACAGGGTAGTGACGTCCTGTTTCAGAAATGAGTACTGCTCCTATTCCAACCCCTTTCGCGTTTGTGGCTCCATCAAAGAAAAGCTTCCAGCTTGGTTCCTCGGGTAATTCCAGCTCACTTGTGTACATTACTTCCTCGTTTGGGAAATATGTCCTTAACGGCTCGTATTCTTCATCAACGGGATTCTCAGCCAAGTGATCGGCCAGCGCTTGGGCTTTCATGGCCGTCCTTGTTACGTAGACGATATCAAACTCTGTGAGCAAGATTTGCCATTTTGCTAACCTCCCTGTAGGCATGGGTTTCTGGAAAATGTACTTTAATGGGTCCAAACGGGAGATAAGATAAGTAGTATACGAGGACAAGTAGTGCTTCAACTTCTGAGCCACCCAAGTTAGGGCGCAACATGTCCTCTCGAGTTGAGTGTACTTGACCTCATACACTGTGAACTTCTTGCTAAGATAATAAATGGCCTGCTCCTTCCTTCCTGTGACATCGTGTTGCCCCAGTACGCAACCAAACGAATTCTCCAGGACCGTCAGATAAAGAATTAATGGCCTCCCTGGCTCAGGTGGAACCAACACAGGTGGATTGGACAGGTACTTTTTAATCTGGTCGAAAGCCTCTTGACACTCCGCCGTCTAGTCTACCGCAGCGTCTTTCTTCAGCAGCCGAAATATGGGTTCGCAAGTCGTCGTGAGTTGAGCGATGAAACTGCTGATGTAATTGAGTCTCCCCAACAGACTCATCACCTCTGTTTTGTTCTTTGGTGTTGGTAAGTCTTGGATATATTTGATCTTGGATGGATCTAATTCAATACCCCGTCGACTGACGATGAATCCTAACAGCCTTCTTGATGGAACCCCAAAGGCGCATTTGGCTGGGTTGAGCTTGATATCATACCTTCGAAGTCTTTGAAAAAATCTCCTTAGGTCTGCTACATGGTCTCCCTGACGCCAAGACTTTATGATCACGTCATCTACGTACACCTCAATTTCTTTATGTATCATGTCGTGAAACACAGTAGTCATTGCTCGCATGTACGTTGCCCCAGCATTCTTCAGTCCGAATGGCATGACCCGGTAGTAGTAAGTTCCTTATGGTGTAATGAAAGTTGTCTTTTCCGCATCTTCTTCGTCTATTAAGATCTGATGATATCCTGCATAGCAGTCCACAAAGGATCCGATCTGGCGCCCAGCGCAATTATCGATCAGGATATGGATGTTGGGCAACGAAAAGTTATCCTTAGGGCTTGCTTTGTTGAGATTGCGGTAGTCGACGTACACCTTGATTTTCCCGTCCTTCTTCGGCACTGGTACCACATTGGCCAACCACTCGGGATATCGAGTGACCCGAATGACCTTCGCCTGCAGCTGCTTAATCACCTCTTCTTTGATCTTTACACTCATCTCTGTTTTAAATTTCCTTAGCTTTTGCTTGACCGGAGGGTATGCCGGGTCAGTGGGCAGTTTGTGAACCACTAGATTGGTGCTTAATCCCGGCATATCATCATATGACCATGCAAAAACATCTTTGAATTCCACGAGGGTCTTGATCAATTCTTCCCTGATGTTTGTCTCAATGTGGATGCTGATTTTGGTTTCTCTGACATTATCCGCGTCTCCTAGATTCACAGCCTCCGTGTCATTCAGATTAGGCTTGGGTTTCTCTTCAAATTGGCACAGTTCTCGGTTTATTTCTTCGAAGGCTTCATCCCCGTCATATTCAGACTCATCGTCACAATCGACCTCTTGTATCATTAAGTCGGAGTCGGATTGATTTATTAGACTAGGTCGAAGATCCGCTGTGCATGCCATGTCATTAGAACCAGTAAAAAGAGAACTGTTCAGAAAGAAAAAGAACAAAACAAAATTAAAAAGAGACAAAAGAAAAGAATTTTATTGAAGTTGCGGGATAACAGGGTTCACACTTTTACAAAACAAAATAAGAATTGGATTACATCCTGGAATAATCCAAAACAAAAAGCAAAAATCAAAGCCCACTACCAGGACTCCCCCCCGGATAGGAAGAAGAGTAACCGTCCAATTGTTGGTTTTGGCCTCAGGCCCCACAAACTGTATGTCCGCTCTGCTGGAACTCTCTCCCACTTCTACCATATTGACATCAGCGAATAGCCTCTCGAAACTCTGATTCAGGTCCCCGTCCATCCCAATCAATGGTCCGAGAATTTTTGGGACTGGTGACCCCTTGGCACTTGCTCTAACAAAAGATCTTGAGAGACGTGGCATAGGTTTGGGAAGAAACCAAACTTTCTTCTTCATTTTCCGCGCTCGCTTTACATCTGCCGCAGTTGGTTCGAACCCCAACCCGAAGGTTTCCAAATTCTTGAGCAGGGAGACAGGTTGGACAATCCCCTGAAGCTCAACCCCTAGGCCTTTTCCTGGCACAAACCCATTACCCAGCATTTCTGAAACCATCATGATCGTTGCGGAAGCTACCCTAGGGTGCTGAATGATCGCACCCTCAGAAATCTTGTTTGCCGACATTGCATCGAAAACCTGGTAAACCCAGGGACCCTTGTCATCATTGGTCTCTATGAAGGGCACAATGGCTCCACCCATGGTGCACGCAGTGTCCTCGCCGTGCAGTACGACCTCTTGTCTATCCCACTCGAACTTGACCATTTGATGCAAGGTGGAAGGCACTGCTTTAGATGCGTAGATCCATGGTCGTCCCAACAGAAGGTTATAAGATACTGAGGCATCTAATACCTGGAACTCCATGGTAAACTGGACTGGACCGATGGTCACTTCGAGTACAATATCCCCCACGGTGGCTGTTATATTTCCGTCAAATCCTCGGACGCAAATGCTATTCTTGTGGATTCTTCCGTGGTCGATCTTTAACTGGTTCAGGGTGGATAATGGACAAATATTGGCACTTGAGCCGTTATCCACCAATGCCCGAGTAACTGCCAAATCTTCACATTTGACGGTTAGGTAGAGAGCTTTATTATGCTCCGTGCCCTCCACTGGAAGATCATCATCTGAGAATGTTACCCTGTTCACCTCGAAAATTTTGTTGGCAATCGTTTCCAGGTGATTTACAGAAATCTCGTTGGGCACATGAGCTTTATTCAGTATCTTCATCAGGGCCCGACGATGTTCATCCGAATGGATTAGTAATGATAGCAGCGAGATCTGGGCCAGGGTTTTCTTCAACTGTTCGACCACGGAGTAGTCCTGGACTTTCATCTTCCTCAAGAATTCCGCAGCTTCTTCTTCTAACACAGGTTTCTTTGTTGCGGCTGGGTTGGGTCTTCTCAACTCCACTGGAGCGAAACACCATCCCGATCGAGTCAGTCCCTGCGCCTCACAACTATCTTCTTCCACTTGCTTTCCCTTGTGCATTACCACTGCCTTTTCATACTTCCAAGGCACGGCCTTGCTATCAGTCATCGGCAACTGGAATACCAGCTTTATGGTGACCAGCCCTCTGTAGACCCCTTTTACGACAACCACAGGTGTGGGTGGTGTCCCTGATATTACCCATTTGGCTGGCTCCGGTTTCTTTGTTGCGGTGGACGAACTCTTCCCTAATATCACCACTGGTTTGACACCTTCCCCCTGCAACTGTACCCCTGGTCTTCCACTAGTCAACCCTTCTTTCGGAGCGGCTTGAATTGTCATCACTGTCTGTGATGGCTTCTTTGGCTCTCCTCCCTCGTATACCAGCTCGATCATGTGAGCTTCGTGGTGTACTGGCAATGGGTTTTGGTTGATGTTAGGCTCCTCCGGCGTCTAGACTTCGATCTTATTGGCATCAATAAAATCTTGTATTGCATGCCTTAACTTCCAACACCTTTCGATATCATGCCCCAGCATTCCTGAGCAGTACTCACAGCTTATTGATCGGTCCAAATTTTGGGGGGAGGATTTGGTCCTCGAGTCTCGACAGGACTAACCAAACCCAATTGCCTCAATTTGTGGAACAAGGCAGTGTAGGTTTCTCCCAACTCGGTAAAAACTCTACGTCTCTGTAGCCTGTCATTTTTAGCAGCTTGATTTCTCTGAAAGCCTACCCCTGGAGGGTTTCTATATGCCCTTGGTAGAGGATAGGTGTTTTGTGGTGGTGCATATGTGTTCTGGGGAGCCGGCGCGCGCCATTACGGGCGAACCGGAGGCTGAGTGTATGTTTGGGCTTGGTGCACGGAGAAGTGTGGTTCTTGAGGTGGATAGTAGTGTTGTGGTGGGTGGTTTGGCCTGTGGGGTCTGGGCTGGTTGTAGTGTGGTTTGCCGGACCTGGGCAAACTGCTTGCCTCAATCGTGGCAATTTCCTCTTTCTTCCTCCTTCCCAGCGCACCTCCCGTGCCGCTCTGAATAGCCTGGGTCATTGCTTTGAGCGCTGAATAATTTAGGATTTTGTCAGACCTCAGACCCTCTTCTATCATGACCCCTATCTTCACTACTTCATTGAAGGATTTTCCAACCGTCGTCACCAAGTGACCAAAGTAAGTTGGATCCAGTATTTGCAAGAAGTAGTCCACCATTTCTCCCTCTCTCATGGGAGGATCAACTCTGGCCGCTTGTTCTCTCTAGCGAAAACCAAACTCACGAAAACTTTCCCCAGGCTTCTTTCCGGTCCTCAGCAACGTGAGATGGTCAGGGACTATCTCGAGATTGTATTGAAAGTGACCCGCGAAAGCCTGCGCCAGATCATCCCAAGTGTACCATCTACTGGAATCCTGCCTGGTATACCATTCCAGTGCCGATCCACTCAAGCTTTGGCCGAAATAAGCTATCAATAGCTCATCTTTGCCACCTGCCCCTCTCATTTTGATACAAAAGCCCCGCAAATGTGCCATGGGATCACCGTGCCCTTCATATAAATCAAACTTAGGCATCTTGAACCCAGCCGAGAGTTGGACATCCGGGAAAGGGCATAGTTCCTTATAGGCCACGCTGACCTGGTTGCCCAATCCGTGCAGGTTCCTGAAGGACTGCTCCAGGCTTTTGAACTTCCTCATTACCTCATCTTGTTTTGGGACCTTAACCGGTTTTTCAATTTCCGCCGGTACCTCCAAGTGTGGATTGTAAGTATGGGGTTCTGGTGCATGGAATGTGGGCTCAGGGGGATAGTATTGCGTATCGTGAGCCTGAAACAATGGCTCGCTGGTTGATCTTTGCAGGGTGGCTGATGTGGGTCCCATAAAAATGGGAGCATTTGGTGTTAGAAGAGGTTGATGGGGTGGTGGAGCTTGGGAATCATGAGGGCTTCTCTCCTGAAGATAACGGTGATTCAGGAGGCTTGTCGAGGGGCCAGAGTGAGGGTATTCCGGCATATGCCCCAGTAGTTCAGGGCTCTTTTGTGCTTTGGCCAGAGCTAACTACATTGCATTCATCTCTAGCCCCATCCTGTCTATCTTCTCCATCGCTTCTTTTAACAACTGGCTCAACGGCCTTTCTTCCTCGGTACTATTTTCTGGAGTAGTCATGCTCGTTGTTACCGGTCCTTTGGATCTGGTTCGGTACGGGTGTGTTGCCAGAATGCTTTAACAACTAACTGTCTGGTATTTGTGGAAAACAACAAACTTGTTAGCGTTAGAGTTTAACAGATTTGATGATAGCACATTGTGGATGCAATGCTCCTAGGCAGTAAACCATTTCTAACATGCTTTGCTTCAAACACATGCGTCATCCCGGCTTGCTTATTTTGCCCCTTTAAAGTACTTTGGGAACCCCTGTATTTTATTATTATTATTTTTCTTTCCTTTTTTTTTCTTTTCAATGGCGGCCGAATCCTATGTGGATTGCCTACGTATCACGTACCCGCGTGAATCAGACCGGGCGTAGTTCTGCCACAAGGTAAAGACACACACAAATTCTTTTGGAATCAATTAATTCATCATCAAAATTTGCTATTACAAATTACTTATCCCAAACCAAGAACAGCAATAGTGCAGATTCCAAAGTTCTTAACCTGACTTGACGACAGAAAAGAAAATAACACATAGGAAGACAACAACGCCAATTAAACAAGACTCGAACTAGGGGCTACAATTCCAACTTAAGGGCTTGCGAGGCATCATTCGGCCTTTCCGTGGCCCTTGGTGTAAGGTCTCTCTGCAAACTCTTCAGCTCATTCATGATCCGGTGGACGCAGCCCATGATGGAAACAAGGAGGGTTTTCCGAGGTATTTGCTCATATGCTAGGCATCTCATGTAGATGTAGTGCCCAATCTCATCAATCCTTCCTCGAATGTTGTCCCTTTCAATGAACAATTGCTCTATTCGCCGGTTCTTTAATCCCAATGCTTGAGCATTGTCGGCAAGTCGATACTGGAACATCTCCATTTGTCTTTCCATTCTGGTCATTGCATGATAACAGCATCTTCTGTCGGCTTGGGCATCTCGTGCTTGTTTGAAGATCCGCTCCTGAAGAGTGGAGTTCGTTTTCCTTAATATCCCGATGCTCATTTCATAATCCCTTATGACTTGTTGCAGACGCTGCCTCCGGGCCATTGTACCTTTTGCCCATCTGACTTTTATTCTTGCTATGCAATCTTCCGATCTCTCTAATTCTTCTTGGCTTTTGCTGACTTGATCCCTCAACTCTGCTATCAACCTTTCGTTGGAGCGATGTTTCTGCCGGTCGCTGTTACTCTTGCTGACTTGGTGAATGCGGGCTTTTAGTGTCTGGTTTTATTTGGCTAATTTGTTCTTTTCACCCCGCTCGGAGGCGACTTGCACGTTGTTCTCAAATATAAGCCTTTCAACTTGTTGCTTTAGCTTCTCGATTTCAGCCCGGTAGCCTTCCTCCTTTTTTAACCAGCCCCACTGTGCATGCGATGATTCCACAAAGTCTTGGACGTGAGCTCTCTTAGTTGGTCTCTAGTGCTCAATCTCTCTTCTGTACCACGTGAGGTATTTTGGCGACACTTCTCCCTTGGCCCAATCTTGTACACAAGTATCTTCTTTCAGGGTTTGACATTCATTCCAGATTCTCCGAACGACTGCTTCAGGGAACTGCCCACCAGGCCCGATTTCGATCACCTGGTTACTGAGATCCTCTTCCTTCGGGATTATTTGACATCGCCCCAACTGCCTCAATACTCTGCTGGGCGCATAAGGCTGGATACTTTGGAGACCCATCAACAATAAATGAGACTCAGCGGTCGACATGTGTATGACCTCATCTATGGGTAGCCACTCAAATGCCCATTCTATCTGGTTTGCCGAAACCGAGCGCAGCAGCGTGACCCATTCGGTGACCCCTTCTGGCAGGTTGAAACAGTCGACCCTAGTGGGAAACTCTTCTATACAAGTCTTTTGTGATGACCCATATCTCAGCAACTGAGGGCGATGACATAGATGTTCTATCATCCACATTTGCAGTAGGATATTACACCCCTCAAAAAAACCTCCTCCGGTTTTGCAGACAGTGAGTGCGCGAAAAATGTCTGCTATTATCATTGGTGCCAGAGCGCTGTTGTCTTGCTTAAGCAAAGTGCTGACGACCCCAGCGATTTGTATGGTAATTTTCCCATCCTCCCTAGGGAACACCAGAAAACCCAGAAAGGCTATCATAAAAGCAATACATTTATGCCTCTCCCATTTCAACCGGCTTTCCCCACTGCAAATCTTACTCTCGGGATTGTTGAACCCTCCAAGATGACCGTACCTGTCGTACAGAAATGCCAAACTGCAAAACCCTTTTGATAACTCTGGGTTGTGTACCGTTCTGCGGATCTTTACGGTGTCTAGGAACTTGTGTATGGTCACGGTCCTTGGTGCAATGAGATATTATTCTTTCATAGGGATTTTAGGACATCCAATGTACCTACCAACTCCTCCAGCGTCGGGGTGAGCTCAAAGTCCGAGAAGTGAAATACATTGTGTGCCGAGTCCCAAAATGAAATTAAAGCCCTGATAATGTCCCCTCGCGGATTGAGGTCCAGCAATTAAACCAAATTTCCCAAGTATATTTTGACTGTATCTCGCCCTGATTCTTCTAAGTTGTTCCACCACATGCGTAAGCCCAAAGGAACTTTGTTTATAATGGCCTCAGATGAACTCTTACTCGTGCTCATTCTGCACATTTATTAAGGTGATTTTAGACGAAAGCAAAAATCTTTATTTTGACTCCAAAACATTTTTTCGTTTTTTCCTTAATTTGGAGAAAGCAAAACCGACTTTCCCGATACGGCCTTTCAGCTCTTCAGGGGTGAAGATTTTAAGGTCGTGGGACTTTAACCGGCCAAAAGACAAGAAAAATGGCCAAAGGCGGCCGTTTGTGCGAAGACAGCCTTCTGTCGCCCCTTTCGGGAACATTCGGCTATTCCCGCAAAATGGCCTCACCCGCCCCCTTTTTTGTGAAAGAAGCAATATATGTATATATATACATGTGTATATATATATATATATATATATATATATATATATATATATATATTATATATCATCATTGGCAAAAACGGGGAGTT
This sequence comes from Nicotiana sylvestris, assembly GCF_000393655.2. Taxonomy (NCBI): domain Eukaryota; kingdom Viridiplantae; phylum Streptophyta; class Magnoliopsida; order Solanales; family Solanaceae; genus Nicotiana; species Nicotiana sylvestris. Next base: position 99,676,323 of record NC_091067.1, read on the forward strand.
GGACCCGATAAGGGTTGCCTACGTATCCCACATCCGGTGAGAATCAAACCGACGTAGTTCGGGTAAGAAAATTATCTAAATCACGGATCCCATTCTCTTTCTCAAAAATCAAAATTATTCAGACATTGGTCTTTCTCAAAATTATCAAAATTATATCATTTTTTTTCATTTTCCCGTTATCACCCACCGGTCAACATGCAAATTCGAAGCAAATTAAATGCGCTAACAGACAAGATGCCACAAGATGGTCTTTTGTTCCAGGTTGCTATTCCTAGACGGGCCCAACCCCTGTGTTGAGCACCCTAAGTCAGATGCAACGTGATGCAAATAAGCGCTTTCCTACTAGGGATCCGGCATGAAGTTATGTTTTACTAAGTTTCAAACTGGGCTTTGTTCTAGACCTGGCGTACCCGAGCGGACAACTCGAGTCGAGGAGGGGGCTACGTACCGGGGACCCGCGGGGTCGTCCGGCTTTGTAACTTATCTGAGCCTCTTTCTACTTGGGTATGACACTAACAGAATAGGGAGTCTCGACCAGCGAGCTTCTCCCCGAAGGTAAAAAGAGAAGGGTTTCGGCACAATTTATATACAGTTCAGATAATATCAAAGCGGTAAAAGCATCATTTAGCACATTAGGCATATATCATGTAATAGAATCAGATAAAACCAAATATAACAATTTATCTAAGCTCAAATTTCTAACCCTGAACCAGAGATTCTGGGTCTTATCCCCAGCAGAGTCGCTAGAGCTATCACACCTCCTTTTTCCGCCCCCGCGAGGGGCGTAGGAGTTTTTTTCCAATTAAAGGACAATCAAAACGGGATTTGTTTGTTTATTTCAGAGTCGCCACTTGGGAGATTTAGGGTGTCCCAAGTCACCAATTTAATCCCGAATCGAGGAAAAGAATGACTCCATATTACAGTCTGCGCACCAGAAATCCGGATAAGGAATTCTGTTAACCCGGGAGAAGGTGTTAGGCATTCCCGAGTTCCGTGGTTCTAGCACGGTCGCTCAACTGTTATATTTGGCTTGATTATCTGATTTTATACAAATATGAACTTATGTGCAAATTTTATCTTTTTACCGCTTTCATAATTATTATTATTATTTTTACAAGGAATTGCAACGTTGTGAAAATGTATCTCAAACCGCGTCACAATCAATGTACCCGTGGTCGTTGACACACTTTGACTCCGTTGAGATTTGGATTTGGGTCACATAAATGTGCACCCGAATTTAAGAAAATTAAATTATTAAAGGCGCGCCTAAAGCGACTAGCGTATCATTTTCTTTGGGTAGGGCCGTGAAATTTTGCTAAACGGTCCATCCCGAAGTCTAAGCAATTTTAAAGCAAGTATTTACTGAGGGCCCCGCAATTAAGTATTTTTATTCGGCGAGGCTCATCTCTTTCTTATTTTTTTAAAATAAAATGGAATTGGCAACGTCATGGCCACGCATCTCGAACCACGTCACAATCAATGTACCCGTGATTCGAGACGCATTTTGACTCCGCTGAGATTTCGATTTAGGTCACATAAATGTGCACCGGAGTTTAAGAAAGTAATTTAATTAAATCGCGTCTAAAGAGACTAACGCGTTATTATCTTTGGGGAAGGCAGTGAAATTCACTAAACAGTCCATCCCAAATTCTAAGTATTTATTATGACTAATTATTGAGGGCCCCACAATTTACATTTTTTTTATTTTGGTGAGGCTCGTCTCATTATTTTTAAAAGGATAATCTTAGCGTAACTACATTTTCTATTTTTCGTTTTCTAAAATAGAATAAGATTAACTAGCGATGGACGATTTAACACTTAACATGCGTTAGAAGATATGCTAATCACAAACACAGCTAACATTCCAGATATTGTTCACTACATTCTTACTTCTTTTCTATCTACCAACAGACACACATAAGGTGATACGAAGTAACCATACGCGAGGTTTAATTATACATGATGACTTCCTTCGTTATCCTAAATAGAAGATATGAACTATTATATATACAACTTTAATGTTCAATATACAGACTAAAACAGATTCGAAAAACCCAGTAAAAAAACAGCTTCAACGCTTCATTTTTGTATTCATACTTCAACTTTCAGCTTACATTGACAGTTGTGAGCACGTGATTTTTGCCTCACGAAAACTACTCCAAAATAAATCAAAAATAAAATAAGTTTCTTTAATGTGCAATTTTTAGAATTTATGTGGTATCTGTTAATTATTTGTGTTTTGTACGTAAATGTTTGCTTTGTTATAATTAAACAAAAAAAAAACAAAAAAAAAACACGTGTTGCATGCATAATTAGGATTTAATTATGCATTTAAAAGTTAATTTAAATAATCACAAAGATATGCATTTGCTCTAGTTTTAAGATTTCACTATGTGATTAACGCTTTGTCTATGTGTTAAATAGCTGTTAAAAGGTAATTAATATCTTTGTAAGGGTAATTTTTGTTTTTATAATTTTAATTAAGATTTTAATGATTAAGAATAAAATTAGAAAATAAAAAAAAAATAAGTTGTAAAAAAGAAAAATCGGATCTGGACCTAAATCCAGGCCCAAACAAAGTAAGCCCCACAGCCCAATCCAAACAACCCAGGTCCGGTCCAATTCAAACGAACCAAAACGACAACGTTTGGTCGTCCCTCATCAAGGGCCGTTGGATTAAATCCATCCAACGGCTGAGATCCAACGAACCTAACCCGTAATCCTTACCCGATCCAATACCCGGTTCAACCCGTCCCCCCAACTTAAACCAAACGACATCGTTTGGATAAGTGAATAGATCATGGCCTTTCATTCTGCTTGATCTAACGGTCAGCATCAATCCACCCCGTCCCTATATAAGTCCAAACCCCTACCCCGACCCCCTAACTAAACACCCCCTTTCACTATTCATCATCTTCTCCAAAACCCACCCCTAACCCTAGCCACCCTAGCATCCCTTTGCCTGAAACCCAGCGGCAACAACGCCGCCGGTCACCACCTTAACACCCCAGACTCCTCACAACCCCCTCTTCACGGATCTGACCTTAGTTTCTTTCGAATCAGACCCCAACTCTTCGAATATTAAATCGAATGTTGGTCTGAAAACTCAACCCTTTCCAATGTCTTCCAAAATAACACCACAGCTTCCCCTATATACCCTAGCTATGGATCTAGTGTTGGTTTGGTTCGAATCCCCTCAGAACTCTTCGAATCTTCTTTTGAAGGTTCGAATCAAAAATGAACTCACTCCGATTCCTTTCAAATTAACACCAAATGACCCCTAGGCTTCCCTCACCCTTGTGTCCTCTTTGGTTCCCTTCGAATCTGCCCAGAAGTGTTCGGATTTAAGATCCAAAATCTGAAAGCCTAAAAATTTTCCAATCTTGGAATTTTTTCAATTCAAACGAGGGATTGAGGTTTAATCGACCTTAGTCGAAGTATTTTCAGTTGAAAATACTTCGACTAAGGTCTGTTTGATTTCAAAAAGTCCGAATCCAAGTTGAGTTTGAGTCCGGTTAAATTTAAAGATTCAGAGGTATGTTTTTCTATTTCCTTCTTGTATTCTATATGTTTGTTCCAGTAACCTGTGTAATGTTGCATATTTTTGTTTAATTCTGTGATTCTGCCTCCTACCCATCTACTTGATCCGAATGTGAATTGTTTCTGTTGGTTGTGATTAATTACAATGTGTGTAATCGACTCGATTAAGTTCGTCGATTAGTTGTATTATAAATCTTGTTTCTGAAAATGTTGACTGAAACAACCTGTTTTGGATGGATTATTTTGTTGTAATCAGTTGTTTCTTATTTGATAATCAGTTTAATTAATACTCGTCAATTAAATCATCTTTGTTTATAGTTCAATAAAATCCATCAAATGGATGTTGTATGAGTGTTAATTTCTGAGCATTGAGTTTCAGGGCATTGTCAGTATATTGACAATGCTCCTGTGTTTGCCTGATTCTAGTTCAATGTTGAAGTTCAGTTTGAATTGTTATAATAAATTCAGTGTAATGTTGTTGTGATGTTAGTTCTGAATTCAAGTTTACAAAGGTTGGGTAAATACAATTGTATTAGGAGGTTAATCATAGGATTGGTTATAGTTGCTTAAACAAACTTTAAAATCTGTTTTGTATCAGATTCTGATTTTAGTTTAAGGGCAGTAATAACAGTAATTACAGTAGGATTTCTGGGATATTTCTGGGATAAAACAGTGAGGGTAATATGACAATAATAGTGGGCTGAAAATGGAAAGTTAATGGCTATTATTTAATGTGATAATGGGAAACAAAGGGTAATGGGGCTGCTGAAAATCAGGATAAGATCACTTAATGTGATTTAAAGTATTTAAAAGCAGATTTTAATGGGACTTTCTGATTTTTAAAAGGAGAAAGGGGTCCAAACCTTAGGCTAAAAAAGAGGGGCAGACCTGTATAAGAGAGGGGGGATTGGGACTGACTCCAATCAGATTTTGATCAGATTTTGAGAGAGATTTTAAGGGAGATACACAGAGGGAAAAGATAAATTTGAGAGAGGAAAATCACAAGCAGAAACAGAAATCTGAACGGGAAGATAGAAAGAAAGAAAACAGAAACAGTAAAACAGAATTCTACATCGGAAACTAGTATTGAAGTTGATTCTGTGTTTTGAAATCGAAAGCTTTTTCAGTCTGCCTTGTTCTAAGTCTCAAATCAGAAATATTATTCTTTCACTGAATCTGTCCAGATTTATTTGATCCCATTGTTCAGTTAAAATCTGAAGTTTCTTAAAAAATACTGTTACTGTGCATCTGGGTTCCTCGGGTCTTATTATTGCTCAAATCTGTGGAAATACTGCTATTCTGCTGATTTTGTTACTGCTACAACTGCTGAAATTTACTCCTTCTACTTTCATTTCCAGGTACATATCTTTTAAATTCTATGTTGAGAAGAGATTCAGCATGACAAATCAATTAAGTTTGAATTGCAATTCTATTTTTATTTGTCTAAGTTCATTATTTTAAATTTAAATCTTATTTCATGTTGGTTAATATAGTAGTATGCTTGACATGATAATTAGCAGTTGATCATTCTCTTCTGAAACTCATATAAGTGTTGTAATAGTATTATCTATTCCAGAATTTCATTAAAAGTATAGTTATGATTGAATTGTCAAAATAGGGAACATGGCAGAAAGTTAGCCATTATTTAAACTTTATGGTATTGTTAGTTAGGTATAGCATAATATGGAAATATCAAGGAAAAATACGTTATCAGTTTATTTTATTAGTTAAGTTAGTTGTTGTTTAAAGATAGATGATATTGGTTGCAATTTACTCTATATTTTGGCATAACAATGGTCATGTTTATAATCAATAGTTGAATGATGTATTAGTAAAATCTGCTATGTTCACAATGTCAAAGATATGGCGAATAATGTTGTATGCAATATCATTTTATTAAATCAACAGGTAGACTTGTTCTCTTTCTTAATAACAAATGGCTTAGGAATTTATACAATGCGAAAGTTGGTGTTTAGCAATAATTCACATAGATTGAGAACAAAAAATTGGTTTGATTAAGTGTATCTTGAATTCAATCAATAGCAATCAATCAAAATAATTAGGCCTATTAGATTAGGAACAAGCAATGTGGAAAAATATTAGATTTATAATGTGTAACAAGTTTAAGATTGTAAAAAAAATAACATTTGTTGCAAATAAAATAATGAGAATTCTTCAAAATATCATTTCCTTTCAAGAATTGAACTTTTTAAGATTCATGAGCTATTCACCTTTTGAGTATACATATGTTGTATTTACAAAAAAAATAGTGTTAATCATATGTTTATGCCTTTCTTTGGATTTGAATAGCTTGGAGGAATATAATTCATACGCGAAAAAATATAATTCGCAATAAACATTTAATAAATTGTGAATTCTTTTCAAGAATTTAAGGGTACCTTAAATGGAGATTTCTCATGATTTTTACATAAAATGTATAGATATAATAAATAATTTGGGAAAAATCTATACTATCATTAAAAATATTTGGCGTAATTAGGGATGCGTTCGCGTAACCTGATTATATTTCTAAAAGCAATTCGAATTATGCGTTCGCGCAACTTCGAGTGAACATTTTAATAAAAAGGATTTCTCCGAGGATGTCAAAATAATTTCATATAACCCGAGATGTGCGGTTCGTTGTCTAAATACAAGGGTGTTGATGTTCTTAATTTTATTTTAAATTTTGAACATATGATTTTTAATAAAAACTATAATATGGTCAATTTTATTGTGTACACGTATGCGTGGCACGATCCTCTGTAATTATAAAAGGTATATAATACGAATATACGTACGCGTAATTCGTTTATATAATTGGAAACAATAAACAGAAGCGGTGACAAAATCCTGCAATAAAAAATGTAAAATCAAGATCAGCCAAGAATAAAAACAGTTAAGCGATCGTGCTAGAACCACGGAATTCGGAAATGCCTAACACCTTCTTCCGGATTAACAGAATTCCTTACTCAGGATTTCTGGTTCGCAGAATAACAAACAGAGTCATATTCTCCTCGATTCAGGGATTAAAACTGGTGACTTGGGACGCCTTAAAATTCCCAGGTGGCGACTCTGAAACAAATAAACAAATCCTGTTTCGACTATCCTTTAATTGGAGAAAACTCCCTAAGTGCCCCGCGGGTGCGGAAAAAGGAGGTGTGGCAACAGTGAATCAGTGGTGTACCTGGTATTTGGGAAAGCAAAAGAAGAAGAGGAATGATCAGTGCAGTAGTAGCACACACACACAACAACACAGCAGAAAAAGCAACAACCCAAAGACAGCAATCAGCAGTAACAAACCAGCAGGCAGACTTTGTTAAACCAAAACAAATCCCATCAAGCAAACCCAATAATGGCCAGTAAAAGGAACCAGCGACAGATTTAAACCAAACAGGAGACCAGTGAATCTTCAGACCAAACAGAAAACTAAGACACTCAGCTGAAGCAGTGTTCAACGAGTAAAGAAACCAGGAAAGCTAGACTGAAATCCAACAGTGTCCCAACACAGCAGACTGGTGCACTAAAAAGCAGTAATTTCTGATTTTTGTCAAACAACCCAGGAAAACAGCCTCGAACTCCTTAGTGTGGAGTTTCAGTTTTAACACTCTATTTCTCTCTCAATTTCTGATGTCCCACCTCTAAACTTAACTCTCTAGCCCTCAAACTCAACTGCCCAGCCTTAATTTCTGATCTCCAACCCCTTACTCTACCTTAAATGAGCCTATTTATAGGCAAAATATAGGCAAGCCCCAGGCTGCCTTGTTTCCTAGCACTTGACTCTGCCCATACCCCTTTAAAAAAATGCCCAATGCCCATTCCCCTGACAGCCCCTTAGCATGTGTTTTCTGCCCAAAGGTATGGGCAGCCTATAATATTTAATTACCCCCATGCTACCAAGTTTGGTTCCCCACTATTACATTAGTTTAAATCATGTTTCAGTACACTATCGTCAGCTCACTTAAACTAGTCATTTCTGCTCTTTTCAAACCCCCAAATTACCCCTGTTAAACCCTGATTATTACTGTATTATCCTACTGTAACAGTAGGATATTTTGAACTTCTGAAAGTTCAAATTCAAAGCTGCCCTAGACTGAGTTCTAATTATTTGCATTGCAGTTACAAACCATTTTCAAACAATGTCAAACATCCAATGAACGACAATGATTCGATCCATCCTATAAGGCTATACGACTCAGAATATTTGAACATTCAATCCTATAAAGCTAATCGACGACGTTTATCTAATCGACTATACTAATCATGACGTAGAATAATCAGTCGATCAAACAAATGACATGAACGGGGCATTAACTGCCTTCAACCATTTTGCACGACATAGGGAATCTATATGACTGACGACATTAATTAACTCGAGCATGTATATTACAAAACGTATTCAAACACAAACAAAATAACAATCGACCAAATAAAAGGTCTTATGAGGACGGAACAGAATTAAAGGAAAAATGACAAAAAAATCAAACAAATTAAACTAGCATGTAAACAAACACAAATAGCACACAAACAGAAGGAAAGAAAGGGAAATTTACCTCTGAAACTTAAAAACAAAATGACCCATGCTCGAACTGGACTCGACCCTTTTTGAGGTCGAACGGACTTTAATCGAAGTGTTCTTGACTGAGAACACCTCGATTATGGTCTATTAGACCCCAACCTGCTATTGATTTGGACGGACCCCCATGGATTCGATTTTTAGGGTTCTTGAGCTTAGATTCGTGGTTCAAAGAGTTCTACCTAGATTCGAACGAAACCAAAGTTGATTAGGGTATGAGGGATGTCAGGGGAGTGACTGGGGTGAATTTGGGACTCATCAAGTGACTTAGGGTTTTGGCTCGAATCTTTGATCGAAGATTCGAGCACCCTGGAGGTGATTCGAAGTTAAGTGACCAGGGATTTGTGTTCAGGGTGGCTTGTAGGTCCAGTGGTGTAGCTATGGTGATCACCGGCGTCCTTTCCGTCGGGTTTACGTTGAAAGGGAGCCAGGGCGGTTGCTAGGGTTTCGGGGGGTGTTTGGGATCTTTTCTGAGAGAGACGAAGAAACAAGGTGGGGTGCTTGGATAGGGGGCGGGGTAAAAGGGTTAGGCTTATATACGACTTAGGGGTTTAGATCCTGGTCGTTGGATCGGGTGAGATTGATGGCCATGATCTATTCATAGGAGGGGGACAACGTCGTTTGGACGTAGTGGTGGGTGAGACCGGGTGTGGGAATGGATCGGGTCAGGTTAATGGGTCTAGGGGAGGGCTAGATCCGTTGGATCAATGGAGTTGGACGGCTCAGATTAACATGCCTAAAACGGCGTCGTTGAGGTTAATGAGTGGCCTGATCGGGACCGTTCATTTGAATCAAATCAACGGCTCAAGACGGGGACGCTGATACGGCGTCGTTTGAGACCATGCCTGGGCAGCCTGGGTTTCGACTGGATCGATGTGGTTGGTTTGGGCCTGAAAGTTTTGGTTCCACCTGGCCCAAACCAGGTTTCCTTGATATTTTACCCATTTTCCTTCTTTTTTTTTAATTACCAAAATTAAACAAAAATCCTAAATAAATTGTAGAATCAACAATAAAATTACATACATATTATTTGACACCCATAATAATTAACACACAATTTAACATTAAATAAAATCACACAATGACAAGAAACACACATGCATATTTTTGTGATTTTCTTTTAACCAAATTATGGTTAATTATTTCCTAAATGTGCCATTAATTCCTAAATGCATGCCCCCGTGTATTTTTGTGTTTTCAACTATAGTAAGGTGATCATCTATGGACAGAACAATTATCAAAATGTCACCCAAATTCTCAAAATTGTACCAGAAGGTAACTTGCTTTATTTTCGATTTCTTTTGGAGTAGTTTCCATGAATCAAAAATCACGTGCTCATAGCAAGTATGAGTGCTCCTCCCATTATTACTTTGTGAACCATGTACGGACCTTGCCAGTTGGGAGAGAATTTCCTTTTGGCTTCATCTTGATGCGGGAAGATTTTCTTCAATATCAGCTGCCCTGGTGCGAACTGTCTTGGTTTGACTCTTTTGTTGAAAGCTCTAGACATTCTATTCTGATAAAGTTGGCCATGACACACCGTGTTCATCCTCTTTCCATCGATAAGGGCCAATTGTTCATAGCGACTCCTTATCCACTCTGCATCGCTGAGTTCAGCTTCATGTATGACTCTTAAAGAAGGAATCTCCACCTCGGCTGGGATGACAGCCTTGGTAACATAAACCAACGTGTAAGGAGTTGCCCCGGTCGATGTGTGAACCTTGGTGTGGTACCCTAACAGAGCAAAGGGTAACTTCCCATTCCATTGTTTGTGGTTCTCTACCATTTTCCTTAGTATCTTCTTAATGTTTTTGTTGGTGGCTTCTATGGCTCCATTCATCTGAGGTCTGTAGGCTGTGGAATTCTTATGCTTGATTTTGAAAGCTTCACATATAGCTTTGATCAGATCACTGTTGAGATTGGCAGCGTTATCCCTAATATTGGACTCGAGAACTCCGAATTGGCAGATAATACGATCCTTGACAAAATCTACGATGACTTTCTTGGTTACAGCTTTGTAAGATGTAGCTTCTACCCATTTTGTGAAGTAATCAATGGCTACCAGAATAAACCTGTGTCCATTTGAAGCAGTGGGCTTAATTGGACCAATAATATCCATTCCCTAGGCGGCTAATAGCCATGGTGAGCTTGTTGCATTGAGCTTATTTGGCGGCACTTTTATCATGTCGGCATGCACTTGACATTGAAAGCATTTGCGGACATACTAAATGCAATCTGTCTCCATGGTCATCCAAAAGTAACTTGCCTTGAGTATATTCTTAGCCAAGATGAAACCATTCATGTGCGGACCACAGGTCCTAGCATGCACATCCTCAAGTAGCATAGAAGCTTCCTTTGCATCGACACATCTTAGTAAACCCAGATCAGGAGTTCTTCTATACAAGTTTCCTCCGCTGTGGAAGAAGTGATTTGACAATCTCCGAAGCGTGCGTTTCTGAGTGTGATTTGCATGCTCCGGATATTCTCCTTTTGACAAATACTCCTTGATATCATGGAATCAAGGCTTTCCATCTGCTTCTTCCTTGACATGAGCACAATATACCGGCTGATTATGGATCCTCACCGGAATGGGATCAATGTAGTTCTTATCTAGATGTTGTATCATGGATGACAAAGTGGCCAATGCATAAGCAAACACATTTTGAATTTTGGGTACATGCCGGAATTCTATCTTTGTAAACCTCTTTCTCAATTCCTACACATAGTGTAGATATGACAATATCTTGGAATTCTTGGTGGCCCCCTCTCCTTGTACCTGGTGCACAAGAAAATCTGAATCACCGATCACTAGCAATTCTTGAACGTTCATGTCAACTACCATGTTGAGCCTTAGTATGCAGGATTCATATTTCGTCATGTTGTTGGTGCAAGGAAATCTGAGTTTAGCAGATATCGGATAGTGTTGGCCCATTTCTGATACCAAAACTGCTCCAATGCCCACTCCTTTGAAATTTGCGGCTCCGTCAAAGAACATACTCCAACCATCATATGTTTCGGTAATATCTTCTCCTACAAATGATACTTCTTCATCGGGAAAATATATTTTCAAGGGTTCGTATTCCCCTCCTATCGGATTTTCAGCAAGGTGATCTGCCAATGCTTGTCCCTTGACCGCCTTTTGAGTTACATAGACGATATCGAACTCACTTAGTAGTATCTGCCACTTAGCCAACTTCCCGGTCGGCATGGGTTTCTGGAATATATACTTTAGGGGATCCATCCTAGATATGAGGTAGGTAGTGTAGGCACAGAAGTAATGCCTTAATTTTTGGGTTGTCCAGGTCAAAGCACAGCAAGTGAGTTCAAGCAGCAAATACCGGCTTCATAATGTGTGAACTTCTTGCTCAAGTAATATATGGACTGCTCCTTTATTTCTGTATCGTCATGTTGTCCCAAAACACATCTAAAGGCTCCATCTAACATAGATAGATAGAGTAGCAAAGGTTGTCCTGGTTCTGGCAGGACTAGAACTGGCGGTGTGGACAGGTATTCCTTGATCTTGTCAAAAGCTTTCTGACAATCCTCGGTCCAGCTTGTTTCAGCATCCTTTCTTAGCATCTTGAAGATGGGTTCACATATGACTGTGGACTGTGCTATGAAGCGACTAATATAGTTGAGACGTCTTAAGAAGCTCATCACATCCTTTTTGCTCTTAGGTGGTGGTAACTCCTGAATAGCTTTGACTTTGGACGAATCCAGTTCAATCCCTCGATGATTGACGATGAATCCCAGTAATTTTCCTGCAGGAACCCCGAATGCACACTTTGCCAATTTCAAATTGTACTTCCTTATCCTATCGAAGAACTTCCTCAAGTCTGTTGTTTGATCTGCGACCCTCTTAGATTTGATAATAACGTCGTCCACATACACCTCTATTTCCTTGTGTATCATATCATGGAAGATTGTTTTCATGGCTCTCATGTAGATAGCCCCAGCATTCTTCAAATCGAATGGTGTCATCTTGTAACAATATGCACCCCATGGTGTTATGAAAGTTGTCTCTCTGCATCTTCGTCATCCATCCAAATCTGGTGATAACCCGCGAAGCAATCTACAAAGGATTGGAGTTCATGCTTGGCGCAATTATCGATCAGGATGTGTATATTTGGCAGTGGGAAGTCATTTTAGGGACTTGCTCTATTTAAATCCTGATAGTTAACACTTACTCGGACCTTCCCGTCCTTCTTTAGAACTGGCATAAATGTTAGCTAACCAGGTTGGGTACTCAACCACCCTAAGAACTTTGGCTTTGATTTGCTTGGTAACTTCCTCCTTGATTTTCAGGCTCATGTCAGGTTTGAACTTTCTGAGCTTTTGTTTTACCGGCGGACATATGGGATTAGTAGGCAACTTGTGAGCCACTATGGAAGTGCTCAAACCGGTCATGTCATCATATGATCATGCAAAAATGTCCTCATATTCTTTAGGAATCGAATGTACTTTTCCTTCTCTGTTGATGACAAGTAAATGCTGATATGGGTCTCCTCGACGGTCTCGGCGTCTCCCAAATTTACTGCTTGGTCTCGACCAGATTGGACTTAGGTTTATTCTCAATATTTTCAACCTCCCTGACAATTTTCTCGGGTATCTCATCTTTCTCCTCCGAATCACTATTCTCATGTTGCATTACCTCATTACATGTCACAGTCACTGGTTTATCAGGAAAAGTAATAATAATGTTGTGGAAAGAAAAAGTGTAAAGGTAGTAGTAAATAATAAACACTACAACAAAAAGGGCCTTTAGCGGCAATAAAAAAGGCATTGGCGGCAATAACAATAGCCGCTATATCATTTACCGGCCATTGATGTTTAGTCGCTGAAATCAGGGTCGGTAAAGCCTTTAGCGGCATTTCTCACAAAAGCTGTCAAAAGGTCTGATTATTGCCGCTAAATATCATTTGCTTTAACGGCAATTGTTTGCCGCAATTATGATGGCTGCTAAATCCAGTCTAAAATGGACACTAATGCTCTTTTTATGTCCATTTTTATAGTCGCTAAATTAAAAAATATTATCGCTAAAGGTCCACACCTTTAGCAGTAATTGTTTTGTGGCAATTAGAATGGCTATAATATTCTTTCTTAAAACGTATTGGTATGCCCTTTTAGCATCCATTTTAATGGCTAGTAAATTCAATTAAATTGCCGCTAAAAGTCATCTTAAACAACAATTATAATGGCTACAATATCCCCTGTAGAAACACTACAATTAGCCCTTTTATCTTCTATTTTTATAACCAATATATCTTGTTAAATTGTAACTAAAAGTCGCAAGCTATAGCAACAATAGTTTAGCCACCATTAATAATAGCTACTACATTCATTCAAAAAATGATCCAAATAATAAAACATAATAATATCGATTCATAAATACATAATGTATTTCATTAAATCTTAAAAAATAAAAAGGAAGTACTAATCCAAAAGATTAAATCACAGTAACTTAAAAAAAACTTATATTGTTAGAAGATAATAGCTAGTGTCATTATATAACTAATCTTAACAAATAATAGTCTTCAAATAATTTATGGAATGGTTCATCATATGGAGATCTTTCGCCCGCTAAATTATCGATCATCAGACTGTATGACCTGAAATTATATAATAACTATGTCAATAGGTGAAATATAATAGTCTTTAACGGGGATGTTTATCGAGCAAAAGTATTTAGTTCATATATCATGGCATACATGTTTGATTTAGAGGAAAATAAGTGCCTTAATAATAGATTTTATAAGTTAAATAGAACTCAGACTAGTTGGACTATCTGATTGGCTTTTACAAGTATATGATTGTAGTACAAGTATACAACAACTATTATTCCTCAATCCCATGCTAGTTGGAGCTTGATTTATAAATCACTCGCTATTCATTTGGACTCTTAATAGAAGCAAATTTGTATCAACATAGTGCATGTGTGATTCAAGCTTCTAGCTTCCTCTATTTCAACAAAATATCTTTATAAACTTCCAGCTTCCACTAGCACTGATCTCCTCTTGTCCCATATATAGATGAATTATCAAGTATTCAAATTTGACTATATCAAGTAAATCGGGAAAAAATCCCTACAAACTATATAGGAGAAACAATCTTTAGTATATCCATAACAATAATACATTTTTTACAACTCAAAAACAAATAACAAAGAAGAGTAAGCCAAAACAATCTGATAATACCTGAGCATAGAAGAACATGAGACGGTTGGGCACAAGCTACGAGAAATCAATACATGTTGATTGCCTTTCATTGATGGTTTGGAATGTAACTTCATAAAAGCTATTTGATGGAAACTCAGATAATGCAAGATGCATACGGTTTGTACCTGGAATTGCAAACAAATAGACAACATAATCAACATTAGTAATGGAATACAATAATTTTGATGCTTTACAGATTTAAAAAATAGCTAAATAAAGATAAACAATACTTTAAAAGAGGAAGTGACCAGGCAACTCTAAGTTCAAGGAAACAAAACAAAAAAAAAATGAGATGAGCTAGAGGAGATTAACAATTATTGCTTGGCAAGCAAATAAAAGCAGCTAGAATGAGAAGCATAGATACTACATGAAGCACATAAAAATCAGAAAACATTAAAACTAGCATGATTTCTTGCAGCTCCGCCACACAAAAAAAAGGTATGGGGAAGTGGCGGATTAGTGAAGAAGAGTTAAAATACCAGGAACATCTTACTCCACAATCCCCCTCTCCCCCCCTAAATAAATCAGCAAAGCAGACTTCTCAAGTCTTCATATGACTAAAGAACACTTCTAATCACTATGCCAACTATATGGGAAACAAGAGAATAACTGAAAAAAGAGAATCTCAAATTTAACTTCAGGCACTACTAACTCTGATAGACAAGTGAATACATCAACAGATAGGCAATCACCTGTAACCTAATTGGCTTCACTCTTAACAACACAAGGCGCACAAATAGAGATTGAGCAAGTCTAGCTTGTGTCGCTTTCTTGCACATAATGACTGGTCCAAGCTGGGCAGTGATCACCGACAAAAATAACCTAGCACAAAACTCACAGTAAGATCCAATATCGTAATATACTTCAGTATGACATTTTTGCATAAATGAATGTCAACATGACATTAAATGCAATAGTGACCTGTTTTGTGCCAAGAACCAAAGGAATAAGACATTCAGGCTCAGTAACCTGAGTGGATTCATCATAAGCACCTACCAAGACGTTTAACACGACAGAAATATTAAAACAAGCAAGAATCCAGAATGAGTACATGAGAACAAAAATAAGAAACTGAAGATCTAAAATAGTTAGGAAATTCTCAAATCTTTAGTAATAAGGTAAACCAACCTAGCGGAATTTGAAATTAGCCAATCTAGGATCTCTAGTACCAACACATGTGTAGCAAATTACATCAACACTCTGAGCTATTTCCCTCTTTATTTCCCACTTCAAAGCTTTATATTTCTTCTTATAACTCCTAGAGAGCTCTCCCGAAAGTTCATAAATCAAATGACTCTGAATCATGTGCACACATTTAAAATGCTCTAATAAAGGATATATAATGAGAATGAGAAAAAAACCTGAGCACTATGCTAAAAGTATAACCATGTAAATGCTAGATCCCCCCAATACATATGAGGCCAAAGAAAATCTAGGAAAGCAACACAAACCTTGTTCATCCTTCAACTTGTGCAGTTCACTCTTCTCACATGTGTCAATATAGTGAACCTGTATAAAGAAAAGTTTACAAGATATCATTAAAAATAGAACGAGATATAAAAAATTTGAGGATAAGAAATTAAAAAACTAACCTGGTATTGAAGGGTTAAATGCTTGACAAGAGAATTAATAGCTTCCCTTTACTTGGCACAGAGCCTAACCACCTGGAAAAAAGAAAATTATATGAGGAAGGACATAAAATTATCACAAATTAAAGAAAAAGAGGAAGCTAGAAGTTTAGACATTAAAAGAAGCATCTTAATTAACTGAAAGATACTTTATATTGGAAATTTGTATCAATATAGTGTAATTACCTAAAATAATAACCCGACTAGGCACATATTTTCTTGTTCTTTTCGAACTTTCAGTCGTTCATAGTCATAAGCATCCTGGACTTTTAAAAATTTGCTTACAAGCTCCCCAGATGTTGTAATAGCTAGCACAAGGTTATGATGAAAGCATAAACCATATATTCCTTCACATGTTTTAAACTATTAACTTGTAAACCAATAATTCCTTCACTTAATAAACTACCAATCCCTTCTAACTTTGATGTACAATAAAGGATGCTAGACTATTGTTCATGCATTTAAAATCAAGAGAAAGTGTCCATCATGTCTATAGGTGAAAAATATTAGAGCAAACAACTATTGTTAGAAGGAACACTTCCCCATGATGGTTTAGAAGAATGAATTATATGAAACTATTTCACAAATAAAAGATTGAGTTTTATAGTTATCTGTTTTCCATTCCATAACAAATTAAGCATAAGTTAAAAAGGAAAAGAGCATTATGTTAACATATTTAACGCAAGTGCAACATCATGAGGTTGGGGTATTTTCAACAATACTTTGTAACTGAAATGTAATCCATGGTACTTGTGGTGCTTGTTTATGGATGTTATTGGCATAAGAGACTTAATATATATAGAACATGCTAAATAAAAGACCATATAAGATCTTTATGGAACTGAGTAGAGTTACATTTCATACTTATATGGTATATGCTTATGTGTCTAAAGATATTGTACTTCTTAGTAAGATCACAGTCCATGATGTATACATACTGTAGCAAAATAAAATACCCAAAACTAGTTTAAAACTGTAAGTTTATGCCATAAGAAATATTTTTCCATCATATTTATAAACCTCATTCTTTAAATAGATTCGAAATGGTATAAACCACAAAGACAGAAAGCCGCAGGTACATTATAATAAGATTTTCATATCATTTGCATGTTCATTAAGGTCCAACAATCAATCCAATCCAATTTTCAGAATATATGCACATAAAGTGTATCATCGTGTAAAAAAAATAAAATTGATTTTTGCCATTAAAGTACAACCATCAATCCAATAATCAGCTTGAATATGGTAGAATGTAAGTAGAGTGATTTGCTCTTGACTCCATCAAGAAAAAGATAATTGTATCTCACAAAGCCAAGCAAAAACAAAGAGAAATCTAAACCACAACATTGTCTACTTACCTATCATAACCATGGTACTTTCATGCTAAATATTTATTTAAAATATTATTGGTTTTAGAAAGAAAATAATTATTCTGATATTTCTCAAGCAATTCATAGTTATTGAGAAGATCAGATGGAGGCAGGGTACCAACCTGCTATATTAAGGTCACATGTGATTCATGCTTACCACATAAGCTTGATGCCAGCTATCAGCTAGTATGTTACTCATTAATTGAAAAGGCTTCTAAAATAATTGAGAGATAATATTTTATTTTAACTTATCTGAAGACTAAGTATTAAAACTATGTCACCATGTTATTACATAGACATGAATTACCACAACTCATATCAGCTATATGAAAATCAGGATGCTCATTTTATTAATAATGAAAAAGAGTGAAAATCTTTAGCATATAAATATCATGTAGATTTCTTTTGGATGGAACAAGAAATAAATTTATCTGCTTTCCAAACTTTAGTTTTCCTTTTCCAACTTATCAAAACTAAATATATCTTCCAAGTCATTTTAAACACTTGAAAAGCTAAGGTCCAATATTTCTCTATACAAAATCTTGTAAAGTGCCATATTGAATAAGTAAATTATTAGTCTTCCACTGCTTGACAATAGCAAAAGATTAATACATTTACTTGAAAGGATAGTTAGAATTGTTTGGAGAGAACAAGTAAATTACCATTTTATTTTCATATATTCTTCATAATAATAGTGTAATTACTACTAAAAAATATTTAAGAATCTAATTCTATTGATAGGGCATATGATACAAAATTAAGCCAAAATGATGAGTGGTAAGTAATTTACTAGTATAGTTATTGCAAAGGAAGAAAATGTAATCCACACATCTATTCTTAATTTTTTAGTTTACATTCCAATTTATCAAGGGTTTCTAATTCGTGAACCCTAGAATATGCATAAATACCAAATTTGCAGTAGTAACCCAACCTCATCACCGCCTCCATCCCCCCTCCCCTCCCCATGCTAAGATTTTTTGAATTTTTTAGTTTACATTCCAATTTATCAAGGGTTTCTAATTCGTGAACCCTAGAACATGCATAAATACTAAATCTGCAGTAGTAACCCAACCTCATCACCACCTTCATCCCCCCCCCCCATGTTAAGATTAGGTCACAAAATATTAATCTACAAGTTTTTACATATTTCTTCACCCTTCAATTCCTCTAAACCCAATTTAGTTCCCTTCTCTATGTTTCCTCACATGCTCTATCAGAATCATATCTCACAAATTAAAATCGCAGAATAGAGATAGAGAGTGGAGAGAGACGTGCTGGGTTACCTGGAGATGGTGGCCGACAGTGTTAAAATCGCGATAAATTGGGGCTCGTGATGGAGAAATACATGAGTTAGTACTTGGTTGGCGGCGATGAAATTTTTTGCAAATGGATCATCAGTTTGAGAAAGAGAGTCATTTTGGTTATTTTATTCTTTCCAAATTTTCCTAGTTGGGTCTGTTTTCTTATTTTCAGGGAATAAATGGGAGGGAAAGACCAAAGGTTATAGGCGGCAAAATAAAAAGCTTTGGAGGGAAGAATAAATCGGCTACCTACTACTATTACCTATTACAGGCCTTTATATTCAATTGCCGATAAAGATGTGTTTTTTATTGCTAATGCTCATTTGTCGGTAATAATTTGGCATAGGAGATAAATTATCGGCAATTATTTATCGCCGCTAAATAGTGGCCACTAAAAGTAATTTTTGTATTAGTGAAAAAGCAAATGCATTTGATTACAACTTGAAAAAAAATTCAGATAAATCTCGGCTCGATGAATCGAGCATTTATTTTGAAACAAGTAAAGATTAAAATGAAACTATAGGAAATTTTAAATGCCTAGAATGGACATAGAAGTAAATTCTGCCAAGCTACCGAGGGATTCGGCGAGCTTGAGATGGTGTGGTGGTCCATTTTTCGAGAACAACCCCCTTCCCCACAGTCTGAATAGTGAGGCCTTCTTCCTCCTCCTCCTCAATTATGGCACCGCAGTCCATGTCCTCATCTTCTAAGAACAAAATCTTTAACCCAGCTAGTGCTTCTTCCTCTGCAGTCCCCCCATATCGTATCAGCTTGGTGAAAAGCTTGTTCCAAACGTGGCACTGGTTGCTCAAAAAGGTAATATGGTCCACGCCATGGAGGCGACCAATCATTGTACTTTTGCTATGTATATTGGTATCCGAGCCCAAAAGTGGTACCATGATTTTTCAGTTGTATTAGTTTGGTGATATCTTGGAGGTTCTTTCCCAACCCTTTATCGGGTTCATATCCGGACCACGCTAGTATGCTATTCTCCTTTCAGATTCCACTTAAATCGTCCATTTTTATCTTTCATTTGCCTTTTGTGTTGCTTGAAGGAGGAGGAGGTGGAGGGCCTCTAGATCTGGTATGATATGCTGATGAGGCTAATATGAGTGAACCAACCTAAGGGGATGAGAATAATCAAAAATAAAGAAAAACAAAAAGGTACCAAGTTAGTGAGGATTCTGAAACATTTGCAGTATCTAAACACATATTGCGGAAATGTAAATTTGTGTCTTAATTTGGGAGCCTCGTTGTGCCCGAGGTTGGACTAGCGATAAATAAACTTGGAGAACTTTTAATGCCAATAAATGCTTCATTTCATAATATAAAAATAGACGAATCCCAAAATGACACTAAGATAGTAATAAAATAAGTCACTACTTGGCACTCGGCCTTATTACATTTTAGGAAAAACAAGTAAATCTAGCCTATTAGGTCCCAGAAGAACCTTCCCCAGATTCGATCTTCCGAACTCCATCATATAGATCCCCCAACTCGCGCAGTCCCAGCAGCAAGTACGCTCTGGCCAGATGTCCTCCTTCAACTCTTTCAGCACTCTGGCAATTTTCAATTCTCTTTATGACTTTACCTTCCACCTCTACTAGTCCTCACTCCGGATATTTCAGTTTCCTGTTGGAAGTGATTTCCATCTCTTTCCACTCTTTGATCAACCTCACATTCCTCTCATGTATTTCCCGATGCTCATTCTTAGAGTTGTGGACCCTCTTGCACAACCTGTTGTATTTGACTTGAGCTTTAGCTTCCTCATCTATGATTTTGTTCCCTCGACCGGTCCCTGGCGTCACCATTTCTTTCAGATTATCTTCCAACCATGCCAAATAGAGAGGCTCGCACCCTGCATGATACATGTCTGGATCAACGGTGCTTTTCTCCATAATGATTTTGTAGTGCCACATGTGCGGAGCTTGGCAATTGTAAGGGACGTCGTCATCTTGAAAGTTTGCTCTAAAATGACTCATCTTGACAACCCTTGGTATAACCTTCTTTCTGTCTGCTTGCCTTATAACTCGCATAGGGACATATGGATATATCCCTCTCAACCCAATCAGCACCAAGTGTGGAGCATCCCTGGATCTGATAATAAATTCGTCTGTTGGGAACCATTCAAACATCACTGCACCTGTTCCTCGGTCAGATTGTCGAAGAATTCTACCCATTCTTTGGCACTTTCCGGCTGAGCAATCTGTCTAGAATGTGAGTCATCTGCTTAAGGTGATGGGAGGCAATATGGTCGTTCCAAGACCTTCGCGGAAGTTCTTGACGATAGCGACCCTTTTGGAAATGCTCCAGCAACCATAACTGCAGTAACAAATTACAATCCTTGAAATGCTTGACCCCTCTTTGACAGCACTCTAGAGCCCTATAGATGTCGTCTATGATCATGGGCACTATGATATATATCTGTCCATTAATCCCTTCCATTAGAGTCTTAGCGGCCAAGGCCAACCTAGTGTGGATTCTTCCCTTTTTCATTGGGAACACTATCAGGTCTAGAAAGCACACAATGAATACAAATACTCTGCGACAGATGTGACCCAGAGAAGTGAGAGAGATATCATCATGGTAAGTGCGGAAAGACTTGTTATGGCCATACCTCTCGTACAGGTATTCGAAAGGTATGTAGGATTCCTTCAAGCACACTAGGTTGACACTCTTCTTCAGCCCCATCATCTTCAAAAATCCCCTGCCCGTATAGTTTTCTGGTACCAATAACCCCGGACTGTCCTAAGTCAATCTTGCTAGACCTCCAATTTCCTCTAGAAGCGGTGTCATTTCTATGCCACCGAAACGAAACACAGCTCTTTCACTATCCCAGAATAAAGTGACAGCCTCGATCAGTTTGTTGTTTGGCTCAATATCTAGCAAGGAAGGCAGGTTACCCAGGTGTTTTCTTACTTGTTTCTTGTCACTTGAGGAAAGGTCCTCCCACCAATCTAGCAGCAATGGTGGGATGTTGCTAACCATACCGAATCTGGGGACCTCGTGCCTCATTTTCTGCAAAACAAAAGGGTTAGACCTTACCCCCACCTAACTCGACTATTTATACATTTATGATCAATATATCGGCATTTAGTTCTCCAAATTAATGCACAAAACGTGGTTGTGTCCGTTGGGATTATGGAAAACCCGATTCGACTAGGTTTGACCATGATACATGCAAATTTTAACCAGAGTAAGGCTTATATGGGGTTTTAGACTGGTACCCTCAAGCGGACGACTCGAGGGGGAAGGCACGGAACCATCGACTGCACCACTGATCGACTGGTTTTACCGTAAATAAGCCTTTCCGAATTTAAGGGTAGTAAATAGGAAGAACACAAACACTCATTAAAGTGTTGCTATAGGATTTGATACACACGAGTGGAATATGATGTGGAGCATGATTTAAGAAGCAATTAATAATATGTAGTCAAGTATTTTCACGTAGAAAAAATAAATATAGCATTTAAATAATTGAAAGATAGTTACAGAAAAAAGAACAAAGAGACAAGTCAGTTTCAGAGATAAAGAACCATAAATGCTTAACAAATGGACAATTAAATTCAAATAAGGGAGAAGGGTACGGGATAAAGCATGCTTGGACTAATTAGTAAAAATATAAGTTCGTTATGGTAAGAGCCTAAGAATATCCCCAGCAGAGTCGCCATGCTGTCGCGCCCCCTTTTTTTCCTCTGCGGAGAGAGGTCCGGGTTTCGACATTCATGGGGTATGATAACTCCTTTCCTTTTTGGGAATTGGGTATTTGAAGAGTCGCCACCTAACGGATTATGGTGAGTTAGGGCACCTAGAGCGATTAACTCTTGGATTGGTTTGCATTACCAGAGATTAGGGTAAGGGCTCTAAATGACCTCAAGGGGAAGGTATTAGGCACCCCTCTTGGTCCACAACTGTGGGTCCCGGCCGAACTCATATTTACGAATTAGTCCATTTGATGTAATTCCACGTCCGAACGTGCAACAATAGCAAAAAGTAAGCGAATTAGGGTAAACTTTACAAATGGTGAAAATATTTCCTCATAATATATGCTAGCTTCTTGAATAAAGTCTTTTGCCACCAATCGTGTCTTGTATCTTTCTGTTGACCCATACGCTTTGTGTTTAACTTTGAGAATCCATTTTTTCCCAATGGCTCTACGCCCAGGCGAAAGGTTAACTAGATCCTAGACTTTGTTTGTTTTCATGGATTCTAATTCACCTTTCATTGCTTTCATCCGCTCATCTTTTCCAGGCTCGATAAATCCTCAGTCACAGACTTTGGCTCATCCATTTATGTGGGAGATACCAAAAAAACGTAATCTTCAAACTCATAGGTACATTGCTACTCTTTCATAGTTGAAATTCAAGTTCGTCATATGGATTTTGGGATTGAGAGTTCTCACTCTCCGCTTAGATCAAGAACAAGATCTTGATCGATTTGATTATCAACTATGTCTGAATTCAACATTTCATAAAGAGGCTCCATATTCTTTACCTCGTCCTTCTTTGGAAAATCATTTTCCAGAAATGTGACATCTCGTGATTCAATCTTAGTAACACTACCATCCTCTATTTCACTGTTGAACACATACCCTTTAGAGTATTCTGAATATCTTATAAAGATATATTTTTTGCCTTTTGAACCTAATTTACCAAACTTGCTATAAGAATCCTTTACATAAGCAGCACAACCCCAAAGTCGTAAATCATTTAAGTTTGGTTTATGACCAGCCCAAAGCTCATAAGGAGTGAGAGAAACTGATTTAGAAGGCACTTTGTTCAATATGTAGGCAACAGTCTGTCGCTCCCCCTTTTTACCCTCCGCGGAGAGAGGTCCGGGTTTCGACATTCATAGGGTGTGATAACTCCTTTCCTTTTTGGTAATTGGATATTTGAAGAGTCGCCACCTAACGGATTATGGTGCGTTAGGGCACCTAGAGGATTAACTCTTGGATTGGTTTGCATTACCAGAGATTAGGGTAAGGACTCAAAATGACCTCGAGGGGAAGGTGTTAGTCACCCCTCTTGGTCTAACTGTGGGTCCCGGCCAAACTTATAGTTACGAATTAGTCCAAATAAATACTTGAAACAAATAATTACAAATAAGGCATGTTTGTATAACTCAAAAAATAATAAGACAGAAGTTTTTGGACAAGTTGTAAAATCAAAGTCTTAAACAAAAAGGAATTTCGGGAAAAGGGGGAGTCCTAGGTTGGTTAGCCTATAGGATCATCCCACACAATGTTCGGTAAACACTCCTCAATAAGGGGCTACACGTGACATTAGCGCGTAGTCATCATATCCCATATCTACCCTTCTCATCCCCTTAGTGGTCATTTAAAGCGAGTGTTTGGTCAGCGATCTCTATTGCGTGTTGTTACCCGTCCCTTCTTAATGGTCTTGGAGGGATTTAGGACCTCTACCTATAGGTGGTTTTAGACAGACCCCTAAGGTTTTAAAGGTGAAAATACTAAGGCGACAGGAAAGAACAATTTTGACTTTAGCACATAAGATAAAAGGGAGTAATTAGAGGCTCAAAGTTACCTTCTCAAACAATACACATAAACAACACGACTCAAGCACAAATAAGGGCCTTTTGTTAAACTGTATCCTAAGCCATGATGTCTAAATGAATATACAGAAGATAGATAGTTTATTTTATAAAATCAGAAGTGATGACCCTATAAGTTTCCTACTGATTTTAAAAGCCTGCTAAACTAGAACAACATTAAGTCACAGAAACAGTTTCAGAGTTGCAAGATTTGAAAACGTCCTATACGTTTGCCTATACACGGAATACTGATGACTACATTTATAGTGAAACAAGGCAGGTTTTTAAAATGGACTCTTTAATCCCTATAGGCATGCTATCTAATGATAGATTAAGGCAGTTTTGAAAGAACTCGTTTCAGGAAAATAAATGATTAATTGAACTAGTTTCGAAGTGAGCCAATTGTTAACCGAATTGATTTATTAAAACTAAACTTAGGTGAGATCTATAGGCAGAATTTCTGGTGTTGTTCCCTATAAGCATGATATCTAATTGTTTAATACTGATTTTAGAAACTTGCAGGCATGATGACAAATGAAAAACACATGTGAACACTCGTTATAACAGAATTTGGATTGAATTATATCCTACTTGTGAAGCTGATTTTAAGACTTATAAACATGATTTCTATTATGGAATCACTTGAAACGTATAGGCATGATTTCTAAAATGGTGGGACAAACGTGACAAGATGTAAAAGTCTTATATGCATGTTTTCTACTTAGTAAGGTAGTCATATCAAACTGTAAAGTTCTATAGGCATGGTTTCTACCCGTATTACCCCACAAACATGTAGCTACCCACTCTTTTCACTAATTACCCCAATATTCGTTTACAAGTTATTACAGACCATATGAATTACATAAGTAGATAAGAAAATAAGAAGTTATTCTATAGGGAGCCTACAGATATGCCCAGATTTCCAAAGCCTCCAATAGCCTCAAATGCCCAAATTCCATTGACAAAGTCATAGTCTAGGTGCATCAAAGTTCTCTAAGGATCTCAAGTATCCCAGACAATGCTTACACCTAGACTTGGTAACCAAAATTGAACAAGTGCAGTATGGAAGGGCCAGTCTCAGTATGCTAGAGTTCAGAGGGTTTTTATGAGGATCCCAAGGCAGTACACATATTGGAGGGGGCAGAACCTATTGACTTAGGAGTAGAGTGAGAGTGCTTGACATAGTTTGAAAGGTTTCAGTAGGAAAATAGTATAACAAGGAGGTTTGTTTGAAATAGTTTGTTGAGTAAAAGAGGGAGTCATGCAGTAAAATAATTTTGAAAAAGAGAAAGTTAATCAGCAAATCAAACATGGATCCCAAAACCAACTCAGCAATACTTAAAGAACGTAGAACCAAATAGTTGGAACAAACTACACACAGTGGTGATAGGGATTGGGGATACATAGAGCACATGATTGTGAACACATAACAGGCAGAGGTCTGAGGAATTGGTAAGACATGCTCGGACAGAACTGATCAGACATAATCACATAACCAGCAATGCTTAAGAGGGTTTAGTATAGGATCCACATGATTTCAGGTCAATCCTAGAACCGTAAAAGTTTAGGAGTGCAGACTACTTCATAAAGAGACTTATACCAGAAACTAGATAGAGCAAAATCACATGGAGATAGACTACATAGAGGGGGGGTAACATGTTTATACTGATCCTAAGGAAGGGGAGCACATGACATGCTAATCATGCAATCAAATTAACTGCAAGTTTCACAACAAAACTATAAGTAAAAGCAAACTAGAAATAGGAAGAACTGAAATAATAAGAGAACCATATTATTTTTGGAACTTGAATTGAAATTAGAACATACCAGTAAAGAAGACAGTAAACAAAAGTGAAGGAGCAGGAGAGCACAGTAGTTAGCTTTGGCTTGCAACCGGCTAACTTAGAATAATAGCAATTAGCACAAAAGGGAGAGCAGAAAGTTTAAGTGTGAAAGAGAGAGCTTTTGAACCAAAGTGTTCGTGTGTTTGTGTTAATGAGAGAGTGTGTATATATAGTAGTTCGAAAATTAAGTAAAATAAGGCAAGAATCATAGTAGCATAATAATTATGGAACTCAAAACCAATTAGAGCAAAATCATGACAAGTACTCCCTTAAGTTAAGGGAATCAATTCAAACGGTAAGAACAAGTAGCATATAAGGAAAGAAATCAGTGTATGACAAATAAGAAAAGAATTCAATTCAATAAGTATAAGGTAAACAATTAGGGCTAAGTTCAGAGAACTCTAATTAAGGAAATAGTCAGTAAGAATAAAGTACCACAGCAGACAAGGTAGGTGAATCATTTAATTTGAATAAAAGAGGTAGAAATTGAGGGTTTAAAGGAAGGTCTTTCAATCAAACCATAAAATAGGGAATCCAGAATCAATCAAAGAGGAAGTCATGATTCAGTATTCAACATATAAATAAAGTAAGATAAGAATAACCAATCGTCGCAAACATGCAGGTTAAAAAGTATCGATAGGAAGATGCAAGTCTGAACAATCAAGATGAACACAAACATACAAGGTGATATAAGTTATGCATAAGAAACTCAGTAGAAACACATAAGATAAGAATAACCAGGCATAGAAAACATGCAGGTTAAACAGTATCGATAGAAAGAGGCAAGCCTGAACAATCAAGATGAACATAAACATACAGAGGTGATATAAGTTAGGCATAAGAAACTTAGTAGAAACACATTCAAAGTGAAATAGTCACAGAAACTCAAACAAGAACAGGCTAGTCACAAAATCAAACAAAGAAACCTAAAAAAATTAGGGCTTTCAACATAGGCAAGTTGAAGAGATAGTGAACTCACAGCATCAGTCGAAGTATGAGAGAAAATAGAAGTTTAAACATAAAAAATCAGTTTAAATATAGTTTTAAAAGAAGTTTCGAAAACCTTAATTTTAGAAGAAGATGAAAACTCTTGAAATCACATGGTTTTGTAAAGAGTTACAAGGATAGTGTAAAACATCAAAGAAGCAAACTCAAATCATTTTAAAATGGTACAAATCTAGGAGATGTAGGTAGAAATTAGGATTTCAGAAGAAACCCAAATAGAGATGAAAGAACATGTCTAGAATCCCAAGGATCGTAACAAGTACAACATGATTTTGCTCGAAATCATACTGAATTAGCCAAGAACAGACCAATGACAAACTCTAGGTGCAAGTCGGATTGGCCCTGGGCCTTTGAAAACCTTAGAGAAGGCAAGCATAGCATTAGAGGAGTCATTGGAGGCTTAGGAGTTGAAGGGAGATCACCGGAGAAGACCGGAGAAGAAGGTCGGCGACGAAAGGAGCTAGGGGTAGGTTGAGTGGTTGAGAGAGGAGAGGAGATGAGAAAATACAGAGGCGCCGGTCTCTGAATAATGAGCTAGGGTTAGGGGTCGTTTGGAATTAAAAATAGTAAGGGCTAATATGGGTCGTTGATCTCTTAGATCAACGGCCATGATTCAATTGATCTTGGGTCGGGTAGGCAGGTTTAGAGTTTGGCTCGGGTAGTTTAATATGAAATTGGGCTGGGGCTGGGTTTAATTTGGGCTAAAATTGAAATGCAAATCTGGCTATATTTTAAATTGCCAATTTTCCCCTATATAATTTATAATAAATAATAGATAATTTCTGGAAAATAATTTTGTATAATAAAATGATTTAAAATATATATTTAATATTTTAAAAATATATAAGGTCAATTTTATGCATATAAACGTAATTATACATTAATAAGGCTAATATTGCAATTATATGCAATTTAGCTTTAAAAATACAGAATGTAATTATAAAAATGCATAAAAATATTTTAACCATATTTTGGCATAAATATAGAAATTAAATAACTAAATCACCCCAAACATAATTTGAGGGATAATTATTGGGGATTTTGTGAATAAAAGGGGAAGAAATAAGTCAATTAAAAATCTTTAAAATTATAGAAAAATTATAAAAACCTTATGCATGCTCATATATGCATATATATGCTATTTTGAAGGTATAAAAATGTTGAAAAAAATTGGGTATCAACATAGTCAATAAGGCATCTCCCCAAAAAGAGATAGATAAATTTGCTTGCGCCATCATGGATCTTATCATGTCTAATAGCGTTCTATTCCTCCTTTCTGCTACACCATTTTGTTGAGGTGTGTAAGGAAGAGTTAATTGTCTTGTGATTCCCTTTTCGTTACACAATTCTTCAAAAAAGTTTTATAGATATTTACGTTCTCTATCGGTTCTTAAGGTCTTAATCCTTTTGTCTAATTGATTCTCAACTTCATTTAAATATTTTTTAAAGCATTCAAGTGCTTCAGATTTATTAGAAATCAAATAAACATAACCAAAGTACGTGAAATCGTCAATGAACGTAATGAAATATAAAGCACCAGTCACATTCATTGGACCATAGATATTAGAATAGATTAATAGTAATGAAAAATCAGCTCTCTTATCCTTTCCAAATGGTTTATGCGTAATCTTTCAAGCAAGATAATTTTCACAAGTTGACATTTCAATTTCAGAGAAAGAACATAAATGTCCTTCCTTAGCCAATCTATTTATTCGATGATGCCCTATATGACCTAATCTTTCATACCATGTAATAACATCAATACCATTATTATTAGAATAACATGACAGAACACAACGATCAATATAATAGTTATACGTAGAAGGATTACAATCTAACACAATAAAGCCATCATAACGATGTCCAAAACCATAAAAAAATATTGTCTAGAGTAATTCTAAGACCATTGTGACTAAAGTTCAAATTGAAATCTAAATCTAGAAGAACGGGCATAGAGACTAAGTTTCGTCGAATCTCTGGAACACATAGGACGTCATGCAACATCAAAGATCGGCCACCACGCATGTCTATTGCATCCTGTTTTGCACTAGTTAAAACAAGATTCAACTCTTGGTTTCTTTGTTGTTGATGAAAGAGAGTCGCCACCTAATATTTAAAGGTATACTAAGGTACCTATTTGATCAATAAGTCATGTTCCTTATTAGTCTACTAACCGGTGAGATTATGTGTAAGGATTCTTATTCTTCTAAGGAAAAGGTATTAGGCACCCCCTAAAATCTACCTGAGGTAGCTCCATAGGACTTAGACTAGATTAGGAATCAATTACTTATACTATGCCCTAAGTGTTTTAAAGCTTGCCATATATTAGGACGTAATTCTTACAAAGGGAGGGTGTAGTTTAAAAGGGTATGCATTTATAGAGGAAAATAATGTTAGTGTATGTATGCTTGATAAGAGTTGTCAAAAGAGTATATAGGTTGTTTATTTAAAAAAAAATATGTAAAAAGGAAAACTAAATTAAAACATGTGTTCGTAAAGCATGGAGATGCGTAGTGTTCTAATGGGATGAAGGTTCTATGAGAGTAAGACTAAGATATACCTTGATTTAGACTTGAAGAAAAACCATTTGAAAATCTTTGGGCGACAACACTCTTTATTTTTTTTGAAATGATTTGATTTCCCTTATGAAAATCAAACTTGCGATACAGTCTTTGTTTTCTTTTTGAAAGAGGAGCTACCGTCCTTTGCTAAGCTTTGGGCTTCAAAATCTTTAAGAAAAGTTAGCAAAAACATAGCAGAATAAATTATGAATAGCGAATGTGGGATTGGTTACTAACTAATTATCACAACCCCAATTTCTCTCCATAGGATTTCGTGACGGCACCTAGTCTCTAAGACTAGGTAAGCCTAATACTTACTAAATGAATAGAATAATTCAACCACTAAATGAAAAATATGAGATAAAGATTTTATGCGAATTACAATTCCCAAAACCGGTAGTACAAGTCATAAGCTCTACTGAATTCGCTAAGAGAATCCATAAGTACAACTGTTCAAAATGGAAATCAAATAGCACAAATACGAAATCAAAAGGTGACACCGAGGCCTATGAACGCGACGACAGGTTTACCTTGAGTCTTCACAGCTCAACCAGCCAGCTAATAATCAACAACAACTATGGCACCTGGTTCAACACAAAAATGTGCAGAAGCATAGTATGAGTACACCATAGCGGTACCCAGTAAGTATCAAGACTAATCGTGGAGTAGTGATAAGGGACAGTCAAGACACCTACCGGACTAAACAACCTGAACAAGTGTGAAGGTGAACTAACAGAGGAAACAATATTAATTGTATATGGCTAAAATCGAAAAACCCGATTTTGTGATTATTATGATATCCCGCATCCCATTTTTTAAAGGCTCGAGTCCAGTTCGAGGTTCGAACCCGAGGGTCCTTTATGCTCGACCTCGGGGCAGAGTAAATCTATGACTATGATTAACAAGTAGGAGATTCCCAAGGCACATGATTAAGGCTGACCAAGTCTATTAGGCTAGTCCAAGCCCGTACTGTGGCATTAAATGGATGTACTAGCCATATATCTTTGTAATAAATACACTTGTACTATGTTGGGATTTCCCCTGAAATATAAAGGGGATACTTGTCATTTTGTAACACATATCACTTACAATATTCAATGCAAAAATATTCTCTCTGCTCTCTAACTTAAACATATTCTCTTGATTTCACTATTTATTGCTTACATTTGTTGTGTTCTATTTATTGTTCATCATTTATTGCTCATTATTGACCATAAAGAGCTTTCATTAAAGCTCTCAATATTGTTAACCCTTCGTCGGATGCCCATAGTTCAGTGTCGAGCTCAACCTCGAGGCCCGTATAATAAGGCTCGAGGCCCCGATTCTCAGCCGCTTGGTTTTTTAAAACATATTATTTTCAAGTTCTTATCTTATTTCCTAATCTCATACTTAGCATCTATTTCCTAACAACTAGCATAAAAATAGATTACGTATTTTTAGAATCACAAAATCAAATCTAATTGTAATTACTATTTTAAAGGTAAACAGTTTGGCACCCACCGTGGGGCTAAAAATAGTAGTGATTGATTTCTTGCTGGTTTACTACATAATGCAAGTTATCGTTCACACTTTTTCTTGTCCAAGAATCTTTGATTTCTAGTCAAAATGTCTATCTCGGTAAATGCATATGAAAACAACGGTCTTGAAGACCATGGAGAGAATGGCGCAGCCGTTCCAGATATTGGTGTACCACTACGAAACCCTGAGGACACACCAGAGCCAATCCCTGCAGATGTGGTCTCATGTGATGCCCAACACATCGATATAAGCTCACACACTAACAGAAGCGTACGCCAAGGAGACCAACAAGAAGCTCAAAAAACCCCAGCTCGAGAGGAACAAGAAGTTAGCCTTCACGTTATTTTTGAGATGTTGCAGGCACAACAACTGGAAATTGCTCAACTGCAAATCCACCAAAAAAAACCCAAGTACAGCAACACCGGAAACGGCTCCTCGAGCCGAACAGGTACTGGAAAGATTGAGTAACAACGGGTCATCAGCGCACCCCGCTATTATGAAGATGCTCGAGGACCTCACAAAGAGAGTTGAATCGGGTGAAAAAATGATAGAAGCCAATGACAAAAAGGTTGAGACCTACAACTCGAGGGTCGACCAGATCTCGGGTGCACCCCCGATCTTGAAAGGAGTTGATTCGAAGAAATTCGTACAAAAACCATTCCCAACAAATGCCGCTCCAAAGCCCATCCCAAAGAAGTTCAGAATGCCCGATCTCCTGAAGTACAATGGGACCTCGGACCCCAACGAGCACGTCACATCTTACACTTGTACGGTAAAAGGCAATGACCTGAAGGACGGCGAGATCGAATCCGTCCTGTTGAAGAAGTTCGGAGAAACTCTTTCAAAAGGGGTCATGATGTGGTATCACAACCTAGACCCAAATTCCATAGACTCATTTACCATATTGGCAGATTCTTTCATAAAGGCACATGTCGGTGCCATCAAAGTGGCTACAAGGAAATCCGACGTCTTCAAAATAAAAGAAAGGGAAAACAAG
The DNA here is from genome assembly GCF_000393655.2 of Nicotiana sylvestris. Classification (NCBI taxonomy): domain Eukaryota; kingdom Viridiplantae; phylum Streptophyta; class Magnoliopsida; order Solanales; family Solanaceae; genus Nicotiana; species Nicotiana sylvestris. The sequence continues at coordinate 99,708,425 of NC_091067.1, forward strand.
ATGCTACGCGAGTACGTATCTCGCTTCCAAATAGAGCGGATGGAATTACCACCAGTCTCCGATGACTGGGCAGTGCAAGCCTTCACCCAAGGCTTGAATAAGCGAAGCTCGATGGCTTCAAAGCAGCTGAAGCAGAATTTGATTGAATACCCCGCCGTGACTTGGTCGGATGTCCACAATCGATATCAGTCGAAGATTAGGGTCGAGAGCGACCAACTGGGAGCCCCCTCGGGCTCGGTATATCCAAGCAGACTCCTGGAAAATGAGCCAAAGCCAAACAAAGAAAGGTACCAACCATACACCGAATATATGAGAAATGCCCCAAGGCACAACATATCCCGAAACGATCGAAGAATAGACCGAGGTCAGAATCATCGGGGACTCGTAAGCAAAGTCGAATTCAATAGGCATACAAGACTGGTGGAGGCACCCCGCCTGTCAGAATACAACTTCAACGTTGACGTTTCAAACATCATATCTGCCATCATTAAAATTAGAGACATCAGGTGGCCAAGACCTGTACTATCAGATCCATCACAGAGGAACCCCTACTTACTATGCGAATTTCACGGCACACACGGTCATAGGACTGAATATTGCAGACAACTCCGAGAAGAAGTGGCTCAGCTACTCAACAAAGGACACCTCCGAGAGTTCCTTAGCGATCGGGCCAAAAATCAGTTCTGGGAAAAAGAGGCAAATAGGAAGAATGAAATAGATGAGTCGTAACATGTCATCCACATGTCATGGGAGGCATACCCGAGGACGCTCTTACCTTCAGCGACGAGGACATTGAGACCCTGTCTCACCCTCATAACGATGCATTGGTAATTTATTTTCTTGTGAAATATTTCAAATTAAACGTGTACTTGTGGATCTAGGTAGCTCGACTAACATTATCAGGTCAAGGGTTGTGGAACAACTCAGACTGCTCGACCAGATCATGCCCACCTCTCGAGTCCTCAATGGATTTAATATGGTGAGTGAGACAACCAAAGGGGAAATTACCCTCCCATTCAACGTGGATGTAACAACACAAAATGCCAAGTTTCATGTCATCGAAGGAGACATAAGGTACAACATATTGCTCAGGAGGCCATGGTTATACTTCATGAGAGCAGTACCATCAACCCTTTATCAAATGATGAAGTTTCTGACGAAAGATGGGATAAAAATTGTGTACGGAGAACATCAGGCAACAAGAGAGATGTTCGCAGTGCACGACGTAGCACCGGCATCGACACCATCGACATCAAAAAAGCCACAGGATAAGCAAACGGTGAAATAGCAATCACGTGATACATTCTCGACTATACCCGAATAAAACAAGCAAAGGACTGTGCCGCATCCTCCGAGCAAATGTTGAAGGCATATCGAGGCTCGAAGCGCCATCGCCACTAAGGTATAACCATCTCCCTTTTTATTTACATCTTACACTAACCTTTGTGCAGGTGCCGGATCAGAATAGTCAAAGTGATGTCCATCTCAAAGACCTTAAGGTTTCAAAGCATATGTTACACTCTTTTCCTTCTATCGGGTTTTATCCCAAGAAGGTTTTTATCGATAAGGTTTTTAACGAGGAAACATTTATATGCTACCTAAGGAAAATCTCACAACTATTCAAGGATTCTCTTCAGTCAAACTCAAACACTGGAGGGCATCCCCCGGAATATCACCTTCTCAAAGAAGTCAAGATAAGCCAAAAAGGGTCTCAGTAGGAAAATGATGTATCGGGCCAAACGGTCGAATGAACCGTGTCTGCATAGAATAATTGAGCCCTTGACGGCAAAAACATGTCTACTTGTACCAAGTAATCAAAGAATATCTTCTCCTCCGTCAAAATGCTTTGCGCTCCAAAGAAGTATGCTACTTTTACAAAAAAACGGCTTCAGAGCCAGAAAAATGGCTTCAAGGCCACATGACCTTCGGGTCAGAAACTTTGAACTCATAAGCCCTCAACAAGGAAATACCAAGTTGATAAAGAATTGCTCCAGAGCCCAAAAACTTTCGACATCTCAGGGATTATTGCCGATTATCACCCCATAGAGCTATTAGAAACTCAAGGCCGTAAAACTCCAAGCGGGCAACCTTGAGCCCGAAAGCCCTCCATGTGGAAATACTAGAAAGTGTAAGACCTCTACGAGGCATTATCAACAATATAAGCCCTCCATGAGGCATCATCAATGCTATAATACCTCTGGGTATGCCCAAATCTGTAAGACCTCAAGTAAGGCATGAACCATACTTGTACCAAGTAACAAAATCTGTAAGACCTCAAGCTAGGCATGAACCATTTGTACTAAGTAACCAAATCTGAAGACCTCAAGCTAGGCATGAACCATACTTCTACCAAGTAACCAAATTTGTAAGACCTTACAAAAGACATAATCCCGATCTTAAAGTTAAGGCTATATATCCGAACTTATAAGTCCCCTAAAAAGGTAAACCCTCAATATAGATGCCGAAACTACTTCACTCGGGGACTGAAAGGCTCCGGCGAAACACAATGACTACGGTCACAAGGCTGTACTAGCCAAACTAACACGACTCGGGGACACCCGATCGTTGCTATAAAATCACAGGCCATCAATTACTTCGAAAAAACTTCGAAAAGAACCGGTTAATCAGGCTACCCTTGGCATAAGCAAAAGAGCTTCGATCATATCAACTCCAAACAATAGGCTTCGAAACAATTCAGTCGTCGAGCGAAACCTTCTAAGGTGCTCAATTACCACTACCTAACGGCTCACAATCGAGGTTCTTATCGAACCGTCGAAGAGTTGGACGAACACAAAAACTTTAAAAAGTCTTTAGCGGGGAAATAAAGACTACATAAGAGATCGTATTGATGCATTGCGTTAGAGCCACTGTCGCCAGCTACACTAAGAGGTCGTACTGACCTAAAGCGTAAGAGCCATTGTTATAGGCTTAAAATTAAAGGTCGTACCAACCCAAAGCATAAGAGACATTGTCCCCAACTTATATTAAGAGGTCATACCGACCCAACGCATAAGAGCCTAAGGGCCAGCTTAAACACTTAAGGGTCAATGAGCTCGAGTCAAAATCTGACTAGGAGGTTGAGCCTGAAACAGTTAACTAAAAACGCCTAAGGGCGAATGCGTAAGAGCCTAGATGCCAGCCTATATTAGAGGTCACACCGACCCAACACATAAGAGCCTACGGGCTAGCCTAACAAGCCCCAGGGACAAATTACAAACCTAAGGGTTTTTTCTCAAAGGCCAATTCGTCTGGCTAATCATTGACAAAACGTCAAAACTCAAGACGAAAGAGGACATGCACAAACAAATAGAAATTCATGGAAAGAGAAAACCGAAAGGTTTCTTTGCATATACGCATGTATGAAGCAATGCCAGGCTACATTTACAAATTTCTCTAAGAACACTATACAAAGAATCAAAAAGAAAAAAGCCTAGTCTATTTTCTCCTCGGGGACTGCGGCCTCATCGGCCTCTTCTCCATTGTCTTCGGTATTAGATACGAGGAATCTAGCATCATATTCATCCGTCTTGGCCTGAGATATCTCTTCCAAGAGATCGAAGCCCGTAGCGTGGATCTGTTCAAGAGTTTCCCTTTGAGAATTACACCGTTCATATTCATTGCTTCTACTCTCTCAATCATAAGCCCCTCTTAACTTAGCCTAAGCTTTTGCAGCATCTTTTAAATAGACGGCCGCTTCTTGTCAACCTTAGCCCGAATCTCTTCAGCTTCAGTCCAGGCATCCATAACCTCGACCTTCATCTCCAAAAAGTTAGATTCGAGCTTTGCAATCCTGCTTATCTGAACTGAGTTGTTCTCACGAGTGTTCCGAAGTTGCACCTCGAGGGTAGAAACCTTGGCCAAAGCATTCTTCTTAGCCACAACATGGGCATCTATTTGAGCCCTTAACCGGTTACACTCATACTTGGCCTGTCCAACCTCGCCCCAAAGGTGTTCAAAATCCACTATCTTACTCTGCAACTAAAATATCAAAAGATTAGTCTCCAAGGATATAAGAAGAAGCACTTGCTCCCTCGAGGCAAAGGTTACCTGCTTCTCAAGGTGGCTTTCGTAGTTCAGGCTCCGATTCGCCTCGTACCACAAGTATACTAACTCATCTCCCCTTTTATCACAAAGAATCTTGAGGGATTTCTCCCCGTCCAAGGCTTTCCTCAACTTGGCTTCACAGCGGAGCAGCTCGGACTTGAGCTTCTCAAAGGCCTATGAAAAAGGAGCTCAATAAGAAAGTGGGTGTACAAAACTGAAAAACTGATATAGTCGGCCAAAACTCACTACGGAACAGAGCCATTGAGCCTCCTCAAAGGTCGAACGTACACCTACTGGCCTGGTTTCATCGGCCCCAGCAGAACCGCTCACAATAGGAACATGATCACTCGAGACCCCGCTTGGCCTGGGAGGTCTTTAGTCTCGAACACCCTTCGAAGTACCTTCAATGGGAAGAGAAGACGGCGGCATAGAATCCTTGTCCCTCGAAGTACCTTCGACAGGAAAAGAAGACGACGACAAAGGAGGAGCCACTTTTCCAAGGCTAGGAGCCTCAAATGCTGCAGGGTCAGCAGATACATCTTCTTTGGGCCTTCGAGCAGGACTTGTCTCGCTATGAATACCTTCTCCCTGCGAGGGTTCCTTCCATTTGTTATTATTCCTCGATCTTGAGGCCGACAACCTCTCCTCCTCTCCGAGGGAGCACGATCTCACCTCAGGAAATTCTCCAATGCCTGTAGTGATGGAGTTAGGATACACAGAGTACCCTCCAAAGAAAGCAAACCACATAGCATGTACCATGGTGTTTTGCCTCCCAACTACCCTTGGATAGATCTCGCCACTTATGCCTGTCATAGGTTGAGTAGGAAGCTAGCTTCCAAGCCCAATCTACCAGGTCGAGAACCTCATATGGCATCCACGGGGTTGCTGCAAAAAGAAAAAGAAAAGCGTCTTCACGAAATCCGTCTCCACCATGAGCAAAAACGATAAAAACACAAGTATACCACTTATGAGTGACATTCCATTCCTCAGGAAATGGCATAAACTCCATGGGGATAACGTCGGTAGTCCTTACTCGGACGAATCAATTCATCCACCCTTGGTCCCCGTCTTCTTCATCATCAAAAATGAAGGTCCTGGTGGATCAGCATCGCAAAGCTATCAGGCCTCGGCAATGAAAGAGTCAGTACAATCTGATGAGATGGCTAAGGGTGAACTCAAGCCCAGCTTCTTCCGTAAAGAACCTCATCATTAGTGTTATTCTCCAGAACGATGGGTGAACCTGTACCAGGGTAGCCTGATATCTTTGATAGAAGTCAAGCACGACTCTATCGAGAGGTCCCAACGTGAAGGGGTACATGTATACGTTCAAAAACCCCTCTTTATGAGCCATGATGTTCTCTTCCAGAGAGGGTACCTGCAATACCACCTTTTCTCCCCATCGGCGGTCTCTCCTCACTGCCTCGAGGTGTTTCTCTCCTATTAACAAAGTAAACCTTGATGCATGATCCCGATGGCCCTCAACATTGGGAGGCCTCTCTAGTGAAAGGTCCTTCCCCGAGACAAAGCATCCTGAGATTAGCTGACCAGGTGCCAGCGTTGTACCACCGATTGAGCGGAAAGAAGAAACGGAACCCTCCTCTTCTTGGAAAACGGATTTAGGCATAGCAACCATGGCTATAATAAAACAAGAGAAGAAAGACGAAAACTCAAGTGAAAACTTTGAATTAAAATGACGGAAAAGCTGACGCAAGGAAAAAGAACTCTATGAAAAGGGGTAGCAGTCCAAAATAGCGAAATCCTCAGAAAAGAAGGAAATAAACTCATATATAGAGCAAACGGTGACTGTCCGCCTACCCTATAAGGCCAATTAATTTCGACTTGGCCATTATCACTTTCGGGGAGATGTACCGGCAGGATCACCTCGAGCATTTTATGACCATGTCGTATGATTAACACTAGCGCACAACGTTCGAGGGATCAGAAACCCCCGCATCAACCTAGCCTCGAGATGGTACCTAATCTCGAGGATCTTTTCAAAATGAAAATAGGCTCTAAGGAGCCATCAATATCACTCTAAGCCTCGAGATGGTACCCAGTCTCGAGGATCTCTATCAAAATGAAAATAGGCTCTAAGTAGCCATCAATATCACTCTAAGCCTCGAGATGGTGCCCTATCTCGAGGATCTCTGTCAAAATGAAAAATAAGCTTTAAGGAGCTATTCGTATAAACCTAACCTCGAGGTGGTACACTATCTCGAGTGTTTCTGCTATTACAAGTGCGGGTCATCTACCCGATTCTTTGGCCCTCGAGGTACCTGAGCCAGTTCTCACTCGAGAATTACTAATAAAGCCTTAGAGTTATTTTTTCCTTCAGATCAAGTTACACACCCCCTTAATTATACTAGTTCAAGGGCTATCCGAGTCTGGGGGTATCCTCATCTGGGGTCTATCAATAACGCCCTAGGGCTATCTTCACTCTAAGTTCAAATCAAGTTTTTTAGGCCGCCCGAGCTCGAGTTAACTCTCACTCGAGGGCTATTTGTGAAAGTCTTAGGGCTATCTTTATTATCAAGTGTTTGAGCAAATTCTCCCTCGAGGACTATCAACAGGCCTAAAGGCTAAGTTTTGTTCTAAAATTCGAAGCCCTATTCTTACTCAATCCGAAGTTGGGGTTCCTGGTGGCCTAGATTTGTATCAATTCAATCCGGGATCAGTCCGAGGAATGGCAAAAGGTTCCATGGAATACCATATTATCCAATCAGGAACCAAGGGAATACCTACGCCCGGGCCCGGTATTCGAACCGATCGGTAGAGTCATGTGCTCAGATTCTTCATAAACGCAAATAAAGAGAAATCCAGCATAAATCAGAGACAAATTGAAGAAACATCTTTGTATTAATAAGCGATGATTACAAAAAGCCTATGAAGGATCCTTACACATGATTACAAAAGCTCACGGAGGGTCCTTACACAAAAATAAAGAAGCAAAAACTAATAGCTAAAAGTCTAATCTACTCTCGGGGGTACATCCTCGGAAGTAATATCTTCGAAACCATTTCCTCGGGGGCCTTATCTAGGTCTTCCAAACAGCGTCTTCAAGGATGAAGAAAAAGTAAAAAACGATGAAGAACAAGCATAAAACGAAAAAGAAGAAGCAGAAAAAGATGAAGAAGTGGCTGGGTAAAAAATTTGGTGAGTATGGGTCTTGCCAGCACTACTACAAGAACATTCTCTCTACTCTCTAACTTAAACATATTCTCTTGATTTCACTATTTATTACTTACATTTGTTGTGTTCTATTTATTGTTCATCATTTTTTTCTCATTATTGACCATAATGAGACTTCATCAAAGCTCTCAATATTGTTAGCCCTTCATCGGCTGCCCATAGCTCAGTGTCGAGCTCGACCTCGAGACCCCGTATAATAAGGCTTGAGGCCCTGATTCTCAGCCACTCGGTTTGCTTAAACATATTATTTTCAAGTTCTTATCTTATTTTCTAATCTCATACTTAGCATTTATTGCCTAACAACTAGCATAAAAACAGATCACGTATTTTTAGAACTACAAAATTAAATCTAATTGTAATTACCATTTTCAAGGTAAACATTAATATAAAGCTAAGAAAGATAAGAAACACAAATTAATACTTGCAATGATACACTAATAACAACAATATTTAAACAGGAAGCAGTCAGGTGATAATATTGTAGAGTAAGTTGAACACATTCTAAGTCTGATGAAACCAAATAAAGGAAAATTAGCATCAACTTAATAAGAACAACCGCTTCACACCATATCTGTTCAAGCATTTCCACGAGGTATCAAACCTCAAAATCACAGCTCATGGGTCCCAATTTTTGAACCCCAATCACTTGGCCTCTTGTGCCCACATTACAATTTATAACCGCACGGACAACTCACGTGCCAAAAGAATAACTCTTACACGGAAGCCAAATAGACAAGAATACATGCAATGGTCAACAACGTCAGAATTAATCTTCTTAAATCGATAGGTTGATTTAATTACGTGTATGCTTGAGAAAGTGTACTACCACAATCCAAGTCAACCGATAAGAGTAGAGACAATGAATGGTACTTAAGAAACAATCACCACTAAATGTACAGAGTAATAAAAGTAGCAACGAAGTTGAAATAATGACTAGCACAACAAAATTGGCTATACAAAACCAAACAAATAATGCAACACGGAGGAAGACAATTAATAGTATGCTAAGAAAATAACAATTAAAAACAAGTGCACAAAAAAGGGGAAATGACAACAGAGCCCTCTCGAGGCACCGCCTCGTAGTCTCAAATAGTAAAATGAATCACAACTTTCCTTATATCACCATGGGAGCCTTTATATTTAGTTTTCGAAAATCATTTTTTCCGAAACAGCATCCTGCGCTTTATCTCACCTTATCACATCGCATGGCTTCTAGTAGTTGTCCTACTAGCCACGCATTTCAAGCCCACCTTATCTCACCGCATGCATTTCAACACCTACAACTTATACCACCGCATGTGTATCAATAACAACAGCATGACAGAAACCTCGTGCAACACAATAACAACTGCACGGCATAAACCTCGTGCAAACACAATAACAACCTCTCAACAAAACATGTATGCAAAAACATAACAGCTCAAATAAATGAATTTCACAATATATGCCCGTATGCCACAATATTTCCTCAGAAATAATTTCAATATCACAACCACACATAGCCCTCGACTCAACAACATTGCATACAACAACAACATCGACAATAACACGAGAATACAACAAGTAAATCAACTTAGTAACTTCAGAATACAAAGAGAATGGAAGAGTGAGCTAACAAGAAAGACACAACAGTAAATAATGGTACAACATAGTAATATCTCAACAAGGAAGAGATAATGTGTAGTAATGATTCCACAAAAGTTCAATTTGACGATAAGAGAGATAACATGAGTCAATAATTCCAAATAAAAATAAGTCAACAATGATAAAGGATAACAAAACTTCATTTAGGGTTGAACAATTACGGAAGAGATACAACAAATTCAACTAAGGATAAGCAATTAGGGGATGATAACATGGTAATAAAAGAGGTAACAAATTCAGTTAAGGCACATAAGAGTTAAATCAACAATAAAGGTGGAACATGAAGCAATTAGTTCCAATTAAGACACGTAGAGGTGAAACTAATAAATGGGGGAATTTAACATAACAAAACAACATCATATCTAATGAACATAAGAAGCTAAGAGCCCTAAAAGGTCAAATTTCCACAAATAAGCCCGAGCACGTACTCGTCACCTCACGTACACGGGCTTCACATGATACAATTAGCACCAAAGACTCAAATCCTAAGGGGTAACCCCCCCCCCTCCCCACAAAGTTAGGCAAGATACTTACCTCAAAACAGCTAGACTGTTACTCTAAAATGACATTCTCAAGTGAAACACCCTCCGGAAGGTTCAAATCTAACCAAAATAACTTCAATTCATAAATAAAACTTATAAAAAACAATTCGGATAATAAAACTTCAATCTTAACAAGAACTAAAAGTCAACCGCACAGGCCCAAGTCTTGAAACCTGACCAAAATTATAAATCCAAACACCTATTCTATAATGAGTTCAACCATGCAACAATTACCAAATTCCGATATCAATTCTTCCTTCAAATCATCATTTTACATTTTGAAAGATTTCTTCAAAAATCCCCATTTTTCCTCAACTCAAAACACTAATTATAAGATAAAAATAAAGGTAGAATCATGGAATATAATAAATTCTGGGTAAAGAACACTTACCCCAATGATTTGCTTGAAAAACACCCATGAACAGTCACTCCAAATCTGAGTCTACAACTCAAAATATGATAAAACTGGCCAAACCTCGATTTGGAAAATAGATTCTGTTGCCCAGCTATTTGCACACTGTAGTCGCCGGAAATACCCAAGTGATCACGAAGGAGAAACAATGATTGCCCCAAATTTGCACTATGCGATCGCGAATGGCTCTACGCGATCGCGAAGAAGAAAGGAACACTGCCCCACGAAAATGTGCTACGCGAACGCGGTTCATTACTGCCTCAAAGTACGCAATCATGTACATGGCTATGCGAACACGAAGAACAAAGTGTCAGACTCCCAACAGGGTCAAAACTACGCGAACGCGGGAAAAGGAGTGTGAATGCAAAGAAGGAAATTATGTAAATCAACAAATACACTATGTGATCAGGCTAGCACTATGCGATCACAAAGAAGGTTATTAGACACCAGAAACCAGCAACTCAAAAACCTGTAGAAATGGCCCGTAGCCCATTCGAAACACACCCGAGGCCCCCGGGACCTCCTTTAAACATATCAACAAGTTCCATAACATAACACGGACCAGTTTGAGGTCCCAAATCACATCAAACAACGTCAAAACAACGAATTTCACCACGAATCGAACTTATGAGTTTCTAAATCTTTCAACTTCCAAAACGTGTGCCGAAATATATCAAATTAACCCGGAATGACGTCAAATTTTTGCATGCAAGTTCCAAATGACATAACAGAGCTAGTCCAACTCTCGGAATCACATTCTGGCCCCGATATCATCAAAGTCAACTCTCGGTGAAACCTTTCAACCTTCCAAAAAACTGCAACTTTCCAATTTTCACCGAAATGCTTCCAATTATCCTACGAACCTCCAAATCCAACTCCGGATGCATGCCTAAGTCTAAATTCACCATACGAAGTTATTGGAATCATCAAAATGCCATTTCGGAATTGTCTACATAAAAGTCAAAGCTCTGATCAACTTTTATCGCTTAAGCTTCTAAAATAGGAATTCTTCTTTCAAATTGATCCTGAATCATCCGAAAACTGAACTTGGCCATACATGCAAGTCATAACACACAATACAAAGTTTCTTAAGACCTTAAGCCACTGAACAGAGCGCTAATTTGCAAAATGATTGGTTGTGTCGTTACATTCTCCCCCTCTTAAACAAACGTTCGTCCTTGAACGTGTCAAAAACCATTTCGAAGTCATCAAATCACTGAGTGAACTTACCATACATACACCCGCGGGTGATCTCACGTCACCCAAATCCACATAAGTCCGACAACTCCATCTCAAGTGAAATTTATCCCTTCCACCAATACCAATAAGCCTTAGAAACAAATTTCTAACCATTCAATCATTCCCAAAAGACCCGGTTCCCACATCAACACACAGTACCAACATCAACCAGCTTCAAAAACTTATGCCTACACCTACAAAGTACAAACACACGACGTAACACATTACACATATGCCCTTAACAACAACTCTAGCCACCGTAGCTGCCCATAATCAAATCCAGTACCGGCAATTAGCCTTATACCCATTAGAACCCTATTTCAAACCTTCACAATACTAACAATGGTGCAAGAAACATGAACACCTCATAACTATTAACCCGAATAAACAAGTCACATCTAATACCACTAGGGCACATACCTCACAAGTTAGAACTCAATAAGCACAACACAAATATGACTGAATATGTGAGGAGAAACACATAAGAAAACTATCAAGTAAGCCCGATTGGCACCACTCTTTATCACTACCATACTATGAACCAATTACACAAGGGAGAAACAAAACATATGAACAAATTGAAAGGATCTCATCTTGATATAACTCTACCGCAGCACGTAGCCCGGTTCAAACACATCGAAACATATGACACCGCGAGGGTCTCACCCTCAACTCTGAATCACAAGTAGAATACATATCATACCAACCAAAATCGTACATTAATTCAATTCCGCCAACAAAAATCACAACACATGCTGAACTTCAACACTAGTAGAATATCTAAACCATAAATCATAACCAACCATCCCGAAATCATATTAAAACTACCATAATGAGTAACAGAAATTCACTTATAGTACATAGCTATCAATAATGAATTAAAACAATATGATAGACATGGGCTACCACTATAGAACCTCCTAATATGGGTAAATATATAAGCAGAGTACAAAATCACAAAACTCATCCATATGTGAAGCAAAATAGGAGGATTCACCTCGATAAGCAGAACCAAAACAAGATACGAATGATACTTTTCTATAAAAAGTCGAAACCATACATGTGCAACATAATAAGGTGCAATGGCCTTAGCCCTACTTTAGAAATCACATCAATGGGTCGGGCCTCCCCCTCTTAGGCACCCTCTACTTGCCTGACTTCGCATGCCCCCTAATCGGCGGGAAATCTCTACTACTTGATGAAATGGGACATTCGACTCTAACTCCCAAGCCATGCTGAATCGGATATCATGATTGAGTCCCCCAATGAACCTGCAGACTCACTCTCTAACTGTAGATACCAACGTAAGTGCATATCTGGACATTTCATTGAATATAACCGCATACTCTAACGCTGACATAGTATCATGGCGTAGCTGCTCAAACTCCATGCCTATGTTTCCCGAAGGGTCTAGGGAGCAAACTCTCTCAAGAATATCCTTGAAACCTGAACCCATGAAAGTGAAGTTGCATCAGCCGAACTACCCAACTCATACGCCCGCCACTACTGATATGCCGCTCCCTGAAGCTAGAACGTAGTAAAAGTAACCCACGCATCTCCACAATACCCATAGTACAGAGAATATGGTAGCACTCCCCTAGGAACCCACACGTATCCTCTGAAGCCAACCCACTGAAAGTAGGAGGATAATATTTCTTGAACCTCGCAAGCCTAAGTTATTCTCCCTCATATGTTGCTTCCCTAACCACGGCCTGAACTAGGACAACAGGTTGTGTTGGCATGACACCTAGAACCCGACCAACATGGAATTGCTACTCTAGAGTACGAGCAATGGGAGTCTAAGTACCTCCCCTGATTTGTAAAGTAGCTAGTGCAACCGGAATCACCTGAGTCAATGTACAAAAGATGCTTAGGAACTGTGCTAAAGTCTCCTAAAGTATTAGGATAACAACAGGCACCTCCGGTACCTGTCCCCTACCTGGAGCTATTGGAGGCTCCTCAACTGTTACTCTGACTGGTGCTCTAGCTGTAGCACGTGATCCTCCTTGGCCTCTACCTCTTCCTCTGCCTCGACCCCTATAAATACTAGATATGAGGGTAGCGTCATCGATAACTGCAGCTCGTGTCCTCACCATTTGTGAGAGAATAAAATGATAAAGGTTCAAACTTGAAGATTAATAAACTCTCACGATAGGAATGAAGGAAGTGAAACTGTCCTAATAGTCCCACAGCCTCTCAAAGATAAGTATAGATGTCTACGTACCGATCCGCAAGACTCTACTAAACTCGCTTATGACTCGTAGCCCATATGAACCTAGAGCTCTGATAATAACTTGTCACGACTCCAATTTTCCTCCGTAGGATGTCGTTATGGTACCTAGTCTCTAAGACTAGGTAAGCCTAACACTTACTAAATAAATAGAATAATTCAACCACCAAATGAAAAATATGAGATAAAAATCTTATACAAATTACAATTCTCAAAATCAGTAATATAAGACATAAGATCAATTGAGTCCGCTAAGAGAATCCTTAAGTACAACTGTTTAGAATGGAAATCAAATAGTACAAATACGAAATTAGAAGGTGACTTTGAGGCCTGCAAACGCGACGACAGGTTTACCTTGAGTCTCTATAGCTTGACCAGCCAGCTAATAATCAACACCAATCGTGGCACCTGGATCTACAAAAAAATGTGGAGAAGCATAGTATGAGTACACCACAGTAGTACCAGTAAGTATCAAGACTAACCTCAGTGGAGTAGTGACGAGAGACAGTCAAGACACCTACTGGACTAAACAACCTAAACAAGTGTGAAGGTGAACTAACAGAGGAAACAATATTAATATAAAGCTATAAAGGATAAGGGACACAAATTAATACTTGCAATGATATAGTAATAACAACAATATTTAACAAGAAACAATCAGGTGATAATGTTGTATAGTAAGCTGAATACAGTCTAAGTTCGATGAAACCAAATAAAGGAAAACCAGCAACAAGTCAATAAGAACAACCGCGTTCATACCATATCTGTTCAAGCATTTCCACGAGGTACCGAACCTCGAAATCACAGCTCACGGGTCCCAATTCTTGAACCCTAATCACTTGGCATCTTGTGCCCACATTATAATTCATAACTGTACGAATTACTCGAGTGCCAAGAGAACAACTCGTACACGGAAGGCAAATAGACGAGAGTACATGCAATGGTCAGCAATGTCAGGATTCATCTTCTTAAACTGATAGGGTGATTTAATTATGTGTATACTCGTGCAAGTGTACTACCACAATTCAAGTCAACTGATAAGAGTAGAGACAAAAATGTGCAGAGTAATAAAAACAACAATGAAGTTGAAACAATGACTAGCACAACAAAATTATCTACACAGAACCAAACAAATAATGCAACACGGAGGAAGACAATTAATAGTATGCTAAGAAAATAATAATCCAAGACAAGTGCACAGAAAAAGGGAAATGACAATAGAGCCCTCCCAAGGTACCGCCTCGTAGTCTCAAATAGTAAATTAAATCACAACTTTCCTTATATTACCGCGGGATCCTTTATATTTAGTTTTTTTTTTAAATCATTTTTTTTGAAATAGCATCCCCCGTTTTAGCCCACCTTATCACACTGCATGACTTCTAGTAGTTCCCTTATTAGCCACGCATTTTAAGACCACCTTATCTCACCACATGCATTTCAACACCCAGACTTTATACCGCCGCATGTGTATCAATAGCAACAACACGACAGAAACTTTGTGTAACACAATAACAACCGCACGACAGAAACCTTGTGCAAACTCAATAACAACCACACGGAAGAAACCTTGTGCAAACACAATAACAACCGTACAGAAGAAACCTTGTGCAAACACAATAACAACTGCACGACAGAAACCTCGTGCAATACGATAACAACCGCACGACAGAAACCTCATGCAAACACAATAACAACCTCTCAACAAAACACATATGCCAAAAGAATAATAGCTCAAATAAATGGCTTTCATAATATGTGCCCACGTGCCACAATATTTCCTCAAAAAAAGTTTCAATATCATAACCACACATAGCCCTCGGCTCAACAATACTGCATACAACATCAACAATGACAATAACACGAGGAGGTCCATGCCCGAGGTGTTGACCTCTCAGCCAAGATTGAAGAAGCCAAGAACTTGAAGCCGAGGCGAAGGAACTCTATGAGCCTGAGGGTTCCGGGGGTTCCTACGATTTCAATGACAAGTCGAGCCCCGGTGAAGACCAGGTGTAAATGCCTTAATTTTTCCTTGTGAATTTTCTTTTTTATTTATTTTGAGGCCGTTTTGTCGTGCCTTTGTAAATAAATTTTAGAATATATGAATTTTTTCCTTTTTGGCAATACCACATCTTTACTTTCCAGCATCTATTTGCAATTTTCTATTTGCGTATAGTTTTTAATGCCTTAGCATAAAATCAAATGGAGTCTAAAACGTTCGTTCTTCAGAGGCCCGAAAGGGACCCGATTTTGGTGGTGGCTCTGGATTAATTATGGATTTGAATCTTCGATAAAATCGAAGGCCTTTAAGATACTTAAGTGTCTTAGATGATGTTTTTGCTGAGGGTAACCTTTTAATAAGTTTCGATTTTTTATAAGGGCCTTACTTTCTAAGTACGGACTACGGACGTCTCCGGGCCATTTTTAGGGTGTCCATAGCCTTCATGTCAGGGCACTGCCTAATAGGCTTGGCCTCTCTGTGATTTGGTAGCCCGGATTGTCCGAATTTTTATCAGCCAACAGTCCCCGAGTAGGGGCAGCCAGTTGGCTTTATAGGATCCAGGATCGAAGAAGTAAAATTCACAATAATAAAGTGTAAGAGAAGTAGAAATTTCTTTCATTCCTTAATATATAGGGTACATGTCGGAGGCGCATAAACCTTGTGTCGTGGCTAGAGTGGACTGTGTGGGCACGATTCGCATGACCATTTGACCCTTACAACGGATCCTAACCACTAAGACTTAGCTTTTGACACATAAACTTTTCTTTTTCCTTGCTAAAGTTCTTAATCTTATTCTAGGGGTAATGACCCCCAGTATCCGAGGCCAAACTTGTGAGGTCTTGGATATTGTCGATCTGATACAAATGATTATTGATTACGGTTTAAGGTCAGTCTTCAAATCTAAGGTAGCACATTTTCTTGTTGCCTCGTCAAAAGCCTTGCCAAAAAACCCACTTCGGGACAAAATCGGTTCAAGGGAAAAAGAGCGCAACATGTGCTTTCAGACCTAATAGCCATATCCGCCCCTGGCCGAGTACCTGCAAACGTTAGCCCGTAATGTAACAAAATTAAAGAGGAATTAAGTTCGTACATTAGCAGTAGTATCGCTTTAAGTATGCCATGCTCCAGTTGTTTGGTAGTTGTGCTCATTTCCTGCCTCGACATTATATTATCCTATGCCGGTTACTCCGACAACTTGATATGGTCCTTCCCAATTCGGGCCCAGCTTCCCTTCGATTGGGTTCCTAGTGTGTAGTGTTACCTTTCTCAATACCAAGTCCCCGACTTGAAAATGCTTGAGGTTGGATCTTTCATTATAGTACCTTCCTACTTGCTACTTCTAGGTTGGCCAACCGGACCATGGCGGCCTTCCACCTCTCATCCAATAGTTCCCGGCTCGTGATCATGGCCTCGTTGTTTGACTCTTCGGTAGCATAATGGAACCTGTAAATTGGTTCCCCTACCTCAAATAGTATTAAGGCTTCAGCTCCATAGACCAGAGAAAATGGGGTTGCCCCGATGCTTGATTCCGAAGTTGTACGGTATGCCCATAAGACTTCGGGCAAAATTTCCTTCCATATTCCTTTCGAATTGGTCAACCTCTTTTGTAGGTTTTGCAGTATAGTTTTGTTCGTTGATTCTGCCTACCCATTCCCACTAGGGTGATAAGGCGTTGATAGTATCTTTTTTATCTTGTGATTTTCGAAAAACTTACTCACCTTGCTACCGACGAATTATTTCCCGTTGTCACAAATGATCTTGGCTAGTATTCCAAATCGACATATTATGTGATCCTAGATGAAGTCAATGACTTATTTCTCTCGGACCTTCTCGAACGCCTGAGCCTCGACCCATTTGGAAAAGTAATCAGTTATGAATAGTATGAATTGAGCCTTGCCGGGTGCCCAATGTAGGGGATCGACGATGTCCATTCCCTACTTTATAAATGGCCATAAAGACATGATACTAGTGGAGTAATTAACCTGATTGATGGATCATCGGGGTGGGTCTTTGGCACGCGTCGCATTTTCGTACAAAGTCTTTCACATCCTTCTCTATTTCGGTCAAGTAGTAGCCGCCTCTGATTGGCTTCCGAACTAAGAATTCTGCCCCTGAATGGTTCCCGTAAGGGCCTCGTGAACGTCTCTTATAACATATTCGGTTTTTCCCGGCCCTAATCATCTGACCAGTGGACCAAAGAAGGACCTCCAGAACAATGCCCCTTCGACTAACCAAAATCTGGCAACCTTAGTGCACATGGCTCTCGATTCCTTGGATCTGAGGGCAATTTTCCTGTTTTCAGGTATCTTTGTATTTGTTTCTCCAATACCAAGTTAAACTTGTCGAATTTACTTTGGCGTGACCTTCTTCTTCCATCGTGTTCATCAGTTGTACCACTACCCCTTAGCTAAATCCATTAGAGTCGATAGACGACCCCAAGTTGGCCAGTGCATCAGCCTCACCATTTTGATCTTGGGGTACATGTTACAAATTCCATTCCTTGAATTAGTGCAGGGTCACCTACATTTTGTCCAAGTACATCTGCATCCATTCTTATTTTTACTTCGAACGTTCTGTTGACCTCATTTATGACAAGGAAAGATTCACATTTGGCTTCAATTACTTTGGCCCCAAGGTTATTAGCCCGTTCTAGACCTGCAATCATGGTCTCTTATTCGGCTTCAATGTTATTCAATTTTATAGTTCTAGTAGACTGCCTGATTATACTTCTAGTAAGAGGTTTTACCACGATACCGAGCCCGGAGCCTTTCGCTTTAGAGGCACCATCAGTGAATAGGGTCCATATTCCTTAGTTAGTCCCCGAGGTGAGTAGTAAGTCCTTTTCGACTTCAGGTATTAAGGTTGGCATAAAGTCGGCCATGAATTCTGCCAAAATCTGAGATTTTATGACAGTTCGGGGTTGGTACTCGATTTCGTAGCCGTTAATCTCTATGGCCCATTTGGCCAACTGGCCGGACAGCTCAGGCTTATGTATGATATTCCTCAATGGGTAAGAGGTTACGACATATATAGGGTGGCATTGAAAGTACGACTTTAGCTTCCTAGAAGCGTTTAGCAAAGCGAGTGCTAACTTTTCCAGGTGAGGATACCTCGATTCAGCATCGCCTAAGGTTCTACTGATATAGTAGATAGCAAATTTCATACCTTTTTCCTCCCGGACTACAACACCACTTATCGCTACTTCAGACACTGCCATGTATAAGTACAAATATTTGCCTGCCTTCAGAGTGTGCAGCAGATGGGGGCTCGACAGGTACCAGTTGAGTCCTTCCAAAGCTTGTTGGCATTCTATAGTCCAAAAAAAGTTATTATTCTTCTTCAATAGTGAGAAAAATCAATGGCTCTTATTCGAGGACCTCGAGATGAGCCGGTCCAATGTAGCTATATGCCACGTCAGCCTTTGAATTGCCTTGATGTTGTTCAATATGGTAATGTCCTCTATGGTCTTTATTTTTTCGCGGTTGATCTCTATCCCACGACTGGATACCATAAACTCGAGGAATTTTCCATAATTGACCCGAATGTGCACTTCTCCAGGTTTAGCTTCATGTTGTATTTCCTTAGTATGTCAAAGGCTTCCTGCAAATATTTCAAATAGTCCTCTGCTTGCAGGGAGTTGACCAATATATCATCAATATAAACTTCCATTGATTTCCCTATTCGTTCTTTGAACATCCGTTTTACTAGGCGTTAATAGGTGGCACCAATTTTCTTTAATCCAAATGGCAAAATGTTATAGCAGTAGGTACCGAATTTGGTTATGAAAGAAGTCTTTTATTGATCGTCTACATCCATCCGAATTTGGTTGTACCCGGAGTAAGCATCGAAAAAACTGAGTATCTCGTGCCCAGCCGTTGCATCGATAATTCGATTGATGTTAGGCAAAGGGAAAGAATCCTTGGGGCACGCTTTGTTTAGGTCTTTACAATCCACACACATCCTAAGTTTATTTCCTTTTTTAGGTACTACCACTACATTATCTAGCCAATTCGGGTATTTAACTTCCCGGATGGACCCTATTTTTAGAAGTTTGGATACCTCATCCTTGATGAATGTGTGCTTGATCTCAGATTATGGTCCCCTCTTCTTCTTAGCCGGATGGAACTTCAGGTCCAAACTCAGCTTGTGAGTGGTTACCTTGGTGGGATTCTTGTCATGTCAAGATGGGACCAAACAAAACAATCTGCGTAAGCTTTAAGAATCAATAAGTTTTTCCCTAAGCTCGGGGGTTAATCTCGTGCCCAGGTATACCTTTCGATCTGGTAGATGTTCGATTAATATGACTTGTTCCAACTCTTCAACCGTTGATTTGGTGGCATCGGTGTCATCAGGAGCTACGAATGATCTTGGGATGCCATAATTGTCCTCCTTGTCTACTCCTCGTTCTCCCTATTTCTCCGGTTCGGCCGAGGCTGGTATTAGTGATTGTTATTTAATCTCTGCCTTTCTGGTCGATCTCGTGTTTCTTAATATCTAAATCGCGGCACCGGGATTACCTCGTCGATGTCAAACATCTCCCTTACGGCCGGTTGTTCTCCATAGACTGTTTTAACTCCCCCTGTTGTGGGAAATTTCAATGATTGGTGCAAGGTCAAGGGTACCGCCCTCATGTTGTAAACCCACGGCCTTCCGAACAGCGTATTGTACCTTATATCCCCTTCGATCACGTAGAACTTTATTTCTTGGATTGTCCCGATTGTGTTTACCAGCAAGGTTATCTCTCCTTTAGTGGTCTCACATGCCATGTAAATATGTTCAATACCCGGACTGTCGGTACGATTTGGTACTGTAACCCCAATCTACGACCCTTTATTTGATGATATTGGCCGAGCCACATGGATTAATCAACACATATTTAACTCGAGATTTATTGATAAGTACAGATATTACTAGAGCATCGTTGTGAGGCTATGCGATTCCCTCAGCATCTTCGTCGTTGAACGAAATGGCTCCCTCTGGAATATAATCCCGAGTACATTTTTCCCTTATGACAGATACTTTAGTGTGTTTCATCATTGCTCCTTGGGGGATATCGACCCCTCCAATGATCATGTTGATCATGTGCTAAGGTTACTCTTGTTCGACGTATTTGTTGGCGTCCCTGTTCCTGAAGTGGCTTTTGGTTCGCTCGCTCAGGAATTCTTGGAGGTGCCCATTGTTGAATAACCGGGAAACTTCTTCTCTCAAATGTTGGCAATCTTCGATCCTGTGACCATGAGTGTCGTGATACTTACACATCAAATTAGGGTCTCTCTAGTTAGGGTCGGACTACAATGGTCAGGGCCACTTGGTCTATTGGATGCGCCCTATGTCGAACACAATGCTGGCAGCGTCCACTTTGAAGTTGTACTCTGATAATATCGGTGCTTTCCTACTCCCGAACGGCCTATCGAATCTATTTTTGCTCATCAGACCTCGGTCATTGGGCCCTCGATCGCTTATCTTCTCATTCCTTGCGGGGTGACGTCCAAATCCATTTCCCCTTCGATCTATGTTGTATGGTTGATACCGATCTCCGACCGGTCTTGGCTCATGATCAATGACTCTCTTGGATCTATCATCGGCTCTGATGGGGTAAACAAAAAAGAGGCCCCTAGTTGGTCGTCCTCGACCTTGATCTTCGACTGGTGCCTATTGTGCACATCGGCCTAGGTTATTGCCTGATACTCTACCAAATTTTGTTTTAATTGTTGAGAGGCCAAGGAACTTTGAGGATTGAGCCCCTAAGTGAATTTCTGAATGGCCCAATCATCTGCAACCGGTAGTAGGTCCATTCGTTCCATCTGGAACCTTAACACGAACTCTCTAAGAATCTCCTATCCCTTTGTTTGACCTTGAAGAGATCTCACTTTCTAGTCTCGACCTTGATGCCCCGACATGAGACTTTACGAAAGCATCTGCAAGCATAGCAAATGAATCAATAGAATTTGGGGGTAAGTTGTGATACCATATCATTGCTCCATTCGACAAAGTCTCCCCAAATTTCTTTAGTAACACCGACTTGATCTCATTGTCTTCCAAGTCGTTCCCTTTGCTCGCGCATGTATAGGAGGTCACTTGTTCATTTGGATCCATGGTCCTACTATATTTGGGAATGTCAAGCATGCGAAACCTCTTTGGGATCGGCTTTGGTGCCGCGCTCGGAGGAAAAGGCTTTTGGATAAATTTCTTGGAATTTGGCCCCTTCAATATCAAGGGTGCTTTCGGGATCTGATTGACCCTGGAATTATATATTTCCAACTTCTTGTCATTAGCCTCAATCTTTTTCTCACCTGTCATCCCGTTTTATTAACGCTTCGAGCATTTTCATTACTTCAGGACTCACCCCAGGCTCGGCTTCACCCAGTCTCTCGGTAATTTGCTCGTCTCTTCGGGTGCTTTCTCGAGATTGTTCGGGTTCCACCCTATTGGGGGCATGATTTTGACTTTGTGGCTGTGCTACTGCCGCTTGTTGAGCCTGCAACATCTCAAAAATCAGCCGTAGGTTCACCCTATCTCCTTCGCTTCGGGCGCTTCTCGAGCCGTTGGTTGGGGTCCCCCGCGAACACTATTTTTGGGATCAGTTGACAAGTCGACTTTGATGGCCACCTGCGAGTTAGCATTGACCGGGTCGCCAGTTGGGACACCGTTGGGATCGACATGAAGCACATTATTATTGGGCACCAAATTATTATTTTCACAGTGATGGTCAAACTTAGCATCAATGTTCAAGGGAGCAAACTGAGAGGACTTAGCGTCAACGTTCAAGTGAGCAAACTGAGAGTCAGACATTTTTGGGCTTACATGAAATTAAGATTTCAAAGAACAAGTGTAAAATAGGGTGTGTTATGAGATTCGTATCAAATCACCACTATTATCCTTAGCCCCGCGGTAGGCACCATACTGTTTACCCTAAAATTAGGTAACAATTAAATTTTACGATTTTAAGAATATGTGGTTTAACTAGACACGAATAATTAAGAATATCATATAAATGAATTAGAAACAAAATAAACGATCAAACCAGTTGCAATGTTGTGACCAAGCCTGAACTTAGGTTGAACAATGACTTTGTCCGCGATTGGACCTTCGGCTCGAGCCCAATAGTGAATGAAGAAAAGAAAAAGTGAGCAAAATTCTTAACAATAGCTAGGAGGTAAAAAAATAACCTTTTATTGCCTTGAATCGCGTGTTACAATAACTTTCTCTTTATATAGTAGGAGAGTTTCAACCATAGTATAAGTCTAAAAAAAAATAAAAATCTTATTTTCCCGGTAATTATTGATCCATAATCGATATCGAGCAAGATTTGCGTCGTGATATTCGGTTGAGGGCGGGTATCACAACCCTCTATCTGTCATGCATAACTATTCACCGTGTCTCCCCAGGTCTGGAACTCGTACTCGGCTCGGGCGCGTCGCTTTACCATGTCCGATGTCGGATATATTATTCCCTCTTCCAGGGTCTCGATACAAAAGGCCTTTGACCTCGACTACGACTTTCCGGCTTTGTGCTCCCCTTCCGTTGAGACCTTGCCCCCGATTTTATCCATACACAATTTGAACTTTATTTTTGTATTTACTATGTTGTTTTGGTGTGAAAAATGATTATTTTAAAATAATCATGTCAATAGTTGTGATTATTGACTACAAAATACCAACTGAAAATAAGGATATAGACACATTTTTTGCTGCTTTGGCGCTAGCTTTTGTGGTGTGTTTCATTAACTAGTCTTTTTATTTTTTTATTTTTTATAATACTATATAAATTAAGAGAGCCGGGGGTCTATTAGAAACAGCCTCTTTAACTTTACAATGTAGGGGTAAGGTCTGTATACACACTATCCTTCACAGACCCCACATTGTGAGATAATACTGGATATGTTGTTGTAGAGATAATCCTTCACAGATGTTTTTCTAATATTTATAAATATATTATATAACTTTTAATATAAATATATATTCATGAATTTTAAAATAAAAATAAATTATGTTTGTTCAGATGGTAAAAATTTAAAAATCTTTATAATCTGCTGTTTAGATTTAATGATAATATCTTTATAATCTAATATGTATTAATATTCCATTACAAACAAAGCAATCTCAACATAAAATCTCAGACAAACTAATATTATAATATTGTGTTCAGCTGATTGCATAAAAAATATGGTAGTAAAACATTAGATTGATAGTATTAACTATTAAGCTTAAACATTCACCTAACTTCTGGAAAAAAAAATTATATAATATTATTTTATGGGCAATAAGACAAAAAATGACAGTAGGCATTAGCAATACAGGAATAAAAAAGGAAAGAATTACAAGAAAATACGCATGACTTCACACCATAACAAAAAATGACCCCTATTTTTAAGTTTTACACCATCTAGCCCATATTGTACATATTTTGAAAACAGTATTTCTTGCAAATTCAAAATCTGTATTCTTACAACCATTGCTTCTAAAAGCTATGGAGTTAAAATTGTGTTCTCATAACCATTGCTTTCGTTCTTTTTTCTTCTCACTTCTTCTACATATGCTTTAAGGGCACATTCGCCATTACTGCTTCTCCCCCTACATCACCTGGTTGCAATGTAAAAAAATTAAAAAGAGTAGAAGTCCACCATTGAAGGTCATTCAAACCTTTGGTTTCGAAAATATGACCTTTTGAATTTGTTAGTTGTTTGGGTTGAGTATTGTTCTAATTGATTGAAAATATCAAAAGAAGTTCAAAATTTAAATTTGAAGTGATTTGGAGTAGATTTGAGCAAGATTTGAGTTAAATTTCAGAAAAGACCCAAGGAAGAAGACGAGGTCAGTTTTTTGTATAATTATGTATAATCTTGTATAATAGTGTATATGAGTGTATAAACACATCTTATACATTATTATACACCTTTATACAAGCGTATGTAGACGAACTTCTTCCACGATTTTCAGTTGCAATTCTTGTTCAAAACCAGTCCAAATCTCCATTAAATGACTTCAAATTTTATATACAACCTCCTTATACTATTTCTAACAAGTCTAAATAACACCCACCCCAAATTTCTCACAAAATCAAATTCGAAATTTAAACCCATATAGTTAAGTTTGTTAAAAATCTAATTTTTGCCACCCAAATAAATTTGGTTTGTTGGACTAATATTTGAGTCACAGTTATTGATTCGAAAATTAACTTAAAAGGTTGAGCAATCTTTTTTAAAAATTAAATAGTAATTCTGAGAACTTATTGGAGTTGTATGTTGAATTTTAGCCCATTATTTTTGGCTAGTTGGTTATAAATTAAAATATGGGCTATAAAATTGAAAAGTATGGAGCTCAGTTGTTCTTATGTGAAATTTTTCCAATAAAAAAGAATTTAAAATTAAAAATACCCTTGGATACTTACATAAGCATTTTAATGATTATTTTTCTAATAATTTATATATTTATTATTCACCTCATTTTAAGGCGGAGATGTTTTCATTTATAAATTGGGAAAGGTAATCCTCTCCACAGTCTCAACTCCTCTGCCTCTCCATTCCACAGACCCTCCAAAAACCCTTGTCGCCGTCCACGGCGGCGCACTTCTCATTTCTTCCTCATTCCTCGGTGAACCACCACCGATGGCATCTACACCAGCATCAGAACTCTCCGATGGGCCGGTACTCAGCGTGATCAACAAGCGCCTCCGTGCTCTTCGCAAGAAATACAACCGTATTGTCCAAATGGAAGAATCTCTATCCAAAGGCAAAACCCTCAACAAAGAACAAGAGGAAACTTTCCGCTCCAAATCCGCTGTCCTCGCCGGCATTGACGAGCTCGAGAAGCTTCGTCAGCCACTCGCAGCAGCCGTCGCTGAAGAAATCAACCTCGCCGTTGAACAACAACGCCAAGTTCCGCCGTCAGAGTCCGCTGTCGATACACCTATTGATGATTCTAATATCAAAGGAGAATGTGTTGAGGATTTACTTAATCTGTTGTACTTTGGTAGCCTGTTTGACGTGAAGTCGTTGCAGCAGAGTGATTTAACAGCGACGATGCTGACGAGGACTATGGAGAGGGCGTGTTGTTTGAGCTACGACTGTATGCCGGAGGATGAATCGACTGACGACGTGATGGATCTGTTAGGCGAAAGAGATTTGGATTTGATTTCGATGCTTAGCGGTTTGCTTGTTTCACGCCCTGTTAACTCTCCCTTGTCACACAAGCACGCCCTTCAGAAATGTACTGAGCATGCTAAGCTATGGCTTTCGAAGTCTGATCAGCCCATCGAACCCAATTCCGATGCTACTTGTGAGTGTCTTTTTTCTTCTCAGATAAAATATTGTTTGTTTACTTTGTCGGGAGTGGATATAGAGGATGCATATTAGCGCGAGCCCCACTTGTTTGGGATTGAGGTTTAGCCAATTTTAACAATGAGCTAACTGTGCTTTTAAAACTATGGGTTCAAAAAATTAATATTTCATTGAAATTTTGTTGTACACACACATATATGTTCCATGTCAGCACTAAAGTTACATCCGCCACTGGTAGTAGTTGTTGTTATTGTTATCCTGGCATTGACATTTTTAATTTGCCAGGGAATGTATATAGAGATTCTTGTTTGACCCTAACTGGTTTAAAAACGAATTTTACTTGTTGCTGTTTTATGGAAATTTACGTTTTAGGAAGACATGTCAAGACTTTAAGGCAGTCTTTGATAGATGATTTTAACTGGTTATGTCCTTTTTCTTGCAGATGCGGGGCTGAGATCAAAGCTGGACAAGATCATTGGTTCACTATATTTTACCGTAGACCCTGTTAAAGTGGATGCAGCTGCTGGTAAATATGGGTCTTATCCAGTGCCAGTAGAAGAGCATGTGGAGGTTGTGCCTGTCGACGTACCGCTGCAAGTGGAAACACCAAATGTGCAGTATGAGCAGAAGGTAAATGCTTATAGGAGTAAAGCATCTATACTAATTGCTATATTTAAGGTCCGAAAGACATCTTGCAAGCTTGCCTTGATAATATGTTTGATTGTTGGATGCACATGAGTTTTGCTTGTTTATGTTTTTGTGGATGAATGCAAAGATTTAACTCATTGATATTTCTGTTATATCCCTTGTTTGAAGTTGCTGTATATAACGTAATTGCTGAGCTATTGTTAAGGCCTTATGAAGCTTCTGGTTAAGTTGGTGTCTTACCTTGCAATTCACTTCTACGTATTGCTAAATAACTGAACATCAAAAGTACAAGCCTCCATCGCCCATTTCCTTTAAAGGAACTGAGATGTTCATATGTTTTGGCTTGTTGGTCTTTAACTTGTTAGATTTTGCACTGTCCTGGCCTCTAGGTTAGGTGATGAGGCTTTTCCGCTGTTATATTTTATTCCGGGGGGGGGTCTCATACATTGGTCTTTCTGCATTTTCTTGTTGTGGTCTTAATATATTGGATAAGATGTTCTTTGCTATAAAGCTGTTCTAAATACCGTTGTTGATAGCTTTAGTTCCTCTCTGCCAAAATTCTACACAATACAAGGGAGTTAGAAGATGAACCCAGAAGTATATTCCCTTGCTATAAAGCTGTTCTAAATACCGTTGTTGATAGCTTTAGTTCCTCTCTGCCAAAATTCTACACAATACAAGGGAGTTAGAAGATGAAACCCAGAAGTATATTCCCTTGGCTTCCTCCTCCAACATCAGAGAGGAAGCTTTATTCCCTCTCAGCTCCTCTTGCTTTCCTCTTTCTCCAACATTACTGAAATTGCCGTCAAGACTATCCCCTATTCAAAGGCCAAAACGAGGAAAATAAAAGAAAAAGGTAGCTCAACTTCACTTGTGCCAATGTTGAACCTGTATATGTTTTGAGGGCAGTTACAATTCCATTCAGAAGATCAAAGCCAACAGTATTTTTTCGCTTTATTTTTGGTGTAGATTGGAACTTCTAAATCAAACTGAACATGTGTTAGAGCTACTAGAACCCCTACAGTTTTAGAGAGGGACGTATTTATGCTTCAGTGTTTTGCTTCACTGTGCAGATTTCTAGCACAATCTTTGTGCTGTTAGGAATAAAGCTTCACGATTCTCAAAAAAGGAAAAAAAATAGATCTTCCTCTTTTTGGCACTGGTATACAGAACAGTAGAGGCAGCGACTTCTTTGTTCTGGGTTGCTCAAAATGGTTGATATAGTAGCTTTGAAAGGTATGAGAGTGCTTATGTGATTTTAGTTATCTAATCCGTTGCATTATTAATACACGTATTATTATTATACCACATTCTATCCCGCGTAAAATAATACAGAGATTTCTGAATAATTTATGCAAGTTCTTTTTATACGGAAAAGGAAACTGTAACCAAACAATATTGTTAATGTTGAGTTCTGTACCAAGATTATTTTACCTTATATCAGGAGTCTTTGTAGTCTAGTTAGAGACTTATATGCCAGTGGAGGAATTAACTGTGAGACTTATAGCGTCACCAGTTTTAGAGAACACCTAATTTCCTTAAAAGGCGTATTTAGTATTGACATGAAATGCTCCCTTAAAAAGTGGAATAGATGGGAGGATTCGTACAACAAACCAACTTTTTTGAGTTTGAGGCATAGTTGGTTGTTTGATTGATATATTGCCAATGAGTCCAATATGAAGAAGCCTGAAAACCTGGTCAAAGATAGACTTGGATTTTTGTCTTTATATCCTGAACCCTCTTTGCTTCAATTCTGAGCGCTTTATGTGCAGGCCAAGCTACATGCTGGTGAGAGAGTGAGCAAGAATTTTGTGTAGAAAAAGAATAACTTATTAACCTTGGGTCCTGAGTTATCCTACCTTTCCTCACCTTTTTTACATCATTTTCTCGCTCTATATTCTTAGACTCTTGTCAACCTAAGCTAGTCTTTAGTATTTTCACTGAAACTACTCGTTTTAACGTATCACAATAATATTTTATCCTTAATTTGTAGCCGTAGAAATATTGACTTACATTTGTTTAAAATAAAACGTGAGAACTTTTCCCAGACATGTGAGTTTCACTGGTCACTACTTTTGGCATCTGAAGTGTGTAAATCCAGTTTTCTTATTAAAATCTGTGCTTTTAATTTACCTGGCTTTGAAAAGGGACTACATTGTGTGCATTTACAGGGAATTGAATATGTATAGAAGTTTGTCTATAGCACTTCTCGTGTGATATCATTGTTGTTCAGTGGTCCATGCTTTCCTTCATGTTATCATTCAACTGTGAACATGAACTGTTTTCAGGAGGAAGATGCTGCAAGTTCTGAAGCAGTTGAAAGTAACGAAATTCACGCTAGCAATGTGGAACTGCAGCAGGTATTCTTGACCTTTCTAAGAGAATTGAAGTTTAGTGGTTGTATCCACCATATGTAATCTGTTCTTTTTATACACTTTGTAGGGGGAGCAGGGTGACAACATGTCTGAACAATTTGCTGAACCAGAAGAAGTCGCACCTGAGACGGAAGGTGTTGATAATTTGAAGGATGCAGATTTCAATCGGCAACAATCTGTTCCCCAGAGGTCTTATCAGAACTACAGGGGTAATCGTGGTGGGAGTGGGGGTGGCCGTCGTGGAAACTCCAATGGCCGTGGAGGACGTGGCAGGGGAGGGTCCTACCAGAATGGCCGTAGTCAATACTACGACCAATCTGGTAACTACCACCAGAGGAACCATTTTAATAACTATAGGGGAAGGGGTGGCAGGGGTACAGGTGGTGGCGGCGGGAGTTACAATAATTATGCTTCAGGTGATCATGCAGGCAGTTTCTCTGCTGAAGTATGACCATGTTTAGGTGATTATACAATTTCTTTTGCTAGCTTCGTGGAGGTGGTCAAGCTGTTTCCCTTTACATGGAATCACAAAAGTGTTTTCTGCTTGCTTGTGCATCATCCTGGACGCTTTTTGTAGCTGAAAGAACTGGGAAATCTTATTTCCTAAAGAACTGGGAAATCTTATTGTCAATTTGAGAAAGAATAGAGCCGTTGTAGCTTCTTCAAAGATCATTACTTGCAGATCGTTTTTGGTTCTGAACGTTCTTAGCATTTCCTAGCGTTATATTGCGGCTTCTGATATTAAATGTGAAGGTGCTATTTGCTGATATTAAATGTTTAGGCAGGAGGTGATAGTTATATAAAGCACAACTGAATGTTAATCCACATAATAACTTAATTTAATTGCTTTGGTAAATTTTTTGAACTGCAATTATTATGCTTAGCGGCTTGGGGCTTTGATATAGTGGTAAGAGTGCAACGACGTGACGTGTGGATTAGACGTGCGTGAGTTAGTTGCATGTCATGAGTTTGGATCGTAGTTAAGTATTAAGTGGAGGAGTGAAAGATATATCAATTATTTGTCAAGTTTTTAGGTGACCTTTTCGGTGATTTTAAGAATTATTATGGTTAGCAATGATTCTTGATATCATTGAATCATATCATACCTATGAACTTAACTTTTTTTCTTTTGGGATATTTTTAAGGGGTATATGATAATTTGTTTTACCAAAGAATTGTTGTGACAACTTTTCGCCCGATAAACACTTTTCCGTTGGAAAATTTATTCATGTCCGCTGCTTGTATTTCCTTGTCCGTAGTGCTCAAGGTTCGCTTCTTGCCTGAACTGATTGGTTGCATCCAAAATGAGTATAGTGTTTGATACAGAATCAAGCGCTTTGTCACTTGTCAGTGAGCCCCCACGAGCCAGAAGATCAACCAGTCAAACCCGAGTCGTGAAAATAGATTAAATTGAGAATGCTTGTTAATTAATCATAATCATATAATAAAAATGTATTTAATGGACACATTTTATTTGAGAATGCATGTTAATTAATCATAATAATACTATCAAGTAAGCGTTTGTTCTTAATGATATTGCGTGTGCGAGTTGCTGTAGTTGGACAAAACCATCTCAAGCATATCTATTTGAGCCTTATTGACACACGTGTGTATATTTATTAGTTGTACAAGTGAGTTGGTAGTTATATATAGTTGTAGGTGTATGTAGTAGGTGTACGTAGTATAAATAGGTGTAGGTATTTTTTCTACTGTACGGTATTCATTTTCTCATGTATCATTTTACATTTTGAGCTAAGCTCATTCTCTAGTGGAATAGAAAAGAAGCTTCCAGAAGTCCCTCGTCTATGGCATCTCTCGTTCGCCATTAGAGCTCACTCGAGGTGAGCTCATCCTCTTCATTTCCTCTACTGCTTTGTCATGGTATCAGAGCGAGACTCTCGATCCTAAACTCAATTAGTCAATTTTCCTTCCTATTCGAAGTGTATCCCTACGGAGTGTTTCAGTACGAATATCGAAATTTTTCCAACTTTTCCTATCAAATCGATCCTTGATAATCATGGCTCTTGATGAAAACACAACGGATTCGACAAATCCAAATCCGGCCTTGGATTCGACAAATCCGCCCTACATGCATCCATCTGAAAGCTCTGGTTCTATGCTTGTACCGGGTCTTTTCGACGGATCAGGATATAGATCCTAGAGAAGAGGAGTTCTAAGAGATCTCTCAGTGAAAAATAAAGTAGGATTCATAAATGGGAAGTGCAGAAAGCCAGATCCTTAGGATCCTAACTATGATCAATGGGAACGCTGCGATGACATGGTCACGTCATGGATCCTAAATTCTATCTCAAAGGACTTGGCGGATAGTCTACAATATGTTAATGATGCTCAGGAACTTTGGAAAGAATTTGAAGACAGATATGATCAAACAAACGGGGCAAAATTGTATCAACTGTAGAGGGAGATAAATGATTTGAGTCAAGGAACCCTAGACATCACTGGGTACTATACTAAAATGAAGAAACTTTGGGAAGAACTAAACATATTGAATGCACATGCTCAATGCAGATGCAATTGTACATGTGGTGCCAAGGCGAACATGCAGAAAGTTGAGCAAGATAGAAGATTGATTCAGTTTTTAATGGGACTAAATGAAGTCTACATTGTAGTCAGAGGAAGTATTTTAATGATAAATCCATTACCCTCACTCGCACAAGCTTTTTCAATTCTCATCCAAGAGGAGAAACAAAGAGAGGTCAAGCCAAACAATCAATTGGTGATTGAGTCTACTGCCTTGAGTGCTAACAGATCAGGAGGAAATCACTTCAGGACAAACTTTGGTCAACAGACAAACGTTGCAGACAACACTGGATATATGAACTACAATCAACAGGGAAACAGAACTGGAAACAACAACTACAGGGGAGGACACTTTGGGAATAGGCACGACCTTTTTGTGACTATTGTAAGAAGCCAGGTCACATTAAGGAAAGATGCTACAAGTTGCATGGCTATCCTCAAGATTCAAGGTTTAACAAGGGAAAGAGAATTGATGCCAATGTACATGGAAGTCAAGGAGAAAGTGGCATTGAAGGTGGAGATGGAAACAATGGACATGCACAGGAACAAGACATAACTATGCAGAATCTTACTAAGGAACAATATAATCCGCTGGTGAGCATCCTGGAGAATTTTCATGCTGGAAATGCAGGAAACGAAATGAAAGCAGGAGCTGTGAATTTTGCAGGTATCTCAGCTTGTTCAACTCATTTTGATCCTAGCTCTAGCTCATATGAATGTTCTAGGTCTGTTGCTGACTCTTGGATACTTTACTCTGGGGCATCAAACCATATGATCTA
This sequence comes from Nicotiana sylvestris, assembly GCF_000393655.2. Taxonomy (NCBI): domain Eukaryota; kingdom Viridiplantae; phylum Streptophyta; class Magnoliopsida; order Solanales; family Solanaceae; genus Nicotiana; species Nicotiana sylvestris. The sequence continues at coordinate 99,740,346 of NC_091067.1, forward strand.
TAATAGATCCATGTTAATCAATGTGAAAACCTTAATTTACCCTTTCCTAGTTACTTTGCCCAATGGTTATAAGGTGAAGGTGACATTGACGGGAGATGTAGTAATGAGCCCTAAGTTCATTTTGAAAAGAGTTCGCTTTGTTCCCAGTTTCAAATTCAACCTAATCTCAGTACATTGCTTGACAATTCAATTTGATAGCTTTGTCATATTCACCAAATTTGTTTGCATCCTTCTGCAAGCCCCTTCACTGAAGAGGCCTCTGGCAATTAGTAAAAGTAAGGATGGTCTGTATCTCTACAAATCAGATTCTTGCAAGTATAACACTTCAGATTTTTGCAAGTCTAATTCCCTAGTCTTTGATAATTCATCTAGTGCATTAAATAAAGGTGATGTAATCACTCAGTCTACTCCATCTAGTATAATTAGTAGCAGTAGTGTTAGTCCACACTCTGTTTCACACATTGCATCTAGTTTACATAATTCTTCTTTCCCTACTATATCTGGATCACACACTTCCTCTTCTGAATGTAATAAGATTGTCACCAATTCTCATGTGCAATATGAAAGAAATAATAGTCCTACATGCAATGCATCTATGAATGATAAACACATGATTGATCTCTTATGGAACAATAGATTGGGACATGTACCCTTTGCCAATATGAGAGGTATTGAGTCAATACCCTTTCAATTTTCATCCAAACAGTCCTTTATCTATCCAATATGCCCAATGGCTAGACAAAATAGACTGCCATTCCCAGAAAGAACTACAGTAACAACCAAGATCTTTGAAATCTTACATGTAGACCTGTGGGGGCCCTATCATGTGCCAACACATGATATGAATAAGTACTTTATCAACCTAGTAGATGACTACAATAGGTGCACTTAGACACATCTTCTTAGTTGCAAGAGCAATGCCCTACAAGTAATCAAGGCTTTCTCTGCCATGGTGAAAAATCAATTCAACTATTCCATTAAGATCATTAGAACATATAATGTCCTTGAGTTCATAAATTCTGAGACTGCTTCTTTATTGCAGTCTAATGGAATTATACACCACAAAGCATGTCCCTATACACCTCAACAAAATGGCATAGTCAAAAGAAAACACAAGTACTTTTTGGAGGAGGCCAGGCCACTGTTGTATCAGTCCAAACTCCCCATGCAATACTGGGGAGAATGTATCCTCACCTCAACATACTTGATTAACAGACTCTCTTTTACCACTCTAAAAAATAAATGTCCACTGGAGCTACTATACAAAAAAACCAAATACTCTCACCTCAAAAGCTTTGGATGCCTCCGCTTTCCTACAAATCTAAAACCTCACAAAGATAAATTTGAATCTAGATCCTTACCTCATGTCTTTGTGGGATATCCTTTTGGGACAAAGGGCTACAAGGTACTCAATCTAGTCACAAAGAAAATTCATGTTTCAAGGGATGTATTTCATGAAGGTGTATTTCCTTTTGCTTTGCACTCTAGTTCTAATAGAGTCTTTCCCTCATTTCCATAAGTAAATGCAGAATAGCACAAGAACTATTTCTTTCTCATAGGTCAACATCTATTCCTACTTTTCCTAGGACATCTCTCCCAACAATGTCAACTGATCCTTCATCCCCAGGGGCAAGAGAACCTAACCCTCATGTGACTTCAAGTTCAGAAGAACAATTTTCCTTATCTGATAATAATGAAAACTCATGAAACTCTGCCTAACAATACTTCTAACTCAATAATACAAGAATCTAATGAAGCTTTAGGAAGGCCATCTAGAACCCTCAAAGTCCCCACTTACTTGAAAAATTACAACTATTCACTACCCAAATTACAAACAAATCATCCTGACTCTCCCTCTAGTAGTAACCAAAGCACCACCTCTCTTTCCTTCAATGCATCCATACCCAATGCCCAATGTGTCTCACTCAATACCTTGAATTCTGATAGTCAGCAATTGATCAAAACTATTTCCCATGAGATTGAACCCAGTTCATATGAGGAGGCAACTGCTGATCCTACTTGGCAGACAGCTATGAATCAAGAGTTTGAAGCCCTTTATGCCAATCATACTTGGAGTCTTGTGCCTCTTCCAAGTGGAAAAAGGGCAATAGGATGTAAATGGGTATACAAGGTGAAGCACAAGGCAGATGTGGGCATAGAGAGATCGAAAGCAAGGCTAGTAGTGAAGGGATACACTTAGGAGTTTTTTTTGTCCGCTAGGCAAACGCCTAGGGCTAGTTTTATTTATAACCAGATAAAATACGAAATACAATGTCATGATATCCTACGAACAGAAAGTAATTAAGTTTGAACTTAACAAGTATCCTATTATCAAAATTGAGTGTTACACTCAACATTGATAACATATTAATGCTATTAAACTTTGTAATACAATTTGTTGAAGCTTTGTGGTGGAAAGCACGTGTGCCCCACCTATAGCCTTTTCCATGTGATCCTTTTGCTCAAAAGCATGTGTTGTCTGCCATGCCTTGCACATGAAACCATGTGTGCACATTAAAATATTCAGAAAATGCCTCAATGCACATTTAGAATCCTTTTCCAGCTGCTGTGCTTTGCGTGAACTATTGGTGTTAGTTCTGTCCCAAAAAACTCCCACTTGACAGCAGTTAGCGTGCATGGCAACTGTACCTTTTTTTTGCTGCGTTCATTCTTCGTCGATTGAGGTAATGAGAGACAGCTTTGTACTGGAATCACACGTGAGCTCCACTTACAGCTGCAGCATAAAGAAATATATCCCATAGTACCTTCATCCTAGAGTATTACATGCTTTTATGTATCCTAGATAACTTTCCACGTGCATTCCACTTTTCCATTTGATTCCTTTGCTCACCAGCATGTGTTGTCTGCCAGTCCTTCCACATTAAACCTTGTATGCATATTAAGAGATTATTTAATCCGAATTGGATTGAAGCATGCGATAATATAAAGCATTGGCCTTTGTTGCCTGCTTTTCTCGAAGACATATTTGTTGCACATGCTAGTTGTGTTTCCAATGCCATTTGCTTCTTGTTGTGCTCGAAATTAGGATAAATCATTTTTATATTCCCATATCCCTGAACCATGTGTATGATATTAAACACTTCTGCACCATGCTGGTTGTATATCCAAATAACTGAAAGCATTATTTCACCTCCCGCTCTTCCTTTTCTCTTTGCTTACTATCTCTTGTTCACCTTCACCCTTAGATTTGGACATTGCAGCTTATCTTCATTAACCAACCTCCTTCCCTGTGCATCTAGATGCCAGAATTGTTGGCATTCTATTTCTCCATGATCTAAAGCATAATTAGCCAAATGATCTGCCAGCTTGTTGCCCTCTCTATGAATATGAGTCACTGTGTAATTGCCCTCATTCATTAGTTGCATCATTTCCTCTACCTGCTCAGATATGATCCATGGTGGTTTCCAGATCCCATCCATTATCTTTTTTAATAACATTGAGTCAGTTTGAAGCAATACATGAGAGTATTGTTGAAATCTGCAGAACCTTAGTGCTTCTACCATGGCCTTCGCTTCAGCTACTGTGTTTGTTGTCTCTTCAATCTCTTTCCCTACTGACTTGACTATGTCACCATTTTCATTTCTTATACAAAAACATATTGATCTCCTCCCTGGATTTCCCCTCGATGCACCATCCGTATTAACTTTTAGCCATCCTGCACTTGGAAATTCCCACATGACTTTTGTAACTTTAAGTTTAGGAGTGAAATTTTCCATCATAGCTAATAGATCTTGCCATTTGTGAGGTACCATGTCCATCCCCGACTTTCTCACTTTCACCAATGCCTAAAGATTTGATGAAACTTGATAAATCACCCTGCTAGTTGTCACAACATCACCATACTTCATACTATTTCTTCTTTTCCAAAGTTCCCAAACTACGCATGAGGGGAGTGCTTGCATTAACGGTTTTAGCCTTAAGCACACATTTGCAGTCCAACATTTTGTGATTGCTTGGTGCAATGTAAGTCCCTCCACAGCTATTCCTGCCCTCGATAGAAAATACTTCCAACTTATCTTTGCAGTTTCTGATCTAAAAAACAAGTGCTGAAGAGATTCCTTGTCAGGCTGTACACAACACCAACATTTTGACGGCATGCAGTAGCCTACCCTTTTCAAGAAATCATCTAAAGGTAGCTTTGCTTTCCACACTTTCCACATGAAAAATGCTATTTTAAAAGGTAGTCCCTTTACCCAAATCATTCTATAAGCTGTTCTTCGTTCGTCTCTTCTTCTCGTATACTCCCATGCTGACTTAACACTGAAATATCCTCTTGTTTCCAGCATCTAACAAGTCCTGTCAAGGACCTGCATAGTTGAAGGTGGTTTGGTTTTCTCCAGAATGTGAACTGCTAAGTCTTTAGGAAGTATTTCAAATAGCCTGTCCACATCCCACTCACCATCTAAGGTAACATCATGTACATTATGTACATTTTCATCAATGACAAAGTCCTGAGGAACTAAAAAATATAGTGCCCCAAGACCTGTCCAGTTTTCATACCAAAAAAGTGATGATCCCATTTTTGTTTGCCAAAGGATTTGATGTTCAATTAGATCTCTACATTCCAACATTTTTCTCCAGATGTGAGAACCCCTTTTCCATGGAACAATTACAGAGTTTAATTTTTTACAGTATTTCTGACATACGAAAGAGCTCCATAGGCTTGGTTTTGTTCTAAAATTCCACCATAACTTGCTGAATAATGCCTTTGCTACATCATGCAGTGACCTGAAGCCAATTCCTCCTTCCTCAACTGGCATGCATAAGGTATTCCATGAAGCCCAATGCCTGCTCGTTCCTCCTACAGTGCTGCTCCAGAAAAACTGAGCAAACAATTTGTGCAACCTATTTATCACATGCTTTGGAGGGTTTACAACTGATAGTAGATGCATAGGCATGCTTTGCAATACATGGGATATGAGAACTGCCCTGCCCCCTACTGATAATAACTTGCCCTGCCATGATTGCAGTTTTTCCATTACCTTAGTAATTAGGGGCTGATAGAATTCCAACTTTCTCCTTGCATAAAATATAGGACAACCTAGATATATGATAGGGAAATCATTTCTATGCATGCCTGTGATCCTTTCCACCTTGTTGACCACTTCCATATCTGTTAAATGGTGCAGGTACACAGCTAATTTGGTCTTGTTAACAAGCTGCCCAGATGCAGTTTCATATGTCTTCAGCACTTGCATAATCAGCATCAGAGATGTTTCATCTGAGGATGAGAAAATAATCATGTCATCTGCATACGCCAAATGATTGATCTTTGGACTCCACTTTGGCATCCCAAATCCACAAAAATACAGGTTAGTATGTAGTGCATTGAGACCCCTAGATAACACTTATGCTGCCAATATAAACAAAGTTGGAGATACATGATCACCTTGTTTTATTCCCCTTGATGACTTAAAGAACTCATGAGCTTGACCATTGATTAGAATAGAACACCAATTGTTTGACACTAATCCAAAGACAATCCCTATCAACCTTTCTGTGAATCCCATCTTTCTTAGTACCTTGGTTAGGAATAGCCAAGATAATCTATCATAAACTTTGGTCATATCTAGCTTGAGGATGACATTAGGTCCAGCCTTATTCTAAGCCTAATGTCAGTCACTATCTCCTGAGTTAGAAGGATGTTTTCTACTATATTCCTTCCCTTAACAAAACCTGCATGTTCCTCGATATCAGACTTGGGAGAAATTTCACTAGCCTTTCATGTACCACTCTTGATATAACCTTATTTGAGAAATTACTGAGGCTTATTGGTCTTAAATCAGAAAAAGTGGTAACTTCTTTTTTCTTTGGTAGTAGAACTATGTTTGTGTGTGTTACACACTTGGGTAGCTCGTGACCATTGAAAAAAGCCCTCACCATGTCGTACAGGTCATCCCCTATTAAGTCCCAACAAGAATAATAGAATTTTCCTGTCATCCCATCTGGGCCCCCAGCACTATCACCATTGAGTCCGAATACTGCCACTTTTACCTCCTCTTTTGTTGGCTGCTTAATCGATTCTGCATTCTGCTCAGTGTTAATCATATTAGGAACATGCTCTACGATATCCAATGATGAATGAGTTGTTGTTTCTGTGAACTGTTCCTCGTAGTATTTAATAGCCTCTTCCGCAATTTCTTGTTCTTCTTCAATCCAGGTTCCTTCACTGTTTTGAATTCTGTTAAGCTGAAGTCTCTTCCTCCTACCTCTCACTTGTGCGTGGAAGAAATTAGTGTTCCTGTCCCCTTCCTTGAACCAAGTCATGCCTGTCTTTTGTTGCCAATATTTCTCCTCTAGTGCAAGACATTTGATCAATTCTGCCTGAACCTTTTGTAGCCTCTCCCTATTCATCTCTGTAGGATTTGCTTCAAATTCTGCTTCATGAACCATCACTACTTCCTCCATACTTGCTATCTTTTGAAAAATATCTCCAAATGTAGCCTTACTCCACAATGAAAGGGCCTTCTTTAATTTTTTTAACTTATGATTAAAGAGAATATACGGATTTGCACTAAAATCAACATACCAATTCTCTTTCACCACATCTTTAAAAGTCGCATGTTCCACCCAAAAATTCAAGAACATAAAAGGTTTTTTATAGGAGGAGATTTTATATCACACTTCAAATACATTGGACTATGATCAGAACCAGTCTTTGACAAATGTTGCACCTCTATTCCTGGAAATGTTTGTTGGAACTCAACATTGGCCAAACATCTGTCTAGTCTTTTGAATATACAGTCTTCCTCTGCTCTCCCATTCCACCAAGTAAATATGCTGCCTTTAAATCCAAGGTCGAAGAGATTGCAAGTGTTGATGCAGTGTCGAAAATCATCAATTTCATTCAATGACACAGGTAATCCACCAAACTTCTCTTCTTCGTCCCATATTACATTGAAATCACCTCCTACAAGCCATGGTTCATCCATATCCCTTGCCATTGCATATAATGAATCCCATAATTCTATCCTCTCAATTGCATCACATTTTGCGTATATCAATGTTAGGATAAACTCCACATGTGATTCAGTATGAAACAATCTTAGTGTTAATTGTTGCACCATATTGTACATAACAGTTACCTCAAATACCTCATCTATGAAAGCCCATATTTTGTTGGAAACATTTGCAATTGCCTGTGCAAGTCCTATCTTGTTTCTGTAACTTTCCAGTTTTTTTGCTTGTTGCTTTGGCTCCATTAAACCTACAAATTCATAGTGATTTTGCCTATGCATTTTTGTCAACCTTTCAAAGGCTTGTTGTATGTTAACTGACCTTATATTCCAAATGAGAGCATTCATCACTGATTGTTGGATTTAGTTAACGTTCTCCTTGTGTGCATCCCAGCTTTTGGTGCTGCAAAATTATCTTTTTGTTGCTTCTTCTTACCTTTTGCTGCTGATTTTGCCTTTTTCACTTGCGTAGGTGATAAGTCACCTTGTCTTGCAGCATTCATAAGGTGTTGGGTAGTTGATTCTTGATCCATGTCGTATCCTGATTTAGCCATTTCTTCTCCTTCTTCATTGTCTTCCTCCCCTCCTGATGTAGCTCCAAATGTATTCTTTTTAGGGACCAAGGCCTTCTCTTCTCCTCTTTTTAACAGCTGCAACTGGTTTTTCTCCAATGTAACAGTAATATTTACTATTTCTATTTTTTGTTTTGGTTGTTTCTCCTTCTCTGTTGTGTTGTGTCCTTGTGGGTCTTCTTGTGATTTCTGCAGTTTATCATCTTCTGTTCCTCCAGGATCATTTACCTCTGGGCCTCTTCCTTCATAGTTTCTATTTTCTGTGACTTCTGCTATCTGAAAATTATTGTTATGCTCAACATTTTCTGATCGTCCCTTTATTAAAAAATTACCAGTTGTATTGTTGTCATTGGCATGAGGCTTTCCATTTACACTTTGCTCATCTTCTTCTTTGTCCTTCTCATTTGGTTCCTCATTAGCTTGTGCTCCTAGTGGTACTTCGTTCTCCTCTGAATTGTATTCCCTTTGTGCATCCCATAGCCTGCCTCCGCAGCCTTGCACTCTTTCTTTAAGAGTAGACGATTTTGACCATTCTGCTTGAGAATTTGGAGTTTTATTAAGTACTTTGTTCACTAATGTATCGTGTGATGGGATTTCCTGGCATGGTTTATTGATCTTCACTATTCCTTCTCCTGTTTTATCCTTGAACCTTCTTTGTACCCATTATGCATTATCGTTTTTTGCTTTTGATGCCTCCTTTCTGTTGACTAGACCATTAGTTGAACTAATACCCGATGAGTTAAGATGAAAAGCTTGTGCTGCTGGATTTAACTTTCCCTCATTATCGACCATATTTTTTGATTTTGGCTTTGTAGATGCTTGGTTATGAAGTGTTGGACTGTTTGTTGTTGCATCAGCTGCCACCATTGCCAATTGATTAACAAGTTCTTCCTCTTCATCCATCCCTTGTAATATTGCAAACTTGTTAGCTACTTGAAAATGATCATTATCTTCTTTGTCTACTACCACCAATTCCTTTCCGTTGTTGCTTTGTGCTTATGCTTGTCTCTCTACAGTGCTTGTACCCTCCTTGTTCTTATTGTTTTCAACCTGCTTAGCTGGTGCCATCTCTATTCCATTATTATTGAGACTAGTATTTTGATTTAGTACATTTCTAACTCTGTTGTCTTTCACTTCCTTCCATTGCTCTTTTGCTGTAACATTCACATTACCCACGACCTTTCCACTAGATAACATCATTATAGGTTGTGAGATCCCTATGTCCTGTTTCTTAGCTGTATCTGCTTGGTTATCATTCTCCTTCTCCACATATAGTTCAGGGTGTATCCTCCAGCATTCAAATTGATTATGTCCTTAAAGTTTACAATGTCTGCAATATTTAGGCAGCATGTCATATTGAATTCTCACCCATTCAGTTCTTGTTGTTCCTTTAGCTTCATTGAATATGTCCATCCTCACCTTTTTAGGCAAATCTGCAAGTAGATCAACTAGTACCTTCACCCTAGCACAAGTAGGTCTAGTTTTATTAATTGTTGCCATGTCTAGATGCATAGGTTTACCTACTGCTGTAGCTAGAGAAAATAGACATTCCTTCACAAAAAAGGTTGGCAATAGACCTGGGAATGAAATCCAAGCCATTGCCTTGGGTGTTTCTTCATCTGCTCTAAACTTTGAGTCATAAATCAATGGCCTAAGCTGATATTGATACCCATCCCTGTCCTTTATGTAATGAGTTTTTGATGAGAAATGAAGATAGTCCTGCCTTAACGTCATTCTAATCAAAATATGTCTATCCCTGAGAAATCCTATGTTACATTCACCTTTAATTCCGCATTGAATTGGTTAACTTACACAGTTGTTGAATTTCTGGGCTACCATAAGAACATTTACCAACTATTGCATATTGTAATCCTTCTATGATATCCATCCTTTCTACTTCTGCTTCTGTGAACTGAATAACATGTTCTCCATTTAATATTGTAGGTGGACGAATAGGAATTGGCTCAACTTCCTGTTGCTCCTGCATTGCCGCATTTAAAGTGCAAGGTTTCAGAAATTTGGAGTAATCCATCGGCTGTTTGTTGTTATTTGTGTTCCCTGATGTTTGTGCAATGTTTGGAGGAGGTTGTTTAGGCAGCGCAGCCACCAAATGTGGTTGGCCACCTGCCTGTGTGTCCATTACAGTTGTAATTCTTTAGCTCCTTACTTACATGACAAAGGTGCAGCAGCTTTGCAATAAAATGACGTTACTTACTGCGTATGGCTGAGAATCCAATTTCATAGGTTGAACTGTAAAACAGTAATTTTGTAAAATGAAGCTTAGGATTCAAACCAATCTTAGAAGAGAAGAGAACATTTTCACATCATCAAAACAATCTATTGTGCTTCAGAGATTAGCTGAAATGCTGAAAACACTGTCTGCTACAGTAACACACGAAAATGAAATTAAGATCTACAAAAATTGACTAAAGATCTGAAGTTGAAACCAATTGGGTAATATTCGTAAGGAAATTATGTATCTTTTGACGCAAAGTTGGTTAGTTCCACCACCGGATTCCGGAGTTATGACCGGAAAATGATGACGAAATTATTATTCCTTCTCTTCCTAGAGAGAAGACAGAGGTTCCTCCTAAAGCCGAACAATTTTCCTTATCTGATAATAATGAAAACTTATGAAACTCTGCCTAACAATACTCCTAACTCAATAATACAAGAATCTAATGAAGGTTTAGGAAGGCCATCTAGAACCCTCAAAGTCCCCACTTACTTGAAAGATTACAACTATTCACTACCCAAATTACAAACAAATCATCCTGACTCTCCCTCTAGTAGTAACCAAAGCACCACCTCTCTTTCCTTTAATGCATCCATACCCAATGCCCAATGTGTCTCACTCAATGCCTTGAATTCTGATAGTCAGCAACTGATCAAAACTATTTCCCATGAGATTGAACCAGTTCATATGAGGAGGCAACTGCTGATCCTACTTGGCAGACAACTATGAATCAAGAGTTTGAAGCCCTTTATGCCAATCATACTTGGAGCCTTGTGCCTCTTCCAAGTGGAAAAAAGGCAATAGGATGTAAATGCGTATACAAGGTGAAGCACAAGGCAGATGTGGGCATAGAGAGATCGAAAGCAAGGCTAGTAGTGAAGGGATACACTTAGGAGGTTGGGGTAGACTACACAGAAACCTTTTCACCAGTAATTAAAATGACAACTGTTAGAGCTCTAGTTGGGATAGCAATAAAGAAAGGCTGGGAGATTTTTTAATTGGATGTGAATAATTCATTTCTTCATGGAGATCTTTATGAAAAGGTATACATGGAAGTACTTCCAGGTCTTGCTGTAGAGAGGTCAGACTTAATATGCAAATTGAACAAGTCCTTATATGGATTAAAGCAAACAAGTAGATAATGGTATGAGAAGTTGACTGAAGCACTTTGTTTAAGGGGATACACACATTTTTTATTAGACTATTCCTTGTTTTACAAAAAGCATGGAGATTCAGTGGTGTTTGTGGCTATCTATGTAGATGATGTCCTAGTAACATGGACTGATTTGCAAGAAATAGAAGCATTAAAGGTCTACTTATATAAGACCTTCAGAATAAAGGACTTAAGGAAGACTACATTATTTTCTGGGATGAGAAATTTTGTATAAAGGTGATGGAATATTGATATCACAAAGGAAATTCACAATGGATTTACTATCAGAATTTGATTGTATGAAGTATTCTGCCTTGACCTCTCCACTAGATCCCACATTCAAACTAAGTTCAGTAAAGGGCTCTTTGTTGCCTGATCCTTCACACTTCAGAAAATTGGTGGGAAAATTGAATTACCTAACTAACACAAGACCTGATATATCCTAAAGTGTGCAACGTTTGAGTCAGTATATGCAAAGTCCTAGGGAGCCTCACTTGAAGACTACATATCATGTGCTGAGATGTCTCAAAGGTGATCCAAATCTAGGGATCTTTTTATCCAGCAACAAAGATTACAGAGTTCGAGCCTTTTGTGATTCAGATTGGGCAGCTTACCCTGACTCAAGAAAGTCAGTTAGTGGTTATGTTGTATTGCTGGTGTCACACCTCCTTTTTACGCACCCGCGAGGGTACAAGGGAGTTTTTCCAATTAAAGGACAATCGAAACGGGATTGGTTTATTTATTTCAGAGTCGCCACTTGGGAGATTTTAGGGTGTCCCAAGTCACCAATTTTAATCCCGAATCGAGGAAAAGAATGACTCTATATTACAGTCTGCGTACCAGAAATCCGGATAAGGAATTCTGTTAACCCGGGAGAAGGTGTTAGGCATTCCCGAGTTCCGTGGTTCTAGCACGGTCGCTCAACTGTTATATTCGGCTTGATTATCTGATTTTATACAAGTGTGAACCTATGTGCAAAATTTAACTTTTAACCGCTTTTATCATTTACTGTTTTTATCAAGAATTGCAACGTTGTGAAAATGTATCTCGAACCGCGTCACAATCAATGTACCCGTGGTCGTCGACACACTTTGACTCCGTTGAGATTTGGATTTGGGTCACATCAATGTGCACCCGAGTTTAAGGAAATTAAATTATTAAAGGCGCGCCTAAAGCGACTAGCGTATTTATTTTGGGTAGGACCGTGGAATTTTACTAAACGGTCCATCCCGAAGTCTAAACAATTTTTAAAGCAAATATTTACTGAGGGCCCCGCAATTTGTATTTTATTTGGCGAGGCTCATCTCATTCTTATTTTTTTAAAATGAATTTGCAACGTCATGGACACGCATCTCGAACCACGTCACAATCAATGTACCCGTGATTAGAAACACATTTCGACTCCGTTGAGAATTGGATTTGGGTCACATAAATGTGCACCCAAGTTTAAGAAGGTACGATTTATTAAGGCATATCCTAAAGAGTCTAACGTATTGTTATTTTAGGAGGGTTGTGAGATTTGCTAAACACCCGTCCTGGAAACTAAATGCTTCAATGATATACATTTAACAAGGGCCCCGCATCTGCGCGTTTTGTTTATTTTCATCGAGGCTCATCTCGTCCTTATTTTTAAAAGGATATCCTATAGCAACTACGTTTCTTGTCGTGTTTGTCTCTATCAATTGAAAACAGTAGATAGTCCTAATTAATTAAATGCTTGCAAGTTGTTTGTAACGACATTCAGAAAAAAAAAATCAGAAATGAGGCTGCATGTACAGTCAGCCGAAAAAATAATCCCGGGCCCAAATCCAGCCCATGCGTAATAGGCCAGACCTGGGCCACTGTTCGTTCGAAGCAGGCCGGCTTGGCCTGTTTTGGCCTGAACTTGACCTTTATGAGGTTGAGATTGCAAGTTTGATGTTCTTTGTCTTAACAGGTGGTTTACTAGTTATAGGAGACCATCAATCTAGAAAAGAAGAACTTAATCCATGATGTACAGTTTGCATACATTACAACATATACTGCAAAGTAAACTAAAATCTGAGATGCAACCTATCTTATTGAGCATATTATCACCTATCAGCATACATATGTAAACTACCATTTAGCTAACTTATATTGATATACACTAGGCATACAAGCTGCTTCGACTGTCAACACAAGAATGAAAATTATCATACAATACATGATATCTAATATAACAATATATGTATGAAAATCAACTTCAAGTCTTTTCCTTTTTTGCATTCATGCTCAATGTTCCAATTACATTTGATAGTGCCTTGGTTGTGTACCTGATGTAGAGGAACAGAAGAAGAAGGAAAAGATCAGCTGAGTAGCACACAGCAAACAACAGCAACAACAGATTCACAGCAACAACACAGCAACAAACAATCAGCCAATAATGGTGAAGCTCAGCAAGGACTCGAGCAACAAATGAACAATCCCAGAAAAAGAACAGAGTAGGAAACAACAGCCCAGAATGTTGAATGTAACAGCAACAGAAATCCAATGACCACAAGGAAGCTTGGCAGACAACAGGAAAAGCAAAACCCCACAGAAAACCTGATCAAACTGGACTCTTGCACAGTTTCTTCTAGACCATACTCATTCACAATGTTCTGAAATTTATTTCTGTTTTTCCTTTTTAGTTTTTCTTACTCCCAAGATCTCTCCAGACTAAAAAAATGAACCCCCTTTCTAATGGAAGGTCTGCCTCTTTTATAGCCTAACCTTAATACTTTACAGTCTGTTTTACAACTCAAAATTCCCCCTCCCCGTTGTTTTTCCACTCACTTATTTTAAATAACAAAACTCCCATGAAATCCCTGTCAGCCCCTCTTTTTTTGTTAAAGTGTCCTAGTCCCTTGTTTATTTAACCCAAAGTATGGGCAGCAGGAATATAATCTGACAGCACATGCTGTCCACTTATTTTAATTCCCTAAAGCTAACCATACACATGCTGCCCAGACTGTCTAAACCAAATGCACATGGCATCGTATTTTAAAATCCAATTCTGAGTCTGCCATTATAACCTTTCCCCTAGATGTTCTTTAATTCAATTTGAACAAAATCAATAAGCAATACAATTCAGTTCCTAATGGGACTCAAATACGATCACAGCAGAAATAAGCAATACGAATCAAGTTGTTACCATTAACGATTGAAACTAATTGACGACATATATCGACTCGACTATATTAATCGTAACACATAACAATCAATCGTTCATACAAACAACACGTATAGAGTCCCGAATGACTTCAGAAAAATTTGTTCAAACACTGGGAACTTATATGAATTAAACTCGTTTGACGACTAATCTAATTGATGAGCATGTATATAACAGGGTATATTTAGAACACAAACAGAAGACAATTGACCAAATAAAAAGGCCTTTAACAGAGATGGAAGAAATCCGAATGAAAAGTAACAAAATAACAAACAAACACAACGAAACATGCTGACAACTTAATTAGAACTAAAACAAAAGAAAGGAAAACTTACCAAAAGAGTTTGAAATCAAAATGACCCAAATCTGACTCAACTTCGAACTCTTGAGGCCGAACAAACTTTAATCAGGGTGTTCTCACATGAGAACACCTTGATTAAGGTCTATTAGACCTCAAACCCTTGTTAAGACCGGCCGGATTCCAAGGCTATTAGTGTTCTAGGTTTTGGATCTTCAGATCTGACTTTTAGGGAGTTGCGGGTAGATTCGGACCAAACCAAGCTTGGTTTGGTCACGAGGAAGGTCAGAGGAGTGTCTGGTATGAAGATGGGGTAACTTGGCATAGGTCCGGGTTCGACTCAAATCTACAAATGAAGATTCGAGACGAACGAAAGTGATTCGAGGCAAATGGATAGTAGATCCATGTTCAGGAGAGTGCGGTGGTCCTAGGGTGTTCAGGAGGTGGCCACCGGCGTTCGTGCCGCCGGCTTTAATGGCGAGGGGGACTAGGGCGGCTTGCTAGGGTTTGGGGTTTCAGGTTTGATCTTGGGGACGAAGGGATAGGGTGCTGGTATAGGGGGCGTGAGGTGTAAGGGAAGGTTTATATATGGTCTATGGGATTGGATCTGAGCCATTAGATCAGATGATCTCAACGGCTTGGATCTGAGGGTGAGAAATGAGACGGGGTCGTTCGGTAGTTAAACGGGGTCGTTTGGTTTAAGTGAGGGGTTGGGTCGGATTGGTTATTGGGTCGGGTTTGAACACGGGTTGCTGAAAGGGGTCCTGAGCCGTTGGATTGGCCTGGACGGACGGCTCAGATTGATTTGCCTGAAACGACGTCGTTTCAGGAGGTGCCTGGGCAGCCAGATTTGGACCGGGTCTGAGTGCTGGTTGGGCCTGTTTTTTTTTGTTTCATTTCTTTTGGCCCAAACCGATTTCCTTCACTCTTTGTTTTCTAATTTCATTTTTTCTTTTAAAACAAAAATAAAAATAACAAATAATAAAATAACGAAATTAAAACTAAACAACAATGCAACATTTTAACACAATTATCACAAAAATATTTAAGTAAGTTAACTAAAAGCCCTAGAACGAACGATGCACACATATATATATTTTTTGAATTTTCTTTTACTGACCGAATTATGGTTTAATCATCCTAACATACATATTTTGTATTTTGTTTGTTAATGATTAAATGCAAAAATGGACAGATCCACAAATGACTAACAACACATGTCACGAAAACTCGAACAATTGTACAGCGAAACCATTTGTCACTATTTTTATTTTCTTTTGGAGCGATTGCTCGCAAAGCAAAAATCACGTGCTTACAGCTGCCCCTCTTTGCACGAAGACACGAAGGGTTTTCGCGCAAAGATAAAGCGAGCGATTTTTGCCCGTCCGAATACTCCGTGTGAAGCATTTTTTGAAAAAGATTTGACCGAACCTTTGCTTCAGAGGTTTCCTACATATCCTGGGCTGAACAGGAATCAGGTCAATGTAGTTCGGGAAATTTTGGTAGCTGGGACTACCGTGTGACTGTAGTGCCTGCTGCTGTTGTGCTCTGTTGCATGCTGCTGTAGGATGCTACGGCTCACTGATCTCCTTGTTACATTGATCTTGAAAGGAAAAACAAGAAGTTAAGCTAGAGTATGAGATCTCATCTATCTCCAACTTGTTCTTGTTGTCTTGCTTTCTTGTCGGCTAACGCTTTCCTCTGACGCCTTTATTTTGTGATCTTGGAGATGATGCTGGTCCTTCACCTTTTCTGAATGTCAGTTCTCATCACTTTGCTTGATTTGCTGGGAACATGGCTTTCTTCTTTAAATCTTTCAATGGTTTCTTCAGTGGTATGGCTTTTCATCAGAATTGTTATGTTGGGCATGCCATAGCGTTCTCAAACTGCTTCTTCTGAGACGTGTTCCTTCTTCCTTTTGAATGTGCGCTTGCTTTTGCAGCCTTCTGCTTCTTGGCGCTGGGGATTTTATTGTTTTTCCTGCTTGGGGCTCTCTGTTGTAACCTTCCGTCTTCAGGTGGGGTTACTGATTCCAAAATCTCGAGCTAAATGTATTCCCGCATTATACTGGTGGGCGACCTAGAACTTAAAAGTATTCCCGCATTATACTGGTGGGCGACCTAGAACTTAAATGTATTCCCGCATTATACTGGTGGGCGATCTAGAACTTAAATGTATTCCCGCATTATACTGGTGGGCGACCTAGAACTTAAATGTATTCCCGCATTATACTGGTGGGCGACCTAGAACTTAAATGTATTCCCGCATTATACTGGTGGGCGACCTAGAACTTAAATGTATTCCCACATTATACTGGTGGGCGACCTAGAACTTAAATGTATTCCCGCATTATACTGGTGGGCGACCTAGAACTGAAATGTATTCCCGCATTATACTGGTGGGCGACCTAGAACTGAAATGTATTCCCGCATTATACTGGTGGGCGACCTAGAACTTAAATGTATTCCCGCATTATACTGGTGGGCGACCTAGAACTAAAAAGTATTCCCGCATTATACTGGTGGGCGACCTAGAACTAAAAAGTATTCCCGCATTATACTGGTGGGCGACCTAGAACTTAAACGTATTCCCGCATTATACTGGTGGGCGACCTAGA
The DNA here is from genome assembly GCF_000393655.2 of Nicotiana sylvestris. Lineage (NCBI taxonomy): Eukaryota > Viridiplantae > Streptophyta > Magnoliopsida > Solanales > Solanaceae > Nicotiana > Nicotiana sylvestris. Next base: position 99,757,371 of record NC_091067.1, read on the forward strand.
ACTTAAAAGTATTCCCGCATTATACTGGTGGGCGACCTAGAACTTAAATGTATTCCCGCATTATACTGGTGGGAGACCTAGAACTTAAAAGTATTCCCGCATTATACTGGTGGGCGACCTAGAACTTAAATGTATTCCCGCATTATACTGGTGGGCGACCTAGAACTTAAACGTATTCCCGCATTATACTGGTGGGCGACCTAGAACTTAAATGTATTCCCGCATTATACTGGTGGGCGACCTAGAACTTAAAAAAGTATTCCCGCATTATACTGGTGGGCGACCTAGAACTTAAACGTATTCCCGCATTATACTGGTGGGCGACCTAGAACTTAAAAGTATTCCCGCATTATACTGGTGGGCGACCTAGAACTGAAATGTATTCCCGCATTATACTGGTGGGCGACCTAGAACTTAAATGTATTCCCGCATTATACTGGTGGGCGACCTAGAACTTAAATGTATTCCCGCATTATACTGGTGGGCGACCTAGAACTTAAATGTATTCCCACATTATACTGGTGGGCGACCTAGAACTTAAATGTATTCCAGCATTATACTGGTGGGCGACCTAGAACTTAAATGTATTCCCGCATTATACTGGTGGGCGACCTAGAACTTAAATGTATTCCCGCATTATACTGGTGGGCGACCTAGAACTTAAATGTATTCCCGCATTATACTGGTGGGCGACCTAGAACTGAAATGTATTCCCGCATTATACTGGTGGGCGACCTAGAACTTAAATGTATTCTCGCATTATACTGGTGGGCGACCTAGAACTTAAATGTATTCCCGCATTATACTGGTGGGCGACCTAGAACTTAAATGTATTCCCGCATTATACTGGTGGGCGACCTAGAACTTAAATGTATTCCCGCATTATACTGGTGGGCGACCTAGAACTTAAATGTATTCCCGCATTATACTGGTGGGCGACCTAGAACTAAAAAGTATTCCCGCATTATACTGGTGGGCGACCTAGAACTTAAACGTATTCCCGCATTATACTGGTGGGCGACCTAGAACTTAAAAGTATTCCCGCATTATACTGGTGGGCGACCTAGAACTGAAATGTATTCCCGCATTATACTGGTGGGCGACCTAGAACTTAAATGTATTCCCGCATTATACTGGTGGGCGACCTAGAACTTAAATGTATTCCCGCATTATACTGGTGGGCGACCTAGAACTTAAATGTATTCCCGCATTATACTGGTGGGCGACCTAGAACTGAAATGTATTCCTGCATTATACTGGTGGGCGACCTAGAACTTAAATGTATTCCCGCATTATACTGGTGGGCGACCTAGAACTGAAATGTATTCCCGCATTATACTGGTGGGCGACCTAGAACTTAAAAGTATTCCCGCATTATACTGGTGGGCGACCTAGAACTTAAAAGTATTCCCGCATTATACTGGTGGGCGACCTAGAAAATTTTCGACAATTGGCAGAAAATTTTCTGCCCCGGTTTTTGGTGACTTTCATGGCATTGCATCTTGCTGCCATCATCAATCCTTTGTTTTCCTGCAGCAGACAAAAGGATTTAATTAGTTTTCATTGTGGTGGTAGAGGGTGCCTTTCCGGCGAGCAACTTTTCTCTCTTCCCCTTTTCTTGCTCCATGCCCCCATAATCGATTAACGGGCAGAGTTGCCTGCTGGGGGGTCTCTAGCCTGCTGGGGATTGGCTTTCAATTAATTCCCCTTTCTGCTTTCTTTTTAAGCACATGCTGTGAGACTCTGCTTTTAACTCCTGAAACCACTCCCTTTATGAGCTTACTTCCTCCTATAATGTCGGGTATGATCACTGCATTGCCTGGGACCGGCCTTTAGGACTGTTTGTATTATCCTGCATTGGATGAATTCCCCTCCGGTTTCTGGTAGTAAGCTTTGAAAAATCCTTTCAAGACACTTTTTAGAAAAAGAAGTAAAAGGTAGAAAAAGGAGCAGATCTTTCTGAACCAACATTTTGGTGGGAGAAGAAACTCAAAAGAACTTATCTGGAGGATATGACTGGTCCCCGTGATCATGACGTGCACCATAGATTCCCGACCCAGTCTATTTGTATCAATCGATTCGCCCGATGGTCTGACTTGCTGGGGATGATAAAGGAGTGTCCGTTTCGGATGTCGTAGCTTTTGCTGATCTGTCTTGTCGCCTCATAGCGCCCTTCGAGAGGTTTTCACTAATGAGACTCTCTCGTTTCTCTCATCTCCCGGCGCCTTATGGTGCCTGTGAAGGTTTTCACCAATAAGACTCTCTCATTTCATATCCCTCATCTTACATCGCCTCTCGGTGCCTGTGAAGGTCTTCACCGATAAGACTCTCTCATTTTATTTCTTTCGGGAAATCGGGGTGTTGTAGATACGTCCCTCCTTTCTGGAGATTCCCTTGACCATCAATTCATTTCCAGTCTTACGATCCTCTTCTTTGCTGGGGATCAGTGTATTATTCTCGGCCTTACTCGCCGGACTTGGCATCTCTCGAACATTGATCGGGAGGTCTTTTGGATATTGATGTTGGTTTCGGTGTGGGGTTAAAGAAAGGCTATAAAAATGAAAACAATTTGAAGGGTGATGTGCTACAACTTTTGGAATCAAACCTTTGTTGGAACTTAAAACATAACCTCTGCCCCAGTTTTTGCTTGGGGAATTTATTTTTTACGCTTATGTTGAGCTATGTGCGTTACGCACATTGTGCCTATTATGCACACTATGTACATTATGCATCCTATATTCACTATGATGCATACCATGACCGAGCCGTGAGGCGCCTACGTATCCTCTTTGAGGAATCAGGTCAAACGTAGTTCCTACGGTTTTGTATTTCTTGTGATTTTATCTTCTTTTTTTTTCTTTTCCTTCTTTTCATTTTTTTTTCATGTCTTTTTCTTTTCTTTTTCTTTTTCTTTTCTTTTCTCTTTTTTCATATCTTTCCCATTAGTGATTCCAAAAGAGGGGTATGAAAGAATAACTTAAGGCTCAAAGGGGGAAGCAAGGGTTAAACAGTGTTTGGGTAGAAGAAAGAATTGCCTCCGTCATCTCATTATCCAATAAATGCCAAATACAAACAAATAAACCAAAAATTGCCATAATTAAAGAAGTTACGCATAATATCTCTTGACTGCATCTGAATTGATAGCCATGTCGACACATCTACCTTCGACATCTGTCAAACACAAAGCACCGTTGGACAATACTCTGGTCACGATATAAGGCCCTTGCCAATTTGGGGCGAATTTGCCTTTTGCCTCGACCTGATGTGGGAGGATCTTCTTTAATACCAACTGCCCTACTTCAAACTTCCTGGGGCGCACCTTCTTATTATACGCTCTTGCCATTCTCTTCTGGTACAGCTGACCATGGCACACTGCTGCCAATCTTTTCTCATCTATCAGGCTCAACTGTTCCAAGCGAGCTTTGATCCATTCATCATCATCAATTCCGGCTTCAGCGACAATTCGGAGGGACGGAATTTCGACCTCCGCTGGTATCACGGCCTCAGTTCCATACACCAACAAATAAGGAGTTGTGCCTATGGAAGTCCGGACGGTAGTGCGGTAACCCAACAAAGCAAAGGGTAATTTCTCGTGCCATTGTCTGGACCCTTCCACCATTTTTCGCAGTATCTTCTTGATATTCTTATTGGCTGCTTCGACTGCTCCATTTGCCTTAGGACGATATGGGGTGGAATTGCGGTGTGTAATCTTGAATTGTTGGCATACCTCTCTCATCAAGCTGCTATTAAGATTCGCCCCGTTATCCGTGATGATCACTTTTGGGATCCCAAATCTGCAGATGATATGGGAGTGAACAAAGTCCACCACTGCCTTCTTGGTTACTGATTTGAAGGTTTTAGCCTCAACCCATTTGGTGAAGTAATCAATGGTCACTAGAATGAACCTATGACCGTTGGATGCTGCTGGCTCGATGGGCCCAATGACATCCATGCCCCATGCTACAAACGGCCAGGGTGCTGACATCGTATGTAACTCTGTTGGCGGAGAATGAATCAAATCTCCATGTATCTGGCACTGATGGCACTTCCTCACGAAAGTGATACAGTCGTGTTCCATGGTGAGCCAATAACACCCTGTTCGAAGGATCTTTCTTGCCAACACATACCCGCTCATGTGTGGTCCACAAACTCCAGCATGTACCTCAGCCATAACCGTCGTTGCTTGACTGGCATCTATGCATCTCAACAATCCCAAATACGGGGTTCTTTTGTACAATATTCCCCCACTGAGGAAGAAACCATTCGCCAAACGCCGAAGGGCTCTTTTTTGGTCTCCAGATGAATGTTCTGGATATATCCCCATTCTGAGGTATTCCTTGATATCATGAAACCAGGGTTCGCCATCTGCTTCTTCTTCTACGGCATTGCAGTAGGCGTGCTGATCACGGACCTGGATGTGTAGAGGATCAACATACATTTTGTCAGGGTGGTGCAGCATTGATGCTAAGGTGGCTAAGGCATCCGCAACCTCATTGTGAACTCTCGGGATGTGTTTGAACTTCACCGATCGAAATTGCTTGCTCAGATCATGCAAGCATTGTCGGTATGGTATGAGTTTTAGATCTCGTGTTTCCCATTCACCCTGAATTTGATGTACCAAGAGGTCCGAGTCTCCCAAGACCAAGACGTCTTGGACATCCATGTCAGCAGCCAAGCGCAGACCCAGAATGCAAGCCTCATACTCGGCCATATTGTTGGTGCAATAGAAGCGTAGTTGAGCCGTAACAGGATAATGCCGTCCTGTTTCAGAAATGAGTACTGCTCCTATTCCAACCCCTTTTGCGTTTGCAGCTCCATCGAAGAAAAGCTTCCAACCCGGTTCCTCGGGTAATTCCAACTCATTTGTATGCATCACCTCTTCGTCAGGAAAATACGTTCTTAAAGGCTCGTATTTTTCGTCAACGGGATTCTCTGCCAAATGGTCTGCTAGTGCCTGGGCTTTCATGGCCGTCCTTGTTACGTAGATGATATCAAACTCTGTGAGCAGAATTTGCCACTTTGCCAACCTTCCCGTGGGCATAGGTTTCTGAAAGATATACTTCAATGGGTCCAAGCGGGATATGAGATAAGTAGTATATGAGGACAGGTAGTGCTTCAACTTCTGAGCTACCCAAGTCAGGGCGCAGCATGTTTTCTCGAGTTGAGTGTACTTGACCTCATGCACTGTGAATTTCTTGCTAAGATAGTAGATGGCCTGCTCCTTCCTTCCTGTGTCATCATGTTGCCCCAGTACACAACCAAATGAATTTTCCAAGACTGTCAGGTAAAGGATTAGGGGTTTCCCGGGCTTAGGCGGGACCAACACGGGTGGATTAGACAGATACCCTTTGATTTGGTCGAAAGCCTCTTGACACTCTGTCGTCCAACCTTCTGCAGCATCCTTTCTCAGTAGCCGAAATATGGGCTCACAAGTTGCTGTGAGTTGAGCGATGAACCTGCTGATGTAATTGAGTCTACCCAGCAAACTCATTACCTCTGTTTTGTTCCTTGGCGGTGGCAAATCTCGGATGGATTCAATTTTGGATGGGTCTAACTCAATCCCCCGTCGACTGACGATGAATCCTAGCAACTTTCCTGATGGAACTCCGAATGCGCATTTGGCCGGGTTAAGCTTGATATCATACCTCCGGAGTCTTTGGAAAAATCTCCTTAGGTCTGCTACATGGTCCTCCCGACGCCAAGATTTGATGATCACATCATCGACGTACACCTCAATTTCCTTGTGTATCATGTCATGAAATACGGCAGTCATTGCCCGCATGTACGTTGCCCCGGCGTTCTTTAATCCGAACGGCATTACCCGATAGTAGTAGGTTCCCCATGGCGTAATAAATGTTGTTTTCTCAGCATCTTCCTCATCCATTAGGATCTGATGATAACCTGCATAGCAATCCACAAAGGATCCGATCTCGCGCCCAGCGCAATTATCGATCAGGATATGAATGTTGGGTAGCGGAAAATTGTCCTTGGGACTTGCTTTGTTGAGGTTGCGGTAGTCAACGCACACCCTGATTTTTCCATCCTTCTTTGGGACTGGTACCACATTGGCCAACCACTCGGGATACCGAGTGACCCGAATGACCTTCGATTGCAATTGCTTAATCACTTCTTCTTTGATCTTCACGCTCATTTCTGTTTTAAATTTCCTTAGTTTTTGCTTGACCGGAGGGTATGCCGGGTCAGTGGGCAATTTGTGAACCACTAAATTGGTTCTTAATCCAGGCATATCATCATATGACCAGGCAAAAACATCTTTGAATTCCCTGAGAGTTTTGATCAATTCTGCTCTGACATTCGGCTCAATGTGGATGCTAATTTTGGTCTCTTGGACGTTATCAGCGTCTCCTAGATTCACCGCCTCGGTGTCATTTAGGTTAGGCTTGGGTTTCTCTTTAAATTGGCACAGTTCTCTGTTTATTTCTTCGAAGGCTTCACCTTCGTCACATTCAGATTCATCGTCACAAACGACCTTTTGCATCATTGAGTCGGTTTCAGATTGATTTATTAGACTAGGTCGAAGATCCGCTGTGCATGCCATGTCATTAGAACCAGTAAAAAGAGAACTGTTCAGAAAGAAAAAGAACAAGACAAAAATTAAAATGAGACAAAAGAAAAGAACTTTATTAAATTTGCGGGATAAAAAGGGTTCACACTTTTACAAAACGAAAGTAAAATTTGGATTACACCCTTGAATAATCCGATCAAACAAACAAACAAACAAAACATTAATCAAAGCCTACTACCAAGACTCCCCTCGGACAGGAAGAGGAGTAACCGTCCAATTGTTGGTCTTGGCCTCAGGCCCCACAAATTGTATCTCTGCTCTGCTGGAACCTTCTCCAGCTTCCACCATACTGACATCCGCGAATAGCCTCTCAAAACTCTGATTCAGGTCTTCATTTATACCGATCAAAGGTCCTCGAATCTTTGGGATCGCTGACCCCTTGGCACTTGCTTTAACAAAAGACCTTGAGAGGCGTGGCACTGGTTTAGGCAGAAACCAGACCCTCTTCTTCATTCTTCGCGCCTCCTTCCTGTCTGCTGCGGTTGGTTTGAACCCCAACCCGAAGGTTTCCAGATTCTTAGGAAGGGAAACAGGTTGGACTATCCCTTGAAGTTCAACTCCCAGGCCTTTTCCCGGCACAAATCCATTACCCAGCATTTCTGATACCATCATGACTGTTGCGGCAGCTACCCTAGGGTGCGGGATGATTTCTCCTTCAGAAATTTTGTTGGCCGACCCTGTATCGAGAATCTGGTAGACCCAAGGACCTTTGTCATCAGTGGTCTCTATGAAAGGCACAATGGTTCCGCCCATGGTGCATGCTGTATCCTCGCCGTGTAACACGACCTCTTGTCTTTCCCACTCGAACTTCACCGTTTGATGTAGGGTGGAAGGCACCGCTTTAGCTGCATGAATCCAGGGTCGTCCTAACAGCAAGTTGTAAGATACCGTGGCGTCCAATACCTGGAATTCCATGGTAAACAGGACCGGACCAATGGTCAGTTCAAGTACAACATCCCCCACAGTGGCTGTTCCGTTTCCGTCAAACCCCCGGACACAGATGCTATTCTCCCGGATTCTTCCACGGTCAATCTTTAACTGGTCCAGGGTGGATAATGGACAAATATTGGCGCTTGAGCCGTTATCCACCAATACTCGGGTTACCACCGAGTCTTCACATTTGACAGCTAGGTATAGAGCTTTATTGTGCTCCGTTCCTTCCACCGGCAGGTCATCATCTGAGAATGTCACTCTGTTCACCTCGAAAATCTTGCTGGCAATGGTTTCCAGGTGGTTTACAGAAATCTCACTGGGTACATGGGCCTCGTTCAATATCTTTAACAGGGCCCGACGATGTTCCTCGGAATGGAGGAGTAATGACAATAGTGAGATCTGGGCAGGTGTTTTTCTCAGCTGCTCAACCACAGAATAGTCTTGTACTTTCATCTTCCTCAGGAATTCTTCAGCCTCTTCTTCTGACACTGGCTTCTTGGTTGCCACTGGGTTGGTTTTTCTTAACTCCACCGGAGCAAAACATCGACCTGATCGAGTCAGCCCTTGCGCTTCACAACTGACTTCTTCCACCTGTTTTCCTTGGTACGTCACCACTGCCTTTTCATATTTCCAGGGCACAGCCCTGCTGTCAATCATCGGCAGTTGGACCACCGGCTTTATGGTCACCCGTTCTCTACATACCCCTTTCAACATGACTGCCGGTGTGGGCAGGATCCCTGGTATTACCAACTTGCTTGGCTCGGGTTTGCTTGCTATGACGGACGGGCTCTTCCCCCATATTACTACCGGCTTGACGCCTTCTCCCTGCGACTGTACATTTGTTCCTCCACTGGTTAAGACTTCTTTTGGGGCAGCTTGGATCATCATCACTGTTTGTGAGGGTTTTCTTAATTCTCCTCCCTCACACACCAACTCAATCATGTGAGTTTCGTGGTGCGCTGGCAGTGGGTTTTGGTTGATGTTAGGAGCCTCCGGTGTCTGGACCTCGATCTTATTGGTGTCAATAAGATCCTGTATGGCATGCCTTAACTTCCAACACTTCTCGGTATCATGCCCGAGCATCCCTGAACAGTATTCACAACTGATTGATCGATCTACATTCTGAGGTGGGGGATTTGGTTCTCGAGTCTGGACAGGACTAACCAAACCTAATTGCTGCAGCTTGTGGAACAAAGCGGTGTAGGTTTCTCCCAGCTCCGTGAAGGTTCTTTGCTTCCGCAACCTGTCATTCCTAGCGTCTGGATTTCCCCGGAAGCCTGCCCCTGAAGGGTTTCTATATGCCCTTGGTGGAGGGTAGATGTTTTGTGGTGGTGCATATATGTTCTGGGGAGCCGGTGCGCGCCATTGTGGGCGAACCGGAGGCTGAGTGTATACCTGGGCTTGGTGTACAGAACAATGTGGTTCTCGAGGTGGATAGAAATTTTGTGGTGGGTTGTATGGGTAGTTTGACCTGTGAGGCCTGGGTTGATTGTAGTGCGGCCTGCCAGCCCTGGACCAACTGCCTGCCTCGATCGTGGCAACCTCTTCTTTCTTTCTTCTCAGCGCACCTCCCGTGCCGCTTTGAATAGCCTGGGTTGTGGCCTTGAGTGCCGAATAGTTCAAGATCTTGTCCGACCTCAAACCTTCTTCTATCATGACCCCTATTTTGACCACCTCGTTGAAAGATTTTCCAACCGTTGTCACCAAGTGACCAAAGTAGGTTGGATCCAATGTCTGCAAAAAATAGTCCACCATCTCTCCCTCTCTCATGGGAGGATCGACTCTAGCTGCTTGTTCTCTCCAGCGGAACCCGAACTCGCGAAAACTTTCCCCGGGTTTCTTCCCAGTTCTCAATAACGTGAGACGGTCAGGGACTATCTCCAGATTGTACTGGAAATGACCTGCAAAAGCCTGCGCCAGATCATCCCACGTGTACCACCTGCTGAAATCCTGCCTGGTATACCATTCCAGTGCAGATCCGCTCAGACTTTGGCCGAAATAAGCTATCAAAAGCTCGTCCTTGCCTCCTGCCCCTCTCATTTTGCTACAGAATCCCCGCAAATGTGCCATGGGATCACCGTGCCCTTCATATAAATCAAACTTGGGCATCTTGAACCCAGCCGGGAGTTGGACATCTGGGAAAGGGCACAGATCTTTGTATGCCACGCTGACTTGATTGCCCAGCCCGTGCAAGTTCCTGAAGGATTGCTCCAGGCTTTTGAACTTTCTCAACACTTCATCCTGTTCAGGGGCCTTAACCGGCTTCTCAACCTCTGCCGGTACTTCCAAATGTGGATTGTAAGCCTGTGGTTCGGGTGCATGGAATGTAGGCTCAGGGGGATAGTATTGGGTATCGTGAGCCTGAAACAACGGCTAACTGGTCGTTCTTTGCAAAAGGGCTGAGGTTGGTCCCACAAAAATGGGAATATTGGGTGTTGGGAGAGGTTGATGGGGTGGTGGAGCTTGGGAATCATGAGGGCTTCTTTCTTGATGATAGAGGGGATTTGGGCGGCTTGTGGAAGGGCCAGAGTGAGGGTACTCCGGCATGTGTCCCAGTGTTTCAGGACTCTTTTGTGTTTTGGCTAGGGCTAGTTGCATTGCATTCATTTCTAGTCCCATCCTTTCAATCTTTTCCATCGCTTCTTTTAACAACTGGCTCATCGGCCTTTCTTCCTCGTTGCTATTCTCCGAAGTAGTCATGTTTGTTGCTACCGGTCCTTTGGATCTGGTTTGGTATGAATGTGTTGCCAGAATTCTTTAACCACTAACTGTCTGATATCAGACAACAACAAACTTTGTTAGCGTTAGAGCTTAACAGATTTGATCATAACACATAGAGGATGCAATGCACCTAGGCAGTTAACCGTTTCTACATGCTTTGCTTCAAACAACATGCGTCATCCCGGTTTGCTCATTCGTCTCTTTAAAGTATTTTGCGAAACCCTGCGTTTTATTTTATTTACATTTTCTTTTCTTTATTTATTAAAAGCGGTCGAATCTTATGGGGATTGCCTACGTATCACGTCCCCGCGTGAATCAGACCAGGCGTAGTTCTGCCTTAAAGTAAAGAAACACACAATTCTTGTGAAATCATTAAATTCATTCTCAAAATTTTGCTATTACAAATTACTTCAAGCAAGGAATAGCAATAGTACAGACTCCACAGTTCTTAACCCGTTTTGACTAAAAGAAAGGAAAACAACATATGGAAAAGCGACAAAGCCAAATAAACAGGACTCAACCAAAGATTAATTTTCCAACTTAGGGACCCGCGAGGCATCATTCGGCCTTTCCGCGGCCCTTGGTGTGAGGTCCCTCTGCAGGTTTTTCAACTCATTCATGATTCGGTGGACGCAACCCATGATGGAAACAAGGAGGGTCTTTCGAGGCTTTTGCTCGCATGCCAGGCATCTCATGTAGATGTAATGCCCAATCTCGTCGATCTTTCCCCGAATGTTGTCCCTTTCCGCGAACAACTGCCTTATCTGTCGGTTCTTCAATCCTAGTGTTTGTGCATTGCTGGCAAGCTGGTCCTGGAACATCTCCATTTGCCTTTCCATTCTGGTCATTGCATCGTAACATTGCCTTCTGTCGGCTTGGGCATCTCGTGTTTGCTTGAAGACCCTCTCTTGAAGAGAGGCATTCGTTTCCCTTAATGCCCCGATGCTCAGTTCATAATCCCTTATGACTCGTTGCAGGCGCTGCCTCCGAGCTATCGCACCCTTTGCCCACTTGGTCCGCAATCTTACTGTGCTGGCCTTGGCTCTTTCCAAATCTTCCTGGCATTGCGCAACCTGATCCTTTAACCCTGCTATCAATCTTTTATCTGCCCGGCTTCTCAGCTGGCTATTAGCCTCTTTTTTCATTCTCCGGATCTGAGCTTTGAGGATTTCGCCTTCTCTGATTAATCTGTTCTTTTCTCCCTTGTGGGCAGCAGACTGTAATTGGCACTCAAACCTCATATCCTGAACTTGTTGCTTCAGTTTGCCTGCTTCGGCAAGATATTCCCGCTCTTTGGCCAACCAGCCCCACTGCTCTTGTGAAGATTTGGCAAATTCTTGCAGGTGAGGTCTTTTGGTCGGTCTTCCAGATGATGTCTCCCCTTTGTACCAGGCCTGATACCCGGGCGAAACTTCCCCTTTTGCCCGATTCATTACACAAGTATTTGCTTCTAAGTATTGACATTGGCTCCAAATTTGACGCACCCTTACTTCGGGAAACTGGCCGTCGGGACTGATCTCGATCACCTGGGTGCTTAGATCCTCATCTTTCGGCACTATCTGATACCTCCCCAGTTGCCTTAAAACCCGATGCGGCGCATATGGTTGAATGCTCTTGAGTCCCATTAAGAGAAAATGGGATCTAGCTGCTGGCATGTATATGACTTCGTCGATCGGTAACCATCCTAGCGCCCACTGTATTTGACCGGCGTTGAGGGTATGGAAATATGAGGTCCATGATGTGACTCCTTCTGGTAGGTAGGTCTTATTAACTCTGGTATAGAACTCCTCTATGCAGGTCTTTCCAGCGGATCCATGGCTCAGAAACTGGGCTCGGTGACATAGGTGTTCGGTCATCCACATTTGCAACAACAAATTGCAACCCTCGAAAAAGCTTCCTCCGGCTTTGCAAGAAGTGAGTGCCCGGAATATATCAGATACTATCATGGGCGCCAACGTACTATCACTCTGTGTGAGCAACGTACTGACGACCCCTGCTATCTTTATGTCAATATTCCCGTCTTTTCTTGGGAATACTAGTAGTCCTAAGAAAGTTATCATGAAAGCAATCCGTCTATGTTCTTCCCACTTTTGGCGATTACCTTTGCTGCACAACTGGTTTTCTGGCTTGTCGAATCCTCCTATGTGACCATATCTTTGATATATGAAACTCATGCTGCAAAAACCTTTTGCCAAGTCAGGGTTATGAATTGTTCTGACTATCTTTAAGGAGTCCAGAAACCGGTGTATTGCTACAGCTCTTGGAGCAATCAGATATTTGTGCCTCAAAGGAGTCTCAGCGCTGCCGATATACCCTGCTATTTCTTCTAAAGTTGGGGTAAGTTCAAAATCTGAGAAACGGAAGACATTGTGCGCAGGATCCCAGTGGGGAACTAGTGCCCTTATGATATCTCCTCGTGGCCTGATATCCAACAAACTCGTGAGGCCTTTCAGATACTTCTTGATTTCGTCATGCTCTTCTTTGCCTAAATCATCCCACCAGAGCCGCAATTGGAGGGGGATTTTACTCATGATTGAAAAGGGTTCATTCGGAGTCATGCTCATTCTGCACATTTATTAATAAGATTTTAACAAACGACACTTATTCTGATAAAAACGAAAATATATGCGATTTTTTTTGAATTTTGAATTTTCGTATATAAAAAAAACTTTCTAAAGAAGTCAATAACGGAAAATATTTTGGATTTTTGTTTCGAAAACTGGGAGCCTAAAAACTTTTCTAGACCTTTGGCAAGACAAATACTTTTGCAACAAATAAAGATATATATACATATTTTGAAGTAAAGAAAGACTTTTTGAATTTTTCATATATATATATATATACATATATTTGCAACAAATAATAAAAGTAAAGGCAAAATAAGACTCCTCTTTTTTTTTTTTTTTCGAATTTTCATAAAAAAACCATTTTAAAAGATAAGATTCCCCTTTTTTTTAAAATTTTTTTAATTTTATGACAAGACAAACTATATATTTCTATTTATACAGAACAATGACTTTTTTTTCAAAATTTCGGCAGAGTTTTGACAGTATTTGTTTTTTTTTCAAAAATAAACAATCAATTCCCTAACCGTTATTTCTTTTTTTTTTTCACAATATTCCAAATATTCAAACACCGGTCAGCATGCGGGCATGAGACAAATAAATGCACGGAAAACAATAGGATGCATCAGAATGGCCTTTTCATATCAGGTCGCTAGTCCTAGACGAACCCAACCCCTGTGTTGAGTCCCCTAAGTCATATGCAACATGATGCAAATAAGCGTTCCTACTAGGGATCCGGCATGAAGTCGCATTATTCTATGTTCAAAACCTGGGTCGGTGTTCTAGACAGTGTACCCGAGCGGACAACTCGAGTTGAGGAAGGAGCTCCTTTCCGGGAACCAAAAGGCCAGCCGGCTTAGAAACTTTCCGAGCCTTTTTTATTTAGGGTATGACACTAACAGAATAGGGAGTCTCAACCAGTGAGCACATCCCCGGAGGTAAGAAGAGAAAGGTTTCGGCACAGTTTATATACAGTTCAAATAATATCAAAGCGGTAAAAGCAGCATTTAGCACATTAGGCTCAGAACATGTAATAATCAGATAATAAATAAAGCCAAATAATAACAATTATTCTAAGCTCGAATTCTTAACCCTGAACCAGTGGTTCTGGGTATAAGATCCCCAGCAGAGTCGCCAGAGCTGTCACACCTCCTTTTTACGCACCCGCGAGGGTACAAGGGAGTTTTTCCAATTAAAGGACAATCGAAACGGGATTGGTTTATTTATTTCAGAGTCGCCACTTGGGAGATTTTAGGGTGTCCCAAGTCACCAATTTTAATCCCGAATCGAGGAAAAGAATGACTCTATATTACAGTCTGCGTACCAGAAATCCGGATAAGGAATTCTGTTAACCCGGGAGAAGGTGTTAGGCATTCCTGAGTTCCGTGGTTCTAGAACGGTCGCTCAACTGTTATATTCGGCTTGATTATCTGATTTTATACAAGTGTGAACTTATGTGCAAAAATTAACTTTAAACCGCTTTTTTATTTACTGTTTTATTTTATCAAGAGTTGCAATGTTGTGAAAATGTATCTCGAACCGCGTCACAATCAATGTACCCGTGGTCGTCGACACACTTTGACTCCGTTGAGATTTGGATTTGGGTCACATCAATGTGCACCCGAGTTTAAGAAATTAAATTATTAAAGGCGCGCCTAAAGCGACTAGCGTATTCATTTTGGGTAGGACCGTGAAATTTTACTAAACGGTCCATCCCGAAGTCTAAACAATTTTTAAAGCAAATATTTACTGAGGGCCCCGCAATTTGTATTTTATTTGGGCGAGGCTCATCTCATTCTTATTTTTTTTTAAATGAATTTGCAACGTCATGGACACGCATCTCGAACCACGTCACAATCAATGTACCCGTGATTAGAAACACATTTCGACTCCGTTGAGAATTGGATTTGGGTCACATAAATGTGCACCCAAGTTTAAGAAGGTACGATTTATTAAGGCATATCCTAAAGAGTCTAACGTATTGTTATTTTATGAGGGTTGTGAGATTTGCTAAACACCCGTCCTGGAAACTAAATGCTTCAATGATATACATTTAACAAGGGCCCCGCATCTGCGCGTTTTGTTTATTTTCATCGAGGCTCATCTCGTCCTTATTTTTAAAAGGATATCCTATAGAAACTACGTTTCTTGTCGTGTTTGTCTCTATCAATTGAAAACAGTAGATAGTCCTAATTAATTAAATGCTTGCAAGTTGTTTGTAACGACATTCAGAAAAAAAAAATCAGAAATGAGGCTGCATGTACAGTCAGCCGAAAAAATAATCCCGGGCCCAAATCCAGCCCATGCGTAATAGGCCAGACCTGGGCCACTGTTCGTTCGAAGCAGGCCGGCTTGGCCTGTTTTGGCCTGAACTCGACCTTTATGAGGTTGAGATTGCAAGTTTGATGTTCTTTGTCTTAACAGGTGGTTTACTAGTTATAGGAGACCATCAATCTAGAAAAGAAGAACTTAATCCATGATGTACAGTTTGCATACATTACAACATATACTGCAAAGTAAACTAAAATCCGAGATGCAACCTATCTTATTGAGCATATTATCACCTATCAGCATACATATGTAAACTACCATTTAGCTAACTTATATTGATATACACTAGGCATACAAGCTGCTTCGACTGTCAACACAAGAATGAAAATTATCATACAATACATGATATCTAATATAACAATATATGTATGAAAATCAACTTCAAGTCTTTTCCTTTTTTGCATTCATGCTCAATGTTCCAATTACATTTGATAGTGCCTTGGTTGTGTACCTGATGTAGAGGAACAGAAGAAGAAGGAAAAGATCAGCTGAGTAGCACACAGCAAACAACAGCAACAGCAGATTCACAGCAACAACACAGCAACAAACAATCAGCCAATAATGGTGAAGCTCAGCAAGGACTCGAGCAACAAATGAACAATCCCAGAAAAAGAACAGAGTAGGAAACAATAGCCCAGAATGTTGAATGTAACAGCAACAGAAATCCAATGACCACAAGGAAGCTTGGCAGACAACAGGAAAAGCAAAACCCCACAGAAAACCTGATCAAACTGGACTCTTGCACAGTTTCTTCTAGACCATACTCATTCACAATGTTCTGAAATTTATTTCTGTTTTTCCTTTTCAGTTTTTCTTACTCCCAAGATCTCTCCAGACTAAAAAAATGAACCCCCTTTCTAATGGAAGGTCTGCCTCTTTTATAGCCTAACCTTAACACTTTACAGTCTGTTTTACAACTCAAAATTCCCCCTCCCCGTTGTTTTTCCACTCACTTATTTTAAATAACAAAACTCCCATGAAATCCCTGTCAGCCCCTCTCTCTTTTTTTGTTAAAGTGTCCTAGTCCCTTGTTTATTTAACCCAAAGTATGGGCAGCAGGAATATAATCTGACAGCACATGCTGTCCACTTATTTTAATTCCCTAAAGCTAACCATACACATGCTTCCCAGACTGTCTAAACCAAATGCACATGGCATCGTATTTTAAAATCCAAGTCTGAGTCTGCCATTATAACCTTTCCCCTAGATGTTCTTTAATTCAATTTGAACAAAATCAATAAGCAATACAATTCAGTTCCTAATGGGACTCAAATACGATCACAGCAGAAATAAGCAATACGAATCAAGTTGTTACCATTAACGATTGAAACTAATTGACGACATATATCGACTCGACTATATTAATCGTAACACATAACAATCAATCGTTCATACAAACAACACGTATAGAGTCCCGAATGACTTCAGACAAATTTGTTCAAACACTGGGAACTTATATGAATTAAACTCGTTTGACGACTAATCTAATTGATGAGCATGTATATCACAGGGTATATTCAGAACACAAACAGAAGACAATTGACCAAATAAAAAGGCCTTTAACAGAGATGGAAGAAATCCGAATGAAAAGTAACAAAATAACAAACAAACACAACGAAACATGCTGACAACTTAATTAGAACTAAAACAAAAGAAAGGAAAACTTACCAAAAGAGTTTGAAATCAAAATGACCCAAATCTGACTCAACTTCGAACTCTTGAGGCCGAACAAACTTTAATCAGGGTGTTCTCACATGAGAACACCTTGATTAAGGTCTATTAGACCTCAAACCCTTGTTAAGACCGGCCGGATTCCAAGGCTATTAGTGTTCTAGGTTTTGGATCTTCAGATCTGACTTTTAGGGAGTTGTGGGTAGATTCGGACCAAACCAAGCTTGGTTTAGTCACGAGGAAGGTCAGGGGAGTGTCTGGTATGAAGATGGGGTAACTTGGCATAGGTCCGGGTTCGACTCAAATCTTCAAATGAAGATTCGAGACGAACGAAAGTGATTCGAGGCAAATGGATAGTAGATCCATGTTCAGGAGAGTGCGGTGGTCCTAGGGTGTTCAGGAGGTGGCCACCGGCGTTCGTGCCGCCGGCTTTAATGGCGAGGGGGACTAGGGCGGCTTGCTAGGGTTTGGGGTTTCAGGTTTGATCTTGGGGACGAAGGGATGGGGTGCTGGTATAGGGGGCGTGGGGTGTAAGGGAAGGTTTATATATGGTCTATGGGATTGGATCTGAGCCGTTAGATCAGATGATCTCAACGGCTTGGATCTTAGGGTGAGAAATGAGACGGGGTCGTTTGGTAGTTAAACGGGGTCGTTTGGTTTAAGTGAGGGGTTGGGTCGGATTGGTTATTGGGTCGGGTTTGAACACGGGTTGCTGAAAGGGGTCCTGAGCCATTGGATTGGCCTGGACGGACGGCTCAGATTGATTTGCCTGAAACGGCGTCGTTTCAGGAGGTGCCTGGGCAGCCGGATTTGGACCGGGTCTGAGTGCTGGTTGGGCCTGTTTTTTTTTGTTTCATTTCTTTTGGCCCAAACCGATTTCCTTCACTCTTTGTTTTCTAATTTCATTTTTTCTTTTAAAACAAAAATAAAAATAACAAATAATAAAATAACAAAATTAAAACTAAACAACAATGCAACATTTTAACACAATTATCACAAAAATATTTAAGTAAGTTAACTAAAAGCCTAGAACGAACGATGCACACATATATATATATTTTGAATTTTCTTTTACTGACCGAATTATGGTTTAATCATCCTAACATACATATTTTGTATTTTGTTTGTTAATGATTAAATGCAAAAATGGACAGATCCACAAATGACTAACAACACATGTCACGAAAACTCGAACAATTGTACAGCGAAACCATTTGTCACTATTTTTATTTTCTTTTGGAGCGATTGCTCGCAAAGCAAAAATCACGTGCTTACAGTCACACCTCCTTTTTCCGCGCCCGATGGGCACATGGGAGTTTTTTCCAATTAAAGGACAATCGAAACGGGATTGGTTTATTTATTTCAGAGTCGCCACTTGGGAGATTTAGGGTGTCCCAAGTCACCAATTTTAATCCCGAATCGAGGAAAATAATGACTCTATATTATAGTCTGCGTACCAGAAATCCGGATAAGGAATTCTGTTAACCCGGGAGAAGGTGTTAGGCATTCCCGAGTTCCGTGGTTCTAGCACGGTCGCTCAATTGTTATATTCGGCTTGATTATCTGATTTTATACAAGTATGAACTTATGTGCAAATTTTAACTTTTAACCGCTTTATTATTATTGTTTTTACAAGAATGTGAACATCGCTTAAAACACGTCTTTGGACTGCGTCACATGAAATGCACCCACAATCCGGAACGCATTTTATTTGATGTTTTGAGATTTGGATTTGGGTCGCATGAAATGCACACCCGAGCTTAAGGAAGTAAATTATTAAACACGCGCCTAAAGAGACTATCGCGTTATTATTTTGCGGAGGCCGTGAAATTCGCTAAACAACCCTCCTGAATTCTAGGTAATTTTAAAACAAGTATTTACTGAGGGCCCCGCAATTTGCATTTTTTGTTTGTCGAGGCTCGTCCCATTTACTATTTTAAAATGAATTCGCAACGTCATGGAAATGCATCTCAGACCTCGTCACAGTCAATGTACCCGTGATTAGAGACACATTTCGATTTCGTTGAGATTTGGATTTGGGTCACATAAATGTGCACCCGAGTTTAGGGAGATAACATTATTAAAGGCGCGCCTAAAGCAACTAGCGCATTATTATTTTAGGTGGGGCCGTGAAATTTTCTAAACGGCCCGTCCCGGAATCTAAGTGTTTAATAAATACATTTAGAGGGCCCCGCGGCTTGTGCATTTTTTTTTTCTTTTTTTTTTTTTTTTTTCTTTTTTTTTTGCGAGGCTCGTCTCATTTTTACTATTTTAGGGCAAACTTAAAACAACTACGATTTCCTACTAGTGAAGCCATCCGAGATTAAACGAAAAAACGATTCTAACAGGTAATAATATCCATGGTAAAAATGAAAAATAGAATAACCTCGTTCATATGCTCATATTTACTTTAAGCATGCAGTAACCAAACATAAAATACCATTTTTAACACAACAACAAAAATTGCATCGTTGACATTCATAAATATAGAATATTTTCATTTATTGCCTTGAATCATAACATGCGAAACGAACAAAATGAAACAAGGGACGAAGAACACCAACCTTCGAACCTCGACAATCCTAGAACGACAAACAGTGCTTCCCACGGAACTCGAACCGGACTTCACTGAACAAGGAACAATGATGAAACCTCGGACAAAACACCTCGACGAGCAATAGCAAACTCACCGGAAAAACAGAAAGCTCGGACCAAAGTCGAATCGAGGCAACCAACAGCTGCTCGACAATGCCGACAGTAGTAAGGTCGATGCCAGGGGGGCTGCTGACGGGCTTAGGGCAGTGACGTTTGGTGGTGGTGTTGAGCTGGTTTTTGGACGTGAGGGGAGTGTCACGACTGGAGGGTCAGTTACGAGAGGGTTCGACGGGTCTGGTTTTTCCGGTGGGAAGCTTAGGAGGAGGAGGGGTCGTGGTCGTTGATTCTGCCGGTGGTCGACGAAGGTGGGAGTTGGTTGCGACGGGCTGTCGGGAAGGTCGTGTTGGGCAGTGGTTCAGGTTGGAGGTGGGTCGACGGACTGGAGCTTGGACGGGGGTCTGTTTGGCTGTGTTTTGACGCGGGGGAAGTAGGGTTTTCTGGTTTTCAAGAAGGAGGAAGAAGATGGGGTGGCTTTCGTCGATGGTTGGTTGACGATGGCGGAGGGCCAGTGATGGTGTCGATGGAGGAAGCTGGTCGTGGGGGGTGGCGATGCAGCGAGCAGCAGCTCGACGGAGCTGGTACGTGGGGGGTTTACCGGTGGTTTTGGACGCGAGGATTTTGGGGTCGTTGGTTGGACAGGGACGACGAGGGAGTCGGGGAGCCGGTTGTTTGGACGTGGTGTTTGGGTTTGGGACGCTGGGGGAAGTGCGGTGGTCGAAGGGCTTCTTCGTAGGTTTTCTTTCTTTCTTCTTTTGAAGAAGAAAGAGGAACAGTAGTCTGCCCAAAAAAATTTCAAAATCCCCGTTTGTTGGTCCCCCTTTTCTTTGTGTTTGTCCGTGTATTTAGCATGGGCTTGTCAAGAAAAATGAGCCCCACGCGTGGTGGGGTTCGAGGCATATGTCCCCCACGCGTGGTGGGGTTCCCCATGTGTCCTGGACACGGTTTATTATGGGCTAGGTCCGAAAATTAGGCCTAAAACCGGGTAGTTTAAACCCGAATATTATTCTTTTGCCCGGACCCGAGAAATAGGAACACGTTGCTTAACTAGTCCTATGTAAGCAAAATAACTACCAAAAATAATACTAGTATTTAAACAAAACTATATCTTTTTAAATATTTTTCAAGGTTTAAAATAGCTACAAAATATTAATAAAACTATTTGTAATTTTCGTTTTTAAGATAAAATATGAAGTAATTTTTTTGTATTTTTCAAAGTTAAAATGACTATAGAATATTAATAAAACTTATATTTTTTTTGTAATTTTCGTTCTTTAATAAAGACAAAAATATGAAGTAATATTTTTTTGTATTTTTCAAAATTATAATGACTGCAAACATTAATAGAACTATATTTTTTGTAATTTTCGAATTTATATAAAGTACCAAAATAAAGTACAATTTTTTTTTGTATTTTTCAAGTTTATGAGAAATACATAAACTAAAATTATATATATATTTTTTGTGATTTTTCTTTTTGCAACGAAATAAAGTAAAATAGTTAAAATGACTATATTGGACCCAATTTCACATATTCACGCTAAAAATGTGAAAATTCTCGGGGAGGGTCAAAAATCACGTGCTTACAGCTGCCCCTCTTTGACTGGAAACACGAAGAGTTTTCCGACAAAGAACGACTAGACGTGTTTTTGACCCGACCATTACTTGGACGGACTACACTTAAGGAAAGGGAGGGAATGTGACCGAGCCCTGGTATCTGAGCTGCCTACATATCCTTGGTTTTACAGGAATCAGGCCACGTGTAGTTCGGATATGAGAGAGATAGTGAAGTTGTACCGAGGTGAAGAGCCGATCGAGGTGCCGTTCCGTTGAGGTTCCGGTCCGCAGTCCTGTCATTACATCAAAATGAAAACTGAAAAAGACTAACTAAACCTATCAGCTACTTGTTACAAGGATTCCTATCTTCAAGTCTTCTGAAACTTGGTCTTGAGTCTTGAATGGTGCTTCATACAGACTTTGGATTTGAATCTTGATACTTGCTAGTTGTAGGCGCTAGTTCTTGAGCAGATCTCATCCGTTCTCCACTTCCGTGCTTCGGATTCATTCATTTTTTCTTTTTCTTTTTCTTTTTTCTTCTTCTTTTTTTTTTTCTTTTGCGACTAGCTTTTGTTGACCCTCTCAGACTGTTGACTCGCATTCTTGAGGCGAGCTTCTAACTTGGATTGAATGCTGGGGATTTCTGTTGTAATCCTTCTGCTTTCCAGTGGGTCACTGCTTGATCTTTGACAGGCGGACTCCTGACTTCTTCGATCTTTGACATACCACAAACTCCGTTCTACAGGCGGGTCCCTGACAATCAAAACAAACAAAACAAACAAAATTTCCTAACCCAGTTTGCACTGGGAAGGTTTGTGAGTCGTTAGCAAAATCGTAGCCCACTGATACTACTGATGCAGTGCTGAGAGTGAACTAAACACTAGATTAGGATGTATTCCCTTGTTATACAGGTGGGCGCCTAACTTCAATGCTTGAAATGTAAGGACTGAAATGTATTCCTCTGTTCTATGGGCGGGCTCCCAACTTCAACACTTGTAATGAAAAAGACTGAAATGTATTCCTCTCGTTATACAGGTGGGCGCCTGGATTTAGGAAAATGACTTTTTTTCAAAACGTTTTTTTTTTTTAGTATCTTAGGAGAAAGATTCATCGGACTAAGATTTTGATTTTTGGTTATCTTAGGAGAAAGATTCATCAGACTAAGATTTTGATCCTAGGAGAAGGTTCGTCAGACTAGGTCTCTATCTTAGGAGAAAATTCGTCAGACTAAGATTTTGATCCTAGGAGAAGAGTTCATCGGACTAGGTCATTTTTGTTTTTGGTATCTTAGGAGAAAGATTCATCAGACTAAGATTTTGATCCTAGGAGAAGGTTCGTCAGACTAGGTCTCTATCTTAGGAGAAAAATTCGTCAGACTAAGATTTTTTATTTTTGGTTATCTTAGGAGAAAGATTCATCAGACTAAGATTTTGATCCTAGGAGAAGGTTCGTCAGACTAGATCATTTTTTTTTGGCATCTTAGGAGAAAGATTCGTCAGACTAAGATTTTGATCCTAGGAGAAGGTTCGTCAGACTAGGTCTCTATCTTAGGAGAAAAATTCATCGGACTAAGATTTTGATCCTAGGAGAAGGTTCATCAGACTAGGTCATTTTTTCATTTTTTTTTTGGCATCTTAGGAGAAAGATTCATCAGACTAAGATTTTGATCCTAGGAGAAGGTTCGTCAGACTAGGTCTCTATCTTAGGAGAAAAATTCATCGGACTAAGATTTTGATCCTAGGAGAAGGTTCATCAGACTAGGTCATTTTTTTTTAAACAACTTAGGAGGAAATGCATCTCCTATGGGTAAAACTTAACTTTGAGGAAGTGCGTCTCCTGTGAGTACAATAAACTTAGGAAGTGCGTCTCCTATTGGGGATAACTGTTTTTTAGGAAGTGCGTCTCCTACTGGGTGAAACTAAACTTTAGGAAGTGCGTCTCCTATTGGTTAACTATGCTTAGGAAGTGCGTCTCCTATTGGGTGCAATAAACTTAGGAAGTGCGTCTCCTATTGGTAGAGCTGAATTTTAGGAGGAAATGCATCTCCTATGGGTGAAACTGAAACAAACCTAGGAGGAAATGCGTCTCCTATGGGTGAAACTGAAACAAACCTAGGAGGAAATGCATCTCCTATGGGTAAAACTAAACAAACCTAGGAGGAAATGCATCTCCTATGGGTAAAACTAAACAAACCTAGGAGGAAATGCATCTCCTATGGGTAAAGACGTGGAATGTATTCCCTTATTATACAGGTGGGCGCCTAATGGTAAAGACACAAAATGTATTCCCTTGTTATACAGGTGGGTGCCTAGAATATGAAATGCACAGACAAAAGTATTCCTCTCGTTATTCAGGTGGGCGCCTGGTTAAACTAAGACATAAAAGTATTCCTCTCGTTATACAGGTGGGCGCCTGGTTAAACTAAGACATAAAAGTATTCCTCTCGTTATACAGGTGGGCGCCTGGTTAAACTAAGACATAAAAGTATTCCTCTCGTTATACAGGTGGGCGCCTGGTTAAACTAAGACATAAAAGTATTCCTCTCGTTATACAGGTGGGCGTCTGGTTAAACTAAGACATAAAAGTATTCCTCTCGTTATACAAGTGGGCGCCTGGTTAAACTAAGACATAAAAGTATTCCTCTCGTTATACAGGTGGGCGCCTGGTTAAACTAAGACATAAAAGTATTCCTCTCGTTATACAGGTGGGCGTCTGGTTAAACTAAGACATAAAAGTATTCCTCTCGTTATACAGGTGGGCGCCTGGTTAAACTAAGACATAAAAGTATTCCTCTCGTTATACAGGTGGGCGCCTGGTTAAACTAAGACATAAAAGTATTCCTCTCGTTATACAGGTGGGCGCCTGGTTAAACTAAGACATAAAAGTATTCCTCTCGTTATACAGGTGGGCGCCTGGTTAAACTAAGACATAAAAGTATTCCTCTCGTTATACAGGTGGGCGCCTGGTAAAGACATGAAAAATGATACGCCCGCATTATACTGGTGGGTGACCTTGAACAGAAATGAAAAGACAGAAAATGTATTCCTCTCGTTATTCAGGTGGGCGCCTGTCAAGAAATGTAAAGACTGAAACCAACATATCCTATTTGAGGGCGGATGAACCCAACATATCCTATTTGAGGGCGGATGAACCCAACATATCCTATTTGAGGGCGGATGAACCCGACAGATCCTATTTGAGGGCGGATGAACCCAACAGATCCTATTTGAGGGCGGATTAACCCGACAGATCCTATTTGAGGGCGGATGAACCCAAAATATCCTATTTGAGGGCGGATGAACCCGACATATCCTATTTGAGGGCGGATGAACCCGACATATCCTATTTGAGGGCGGATGAACCCAAAATATCTTTAAGACTTGAAAATGTCTTACCTTGAATACTTGCTGGGGATTGGGATGAATTTTCCTTTTCTACCTTCCCCATTTTTATTATTATTCTTTTTTTTTATTCCTTTTTTTTTGTTTTTGTTTTGTTTTTGCATAGCTTCTTCCTTCAAAGACTACCTCCCTTGATTTACTTACCTGTTGGGGGGTAAAATGTTATCAGCTGGGGGTACCTGACTTCCAGAAAATTTTCTAAATGGAAGGAAAATTTTCTGCCCCAGTTTGATAATATCCCTTGTGGCATGCAGTTCTGGCATCAATGCCATTTCCTTTACCTGTTTCAAATCAAACAAAATTGTTAGTTTAAAACATGGTGGTTGGTTGTGATACTCCCAACGGGATGGCTTTTCCTTTTTTCCTTCCTTGCTTTGCGTTGCACAACTTGTTGGATATGATATTATGTGCTGGGGATAATCCCTTCCTGCTGGGGAATATCCCTCTTCTTTTGTGGCATAGCTTGGAAACTGGCATTTCCCCGACCTTTTAGTCTAGTATGGATTTCACTGAATCATGCTCACTGCTCTCTTTGATTTGTTCACGGGCTTTGTCTTTGAGGTTTATAACCTTGATTAAGGCAATGGTATCCCTCTTGACGCTTGTCAATCCTTCTGTCAATTCCCTTTTGCTGGGGATATCTTTGTGACACTGGCCTCGCGCTTGTTCCTTGCTGACTATACCATTTGGATATACTAGTCAGATCTCATATTGGAAAGCTGATGGCATATTCTGAAATCATTTCATACTTGTTCTTACCGGACAGACTCTATTGGGGAATTTTTTTTATGAAAGGAGAAAGATAAAAGATACAAAACAAAAGACAAAGGAAACGATGACTCTTTTACAAAAGAAACTATAAATAAAACCTACCAAACACAGATACCGACTCTAATGGCCATGACACGCATATGGGGCCTATCCTTTACCGTCAATCATCTTTCAAGATCTTCAATTGGCGATTCCCCCTCTGATTCTCAATCTTATTCGACTTGTAGTGCCCGAAGGGTTTTCACTATCAAGTCTCTCTCATTTTTGGGTTCTTCTCTCAGCTTTCATTGCCTTATGGTGCCTGTGAAGGTTTTCACCGATAAGACTCTCTCGTTTTATATCTCTCTCCAGCTGGGGATTTGGAGTGTTGCTGGTATGACTCTTTCTGTTGGAGATTAGAGTCCTTTCTGCTGTGGAACAGAATGTTATGTTCGCCGGTAAGACTCTTCATTTGTCTGACTTGGCATCTTTTGAAGACTGATCGGAAGGTCTTTCTTTGGACTGTAATGTGGGTTTTGGATAGGGCTAGAAAGAAAGGGTATAAAAGGCTCAAACATGCATTAATTTTGGGTTATTAGTTACAACCTTCGGAATTAGATTTATTTACATCAAACGCAACTTTTTGCCCCAGTTTCCTGCTTGGGGATATTTTAATTGATTTTTTCATTTTTCAAAACTATGACCGAGCCGTGAAGCGCCTACGTATCCTCTTTGAGGAATCAGGTCAAACGTAGTTCCCAATTCTTCTTTTCCATTTGACTTTCTTCTCTTTTTTTTTGTTATCACTTTTCTTTTCTTTTCTCTTTTCCTTTCTCATTTCTCCTTTCTTTTTGTCGTTTTTTTTTCTTTCTCTCTTTTTCTTTTATTCTTCTTTTTCCATTTTGTTGTTTTCTTTTCTTTCTTTTCTCTTACCTGCCATGCTTGCGTATTTTATTCGTTGCTACTGATTCCGAACGAGGGGTATGAAAGAAAATAAATAAGGCTCAAAGGGCTAACGAAGGATAAAGTGTTTGGGTAGCAGAACAAAATGCCTTCGTCATTCCAGTCTTCAACACATGCCAAGTGCAAACAACACAATTAAACAATAGATTTATAGTCTCTTCCGATGGTGCCGGACTTGACAATTATATTCAACATTTGTTTGTTCATTTGTCACTTCTAAAGCACCGTTGGGCGACCCTCATGCCAATTTGGCGAATCTTGCTTTTAACGGTTTTCTTTGTGCTTAACTTGCCCCAGTTCCACATGACTCGAGCTCTGAATAATCTCAAACCGTCGTTATTTCCTTTAAATGGTCTGATCGCCTTTCCAGGGTTTTATGATTAACTTTTAAGACTAGGCCCAAACTGGGTGCACATGTCATGTCTCTAGAATCGACATTGAATGAAATGATAAAAGGACTAAACAAAAGACGACTGGAACTAACAAAAGACCGACTTTGTATTAGACTACCGGCGAAATGGTTTGAATAATAAAACAAACAAAACAACCAGAATAAAATCCTAACACAAACTGGACAAAATTTAAACAAACTGCTATGACAAAATGGAAAGATAAGAAGGTTTGACACATGACAAAATCCCAATTACAACCTTAATAATCCGAACAACAGAAATGACCACAAAATAAGCCACCACAAGCTTCTCTCTTGCTGACCAAGGAACGAAGCGTCCTCCCCAAAAAATTGGCATCTTAGCCACTGAGCTTCGCAGCAATACTGTCAAGACCATTACCAGCTTCAATATCATCAATCTCCGTCAACAAGTTTCCAACAGGATTCGAATGCTTCTGTCATCAGGCCTGATCCTCGCAGAGTGTGCATCATGAGGTGCAAGTAAAGGATTCTGGGTGTCATTGTCCGGCTTACCACAAACCAACCACCTTAACTTTATTTGCGAAACAAACAGGTTAGAGTGGACTCAGTCGGTCCTCATTATTAACAACATCTTTTTTTCTTTTTCTTTTTCGATGTTTTTCTTTCTTTTTTTCTCTTTTTTCCCGCTTTTTCTTTTTCATTCTTTTTTTTTCATTCTTTTTTTATCATTTTTTTTTCATTTCTTTTTCGGTTTTTTTTTCATTTCTTTTTTCATTTCTTTTTTTGTTGTGGTCGAATCTTATAGAGATTGCCTACGTATCATGACCCCGCATGAATCAGACCTTGCGTAGTTCGGACCAATAAAAGCTAAACAATACTAAACACATTTTTTTTTAAAATTAAAATTTAAAACAATCTGGGTTTCAAGGATTTAAAGATTACCCACCAACTTGAAAATCAAACAACCCGCATATTCTAGTCAAAAGATTTATAAACATCAAAACAAATGGCCAACTTCCTTCCTACGTTTGCTAAATTTAACCAAATGGTTATTCTTGCAACTATGGCCCCTTCCAATTTTCACATGAATTTTGAGGCCGGGGAGGATTATTTTGACACTTTACAAACTCGTCCATTCTTTTACGAAAATAACCTTTCGACACATGAAAGGCACTCTAAGGCTGTTTCGGCAAGAAAGGTTTAAGACGCGGCCGAAGCTGGCTCGGCTTATTATGAAAAAATTTGAACGGTATTCGCCTGACCGTCGACTCTTTTTTTCAAATTATAATAAAAACTTGGTGTTGCAAAACACGGCCCTTCAGCGTCTCGGGGACGAAGCTTTTTAAGGCTGTGTGGGTCAATTGGACCAAATCTAAAACAATGACCCAAAGGTGGCTGTTTATGCAAAGTCAGCCTTCCGGCGTCCCTTTCGGGAACATTCGGCTATGTCTTGATAAAACAGTGTCACCTGACTTCTTTATGACAAGATTAAAATTTGACATATATTTACTTTTATTTTATTATTTTGTTTTGGCTTTTTAGCAAAGGTGGGTTGGACATCACCCGACTTATTTATGACAAGATTAAAATTTTTGATTTTTGGCTATTTTAGCAAAAGGTGGGGTTGGACCCGATGAGGGTTGCCTACGTATCTCACATCCGGTGAGAATCAAACCCGCGTAGTTCGGGCCAATGAGAATAAGTAGGCAAATAAGGAAGTATTATTTTTTTGATTGATTTTCTTTTTAAAACAAAGACTTCTAAGACATTTTTTGAATTTTCATTTTTTTTTCTAAAGAAAAGAAGAAAATATTTTTCGGAATTTTACCTTTAATAAAAGAAATGCTTCTCAAAATATTTTTTTTTTGAATTTTGAATTTGCTTTTCAATTTTGAAAGAAGAATCAAAATATTTGCGGATTTCTTTATTATATATACATGTTTTTTTTTAAACAATTAGAAAGAATTTCTAAAGAAATCAATAATGGAAAGTATTTTTGGATTATTATAATTTCAGCATTTTCATAAACAAATAAATAAACATATTTTTAAAAAACAAGACCCTTTTTTACTTTTATTTTTTATGGCAAGACAAACTATTTTTTGAAAAACAAAACAAAACGATGATGATTTTTTCTACTTTTCCTTGGTTGTTAATAAAACTAACTAATAAGACATATATTTTTCTTATTTTCTCAAAAATTCGGCAGAGTTTCGACACTACTTGGACATTTGTTTTTTTTTCACATTTATAAACTGTTATTTTTCCTCTTTTCCACTATTTCTAACTTGTGGATGATGATGAAAACATACAAAATCTTTTTTGAATTTTCATGCTTTGTTTTTATTTGTATTTTTATTTTTTATATTTATTATTTCTTTCCAAAAATGTGGCATGGGAGACATAATGATTTCCAAGACTTCTTGGATTCCGCAAATGCTCCCCATGCGCTTTTCCCAACATATGAAGCGTGGGGGACATATGGGAATTCCAAGACTTCTTGGATTCCACAAATGTTCCCCATGTGCTTTCCCAAAAAGCAAGCGTGGGGGACATAGGGAATTCCAAGGCTTCTTGGATTCCACAAATGTTCCCCATGCTTTGATTAAAATAACATCATGCTGGAAATGACCAAATGACCCATTCGCCCTTGACTGAATCAACCTAACAAGGTGTGTTATTTGTCCGCAACTATTATTGGTCCGCCAAACGACCCATTCACCCTTGAATAAGTACAACATGTAGCACATAGGATGCCAAAAGATGGTCTATTATTTTCAGGTTGCTTGTCCTAGACGGACCCAACCCCTGTGTTGAGTCCCCTAAGTCAAATGCACATGATGCAAATAAACGTTCCTACTAGGGATCCGGCATGTGGCTTTGTTATACTAAGTTCATAACCTGGGTATTTGTTCTAGACCTGGCTTACCCAAACGGACAGTTTGAGCCGAAGCGGGGGCAACGTACCGGGAGCACGAAAGTCTGCCCGGCCTAGTTACTTGTCCCAACTCCGTCTTATTTGGTATGACTTTAACAGAAAGGTGGGTCACGCGCACGTGTACACCATAAATTCAGAAGACTCAGAAAGAAGGGTTTCGTAGCAGTTTTATATACACAATTCAGATAATATTAAAGCGGTAAAAGCATCATTTAGCACATTAAGCATATATCATGTAAAAATCAGATAATAAATAAAGCCAAATAACAACAATTATTCTAAGCTCGAATTCTTAACCCTGAACCAGTGGTTCTGGGTCCAATCCCCAGCAGAGTCGCCAGAGCTGTCACACCTCCTTTTTCCGCGCCCGATGGGCGCAGGGGAGTTTTTTCCAATTAAAGGACAATCGAAACGGGATTGGTTATTTATTTCAGAGTCGCCACTTGGGAGATTTAGGGTGTCCCAAGTCACCAATTTTAATCCCGAATCGAGGAAAATAATGACTCTATATTATAGTCTGCGTACCAGAAATCCGGATAAGGAATTCTGTTAACCCGGGAGAAGGTGTTAGGCATTCCCGAGTTCCGTGGTTCTAGCACGGTCGCTCAATTGTTATATTCGGCTTGATTATCTGATTTTATACAAGTATGAACTTATGTGCAAATTTTAACTTTTAACCGCTTTATTATTATTGTTTTTACAAGAATGTGAACATCGCTTAAAACACGTCTTTGGACTGCGTCACATGAAATGCACCCACAATCCGGAACGCATTTTATTTGATGTTTTGAGATTTGGATTTGGGTCGCATGAAATGCACACCCGAGCTTAAGGAAGTAAATTATTAAACACGCGCCTAAAGAGACTATCGCGTTATTATTTTGCGGAGGCCGTGAAATTCGCTAAACAACCCTCCTGAATTCTAGGTAATTTTAAAACAAGTATTTACTGAGGGCCCCGCAATTTGCATTTTTTGTTTGTCGAGGCTCGTCCCATTTACTATTTTAAAATGAATTCGCAACGTCATGGAAATGCATCTCAGACCTCGTCACAGTCAATGTACCCGTGATTAGAGACACATTTCGATTTCGTTGAGATTTGGATTTGGGTCACATAAATGTGCACCCGAGTTTAGGGAGATAACATTATTAAAGGCGCGCCTAAAGCAACTAGCGCATTATTATTTTAGGTGGGGCCGTAAAATTTTCTAAATGGCCCGTCCCGGAATCTAAGTGTTTAATACATACATTTAGAGGGCCCCGCGGCTTGTGCATTTTTTCTTTTCTTTTTTTTTTCTTTTTTTTTGCGAGGCTCGTCTCATTTTTACTATTTAAGGGCAAACTTAAAACAACTACGATTTCCTACTAGTGAAGCCATCCGAGATTAAACGAAAAAACGATTCTAACAGGTAATAATATCCATGGTAAAAATGAAAAATAGAATAACCTCGTTCATATGCTCATATTTACTTTAAGCATGCAGTAACCAAACATAAAATACCATTTTTAACACAACAACAAAAATTGCATCGTTGACATTCATAAATATAGAATATTTTCATTTATTGCCTTGAATCATAACATGCGAAACGAACAAAATGAAACAAGGGACGAAGAACACCAACCTTCGAACCTCGACAATCCTAGAACGACAAACAGTGCTTCCCACGGAACTCGAACCGGACTTCACTGAACAAGGAACAATGATGAAACCTCGGACAAAACACCTCGACGAGCAATAGCAAACTCACCGGAAAAACAGAAAGCTCGGACCAAAGTCGAATCGAGGCAACCAACAGCTGCTCGACAATGCCGACAGTAGTAAGGTCGACGCCAGGGGGGCTGCTGACGGGCTTAGGGCAGTGACGTTTGGTGGTGGTGTTGAGCTGGTTTTTGGACGTGAGGGGAGTGTCACGACTGGAGGGTCAGTTACGAGAGGGTTCGACGGGTCTGGTTTTTCCGGTGGGAAGCTTAGGAGGAGGAGGGGTCGTGGTCGTTGATTCTGCCAGTGGTCGACGAAGGTGGGAGTTGGTTGCGACGGGCTGTCGGGAAGGTCGTGTTGGGCAGTGGTTCAGGTTGGAGGTGGGTCGACGGACTGGAGCTGGAAGGGGGTCTGTTTGGCTGTGTTTTGACGCGGGGGAAGTAGGGTTTTCTGGTTTTCAAGAAGGAGGAAGAAGATGGGGTGGCTTTCGTCGATGGTTGGTTGACGATGGCGGAGGGCCAGTGATGGTGTCGATGGAGGAAGCTGGTCGTGGGGGGTGGCGATGCAGCGAGCAGCAGCTCGACGGAGCTGGTACGTGGGGGGTTTACCGGTGGTTTTGGACGCGAGGATTTTGGGGTCGTTGGTTGGACAGGGACGACGAGGGAGTCGGGGAGCCGGTTGTTTGGACGTGGTGTTTGGGTTTGGGACGCTGGGGGAAGTCCGATGGTCGAAGGGCTTCTTCGTAGGTTTTCTTTCTTTCTTCTTTTGAAGAAGAAAGAGGAACAGTAGTCTGCCCCAAAAATTTTCAAAATCCCCGTTTGTTGGTCCCCCTTTTCTTTGTGTTTGTCCATGTATTTAGCATGGGCTTGTCAAGAAAAATGAGCCCCACGCGTGGTGGGGTTCGAGGCATATGTCCCCCACGCGTGGTGGGGTTCCCCATGTGTCCTGGACACGGTTTATTATGGGCTAGGTCCGAAAATTAGGCCTAAAACCGGGTAGTTTAAACCCGAATATTATTCTTTTGCCCGGACCCGAGAAATAGGAACACGTTGCTTAACTAGTCCTATGTAAGCAAAATAACTACCAAAAATAATACTAGTATTTAAACAAAACTATATCTTTTTAAATATTTTTCAAGGTTTAAAATAGCTACAAAATATTAATAAAACTATTTGTAATTTTCGTTTTTAAGATAAAATATGAAGTAATTTTTTTGTATTTTTCAAAGTTAAAATGACTATAGAATATTAATAAAACTTATATTTTTTTTTGTAATTTTCGTTCTTTAATAAAGACAAAAATATGAAGTAATATTTTTTTGTATTTTTCAAAATTATAATGACTGCAAACATTAATAGAACTATATTTTTTGTAATTTTCGAATTTATATAAAGTACCAAAATAAAGTACAATTTTTTTTTGTATTTTTCAAGTTTATGAGAAATACATAAACTAAAATTATATATATATTTTTTGTGATTTTTCTTTTTGCAACGAAATAAAGTAAAATAGTTAAAATGACTATATTGGACCCAATTTCACATATTCACGCTAAAAATGTGAAAATTCTCGGGGAGGGTCAAAAATCACGTGCTTACAGCTGGGTGATGGACCTATTAGCTGAAAATCAAAGAAGCAACACACTATCTCATTGTCCTCAGCAGAAGCAGAATATAGAGCTGCCAGACAGGTTGTGGGAGAATTAGTATGGTTACTAAGGTTACTAGCAGAATTGAAAACCTCCTTGACATTTTCTGTGCCAGTCTTCTGTGACAGTCAAGCAGCACTGCATATAGCCAAGAATCCTGTGTTCCATGAACGCACAAAATATATAGAGGTGGACTGCCATTTTGTGAGAGATCAAGTATACGAGGGGCTCATCACACTGTACCACATTTCCATGAATGAACAACTGGCTGATATTTTCACTAAGCCCCTCACAGGGGTGAAACACTACAATTTACTTAGCAAGTTGGCTGTGAGTTCCTCCCTTCCAACTTGGGGGGGGGGGGTATTGACACACGTGTATATGTTTATTAGCTGTACAAGTGAGTTAGTAGTTATATACATCTGTAGGTGTATGTAGTAGGTGTATGTAGTAGGTGTACGTAGTATAAATAAGTGTAGATATTTTTTCTACTATACGGTATTCATTTTCTCATGTATATTTTACATTTTGAGCTAAGCTCATTCTCTAGTGAAAAAAAGAAGCTTCCAGAAGTCCCTCGTCTATGGCATCTCTCGTTCGCCATTAGAGCTCACTCGAGGTGATCTCATCCTCTTCATTTCCTCTACTGCTTTGTCAAGCCTCTTAGTTATTTAACAACCCGCGGTGTCAATTTGGCAAATTAGAGATCATTACATCAAATGATCAAATAAACAAGAGGATGAGTTATCCAATTTTGTTGTCCGTGATTTCAGCTTTTACACTAATAGTGAAGGTGAGTTTTAGTCAAAAAGATGTTCATTTTCACATGAGAGCGGTAATGACAATTTTCATTAGCAGCAATTTGGATTATAATATTTATTTTCTTTTCTTTGTAAATTCCAAAAATATTAATGATAGATAAAAGTAGATCGATATATAATCTTTGAATGATTAATTTTAGCCTCTTTTGCTTCTAAGGTAAGTTTAAGCTGATCCTCGAAGTCTAATAAAAGATCATTCCTCATCACGATCTTGTAATAGAAGGGGAACCAAGTTAGCCAAAGTATATACAAGCCAATGTTTGATAAGTTGCTTTTCAAGGTTTTCGCAGTCTTTTGGAGGGCAAAAGTAACACATGTATGCAATCCCTTGAAGACAATCCAGAGAAAGTGGTAAACTTCGATCTAATGATAAAGGATTTACAGCCAAACTAGTCTCCAAATAATCAAACAATAGAAAACTCTAGCTACAAAATTCAGTTCAAGAAACAATGCCACCCCCTCTGAGAAGGCGGAAAAAATTAAAAGAATCTCTCTTTTTCCACCTATTCTCCTTCATTTTTCATTATTTAGTGCTAAGATATAGTATATAACTATATATCTGCCAAACTAACTACTCTAGTGACAACTATCTTTCAGCTCTCTTCACAAAACAATATATGTACATGCTTTATAAACACTGAGGACTGAATAGGTTGATGAACCAAAATGCTAGAAAGATGATGTTCTGTTGCACCAATTGTAGTGCCCTCCAAATTGCTCTACATTGGCATCCTTGCATTTGCAAAATCTCCTGCTGCTACTGATACATGAAAACAAGAAGTTTAGAGATACGTCGAAAGATCAATGGTAATATAATCAGCACATTTTAAGCTAAAGCTAATTAACCTGATTGATGAGCACAAACAGAATTGTAGATCACTGTTCAGCGACAGAACAAAATTGCTATCTTAAAACTTGATGTTGATGTTACCTATTGACAATGTAATGATGCAAAATAGCTTAAGCCGAGTATCATCCATTTCACAATAGAAGGCATATTGACTTGCTAGAGATGGAGTACTTGGGATCAGCAGTCTAAAACTACGGAACCAACTGGTTTCACACCAGGAGAACAAGATCCGGAGCAACGACTCCAACAGTTTGTAATGAAAAGGAAAGAGAAGATCTTCGGATATTTTTTCCAGGGGAGGACTTTCTTGATCGCCTCATTCTTCAACCACGGGTTAAGATGTGGCTAAAGTTTTCTATTAGCGCCAGACCTTGAGTCGAATTGATCGTGTCATGTGCAACGTCCATCAATGATGGTTCATTATTGTCCATTGATTTAGACTCCTCCCCCCTTCTCAACGTAGCAAAAGATCGAGAGTGTCAGTTAGACATCATTTACCTATGACTCCTTTCCGGTTAATGGAAAACTACCATACTGTACAATAACACAGCATCTCCCAACTCCAGAGAAATCAAGTAGCTAAATGGTAATAGTATATCTAAAGATGCAAATTCACAAGAATACTCTTCATTCAAGAATCTCAGCCCCCTTAACTTAGCATTTTTCAAAAATGATGGACAGTATACTATACTGGGATCTTAAAATATTGCTAAAAGTGGCTGACAAATTTTGTGCTCCTTTATGTAACTCGATAACCAGAAAATCCTCAACATAAAGATTACAAATTTCACAAAATGGAACCAATTCAAGATAAGTTAAAAATCTCACCTCTTAGATGAGGCCAGATGGTACAACAATGACATCCATATTTGCATTGTTGGGAGGAAGCTGCAGACGAAGAGGGTAAAGTTTTCCATTCAAAGGACTCTTAGTACACACAGTAATGTCCTCAAGCCCAGTTTCTTCTTCCAATGTCTTTGTCAGCTCCTCAACACTGTTTCCCTTGAAAGGTATGCAAAGCCCCTCCACTCCCTCATTGATTTCTCCATATTCGTCCGCAATATGATAATATATCAGCCTCCCATCTCCAAACTTCATCAATGAACTAGCCAAAAACTCTCCTGACTGTCAAGAGAAAAAAGAGGCTTCAATATCATAACAAAATAGAGAACCTCATACTCTCCTAAAAGACAACTTATAGGATGTTACCAATGTAACGAAATGAATACTGAAGATTCATATAACCGACCCTAACTAATTCAGTAGGCCTAGTAGTAGCAATTGTTGATTACTCCTACCATTTTGTATGGTGCTTTCACTTACAAAGAGTCAATTTGACTTAGTTTTCAGAGCTAGATTAAACTAATAAATTAGTTCATTTCTTGAAAAATTGATATACTGATTTTTGAAAATTACTCAAAAGTTGTAAACTGTCAAATTCTGCCATTTATAACAAAAGTCCATTCGATCCGAAAATATGCTTTTTCCATATCCTGACTTTCTTTTGACTTCCATATCTCCTAAGTTGTCTTTAGATTAAAATTCCCTATCACTTAAAGCCACTTGGTGAGCTAAGGAGATCTCTCATCATCTTTTTTAAATTAAGTCTTCAATCTCATATCTATAACCAAGTTTTAAATTGGTCAAAGAAACTCCTTGTAAATGTTGGTTACAAAAGTTAATACTACTGGGTTCTAAATTAATAATTTGTATACAGTTAATGGATATTAAGAAAAGAATAGCGTTTGGACCAAAGCCACAAGGTTGGACCAAACCCGTAACCAGCACTGTGGCAATAACCACCAAAATATCCATGAACTTCAACATCAAAAGTTGGAGAAAAATAATAGTAATACCTCTTGTCTAGAAAAGCTGGCCGGGGATGCTGAGGAAACAAATGATGGTGAACTAGATTCAGAAGCAGCAACCGATTCCTCGTGAGGAATCAACGGTGGAGGAGGCTTAGGAGCAGGAGAATGAACCAAGATTTCGACCACATCAACATCCCATAAAACCCAATCTTGAGTTGAAGTACGATGAGGTATATTATGTGTAACTGAATTTCTCCAAGGTGGAATACTATCATTAGCTCTCAAGAACTGACCATATCTTGTCTTAAGCTTCACTTGATTCCCTTCTCTAATGGGTTCCCATTCAACTGAAGAATCAAGTCTTTTTGGCAGGGTTTGTAACACTTTCCTCCCCGTCATTCCTAAAAGAAATCTCTGGTTAGAAGCAGTAAGGTACTTGCCATAAAAACTCTTGAGACGTATGATATTTTTTTCAGAATTGTTGTTGATGAATTCTACTGTCCATGTTGCATTCTTGGATGCACCATCTCGATCTTGGATTACTGTTTCTTCATCTTCTTCTGCTGTTAAGTATTTGTCGTGGTAGCTTCTTAGGCGAACTGCTTTAGCCTTGTAAAAGAGGTCCATTGCTGGTTTTTTGATAATACTCTGTTTAAAATTTTATAGTAACTAAGGTTAGTTGTTGAACAAATATTTCTGGAATGCAATATGAAGATTAGAGGATTAATAAAGAGAGTTGAAAATGGTGACAATTGGGTTGATGTTATAATATTTTTCAGTATTTATAGTCTTATAGAGCAAGTTGATATACTATAAAAGATTGGTGTTTGAATAATTCAGCGGAATGAGAGTTGACAGGCGGCGCCAGCCATGAAAATTGGTAGTTACGTTAAGCAAGTGCGACACGGATAACCCAACCGCGTGATTAAATTAATGTTGATCATGTGAGTAAATATAGACTTTTTCAGTTGTCAAATTTCTGTTTTGGGGCCTTGTGACAGAAATAACTGGACCCCATTACTTAAGCATATGAATCATGTGAATATGACAATAATTCTTTTGAAATTCATCGTATTATATTTCGTTTAGGCCAAATACATACACAATCCCGCTAGTTTGGCACAAATTTTTATTTTACCACTTCATTTCAGCTATGTTTCATTTTAACCCCATTTCTTTTATGTCATTTTAACACAAAAAGCTGACTTGTCACTTTGATTGAGTTTCCTCATTTGATAGGTACGGGTGAGACTTTATTTTAACGATAATAAAAGGCCATAAAGTTACAATTAAACTCCATTTAAATGCCCACCCTCCTCCCCTATTATTTCTTCCATCTCCCCTTCAAAATAATCCTTATTTTCTTTCTGTTCCGCTCTTCATCTCCATGATAACTTCAAAGTCTAGCTTTTTGCAGTTTCTTTCTTTATTCTTTTTTTTGTTTCTTCATTTAGTAATATTCCTAAGCCAAACCCAGATCTTCATCGGAACCTTCAATTTTTCAAGTGAATCCATGTCTCCAATTCCCAAACCACCAGAAAAACAAAAAGAAAAAAAATGAATGGAGGGAGTATTAAATATTTATGTTACTATATAAAAATAAACTTAAGTTAAATTATTTTTAAATTTAGAAAAAAATTACTCCTTTTAAAACAAGCTGAAAAGAAATAAAGTTGTGTTTTAATGTTGGGGCATTATAACATAAAAATTTGACCCCATTGGCCAATTCCTCAATTTATTTTTGAAAGATTTAAAAAATTGAGTGTATTTTTATTTAAAGAAAAAGTTACTTTTAAAAACGTAAACTGAGCTTTGCAAAGTTTTTCTGGAAATTAAACTCCAAATAAATGGAACCTTAATATTATTTCTTTTACAAAAAACCTCAAACGACACTTTTTGAAAAATTTCAACTCAGATTATACAAACTCTGGTATAAACGTCCCTTACTGTTGAGCCATCTTTGTTGACAGAAAAAACTTGGGGAAAAGGTTGTTGAACAAAAACAAGCTTTGTATTAAACGACCAAGGCTTTTAATATGATAATTACTTTCAAGATAAGATCTAGCAGCCCTGCTGACTCATAGTCAAAGGTTTGACCTTCCAAATAAGAGAAGAGGTACTTCTTTTTGGCACGGACCAAAAAAAAAATAGGTTCATATAAATTAAAACGGAGAAACATATCTAATTATATAAGCCCATCCTTAACAGTTCGTTTTATATTATGAATAAGCAAAAATAATCCTAAGATAAAAATTTAGTACTACCTAATCTCTTGTTCGGTTAATAATTTCGGAATAAGTTTTTCCGGAATTAAAAATAATACTGGGATAACTTACACCTGTCAGAGTATAGTGGACTAGTAATCTTAGGATGAGTTGTTCAAGGATAAAATAATAAAATTGACAATCCCAGAATTAATATAATATAACATACAGTAAATAAGATAAATTACCAAAATAACTAATACTAATATAATTAATTTTAGTATAACTAATCCCAATATAACTTATCTTCAAATTAAACGACCCTAAGAATGATCATCGTTGCACTTTCAATCTTACTCGTAACTTTAAATTGTTGCTAGTTATTTCGTGTTTGGGACTATTCTTATTCCTCTTCAATTACGCTGAATGGACGGACCAATATGTGAGAACTATAAGAGGTGTACAAACTTAATCGGAAAATCGCATCAAATCAATTAAAGAATCGGATTAAGTTTGATTTGAATTGGTTTGGTACTAAGTATAAAAATTCGAACCAAATTGATATATATATATATATATATATATATATATATATATATATATATATATATATATATATATATATATATACTTTTAAGACATTTCATAGATTTTTTTATAAAAAATATCTAAAAATATTTGCGATTCTCTTATGGGATGTAATATTTAGTTAAATATGAAGTGCTCTATTTTATTAACTTTAAATAATGGGTTGTACGATCACTTTCTTATCAAGTGTTAGTAAAATGCATCAATCTCTTTGATCTTCCATATCCATATGTCAAGATCTATTAAATTCTTATATCTTTTTTGAATTTGAAGTGGTATTTCAATAATTTAAAATTAAATAGAACATATCATTATATAGGCATCATATTGATTTTTATGTTTAATTATTAAATTCAGTTAACCTTGAAAATGTATATCAACGAAAAATTATTGTCAGACGACTAAAAACTAACTATCATATGTAACTAAGAAAAATCTCTCATAAGAATATGTTAATAGATCATATGTTTGTCAATTTTTACTAAACATATATTTACTTATAAAAAATTTAACAAAGTAAGATTGAAATAATATATATTCATGTAACAAAAAAAACCCCGAAAAACTCGAAAAATCCGACAAAATCAAACTAATTCAAACCGATATAATTGGTTTGGTTTGATTTTAATAAAAACCAAGTCAACCCTGTCCCTGCACACTCTTAGTGAGAATTATAAGTTTTACATTGGGATAAGAGGAAGGCCTGAACAACTTACGAACCTCCGCAATTCTTGACCTCGTTTTTAACATTAATTTGTGACAACATGCTAATAATTGAACTTCTAATTATCTTTGTGTTGAATTTTATTTTCTAATATTGTGAGAATACATTTAATGCAAGTAATAAGACACCTTCATATGCTTGTACCAAAAGATTGCTGATTGCATAATGAAAAGCAGGGCCGCTCAAAGGCTAGGCAAGTAAGGCATATGCCTTATGCCCTAATTTTGAGGGGCACATTTTAATTAAAAGAAATAATTTATGTGTTAATTTTTCTTTAAAAACTTTAAATATTTTATAATAAAAATTTACCATTGTAAAATTAATGTGATTGTTGAGAGATGAAAAAATTCTCCCAAGTAAAGTAAGCATATATGAGTATTTATGATTTCTTCAAACTTGATATAACCTTCATTTTGTATTTTTACATTATGACCACTAAAACCTATAATTATTATTTTAGAATTTAGATATTGCTAAATGATTAGAATTCTTTTAAAAAAAAATTATTGTGTTAATCTTTGATGATCCTTAAAGCATAATAGTCACTTTAATATTAATGTCTTAGACTTATATTTCGAACTAAAAATATTAGGAGAAATATTACAAGTAGAAGATAATACTACAATCAATATATTTAATTACATAAAAAGACTTGATTCTTTTCAAATATTTAATAGTTTCCTCAAAGGAAAAAAACTTTTCAAAATAAAAATACATCATATCAACATTGTCTCAAGAGTGATTAAATTGGTTAGCTATATTATTAATTGATAAATAATTACTATTGATTACAAAAAATTGGGCCTCTAATTGAGTAAAAATAGCACAATATAGCCAGTTTTCTGTCTAGTCATTTAAAAATAGTCAGCGTTTACGAAATCAATGAAAAATAGTCACTATTTTGCTGCAACATAGACCGGTCCAACATAATATATTGGAGTTCGGTGCACCTGTGTATGAACTCCAGCATATTATGCTGGACCGGTATACTTTGCTGACTCCAGTATAATATACTGGAGACTGGAGCACCGGTGCTCCAAACTCCAGTATATTATACTGGACAATTATACTTGCTGGAACTCCAGTATATTATGCTAGAGTTCTAGTGTACTTATGTTGTAACTCCATCATATTATGCTGGAGTTCAAACATACTTATGCTGGAACTCCAGTATAATATATTGGCGTATTTTCTGGGTTTTGAACAATGTTTTTGCTCAGATTTATCTTTACATAAAAAATGGTTAAACTTTGATTACGTTTGAAACTGAGCTATTTTTGAACGATCAGTTATAAATCGGACTATTTTTGAATTTCTCCCTCTAATTGAAGTTATACTTTAGGCCCCAATTATGTTGAGCAGTCCCCGATGAAAAGACACCTTCACTTGTTAATGTTGTTCCCTCTTTTATTTTCATCGTTGGGCCACACGTAAATTGTCTTCATATTACACGTTATCAATGTGGTTACTTGTCATGTTGGAAAAGAAAAAGACGCTTTTAATTTGTTCCTCATTGCTTCTTGCTAATAAACCACAATGGTAAGGTTAAAATCTAACGTAACTCATGTACTCTACATAATCGTGATTTACGAAAGATTGTAGTAGCTTTTGTTGACTTCTAAGAATTCATTTTACTCTTAAAAAAAAAGAAAAAAAATAATAATCTTAAGTTGACATAATTAAGAAACATACCTTTGGTATCTTTGGCGAGGAAGAGAAGCTTGAACGTGTACTCATGACCGGAGATCCCATATCCAAGCCCGAAAGTTCATCGGAAACCGACGAAAAGCTCGAAACCATCGATAAATAATCTGTCAACATTTCATTTTCCGGTATATCAACAGTTTCCACGTTCCATAAAATCCAATTATGTGTAGACGCAGTGTGAGGACTATCATGTGTGACAGAATTTCTCCACGGTGGTGTCCCACCATTTGCACGTAAATATCTTCCACCAAAAGCCTTTAATTTCACTTGAAATCCATCCCTTATTGGTTCCCATTCAATTCTCAAGTCGTTCGTATTTTCAGGTGAAGTCTGAGTAACCTTGTTTCCCGTCATACCAAGAAGAAATGCAACATCAGAAGCCAAGA
This sequence comes from Nicotiana sylvestris, assembly GCF_000393655.2. NCBI lineage: Eukaryota > Viridiplantae > Streptophyta > Magnoliopsida > Solanales > Solanaceae > Nicotiana > Nicotiana sylvestris. The sequence continues at coordinate 99,799,251 of NC_091067.1, forward strand.
GGTACTTGCCATGACAACTCTTGAGTCGGATAAGGTGGTTGTTTCCTTCGACAAGCTCCACCAGCCACCGTGATTTTCTCGACGAGCCGTTGCGGCTCTGACGAGTGTTTTCTTGATCATCATCTGCAACTAGGTACTTGTCCAGATGACTCTTGAATCTTACGGCCTTGGCTTTGCGAAATATATCCATTAGTATTAAACTTTGTTAATAAAATGGCGATGGTGTGTATGGAAGAGAGAAATAAATAAAACAAAGTTAGATCGACTAAATAAACCAAGAAAAAATAAACTAAATGATGTAACTTATAAGGGGAAAGATAATATTTGTTTGATAGTTTCTTGTATTGTTGGAAAAGTGATTAAGATAGCTAGAAGAAGACGATCATTGGACTTTTATAGAATATGTGACTAAAATTTGTGGCGTGTCATTGTTAAATATATATTATACTATAAATTTAGTTTGGTGTTTGTTACTTTTGTATGTGGATCATAGGCCATGTGTAAGGGCGCCAAAAAGGGTGGAAATTGTGGAGTGTGAAAAGAAATTACATTAAGAATCAGAAGCAGTGGAAGGAAGACTTGTTCTTTTTATATCAATTTTTCATCAATGGAAGGAAGACTTTTTTTAATCAACAGAATTATATTGGAAGATTATAAGAGAAATTATTGAATTGTGTTAACGATGAAATTACAAGGAGGCTATCGTTGTCAACATCACGTAGTAATAAGCAGGCGAAAGATTGATGTGATTGTTAACGCGTTCAATTAAGGCCTATAATTTTCCCCATATTTGCCTTTCATTCATATAAGCTGAAACTTCTATGAAATTCTACGTTAATTAGTACTAGTGATAGTGCTTATTTGATTTGAATATGATATTGTCATCATAGGAAAACATTTGCACAAAATTATACTCCTTCCGTTTCAATTTGTCAAAGTTCGATAATAGATTCTCGTTAATCATGACTTATAATAGGAACCAGGCTATTTACTGCTTTTAAGTTTTAGCTCTATTTGCATAAGCTCGTGCATAGATTTATCTTTCACTTCGACATGTCTTCACTCAGGATTGTTTAGAGCCCCCTTCCGTTAATAAGTACTCCCAAGGGCATCGATCGCATGCCCTAGGTGTATATGGCTCAATGCTTTTAGTAGAAGATTGGGCTGATCGAGCTTAATTGCAATTCGATTAAGAGAACAAAGGATAATTACTTTGTAGTTTGACATAGCACAAAATTTAATAAAAAAGAAAAACTTTTGAAATTTGTGATTTTAAATATTTCATATATATATTTGGCAGTTAGATGGTATTATCCAAAACTTTTTTCGCTCTCTAGAATGAAATTTCCTCTCAGCTAACGCTGATCATGGGAAGGAAATCGAAGGTTGGAGCGAGAGGGCAAAGCAATCAAATGACAAATCCAAATCAAAATCATGGAGGAAAAGGTTTTCCGAGGATAGAAGATTCGAAGAAAGTAAGGAATTTGAATGCAAATACTAGAATAGTACCATTAGACATGGAGCGAGTATCAGATATGTCAACACCAATTGCAACACTAGTGAGGACACAGTCTGAAATGTGCAGGGGAGTGATGCATGTAGACGATCGTGGGCTGATAAGGTGGAGGAGGAAGCAATTGCGCTCGATTCACAAAGCGAGACACAAGTTTAAGGATCTAGAACATCGTGGAGTAAAATTGTAGCTACTGTTCCATTGGAGGAAGGTGAGGACTTGAAACGAGAATCACCTATTAACAGTAATGTGAAAATACTACTAGAAGACATTCATGAGGAGGTAGAATATTGAAAAATTGGAGTTGTATGCTATGTGTGATCTAATCCACCACAAAATGTCATGGAAGGGTATTTTAATAGAATTTGGGGAAAGCTAGGTATTGATATAGTTTCACAAGTTCAAAGAGATGTGTTCCTGGTCAGATTCCATACAATTGAAAGCAGAACTAAAGTAGTAGAAGGAGGAGTCCAAATGTTTGATAGAAAGCCAGTAATAGTCAAACAATGGCAGCCAGATATAGAAATGAAGAAGGAGATAATGGATAATATACCAGTGTGGATTAGACTATCGGGACTGAATGTGAAGTACTGTGGAAAGCAGGCATTAGCAAAAATAACAGGGATGGTAGGGAATCCTTTGAAAGCAGACAAAGTGACTACTATGAAGGAGAGAATGACATATGCTAGAGTGTTAGTGGAAGTACCAATCAATAAGGTATTCCCAGACACTGTAATATTTGAAAATGAGCATGGACACATTGTTGAACAAGAGATGGATTTTGAATGGAAGCCAATATTATGTACTAAATACAAAAATTATGGGCATGAGTTGAAGGAATGCAGGAAGTATATAAGGGAAGAGATAAATAATAAAGCACAAGAAAGGAAGGAAGTAGTACAGCAGGGGGAAGAGAAGACTAGCAAAGGTGAACAAACAGAAACCAGCAAAGAAGTAGACAAGGAAACATGCATAGAAGAGAAGTTCCACCAAAGGGTAGGGAAACAAGTGATGGTGAGACAAAAACAGGATAACTTCTACTACAGGAGAGGTAATGCAAGGAGAGGAATAGTGATCAGAGAACCACAAATTAATACTGAAAATTCATTTGCAGCTTTAGGTAAACAGAACAACAGAAATGAAAGAATAGCTAAACCTTCCTACCCTGGAGGAGGTGAGGGGGGGGGGGCTGGACATGGGAAGGGTAGGGAAGACCCCAACCCTAATGGATAGCATTGGTTTTTGGAATGCCAAAGGTCTAAACAAGCCATATAAATAGAAAGAAATGAACCTGCTTATCCACAACTTGAGAGTTAGCTTGTTTGGGTTTCTGGAAACAAAGATAAAAAGAGCTAAGGCACAGAAAGCTTCTTTTTATCTTTGTCATGGCTGGTAGTTTATAACAAATCTAGACAAACATTCAGGAGGTAGGATATGGATGTTGTGGAAACCTTAATTATATGAGGTTGATATAAAGGAAGTTACTGAACAAATGATTCATAGCACAGTAAAGCACATGAGGAATGAACTGATCCTTAATGTTACTCTTGTATATGGCTTTAATGAACAAACAACTAGGAGAAAACTATGGGATGGCGTCAATCAGATAAGGGTCAAAATGGATGGACCATGGGCTGTGATGAGAGACTTTAACTGTGTTCTTAATAGGGAGGAAAGAATTGGAAGCAAAGTAACTATGGCTGAAACAAGAGATTTTAGACAATGTATTGAAGTGTGTGGTCTGAAGGAGCTTAGATCCTCAAGAGCTTTCTTCACATGGAACAACAAACAAGGAGGAGATAGTCGAGTGTACATCAGGATTGATCGAGTGCTAGTTAATGCTGAATAGATGACTGACTTACCTGCATCAAAGGTGCACTTCATGAATGAGGGCATCTATGATCACTGCCCAACAATCATAAACTGGAAAGGAGGGAATGCAGGGGAAAAAAGGCAGGTTAGATATTCAACATGTGGAGTGTGATACCAGAATTTCAAACAAGAGTACAAGAAGTATGGGAGAAGAAGATACAAGGCACACAAATGTACAAACTGGTAGGAAAGCTGAACTGAACCAAAAGTGTACTGAAAAGATTGAACAAGGAAAGATTTCCAGATTTAGAAAAAAAGGGCTGAAACAATAATGGTAAACTTGACAGAATGCCAAGAAAAGATCCAAAAAGATCCTAGAAATGTTGAGTTAATTGAAGAGGAAACCAGATTGATGAAAGAAAGCAGCAAATGGAAGACTGCTAAAGAGCAATTTCTGAGACAGAAAAGTAAGATACAATGGGTGAGGCAGGGGGATCAAAACACAAAATACTTCCATAGTGTGATAAAAACCAAAAGGAATGCTAACAGGATTTTCTCTATAAAAGATGCTGAAGGGAAGGAAACAACAGATGTTGAAGGGATAACAGATGCATTTATAAAATTCTACAAGAAGTTGTTGGGGGAAAGAAAAGAAGACATGCAACATGTGTGTAGCAATCTAGTAAGGAAAGGGCCAGTGGTTCAACAGGAGCAAAGAGAACAACTGGAAGCACCAGTTACAAAAAATGAAATCAAGGCAGCTTTGTGGTCAATTGTAGGAGACAAGTCCCCAGGACCTGATAGCTATGGATCTCAATTCTTTAAGGATTGTGGCCAGTGGTAAAGCAAGATGTCATTGAAAGTGTAATGGAGTTCTTTGACACTACAAAAATGCTCAGGATTATTAAGAGAACTACTCTAACTCTTATCCCAAAGAACAACCATGCAGCTGAAGTAGGGGACTATAGACCTATTGCATGTTGCAATACTATCTATAAGATAATATCAAAAGTGCTGTGTAACAGGCTAAAAGGTATATTGCCTTCAATAATAGCAGAGAACCAGAGTGCATTTGTGGAAGGCAGAAGTATAGTTCAAAATATCCTGATATGTTAAGACCTGGTGAAACTGTATAACAGGAAGAAATCAACAAGCAGCTGTTTGATTAAAATTGATCTAAAAAAAGCATATGACTCTGTGGAGTGGGGATTTGTGGAAGAAATGTTATATGCATTGAACTTTCCTTCCAAATTCATCAAATGGACTATGGTATGCATCTCAACAACCCAGTACTCGATTGCTTTAAATGGGTGACTATATGGATGTATTGAGGGGAGAAGGGGATTATGACAGGGAGATCCTATATCACCTCTTCTTTTTGTGATATGTTTGGAATATTTCACAAGAATTATGCAATGGGTAGCTACACTAAATGGATTTGCATTTCATATAAAGTGCAAAAGTTTGAAGTTAAATCATCTGTGCTTCGCAGATGATGTTTTGATGTTCTGTAAAAGGTGAGTATCAAAGAATAATGCTTGTGCTGAGAGGTTTGCAAACATTCTCTAATACATCTGGGCTGAGTACTAATGCTGAAAAGTCTAATGTATATAGTGCAAACATGGATAGACAATGTTTAGAAGGTATATATGAAATAACGGGGTACAAGCAGGGGACGTTGCCATCCAAATACTTAGGGGTTCCAATAGCTTCAAGGAAACTGAAAGCAGGAGATTGTGAAGTGTTGGTTGACAAACTCAGTACAAGAATCCATTCATGGGGATCGAAAAACTTGTCATATGCAGGAAGGGTCCAATTGATCAACTCTGTACTGATAAATATACATTCACACTAGGCAACAATATTCATCCTACCAAAGAAGGTACTTAAAGATATTACGGCGATATGTAGGAACTACTTATGGGCTGGGAAAGGCACGGCTAATAAGGTGCCACTGGTTGCTTGTTTGTAGACCAAAAAGAGAAGAAGGACTGGGAATTAGGGAGTGCATAATATGGAATGAAGCTGTTGTAGCTAAGTATGTATGGCACATCGCAAAGAAAGAAGACACTTTGTGGATTAAATGGATTAACCATATCTATCTGAAAGAAGACAACTAGTGGCAAATATAATCCCCCACAAGACAGCTGCTGGTACTGGAGGAGAATTTGTTCTATACGTGATATATATGCAGTAGGTTATATAGAAAATGGATCGCAAAAAAAGATAGGAAAATACACAATTAAGAGTAACTACCACTGGAGAAGAGGAAGGCTGGAACAATGGTCTTGGAGTAGAGGGGTGTGGAATAAAATGAATACTCCTAAACATAGCTTCATCTGCTGGCTTGCAATGCAAATGAAACTGCTGACAAAAGATAGAACATTGAGAATGAAAATTACTGAGGACAGTGATTGTATGCTATGTGAAGGAAAAACAGAATCAATCGACCACCTATTCTTTGAATGCACATTCTCTAAGATGTGCTTAGCTGAAGTGCTCAAATGGCTTAGGATGAATATTAAGAACACATAGGTGACATGGATATAGAGAAGGATGACAAGAATAGCAAAAGGGAAAATAGGAAGATCATTCACATAGGCAGTGTTGGCAACAGTCATTTATCACATATGGAAAGTCAGAAATGAAGCAGTTTGGTTGAAAAAAGTGCCAAGACCGTACAAGCTGTACTGGAGCAGATACAATATGCATGCAAATATAGATGTTTGAAAACTGTACAGAAGAAGAAGATCAAGAAAAAGATAAGCTGGATCGAGAAACTATATAGATAGATAGATATGAAATGTGTAGGAACATATAGATAGATTGGAATATAACTGAGGTATAGAAATGGCAGAAAGGATAGAGGAAAGAATGATGTGAAATCTGTATGTTTGGTTTGGGACGATTGAATAAAGATTTATTATCCACAAAAAAAAAATCATATATTTGGTGTAACTATAAAACTTTTAAAATTTATGATTTTAAACATGTCATGACATATATTTGGATATAAAAGCTTTTTATTAAAAAAATATTAAAATATGTCATTTTTTTTTAAATAGATTAATAAGAAAAATAGTATGAAAATGGGGTGACAGATATATTAATAGTCTATGGTTAAGTAATAAAAAGCTAATATGCCAAAAAAAAAAATCATGCATTTATGGACTTATTAATACTTTTCCACATTTTGTATAGTATTAAATAGCAAATATTTACCACGTATTTTAGTGTTTGTGCAGTACTATAGTCTCATGGCCAGATAACCAGATCCTTATTCGTATTTGGATTTGAAAACAGAGAACATAGTTATATAAAGTTAATTTCTAAATGAGTCTTAATTTCTGAAAATCAAATGAACACGAAAAACAGAAAATAAAATGAAGTGCTCTCTTCGAACCCATAATTCATTTGTATTTTGCCGTGCTGACATATTTAACGTGTTTTGTTCTTAGCTATTTTTGTTGAACTTATCATATTTTGGTCTTTCTATGTTGTCTAGCTGTGCTAGGACCCATATTTTGTAATCTTTTTTGGCCTGTCTATTGATAAAAGAAGTTTGTTGGAATAGTAGCAGGAGTTGCGTACAAGTAGTCGTTGTAAATGTTTTCTTTCTTTATTGTTGAGTTTTGTCTCTTCGTTTGACCCTTTTTCCCCTCATTCGTAAAACATCAAGACGAGTCCTTCAATTTCCTAGCAATTTGATATCCCATCTGTTTCAAAAGTTTTACACTCACACAAATATTATGGCTTATTTAAGATCACATATCTCAAAAATCTTATATTTTGTATTAAAGTTGGTGCCAAATCAAATTAAAACAATCTTTTTATAACGGGGGAGGAAGTAGCTTTTTCTCATTCATAAGAAGTTGCTTGTCCTTCAAAATAGGGGAAGGGTGGGAGGGGCGTTGACAAATTCTTTTACTTTGACCAAATTTGCTAGTAGTTTGAAAGGGGAAGAATTCGCTCTTTTTAATCTTTACTTTTCCAGATTGAACGATGGTATCACCACAAGGTAAACAAACAATAATCCGTCATGTATTCTCCAGAAGGATTTGAAAACTACGTATTTATACATAATGAGACAACACTTCCCTATTTGGCATATTTGTATAAGTTCAAATTTGGTGACCATGGTAACGGACATGCAAGACAAGGGACAGGGTCGATCATGATATAACGGCTGAAAGTTGTTCTCACAAAGGCTGATGTCAAAAGCGGGCAGCCGAGATGAGAAAGTAACGGGAGCATAGGTTCATAAGTGGGCATACCTATTAGGGTTTTTGGGGAATATCCCTTATAAATAGGAAGAGATAGAGAACAAAAGAGGATCCTTCTTCTTCGGAACTTCGAGAAAGAAAATACATTGTAAGAGTTGACAAAAAAGAATATCCAAAAGTTGTCTTATTTGTTGGTAATATTATTGAAGCACACGTTGTTCCATCTTGATCCATAAATCTAGAGATTCCATATCCATCCCAACTTCATACTTTTCCACGTCGCAGACAGAGGAAATGGACATCCCAATCATATGATAGTTGGGTGACAGATCCCTTTTCATCACATTTATTGCCATTGCTTACATTTATTGCATATTTAAACCACCATATTTATTATCAATCATAATGTATCGAATCCATTATTTGATGCATCTGAACACAACTCATTTCATAAATCTTCTATTTTATCCGGTCTAGAAGTTATTAAGTTCAACTAAGATTCACCCCTTTAATTCATCATTAATTGATTTAGCTATTATTTGCTCGAATAATTTGGCGCCGTCTGTGGGGAGGTTTTAGTTGAAATTTTAGTTCCTTCTAGATCCAAAAAAAACCAGCCATCTTTTCTTCGTTTGCGCAAACTGACGATGACAGGAAAAGGAGATGCAAGACTGAAAGCAATAGCAGTCGTCACTACCAACATTTTGAACACCATCAACGAAGATGGTAGGGAAGATAACGAGAACATGATACCAAACGCTACGCCCAGGCGGAGTGCTTCACCTCCCCCTCATGAAAGCGTAACAGCTTCACGCAAAAGGGGAGCCTCCACGTCTACAGTTGAGGAAACATCACCAGTAGTGAAAAAATTACTAGAAGAGTGGCTGACAAGCACTTTAAACAACATACTCGATAAACCCATTCAAAGAGAGAGCAGAAACACCGCGCAAGCAGATATCACAACGATCACTGGCGAGCGGCCCGTCCCTCAAACAGGTAACACTTACACCACCGTTGATGCAGGTAATGATGCACTCGCAGCCATTCTGAAGAAAATGGAAAACAAAAATAAGGCACTTCGCGACCAGATGAGGGAGCATCAAGAAAAGGTCGATAAGATACCAGGCGCCCCAAAGTTACTAGCAAAATGAGACGTTGGTCGGTTCATCGAACAACCGTACATCAATGAAGCGGCTCCACATGCCATTCCCAAAAACTTCAAAATGCCACCATACCTAAAGATATACGACGGTACTATAGACCCCGAATATCACATCATTCATTATGTCACAACGGTGAAGGGCAACGACCTTTCGAAGGAGCAAGTACCATCAGTGTTACTGAAAAAGTTCGGCAAAACCTTAACGGGGAGGGGGATCCTTAACCTAGTATTCACAACTGTCGGCGCGGTCAATAACAACATTTGAGGAAATGGCCGACAAGTTCATCGCCGCCCATGTAGAGGCTAAAAAGGCGGAGGCCAGTATAAGTGATATATCCGCCATTAGACAATCACGTGGTGAGGGACATAAGGATTTCCTCCCCCGGTTTAACAGGGTAAAAATGAGCCTACCAAATGTATTAGGAGGGATGGCGGTATCATCTTTCCAGAACGGGTTGCACAGGAACGGGTCGAGAGCAACCAGAAAGTTGTTAAGCAGGCTCATGAAATACCCCCTTCACCACTTGGGAAGAGATCCACAATGCCTACTGTGCCGAGGTGAGAGCCGACGAGGATGACCTTAACAGTCCGACCCAATAGTTGACGTCAGTTCAAACGGAGTCGAGAAAAGATCGTCGTAACGGCAGTCGAAGAGATTAGTCAGGCCCTCGTCTCAACCGATAAAGACATCAACCCTACATTAGAACAGCCGTCCCACCGTCCCCTCGACATGCGGAAGGGCCATCCAGGCCACATACAAGGACTCAGCCGGTATGCCTCCACTCTTATATGCTCACAATTTTTGTGTTTCCCCTTCAGAAAAAGTGTACGCACTAGAGAAGCTTGGCACAAAGGTGAAATGGCCACAAAAGATGAAGTCCGACCTAAGTACCCGAAAGTCGAACATCCTCTACGAATTTCACCAGGAGCGGGGTCACAAAACTGAGGACTACATAGATCTACGGCAAAAGGTAGTAAACATGCTGAACCAAGGGCACCTGAGGGAACTGATGAGCGACCGTGGACGAGCCAACTTTGGTCGCGGACGTGAACAACACCAGGGGCCTCCAAAGCCACCCTCCCCCACCTGCACCATCCAAATGATCATTAGCGGAGGCGATGAAGTAGCAATCAACTATGTGAAGTTCACCACTACACACAAACTGAAGCGGTTGATCACTCACGAACGGTACGACGACCTCGAATACAATATCATTTTACGGTTTGACTTTCCCTCATTTCGATGCTCTTGTTATTACTTTACGTATTTCAGATACTGATGTGAAAAGAATAATGGTAGATGAGGTAAGCGGCGCATGTATTATCCACCCTTGAGTCCTCACACATATGAGACTCGAAGACAAGATAGTACAGCGTTGCATAACACTAACAGGTTTTAACAATACAGTTGAACGGACCTTTGGGGAGATAATGCTACCCGTTCTGGCCGAGGGCGTCACCCTAGAAACAATGTTCCATGTCATGAACCAAGACACAACTTACAATGCCATCATAGGGCGGCCATGGATACACGCCATGAGAGCTATACCGTCAAGCCTATATCAAGTAATCAAGTTCCCTAATCCATGGGGGATATTCAACATCTGAGGCGAACAACGCACCGCCTAAGAATGCTATCGTATCGCCCATGATTTCATATACACCCAACAACTAAAGGTAACAGACTCAGAAGCATAACAATTACCGAAGTCAGGGACCGGACTCGACGTACAAATAGACGTCATCACGGACTTCGACATCATGGAAGCCGCTGAGTCAATGGTAGAAGACCTCGATCCCGTCCAACTAAATAGTAGAAACATCTACAAAAAGGCTTACATCGGACACTAACTCTCAGAACCAGGTAAATTTCACATGTTTTAATTGACAACGCTGATTTGTTTGCCTTCTCCCATGCAGATATGTCAGGCATCCCCAAAGACGTTGCCACTCACAAGATGAATGTCGACCCACTCTATCCACCAGTGTGGAAAATAAGAAGAAAATTCAATGTCGCAATCAACGAGGCCATCAATGATGAAGTAGATAAGCTGCTCGCCAATAGTTCTATCAAAATACCCCTAATGGGTCACCAATGTGGTCATGGTAAAAAAGAAAAACAGGAAATGGCGGATGTGCGTAGATTTCATATACCTAAACAAGGCATGCCCAAAAGACTCCTTTCTCTTGCCTCACATCGACTAGCTCATCGACGCAACAATAGGGCACGAATTTCTAAGCTTCTTGGACGCCAACTCGAGTTACAATCAAATCCTCATGGAGGAGGAGGACCAGGAGAAAACTACTTTCATCACCCATCAGGGAACGTACTGTTACAGAGTCATGCCATTCGGGTTGAAGAATGCAAGGGCAACATACCAAAGGTTGGCCACCAAGATGTTAAAAGACCAACTCGGCAAGACAATGGAAGTCTACATCAATGACATGTTAGTCAAATCAAAAAGGAAAGAAGACCACATCAACCACTTAAAAGACGCCTTCGGAATATTAAGGCAGTACGGTATGAAACTAAACCCCGAAAAATGTGCCTTCGGTGTAACCTCAGGAAAATTTCTTGATTTCTTGGTATCATAAAGAGGCATCGAAGTCAATCCAGAACAAATCAAAGCCATTAAAGGGATACCTAAAGTGCTAACCAGCAAGAAACATGTGTAAAAACTGACTAGCCATATAGCCGCCCTGTCGAGATTCATCTCACGGTCATCCGACAGATGCCACAAATTCTTCAACATGCTGAAAAAAGACAATGGGCTCCAGTGGAATTCAGAATGCATCGATGCCCTAAGGGAACTAAAGGCATACTTGTCCTCGTCCCCACTGCTCGCCAAAGCAGAACCTGGCGAACGCCTCCTAATATACCTAGCCGTCTCAGAGGTCACGGCAAGCGCAGCGTTGGTCTACGAAAACAAAGGTACGCAATCTCCAATTTATTATATTAGCAAAACCCTGGTCGACGCCGAAACGAGGTACCCCCACCTCGAGAAATTGTCATTACCATTGGTTATTGCTTTCAGGAAAGCTTAGAACCTATTTTCAGTGCCATCCCATATTGGTGGTGACAACATTCCCCTTGCGGCTATCGGGAAGACTGGTCAAGTGGGCCATAGAATTGAGCAAGCACAATATAACATATCAGCCACGAACAATGATAAAATCGCAGGTAATCGCTGACTTTGTCACTGATTTTCGTGCCAAAATAATGCTTGAGGTCGAGCAGGAAGCTTCCCATACTCCGCCTGGGCAACCCAACCTCTGGGTCCAATACACCGACGATGCATCCAACGCATCAGGATCTAGACTGAGACTCGTACTCGAGGTCCCAACAAGCGAAATTATCGGCCAATCCATACGGTTCCCCAATATGACTAACAATGAAGCTGAGTATGAGGCCGTAATTGCAGGATTAAAGCTAGCTCTCAAATATAGCGTACGACGAGTCCTTCTCAGATGCGACTCACAAAGCGTTGTCAACCAAGTTACAAGGGATTTCCAAATCAAAGAGCAGAGGTTACAAAAGTACCAAGCAGAAATTCATAAACTACTGTCGGAATTCGATGAATGTCGACTCGACCATATACCTCGAGTGCAAAACATCGAGGCAGATAGCCTCCCCAAATTAGCAACAACCACAAAAAATATAGCTAAAGAGGACATGGTTACCGTCCTCCACTCGTCAATAGACCAACTTGAGGTACACTCTATAAATTTGACTTGGGAATGGTACAACTGCATCATGACATATTTTTCAGGAGGGAGTACTCCCGCAATACAAAAAGGAAGCTAAAAAGCTTCGAATGCAGGCAACCAGGTACATCATCACAAATCACGACCTGTACAAGAGAACATTTGGGGGCATCTTGGCAAAATGCTTAGGGCTGAATCAAACAAGGCCCGTGCTCGAAGAAGTACACGGAGGTCACTGTGGTGCCCATACAGGCAACCAAGCCCTCGTCAGATGCCTCATTCGGGTAGGATATTACTGGTCCACTATGAAAAAGAAAGCTACAGATTATGTCAAGAGGTGCGAGTAGTGCCAAAAGTACGCACCTATGATATATCAAGCAGGAGAACACCTCAACTCTGTCACTTCGCCATGGGCGTTCATCAAGTAGGGAATGGACATCGTCGGACCCCTCCTAGTGGGGCAAGGTAAGATACGTTTTCTTTTGGTTTTAACTGACTACTTTTCCAAATGGGTGGAAGCAGGTGAGTTCACCCAAATACACGAACAAGAAGTCATCACATTCATATGGAGGAACATCACATGCCGTTTCAGCATCCCTAAAAAAATTAGCTATGACAATGGGCCCTAATTCACCGGGAAAAAGACCACTGAGTTCTTCGAAAAATGGTACATCAAGCGAATACTCTCGACGCCATATCATCCCGCCGATAACGGTCAAGCCGAATCCTCCAACAAAATAATATTAAACATCTTAAAGAAAAAACTCGAGGACGCCAAAGGGTTATGGCCAGAATTGCTACCAGAAGTACTATGGACCTACCGCACCATGCCAAAAACGAGCATAGGTGAAACACCATATTCACTAGTCTACGGGACTGATGCCATGATACATGTCGAGGTCGGGGATCCTAGCTTGAGATACTCCAATGAAAGCGGACAAAACAACAATGAGAATAGGAAACAAGACCTCGACGAGGCAGAAGAACGAAGAGACATGACTTACGTAAGAATGGTAGCACAAAAACAACAAGCAAAAAATTACTACAAAAAAATCCAAAATACGACAGCTTAAAGTCGGAGACAGTAGCAAGCAAAGGAGCATTCCAACTAGAAACAATGGAAGTAAAACTACTATAAAACAATTGGAATGTCGCCCACCTCAAATACTTCAACTTCTGAAAAAGGACGCCCCTCTAGTTGTACTCTTTTTTTCCTCACCCGGGTTTTGTCCCAATTGGGTTTTCTAGGGAAGGTTTTTAACAAGACGACAAAGGGGACGTCTCAAAGTTCAAGTATGATTCATCGCCCGACCTGCCAACTGCTTCTCCAAGCCGAATGATGAAGAGACTAGATACATGGAAACTTCTCCAATATATGTATGAAGCAGACGTATAGTATTCTCTAGTGAATAAATTAAACCAGCATTTTGTACTCTCCACCAAGATATTCTCCAATGAATGAAATAAAGCAACATTTTACTCTTCACTGTCTCTTTTGTTTTCGCATCTAACATTCGACCTCGCTCGAATTACTTATTATTCAACCTCGCTCGAATTACTTAATATTCGACCTCGCTCGAATTACTTAACGTTCTACCTCGCTCGAATTACTTAACGTTCGACCTCACTCGAATTATTTAAGGTACGACCTCGCTCGAATTACTTAACGTTCGACCTCGCTAAAATTACTTAACGTCTGACATCGTTCGAATTACTTAACATTCGACCTCGCTCGAATTACATAACCTTCGACCTCGCTCGAATTACTTAACCTTCGACCTCACTCGAATTACTTAACGCGACACCTCGTTCGAATTACTTAACATTCGACCTCACTCGAATTGCTTTACACTCCACCTTACTCGAGTTACTTTAAGATCTGCGATCAACTATGCCATAACATGACACACAAGCAGCCGAAAAGCCAAGGACTTCACCGCACAACAAACAAAAATGACAATTCAGAGATACACAACAAAAATGTAATCATTCCATTACAACTGTTATATCACAAAACTTTTTACAAAAGGGCCCGAAAATGCCCTCACAAAAATAGCAAGGCAAAATAAAAAAAAATACAACAGCCCTACGCCGCGTTATCCCCTTCGGCATACTCCTCATTGTAAGCACGTGATTTTTGCTTTACGGACATTCGCTCCAAAAGAAAATAAAAATAGTGACAAATGGCTTCGTTGTACAATTGTTCGAGTTTTCATGTGTTGTTAGTCACTTGTGGATCTGTCCATTCTTTTTTTTGCATTTAATCATTAACAAACAAAATACAAAATATATGTATTAGGATGGTTAAACCATAATTCGGTCAGTAAAAGAAAATTCAAAAAATATATATGTGCACCGTTCGCCCTAGGCTCTTAGCTAACCTACGTAAATATTTTTGTGATAATTGTGTTAAAATGTTGCATTGTTGTTTAATTCCGTTACCTTATTATTTGTTATTTTTATTTTGTTTAAAAGAAAAGAAAAAATAATAAGAAAGAAAACAAAAGCAAAAGAGTAGGGAAAATCGGTTTGGGCCAAGAAATGAAACAAAATAGGCCCAAGACCAGGACACAGATCCAGTCCAAACACAGGCTGCCCGGACACGTCCCAAACGACGTCGTATCAGCGCCTCAATCTGAGCCGTTGATTCATGGCAATCAAACGGTCCAATACAGCCCCTGCTAAGTCGAAACGACGTCGTTTCAGGCAAGTTAATCTGGGCCGTTCATTCCCATTGATCCAACGGATCCAGGCCTTCCTCTAAACCCGTCAACATGACCCGATCCAATCCCCTACCCGGTCATAACCCACTATCATCTCCCGAACGACGTCGTCCCTCCTCAATGGTTAGATCCTGGCCCTTGATCTCAATTGATCCAATGGCCAGGATCTAAACCCTCAATACATATATAAACCTAACCCCCTTACCCCACGCCCCAAGCCACACCCCCCCCTCGGCCACTATTCACCATCTTCCCCAGGCTCCCTTTCCTCTCAAACCCTAGCAGCCTAGGTTTCCCACCATAAGCCTGGCAACCACAGTTCCGATGACCACCAAAATAACACCCCCGATGCACCCGACCATCCTGAACACGAATCCACTAACCACAAGCCTCGAATCACTTCCGTTCGTCTCGAATCTTCGTTTGAAGATTTGAGTCGAACCTGGACCTATGCCAAACCACCCCATCTTCATGCTAGACACTCTCCTGACCTTCCTCGTGACCAAACCAAGCTTGGTTTGGTCCGAATCCACCCACAACTCCCAAAAATCCAGATCTGGAAATCCAGACTTCTGAAGCACATGCACCTGGGGAACCCGGCCAGTTTTGACATAGGTTTGAGGTCTAATAGACCTTAACCAAGGTGTTCTCATGTGAGAACACCCTGATTAAGGTTTGTTCGGCCTCAAAGGTTCGAAGTCGAGTTTGATTTGGGTCTGTTTGGTTTAAACATTTTGGTAAGTTTTCCGTTCTTTTGTTTTATTTCCAAATAAGTTGTCAGCATATCTCTTTGTGTTTGTTTGTTATTTTGTTACTTCTTCCAGATTTCTTTCATCTCTGTTAAAGACCCTTTATTTGGTCGATTGTCTTCTGTTTGTTCTGAATACACTCTGTGATAAACATGATCGTCAGTTAGATTAATCGTCAAAGGAACTAATTCATATAGGCCCAGTAATTTAATAAAAGTTGTCTGATACCCTTTAGGTCCCCGAACGTGTTGTTTATATGAGCGACTGATTATTACCTGCTATAATTAGTATAGTCGACTCGATAAATGTCGTCGATTAGTTTTCTATAACTAATGGATCGAAGGAGCTAGGAGTTTCACATAACTAATTAAACTCGGACACTGGCTGGATGACCTAGTAATGTTTGAAATGGTCTGTTGGCATTATAAAAATGACTAAAAGGGTTCAGTCTAGGCAGTCCTGAGTTCGAGTTTTCATCAGTGCAAAAATGCCCTAATGCTGCAATAGGCAGGGGCAGTAATAATCAAGGTTAACGGGGGTATTCTGGGGTGTTTAAAAAGAACAGAAGTAATTAGTTTAAGTGAGCTGACAAAAAGGGTACTAACTTAGGATTAAACTAATACCAATGGGGGAACAAGACACAAGGGTATGGGGGCTCAAAATGAATAAACAAATGAGCCCATAATTCTGGATTAAACAAAACCAGGCGTGGGGAATAAAGGGAGCTGACACCAAGCATGCTGAGCATGGGCTTAAAAGAGTATGGGCATTCTGCCAATTGGCAGGCAGGGCAGCTCAGCTGTAATGGTGCATTTGGCCTATAAATAGGCCATTTGATAACTAAAACAGGGGCTGAAGTTTAAGGGTCTTAGGCTGGACATTTTTGAGTCTGGAGAGAAAGAAAAAAAAAAACAAAAAGAAAATTTCAGAATATTGTAACAAAACACTGTCTGAAAACTGCTTAGGAGTTCAAGTTAGCCAAGCTGTCTTTGCTAATTGTTGTTGGTTATTTGCCGAGCTGTTTGTGATTGTTGAACTGCTGGTGCTGTTATATTGAATACTCTGGTTTTCTGTTGGTTCATCATTCTGTTCCTGGGACTGCTTGTTTGTTGCTCGACCACTTGTGAGCTTCATCATTGTGGCTGGTTGTTGTTGCTGTGTTGTTGGTGTTATCTGCTGTTGCTGTATTCACTGCATATTGCTTAGCTGATCATTCCTTTCTTCTTTGTCCTCCTTACCAGGTACACAATCGATACCACTAATGTAACTGAGAGTTTGAACATAAATGCAAAAGAGAGGACCTGCAGATTGTTTATATACACGTGGACTGTTGTGTTAAATGTCATGTAGTATATAGTAGTTACATTTTTGTTTGGATAATAGAAGTAGCCTACATGCTTAGTGTATCAATGCAGGTTAATGCATGCTAGTCATGTATGTGTGCTGTTAGGTGAAAAAAAACATTCCCAGTGTAATAAGTTGTACCTTTAGACTTAGTCTGAGGGTGTAATATATTCTCTAATGTAAGCCAAATAGGAAAACTATCCACTTTAGTTAAAATTCTTTCTCCTTTTGCCAGATTGTCCCATATAAATTGATAAACTCATTTCACAGAACAAAGAATCAGTCCTAGGCCTCAATCTCATGAAGGCCGAGCCCAAATCGAAACAAATCAGTTAGGCCCATATCGAAAAAGGGGGCCTAAGTCTGGCCATCTCGCATGAGCTAGGTTTGGGCCCATAATTTTCGGCTAGTTATCCATAATCGCAGTCACATTTTATTATTCTGTAAAAGCATTTTAAATCCTGTTATAAGTAAACTCGCAATCATGTAATTAATTAGGACTGTCTACCGTTTTCAATTGATAGAGACGAACACGACAAGAAACGTAGTTGCTATAGGATATCCTTTTAAAATAAGAACGAGATGAGCCTCGATGAAAATAAACAAAACACGCAGATGCGGGGCCCTTGTTAAATGTAAATCATTGAAGCATTTAGTTTCCCGGACGGGTTGTTTAGCAAATCTCACAACCTTCCTAAAATGACAACACGTTAGTCTCTTTAGGATACGCTTTAATAAACTTTACCTTCTTAAACTCGGGTGCACATTTATGTGACCCAAATCCAAATCTCGACGGATTCGAAATGCCTCTCTAATCACGGGTACATTGACTGTGACGTGGTTCGAGATGCATGTCCATGACGTTGCAAATTCATTAGAAATAAAGAACGAGGTGAGCCTCGCCAAATAAAAATACAAATTGCGGGGCCCTCAATAAATATTGCTTTAAAAATTGTTTAGGCTTCGGGATGGACCGTTTAGTAAAATTCCACGGTCCTACCCAAAATAAATACGCTAGTCGCTTTAGGCGCGCCTTTAATAATTTAATTTCCTTAAACTCGGGTGCACATTGATGTGACCCAAATCCAAATCTCAACGGAGTCAAAGTGTGTCGACGACCACGGGTACATTGATTGTAACGCGGTTCGAGATACATTTTCACAACGTTGCAATTCTTGATAAAAACAGTAAATGATAAAAGCGGTTAAAAGTTAAATTTTGCACATAAGTTCACACTTGTATAAAATCAGATAATCAAGCCGAATATAACAGTTGAGCGACCGTGCTAGAACCACGGAACTCGGGAATGCCTAACACCTTCTCCCGGGTTAACAGAATTCCTTATCCGGATTTCTGGTACGCAGACCATAATATAGAGTCATTCTTTTCCTCGATTCGGGATTAAAATTGGTGACTTGGGACACCCTAAATCTCCCAAGTGGCGACTCTGAATAATTAAACCAATCCCGTTTCGATTGTCCTTTAATTGGAAAAAACTCCCCTGCGCCCCCGCGGGCGCGTAAAAAGGAGGTGTGACAGCTCTGGCGACTCTGCTGGGGATCTGTAACCCAGAACCACTGGTTCAGGGTTAAGAATTCGAGCTTAAAATAATTGTTATTATTTGGCTTTATTTATTATCTGGTTTTTTACGTGTTTGAGCCTAATGTGCTAAATGCTGCTTTTACTGCTTTGATATTATTTGGACTGTATATATAAACTGTGCCGAAACCCTTCTCTTCTTACCTCCGGGGAGAAGCTCGCTGGTCGAGACTCCCTATTCTGTTAGTGTCAATACCCGAAATAAGAAAGAGGACGGATAAGTTACGAAGCCGGACGGCCTTTTGGTTCCCGGTAAGTTGCCCCTCCTCGGCCCGAGTTGTCTGCTCGGGTACACTGTCTAGAACACTGACCCAGGTTTTGAACATAGAATAACGTGACTTCATGCCGGATCCCTAGTAGGAGCGCTTATTTGCATCATGTTGCATATGACTTAGGGGACTCAACACAGGGGTTGGGTCCGTCTAGGACTAGCAACCTGGTATGAAAGGACCATCCTAATGCATCCCATTTGTTTTCCGTGCATCTATTTGTCTCAAGCCCGCATGCTGACCAGTGTTTGAATAATGGAAATCGAAAAAAAAGGGGAAGGAATAGCGGTTAAGGAGTTAATTGTTTATTTTTGAAAAAAAAAAAAAGCCAATGCCAAAATACAGTCAAAACTCTGCTGAAATTTTGAGAAAATGAAAGGAAAATGTCTTATTAGTTTTATTTTAATTAATTGCAAAGGAAAAATAGAAAAGAAGAAAAAAGGGGTCGTCGTTCTACTTTTATATACTTTTAAATATATATATATATGGTTTGTCCTGTCGCAAAAATGAAGATGGAAAAGAGTCTTATTTTTGATATATATATATATCTCTACATATATATATACAAATATAAAAATACGCCTTTATTTGTGGCAAAATTACTGGTTTTGCCAAAAGTCATGAAAGTAATAAATGTGCAGGGTTTTTCATAAAGTTTTATAAAAGTAGACGTCTAAATAAAGTTTTATTATTTTTTTTTATTATTTTTTTTATTATTCACTTAGGCATAATCACCCCAATAAATGTGCAGGATGAGCACGGTACAAAACGAACCCTTTTCAATAATGACCAGGATCCCGTTTGAGTTGCGGTTATGGTGGAACGACTTAGGCAAAGAAGGGCAAGACAAAGTAAGGAAATATCTGAAAGGTCTCCCGGACCTACTAAACATTCAGCCTCGGGGTGATATCATCAGATCATTGGTCACTTGTTGGGATTCCGCACACAACGTGTTCCATTTTTCGGACTTCGAGCTCACCCCGACGTTGGAAGAAATAGCAGGGTACATCGGGATTGATGAAGCCCCTTTTAGATTCAAATACTTAATTGCACCTAGAGCTGTCACGGTACACAGGTTTCTGGATTTCCTAAAAATACCTCGGACATTCCACCATCCAGATCTTGCCAAAGGATTCTGCAGTCTCCACCTCATATATGCTAGATACGGTCACATGGGCGGGTTCAATAAGCCGGATTTCAAGCTATGCAGTAGAGGCAACCGACAAAAGTGGGACGAACACAGGCTAGTGGCTTTTATGACAGCCTTTCTGGGACTTATAGTGTTCCCTAGGAAAGATGGAAACATTGATCTAAGGATAGCCGGGGCTGTCAATACTTTGCTTACCCAAGATAAAAGTACTCTGGCGCCTATGATTATGGCTGACATTTTCCGGGCTCTCACTGCTTGTCGAGCCAGGGGCGACTTTTTCGAAGGATGTAACCTACTGTTGCAAATGTGGATGACCGATCATTTATGCCATCGCTCCTCACTTTTGGGTTATGGTTCGCCAGAAAAAACTTGTATTGGAGAATTCTACACGAGAATCAAAGGGCTCAATTTACCTAAGGGAGTCACATCATGGACCGCATTTCTCCGAACTCTCACTGCCAGCCAAGTCCAGTGGACGCTCGGATGGTCACCTATCGAGGAAATCATATACATGCCGGCAACCCGGCCTCACTTTCTGTTAATGGGACTGAAAAGTATCCAACCCTATGCACCATATCGGGTTTTGAGGCAACTTGGGAGGTACCAAGTGGTACCGAAAGATGAAGATTTGAGTACCCAAGTGATTGAAATCAGTCCGAACGGTCATTTCCCTGAAGAAGAAGTCCGCCAAATATGGAGTGAATGCCAACATCTGACAGCAAACACTTGTGTGATTAATACGGCACAAGGGGAAGTCGCCCCAGAATATCACGCTTGGTTTAGAGGTAGCCTGTCCTACGAAAGACCGGCTAAGAGGCCGCATCTCAAAGATTTCGTAGAATCATCCCAAGGGCAATGGAACTGGTTAGCAAAAGAGAAGGGTTATCGGGCAGAGATTGGCGATTTGAAGCTACAAATGGATAGTCTGAAATTCGATAATAGCGTACAAGTCGCGGCGGATCGAAGCGAAAAGAATAGATTGATCCAAGAGAACGAAGAGCTTAAGGCCCAAATCCAAAAATTGAGATTGTCTCTCGACGAGCAGCCCAGAAGTCGATCAGACCAGCGGTTGATAAAGGGTTTGAAAAGGGAGATCGCGGAATGGCGAGACAGGTTAGAAGAATCCGAAAAGGTCATGACAGAGTTCAAGGCACGGTGGGGAACAAGAGTAGATAAGCATCGCCGGTGTTTGAACCAATTGAAACGTGACCACGAGAAGACTGTGGCCAAAATAAAGAGGGAGATGGCTACACTCGAGTTTAAAGCAGTTAAGCAGGCCGGGGATTTCCAATCGGAGAGTAGATACTGTTACGACTTGTTGGCCCAAATGAAGGAAGAAGTGCGACAGCTGAGGGATCAGCATATACAGGACTCACAGGTATTCAAGACGTGCAGTGATCAGATAAGACACCTACTCATAGAGAAGAAAAAAACCAGAGACAAGATCAGGGCCATTGCCCATGCCATCATCAGAAGGTGTCGACGGTGTGAAAACATGACCTGTGTTACCGTTCTCCCAGTAGTGATGGGTTATGTCAAACAGACCATGCACGAGTTGGAGCAGCTCGAAAGGGATCTCGCACCTAGAACCGCGAAAAGGCCGAACGATGCCTCGCGAGTCCCTAAGTTGGAAAATTAACCTCTGGCCGAGTCTTGTTTTAGTTAAGCTTTGATGTTTTCCCATATGTTGTTTTCCATTTTTTCTTCAATCAAATAGGGTCAAAGAACCATGGAGTCTGTACTGTTGCTATGTTGTTTGAAGCAATGTGTAATAGCAAATTTTGATAATGAAATTAAGTGACTCCGGAAGAATTTCTATGTGTCTTTACTTTAAGGCAGAACTACGCCTGGTCTGATTCACGCGGGGACGTGATACGTAGGCAATCCCCATAAGATTCGACCGCTTTTTAAATAAAGAAAAGAAAATGTAAATAAAATAAAAACGCGGGGTTTCGCATAATACTCTAAAAAAGAGACGAATGAACAAACCGGGATGACGCATGTGGTTTGAAGCAAAGCATGTAGAAACGGTCAACTGCCTAGGTGCATTGCATCCTCTATGTGCTATGATCAAATCTGTTAAGCTCTAACACTAACAAAGTTTGTTGTTGTCTGATACCAGACAGTTAGTTGTTAAAGAATTCTGGCAACACATTCATACCAAACCAGATCCAAAGGACCGGTAGCAACAAGCATGACCACTTCTGAGAATAGTAATGAGGAAGAAAGGCCGATGAGCCAGTTGCTAAAAGAGGCAATGGAAAAGATTGAGAGGATGGGACTGGAGATGCATGCCATGCAGCTAGCCCTGGCCAAAACGCAAAAGAGCCCTGAGACACTGGGACACGTACCGGAGTACCCTCACTCTGGCCCTTCCACAAGCCGCCCAAACCCCCTCTATCATCAAGAGAGAAGCCCTCATGATTCCCAAGCTCCACCACCCCACCAACCTCTCCCAACATCCAATATTCCCATTTTTGTGGGACCTGCATCAGCCCCTTTGCAGCGAACGACCAGTGAGCCATTGTTTCAGGCTCACGATACACAGTACTATCCCCCTGAGCCTACATTCCACGCACCGGAACCACAGGTTTACAATCCCCATTTGGAAGTACCGGCAGAGGTTGAGAAGCCTGTTAAGGCCCCAGAACAGGATGAAGTGTTAAGAAAGTTCAAAAGCCTGGAGCAATCCTTCAGAAACTTGCACGGGCTGGGCAATCAAGTCAGCGTGGCATACAAAGATCTGTGCCCTTTCCCAGATGTCCAACTCCCGGCTGGGTTCAAGATGCCCAAGTTTGATTTATATGAAGGGCACGGTGATCCCATGGCACATTTGCGGGGGTTCTGTAGCAAAATGAGAGGGGCAGGAGGCAAGGATGAGCTTTTGATAGCTTACTTCGGCCAAAGTCTGAGCGGATCTGCGCTGGAATGGTATACCAGGCAGGATTTCAGCAGGTGGTACACGTGGGATGATCTGGCACAGGCTTTTGCAGGTCATTTCCAGTACAATCTAGAGATAGTCCCTGACCGTCTCACGTTATTGAGGACTGGGAAGAAACCCGGGGAAAGTTTTCGCGAGTTCGGGTTCCGTTGGAGAGAACAAGCAGCTAGGGTCGATCCTCCCATGAGAGAGGGAGAAATGGTAGACTACTTTTTGCAGACATTGGATCCAACCTACTTTGGTCACTTGGTGACAACGGTTGGAAAATCTTTCAACGAGGTAGTCAAAATAGGGGTCATGATAGAAGAAGGTTTGAGGTCGGACAAGATCTTAAACTATTCGGCACTTAAGGCCACGACCCAGGCTATTCAAAGCGGCACGGGAGGTGCGCTAAGAAGAAAGAAAGAAGAGGTTGCCACGATCGAGGCAGGCAGTTGGTCCAGGGCTGGCAGGCCACACTACAACCAACCCAGGCCTCACAGGTCAAACTATCCATACAACCCACCACAAAATTTCTATCCACCTCGAGAACCACATTGTTCCGTACACCAAGCCCAGGTATACACTCAGCCTCCGGTTCGCCCACAATGGCGCGCACCGGCTCCCCAGAACATATATGCACCACCACAAAACACTTACCCTCCACCAAGGGCATATAGAAATCCTTCAGGGGCAGGTTTCCGGGGAAATCCAGATGCCAGAAATGACAGGTTGCGGAAGCAAAGAACCTTCACCGAACTGGGAGAAACCTACACCGCTGTGTTCCACAAGCTGCGGCAATTGGGTTTGGTTAGTCCCGTCCATACTCGGGAACCAAATCCCCCGCCTCAGAATTTGGATCGTTCAATCAGTTGTGAATACTGTTCAGGGATGCTCGGGCACGATACCGAGAAGTGTTGGAAGTTAAGGCATGCCATACAGGATCTTATTGACACCAATAAGATCGAGGTCCAGACACCGGAGACTCCTAACATCAACCAAAATCCACTGCCAGCGCACCACGAAGCTCACATGATTGAGTTGGTATGTGAGGGAGGTGAATTAAGAAAACCCTCACAAACAGTGATGATGATCCAAGCTGCCCCAAAAGAAGTCTTAACCAGGGGAGGAACAAATGCACAGTCGCAGGGAGAAGGTGTCAAGCCGGTAGTATTATGGGGGAAGAACCCGTCCGTCATAGCAAGCAAACCCGAGCCAAGCAAGTTGGTAATACCAGGGATCCTGCCCACACCGGCGGTCGTGTTGATAGGGGTATGTAGAGAACGGGTAACCATAAAGCCGGTGGTCCAACTGCCAATGCTTGACAGCAGGGCTGTCCCCTGGAAATATGAAAAAGCAGTGGTAACGTACCAAGGAAAACAGGTGGAAGAAGTCAGTTGTGAAGCGCAAGGGCTGACTCGATCAGGTCGATGTTTTGCTCCGATGGAGTTAAGGAAAACCAACCCAGTGGCAACCAAGAAGCCAGTGTCAGAAGAAGAGGCCGAAGACTTCCTGAGGAAGATGAAAGTGCAAGACTATTCTGTGGTTGAGCAGCTGAGAAAAACACCTGCCCAGATCTCACTATTGTCATTACTCCTCCATTCCGAGGAACATCGCCGAGCCCTGTTAAAAATATTGAACGAGGCCCATGTACCCAGTGAGATTTCTGTAAACCACCTGGAAACCATTGCCAGCAAGATTTTCGAGGTGAACAGAGTGACATTCTCAGATGATGACCTGCCGGTGGAAGGTACAGAGCACAACAAAGCTCTATACCTAGCTGTCAAATGTGAAGACTCGGTGGTAACCCGAGTATTAGTGGATAACGGCTCAAGCGCCAATATTTGTCCATTATCCACCCTGGACCAGTTAAAGATTGACCATGGAAGAATCCGGGAGAATAGCATCTGTGTCCGAGGGTTTGACGGAAACGGAACAGCCACTGTGGGGGATGTTGTACTTGAACTAACCATTGGCCCGGTCCTGTTTACCATGGAATTCCAGGTATTGGACGCCACGGTATCTTACAATTTGCTGTTAGGACGACCTTGGATTCATGCAGCTAAAGCGGTGCCTTCCACCCTACATCAGGCAGTGAAGTTCGAGTGGGAAAGACAAGAGGTCGTGTTGCACGGTGAGGATACAACATGCACCATGGGCGGAACCATTGTGCCTTTCATAGAGACCACTGATGACAAGGGTCCTTGGGTCTACCAGATTCTCGATACAGGGTCGGCCAACAAAATCTCTGAAGGAGAAATCATCCCGCACCCTAGGGTAGCTGCCGCGACAGTCATGATGGTATCGGAGATGCTGGGTAATGGGTTTGTGCCGGGAAAAGGCCTGGGAGTTGAACTTCAAGGGATAGTCCAACCTGTCTCCCTTCCTAAGAATCTGGAAACTTTCGGGTTGGGGTTCAAACCAACCCCAGCAGACAGGAAGCAAGCGCGAAAAATGAAGAAGAGGGTCTGGTTTCTGCCTAAACCAGTACCACGACTCTCGAGGTCTTTTGTTAAAGCTAGTGCCAAGGGGTCAGCGATCCCAAAGATTCAAGGACCTTTGATCGGCATAAATGAAGACCTGAATCAGAGTTTTGAGAGACTATTCGCGGATGTCAGTATGGTGGAAGCTGGAGAGGGTTCCAGCAGGGCAGAGATACAATTTGTGGGGCCTGAGGCCAAGACCAACAATTGGACGGTTACTCCTCTTCCTGTCCGAGGGGAGTCTTGGTAGTAGGCTTTGATTAATGTTTTGTTTGTTTGTTTGTTTGATCGGATTATTCAAGGGTGTAATCCCAATTTTACTTTCGTTTTGTAAAAGTGTGAACCCTTTTTATCCTGCAAATTTAATAAAGTTCTTTTCTTTTGTCCCATTTTAATTTCTGGTTTTGTTCTTTTTCTTTCTGAACAGTTCTCTTTTTACTGGTCCTAATGACATGGCATGCACAGCGGATCTTCGACCTAGTCTAATAAATCAATCTGAATCTGACTCAACAATGCAAGAGGTCGTTTGTGATAATGAATCCGAATGTGACGAAGGAGAAGCCTTCGAAGAAATAAATCGAGAACTGTGCCAATTTGAAGAGAAACCCAAGCCTAACCTAAATGACACTGAGGCTGTGAACCTAGGAGACGCTGATATCATCCAAGAGACCAAAATTAGCATCCACATTGAGCCAAATGTCAAAGCAGAATTGATCGAAACTCTCAGGGAATTCAAAGATGTTTTTGCATGGTCATATGATGATATGCCTGGATTGAGCACCAATTTAGTGGTTCACAAATTGCCCACTGACCCGGCATGCCCTCCGGTCAAGCAAAAACTAAGGAAATTTAAAACAGAAATGAGTGTAAAGATCAAAGAAGAAGTGATCAAGCAATTACAATCGAAGGTCATTCGGGTCACTCGGTATCCCGAATGGTTGGCCAATGTGGTACCAGTCCCAAAGAAGGATGGAAAAATCAGGGTGTGCGTCGACTACCGCAACCTCAACAAAGCAAGTCCCAAGGACAATTTCCCGTTACCCAACATTCATATCCTGATCGATAATTGCGCTGGGCGCGAGATCGGATCCTTTGTGGATTGCTATGCGGGTTATCATCAGATCCTAATGGATGAGGAGGATGCTGAGAAGACAGCATTTATTACGCCATGGGGAACCTACTGCTATCGGGTAATGCCGTTCGGTTTAAAGAACGCTGGGGCAACGTACATGCGAGCAATGACTGCTGTGTTTC
Organism: Nicotiana sylvestris; assembly: GCF_000393655.2. Classification (NCBI taxonomy): domain Eukaryota; kingdom Viridiplantae; phylum Streptophyta; class Magnoliopsida; order Solanales; family Solanaceae; genus Nicotiana; species Nicotiana sylvestris. Next base: position 99,826,157 of record NC_091067.1, read on the forward strand.
ATGACATGATACACAAAGAAATAGAGGTGTACGTCGATGATGTGATCATCAAATCTTGGCGTCAGGAGGACCATGTGGCAGACCTAAGGAGATTTTTCCAAAGACTCCGGAGGTATGATATCAAGCTTAACCCGGCCAAATGCGCATTCGGGGTTCCATCAGGAAAGTTGCTAGGATTCATCGTCAGTCGACGGGGGATTGAGTTAGACCCATCCAAAATTGAATCCATCCGAGATTTGCCACCGCCAAGGAACAAAACAGAGGTAATGAGTTTGCTGGGTAGACTCAATTACATCAGCAGGTTCATCGCTCAACTCACAGCAACTTGTGAGCCCATATTTCGGCTACTGAGAAAGGATGCTGCAGAAGGTTGGACGACAGAGTGTCAAGAGGCTTTCGACCAAATCAAAGGGTATCTGTCTAATCCACCCGTGTTGGTCCCGCCTAAGCCCGGGAAACCCCTAATCCTTTACCTGACAGTCTTGGAAAATTCATTTGGTTGTGTACTGGGGCAACATGATGACACAGGAAGGAAGGAGCAGGCCATCTACTATCTTAGCAAGAAATTCACAGTGCATGAGGTCAAGTACACTCAACTCGAGAAAACATGCTGCGCCCTGACTTGGGTAGCTCAGAAGTTGAAGCACTACCTGTCCTCATATACTACTTATCTCATATCCCGCTTGGACCCATTGAAGTATATCTTTCAGAAACCTATGCCCACGGGAAGGTTGGCAAAGTGGCAAATTCTGCTCACAGAGTTTGATATCATCTACGTAACAAGGACGGCCATGAAAGCCCAGGCACTAGCAGACCATTTGGCAGAGAATCCCGTTGACGAAAAATACGAGCCTTTAAGAACGTATTTTCCTGACGAAGAGGTGATGCATACAAATGAGTTGGAATTACCCGAGGAACCGGGTTGGAAGCTTTTCTTTGATGGAGCGGCAAATGCAAAAGGGGTGGGAATAGGGGCAGTACTCATCTCTGAAACAGGACGGCATTATCCTGTTACGGCCCAACTGCGCTTCTATTGCACTAACAATATGGCCGAATATGAGGCTTGCATTCTGGGTCTGCGCTTGGCTGCTGACATGGATGTCCAAGACGTCTTGGTCTTGGGAGACTCGGACCTCTTGGTACATCAAATTCAGGGTGAATGGGAAACACGAGATCTGAAGCTCATACCATACCGACAATGCTTGCATGATCTGAGCAAGCAATTTCGATCGGTGAAGTTCAAACACATCCCGAGAGTTCACAATGAGGTTGCAGATGCTTTAGCCACCTTAGCATCAATGCTGCACCACCCTGACAAAATGTATGTTGATCCTCTGCATATCCAAGTCCGTGATCAGCACGCCTACTGCAATACCATAGAAGAAGAAGCAGATGGCGAACCCTGGTTTCATGATATCAAGGAATATCTCAAAATGGGGATATATCCAGAACATGCCTCTGGAGACCAAAAAAGAGCCCTTCGGCGTTTGTCGAATGGTTTCTTCCTCAGTGGAGGAGTATTGTACAAAAGAACCCCGGATTTGGGGTTGTTGAGATGCATAGATGCCGGGCAGGCAACGACGGTTATGGCGGAAGTACATGCCGGAGTTTGTGGGCCACACATGAGCGGATATGTATTGGCAAGAAAGATCCTTCGAACAGGGTGTTATTGGCTAACCATGGAACACGACTGTATCACTTTCGTAAGGAAATGCCATAAGTGCCAGATACATGGAGATTTGATTCATTCTCCGCCAACAGAGTTACATACGATGTCAGCACCCTGGCCGTTTGTAGCATGGGGCATGGATGTCATTGGGCCCATCGAGCCAGCAGCGTCCAACGGTCATAGGTTCATTCTAGTGACCATTGATTACTTCACCAAATGGGTGGAGGCTAAAACCTTCAAATCGGTAACCAAGAAGGCGGTGGTGGACTTTGTTCACTCCCATATCATCTGCAGATTTGGGATCCCAAAAGTGATCATTACGGATAACGGCGCGAATCTTAATAGCAGCCTGATGAGAGAGGTGTGCCAACAATTCAAGATTACACACCGCAATTCCACCCCATATCGTCCCAAGGCGAATGGAGCAGTCGAAGCAGCCAATAAGAATATCAAGAAGATACTACGAAAAATGGTGGAAGGGTCCAGACAATGGCACGAGAAATTACCCTTTGCTTTGTTGGGGTACCGCACTACCGTCCGGACCTCCATAGGCACAACTCCTTATTTGTTGGTGTATGGAACTGAGGCCGTGATACCAACGGAGGTCGAAATTCCATCCCTCCGAATTGTCGCTGAAGCCGGGATTGATGATGATGAATGGGTAAAAGCTCGATTGGAACAGTTGAGCCTGATAGATGAGAAAAGATTGGCAGCAGTGTGCCATGGTCAACTGTATCAGAAGAGAATGGCAAGAGCATATAACAAGAAGGTGCGCCCCAGGAAGTTTGAGGTAGGGCAGCAGGTGTTAAAGAAGATCCTCCCACATCAGGTCGAAGCAAAAGGCAAATTCGCCCCAAATTGGCAAGGGCCTTATATCGTGACCAGAGTATTGTCCAACGGCGCTCTGTGTTTGACAGATATCGAAGGTAGATGTGTCGACATGGCTATCAATTCAGATGCAGTCAAGAGATATTATGCGTAATTTCTTTAATTATGGCAATTTTTGGTTTATTTGTTTGTATTTGGCATTTGATGGATAATGAGATGACGGAGGCAATTCTTTCTTCTATCCAAACACTGTTTAACCCTTGCTTCCCCCTTTGAGCCTTAAGTAATCCTTTCATACCCCTCTTTTGGAATCACTAATGGAAAGGACATGAAAAAAAAAAAAAAAAAAAAGAAAAGAAAAAGAAGAAGAAAAAGAAGATGAAATCATAAAGAAATACAAAACCGTGGGAACTACGTTTGACCTGATTCCTCAAAGAGGATACGTAGGCGCCTCACGGCTCGGTCATAGTATGCATCATAATAAATATAGGATGCATAATGTACATAGTATGCATAATAGACACAGCGTGCGTAATGCACGTAGCACAACATAAAAGTAAAAAATAAATAAATTCCCCAAGCAAGAAAACTGGGGCAGAAGTTATGTTTTAAGTTCCAACAAAGGTTTGATTCCAAAAGTTGTAGCACATCACCCTCCAAGTTGTTTTCATTAGCCTTCCTTCAATCCCACACCAAAACCAACATCGACATCCAAAAGACCTCCCGATCAATGTTCGAGAGATGCCAAATCCGGCAAATAAGGCCGAGAATGATACACCGATCCCCAGCAAAGAAAAGGATCGTAAGACTGGGAATGAGTTGATAGTCAAAAGAATCTCCAGAAGAGAGGATCATATCTACAACACCCCGATTCCTCGAAAAGAAATAAAATGAGAGAGTCTCATCGGTGAAAACCTTCACAGGCACCGAGAGGCGATGTAAGATGAGGGAAATGAAATGAGAGAGTCTTATTGGTGAAAACCTTCACAGGCACCATAAGGCGCCGGGAGATGAGAGAAAAGAGAGAGTCTCATTAGTGAAAACCCCTCGAAGGGCACTATGAGGCGACAAGATAGAGCAGCGAAACCTACCACATTCGCAACAAGATGAACATCCATTTATCATCCCCAGCAAGTCAGCCCGTCGGACAAATCAATTGATACAAATAGACTGGGTCGGGAATCTATGGTGCATGTCATGATCACGGGGACCAGTTGTGTCATCCAGATAAGTTCTTTTGATTGTCTCCTCCCACAAAAGATTGGTTCAGAAAGATTTTCTCTTTTCCATATCTTTATTTTCTTTTCCTAAAAAAGTGTTCTTTAAAGGATTTTTCAAAGCTTACTACCAGAAACCGAAGGGAAATTCACCCAATGCAGGGTAATACAAACAGTCTTAAAAGGCCGGCCCCAGGCGATGCAGGGACTGTGCTCGGAAATGTTGGAAGAAGTAAGCTCCAAAGGGAGTGGTTTCGGGAGTTAGAAGCAGACTCCCACATCATGTGTTTTAAAAGAAAGCAGAAAAGGGGATAAATTGAAAACCATATCCCCAGCAGGCTAGAGATCCCCAACAGGCAACTTTGCCTGCCAACCAATTATGGGGACAAAGAGCAAGAAAAGGGGAGAGAGAAAAATGGCTCGCCAGAAAGGCACCCTCTACCCCCACGATTAAAACTGACTAAAACCTTTTGTCTTTTGCAGGAGAGCAAAGAATTGATGACGGCAACAAGATGCAATGCCATGGAAGTTACCAAAAACCGGGGCAGAAAATTTTCTGCCGATTGTCGAAAATTTTCTCGGAAGAACGGGGAAACAATTGGAATACATTTAAGTTCTAGGTCGCCCACCAGTATAATGCGGGAATACTTTTAAGTTCTAGGTCGCCCACCAGTATAATGCGGGAATACTTTTAAGTTCTAGGTCGCCCACCAGTATAATGCGGGAATACATTTAAGTTCTAGGTCGCCCACCAGTATAATGCGGGAATACTTTTAAGTTCTAGGTCGCCCACCAGTATAATGCGGGAATACTTTTAAGTTCTAGGTCGCCCACCAGTATAATGCGGGAATACATTTAAGTTCTAGGTCGCCCACCAGTATAATGCGGGAATACTTTTAAGTTCTAGGTCGCCCACCAGTATAATGCGGGAATACTTTTAAGTTCTAGGTCGCCCACCAGTATAATGCGGGAATACTTTTAAGTTCTAGGTCGCCCACCAGTATAATGCGGGAATACGTTTAAGTTCTAGGTCGCCCACCAGTATAATGCGGGAATACGTTTAAGTTCTAGGTCGCCCACCAGTATAATGCGGGAATACTTTTAAGTTCTAGGTCGCCCACCAGTATAATGCGGGAATACATTTAAGTTCTAGGTCGCCCACCAGTATAATGCGGGAATACTTTTAAGTTCTAGGTCGCCCACCAGTATAATGCGGGAATACTTTTAAGTTCTAGGTCGCCCACCAGTATAATGCGGGAATACTTTTAAGTTCTAGGTCGCCCACCAGTATAATGCGGGAATACATTTAAGTTCTAGGTCGCCCACCAGTATAATGCGGGAATACTTTTAAGTTCTAGGTCGCCCACCAGTATAATGCGGGAATACTTTTTCTAGGTCGCCCACCAGTATAATGCGGGAATACTTTTAAGTTCTAGGTCGCCCACCAGTATAATGCGGGAATACATTTAAGTTCTAGGTCGCCCACCAGTATAATGCGGGAATACTTTTAAGTTCTAGGTCGCCCACCAGTATAATGCGGGAATACTTTTAAGTTCTAGGTCGCCCACCAGTATAATGCGGGAATACTTTTAAGTTCTAGGTCGCCCACCAGTATAATGCGGGAATACATTTAAGTTCTAGGTCGCCCACCAGTATAATGCGGGAATACTTTTAAGTTCTAGGTCGCCCACCAGTATAATGCGGGAATACTTTTAAGTTCTAGGTCGCCCACCAGTATAATGCGGGAATACATTTAAGTTCTAGGTCGCCCACCAGTATAATGCGGGAATACTTTTAAGTTCTAGGTCGCCCACCAGTATAATGCGGGAATACTTTTTCTAGGTCGCCCACCAGTATAACGCGGGAATACTTTTAAGTTCTAGGTCGCCCACCAGTATAATGCGGGAATACTTTTAAGTTCTAGGTCGCCCACCAGTATAATGCGGGAATACATTTAAGTTCTAGGTCGCCCACCAGTATAATGCGGGAATACTTTTAAGTTCTAGGTCGCCCACCAGTATAATGCGGGAATACTTTTTCTAGGTCGCCCACCAGTATAACGCGGGAATACATTTAAGTTCTAGGTCGCCCACCAGTATAATGCGGGAATACATTCAGCTCTAGATTTTGGAATCAGTCACCCCACCTGAAGACGGAAGGTTACGACAGAGATCCCCAAACGGGAAACAATAAAATCCTCAGCACCAAGAAGCAGACAACTGCAAAAGCAAGCGCACATTCAAAGGGAAGAAGGAACGCGTCTCAAAAGAGCAGTTTGGGAACGCTATGGCATGCCCAACATAACAATTCTGATGAAAAGCCATACCACTGAGGAAACCATTGAAAGATTTAAAGAAGAAAGTCGTATCCCCAGCGGGTCAAGCAAAGTGACGAAAACTGGCATTCAAACGTCAGCGAAGGATCAGCATCATCTCCAAGTTCACAAAATACAGGCGTCAGAGGAAAGCATTAGCCGACAAGAAAGCAAGACAACAAGAACAAGTGGGAGATAGATGAGACCTCATACTCTAGCTTAACTTCTTGTTTTTCCTTTTAGAGCAATGTAATAGGGAGATCGGTTGAGCAGTAGCATCCTACAGCAGCATGCAACAGCGCACAACAACAGCAAGCAATACAGTCACATGGTAGTCCCAGCTACCAAAATTTCCCGAACTACATTGACCTGATTCCTGTTCAGCCCAGGATATGTAGGAAACCTCCGAAGCAAAGGTTCGGTCAAATCTTTTTCAAAAATGCTTCACACGGAGTATTCGGACGGGCAAAAATCGCTCGCTTTATCTTTGCGCGAAAACCCTTCGTGTCTCCGTGCAAAGAGGGGCAGCTGTAAGCACGTGATTTTTGCTTTACGGACATTCGCTCCAAAAGAAAATAAAAATAGTGACAAATGGCTTCGTTGTACAATTGTTCGAGTTTTCATGTGTTGTTAGTCACTTGTGGATCTGTCCATTCTTTTTTTTTGCATTTAATCATTAACAAACAAAATACAAAATATATGTATTAGGATGGTTAAACCATAATTCGGTCAGTAAAAGAAAATTCAAAAAATATATATGTGCACCGTTCGCCCTAGGCTCTTAGCTAACCTACGTAAATATTTTTGTGATAATTGTGTTAAAATGTTGCATTGTTGTTTAATTCCGTTACCTTATTATTTGTTATTTTTATTTTGTTTAAAAGAAAAGAAAAAATAATAAGAAAGAAAACAAAAGCAAAAGAGTAGGGAAAATCGGTTTGGGCCAAGAAATGAAACAAAATAGGCCCAAGACCAGGACACAGATCCAGTCCAAACACAGGCTGCCCGGACACGTCCCAAACGACGTCGTATCAGCGCCTCAATCTGAGCCGTTGATTCATGGCAATCAAACGGTCCAATACAGCCCCTGCTAAGTCGAAACGACGTCGTTTCAGGCAAGTTAATCTGGGCCGTTCATTCCCATTGATCCAACGGATCCAGGCCTTCCTCTAAACCCGTCAACATGACCCGATCCAATCCCCTACCCGGTCATAACCCACTATCATCTCCCGAACGACGTCGTCCCTCCTCAATGGTTAGATCCTGGCCCTTGATCTCAATTGATCCAATGGCCAGGATCTAAACCCTCAATACATATATAAACCTAACCCCCTTACCCCACGCCCCAAGCCACACCCCCCCCTCGGCCACTATTCACCATCTTCCCCAGGCTCCCTTTCCTCTCAAACCCTAGCAGCCTAGGTTTCCCACCATAAGCCTGGCAACCACAGTTCCGATGACCACCAAAATAACACCCCCGATGCACCCGACCATCCTGAACACGAATCCACTAACCACAAGCCTCGAATCACTTCCGTTCGTCTCGAATCTTCGTTTGAAGATTTGAGTCGAACCTGGACCTATGCCAAACCACCCCATCTTCATGCTAGACACTCTCCTGACCTTCCTCGTGACCAAACCAAGCTTGGTTTGGTCCGAATCCACCCACAACTCCCAAAAATCCAGATCTGGAAATCCAGACTTCTGAAGCACATGCACCTGGGGAACCCGGCCAGTTTTGACATAGGTTTGAGGTCTAATAGACCTTAACCAAGGTGTTCTCATGTGAGAACACCCTGATTAAGGTTTGTTCGGCCTCAAAGGTTCGAAGTCGAGTTTGATTTGGGTCTGTTTGGTTTAAACATTTTGGTAAGTTTTCCGTTCTTTTGTTTTATTTCCAAATAAGTTGTCAGCATATCTCTTTGTGTTTGTTTGTTATTTTGTTACTTCTTCCAGATTTCTTTCATCTCTGTTAAAGACCCTTTATTTGGTCGATTGTCTTCTGTTTGTTCTGAATACACTCTGTGATAAACATGATCGTCAGTTAGATTAATCGTCAAAGGAACTAATTCATATAGGCCCAGTAATTTAATAAAAGTTGTCTGATACCCTTTAGGTCCCCGAACGTGTTGTTTATATGAGCGACTGATTATTACCTGCTATAATTAGTATAGTCGACTCGATAAATGTCGTCGATTAGTTTTCTATAACTAATGGATCGAAGGAGCTAGGAGTTTCACATAACTAATTAAACTCGGACACTGGCTGGATGACCTAGTAATGTTTGAAATGGTCTGTTGGCATTATAAAAATGACTAAAAGGGTTCAGTCTAGGCAGTCCTGAGTTCGAGTTTTCATCAGTGCAAAAATGCCCTAATGCTGCAATAGGCAGGGGCAGTAATAATCAAGGTTAACGGGGGTATTCTGGGGTGTTTAAAAAGAACAGAAGTAATTAGTTTAAGTGAGCTGACAAAAAGGGTACTAACTTAGGATTAAACTAATACCAATGGGGGAACAAGACACAAGGGTATGGGGGCTCAAAATGAATAAACAAATGAGCCCATAATTCTGGATTAAACAAAACCAGGCGTGGGGAATAAAGGGAGCTGACACCAAGCATGCTGAGCATGGGCTTAAAAGAGTATGGGCATTCTGCCAATTGGCAGGCAGGGCAGCTCAGCTGTAATGGTGCATTTGGCCTATAAATAGGCCATTTGATAACTAAAACAGGGGCTGAAGTTTAAGGGTCTTAGGCTGGACATTTTTGAGTCTGGAGAGAAAGAAAAAAAAAACAAAAAGAAAATTTCAGAATATTGTAACAAAACACTGTCTGAAAACTGCTTAGGAGTTCAAGTTAGCCAAGCTGTCTTTGCTAATTGTTGTTGGTTATTTGCCGAGCTGTTTGTGATTGTTGAACTGCTGGTGCTGTTATATTGAATACTCTGGTTTTCTGTTGGTTCATCATTCTGTTCCTGGGACTGCTTGTTTGTTGCTCGACCACTTGTGAGCTTCATCATTGTGGCTGGTTGTTGTTGCTGTGTTGTTGGTGTTATCTGCTGTTGCTGTATTCACTGCATATTGCTTAGCTGATCATTCCTTTCTTCTTTGTCCTCCTTACCAGGTACACAATCGATACCACTAATGTAACTGAGAGTTTGAACATAAATGCAAAAGAGAGGACCTGCAGATTGTTTATATACACGTGGACTGTTGTGTTAAATGTCATGTAGTATATAGTAGTTACATTTTTGTTTGGATAATAGAAGTAGCCTACATGCTTAGTGTATCAATGCAGGTTAATGCATGCTAGTCATGTATGTGTGCTGTTAGGTGAAAAAAAACATTCCCAGTGTAATAAGTTGTACCTTTAGACTTAGTCTGAGGGTGTAATATATTCTCTAATGTAAGCCAAATAGGAAAACTATCCACTTTAGTTAAAATTCTTTCTCCTTTTGCCAGATTGTCCCATATAAATTGATAAACTCATTTCACAGAACAAAGAATCAGTCCTAGGCCTCAATCTCATGAAGGCCGAGCCCAAATCGAAACAAATCAGTTAGGCCCATATCGAAAAAGGGGGCCTAAGTCTGGCCATCTCGCATGAGCTAGGTTTGGGCCCATAATTTTCGGCTAGTTATCCATAATCGCAGTCACATTTTATTATTCTGTAAAAGCATTTTAAATCCTGTTATAAGTAAACTCGCAATCATGTAATTAATTAGGACTGTCTACCGTTTTCAATTGATAGAGACGAACACGACAAGAAACGTAGTTGCTATAGGATATCCTTTTAAAATAAGAACGAGATGAGCCTCGATGAAAATAAACAAAACACGCAGATGCGGGGCCCTTGTTAAATGTAAATCATTGAAGCATTTAGTTTCCCGGACGGGTTGTTTAGCAAATCTCACAACCTTCCTAAAATGACAACACGTTAGTCTCTTTAGGATACGCTTTAATAAACTTTACCTTCTTAAACTCGGGTGCACATTTATGTGACCCAAATCCAAATCTCGACGGATTCGAAATGCCTCTCTAATCACGGGTACATTGACTGTGACGTGGTTCGAGATGCATGTCCATGACGTTGCAAATTCATTAGAAATAAAGAACGAGGTGAGCCTCGCCAAATAAAAATACAAATTGCGGGGCCCTCAATAAATATTGCTTTAAAAATTGTTTAGGCTTCGGGATGGACCGTTTAGTAAAATTCCACGGTCCTACCCAAAATAAATACGCTAGTCGCTTTAGGCGCGCCTTTAATAATTTAATTTCCTTAAACTCGGGTGCACATTGATGTGACCCAAATCCAAATCTCAACGGAGTCAAAGTGTGTCGACGACCACGGGTACATTGATTGTAACGCGGTTCGAGATACATTTTCACAACGTTGCAATTCTTGATAAAAACAGTAAATGATAAAAGCGGTTAAAAGTTAAATTTTGCACATAAGTTCACACTTGTATAAAATCAGATAATCAAGCCGAATATAACAGTTGAGCGACCGTGCTAGAACCACGGAACTCGGGAATGCCTAACACCTTCTCCCGGGTTAACAGAATTCCTTATCCGGATTTCTGGTACGCAGACCATAATATAGAGTCATTCTTTTCCTCGATTCGGGATTAAAATTGGTGACTTGGGACACCCTAAATCTCCCAAGTGGCGACTCTGAATAATTAAACCAATCCCGTTTCGATTGTCCTTTAATTGGAAAAAACTCCCCTGCGCCCCCGCGGGCGCGTAAAAAGGAGGTGTGACACTCATTATACCAGGAATCCAAGGCGAGCCTATCCGCATCATCATCGACATCGTCCCCACTAGGCATACCGAGATTATAACCACAAGCTTCACAGGCCGCACGTGCTTTAACACGGACACCCTCGAGCTTTGCCTCAGAAACCTTCTCGTCGGCCTTCTGGGACTTGTACACATCAAGCTGAGCATCGTCATAAACCCACATCTCATACAACTCCCACGGCATGACGGGATCGACAGAAGTATGAGACGTAGATGGCTGCGACTACCATCACACATCCTCAGCCTTCAAAGCAACAACCCGTCCATTCAATCTGGACAACTTCGCCTATAGATCTTGAATCCGCTCTTTAACCTCGCAACCTTGAGCGCCGACATCTCCACCTAACATGAAGGGCATCATCCAAGGCTGCTACTTCAGATATGGCGGCCACCCTGCCTTTTTTGGCATGAGCCAATTCATCGACTTTAACACTCAACTCACCCCGCATATCGACAACCTCCTCTTCCCTCTACCCAACCTCAGAATAAAAGAAGCTACACGTACCTGAAGATCGGCGTTCTCGGCCATCACCCCCTTGCTCACCTCGAGCTCATCATCCTTGGCCTTAAGAGCCGCCTCAAGCTCGCTACATCGACCTATGTCCTTCATGGCTCATCATCCTACTCCTTCAGCTCTTCAACTTTCTGTGCCAACTCTTTCCCTTTCTGTTTAAGCCCATTACGAAATAGCTAAAACTTGCTATCTTGAGTAAAGACATCAACCAACGCATGGTGCTTGGTATGATATCCTTTGTACTTGGTTCACCTTCTTAAAAACGGTCATCCTCCGCTCATCCCTCCGGTTGCACTCGATCTCCATAATGAGTGCCTGACATGCAGAGGAAAGAAAGTGAGCATAAGCAGATTACGCATGCGAAACAAATCCTAACAGGAAAAGAAAAAACACTTACTCTAAAAGCATGCTAGAAATACTCCGCGATAGATCTGCATCACTCATCGCCTGAAGCGCCACGTTCTTAGAAGCGGCGCACAAGGGAGCGAAGGACAAAACTACCTGCTCAGAGTTCACCAAAAGATCATAACCCACGAGGAATGATTACGTGTCAGTTAGGACCCTCCGTCCTCACTTCCACGCGGGTATTTTTCTCCAAAAAGGCCCGTACCTCTTCGGGATCGATGTCTGAGCCTGAACCATCATCCTTTGCGAGCACCACTCCATCTCCTCCGGCCACTGATGACATGCCACCTTCAGCGGCCCGTGTAGGTTTGCCGCCTTGGTATACCCCCCGGCCCTAGGGACCTCCCCGCCATAATAGAATCTGTCATAAAAACGGTCCCTGCATCTGGCATAGGTGGCTCTCGAGTCAATGACCTTTTTCTTTTCAACACTAGTGGCGACGGTCGTTTTGAGTTCCATTCTCCTCCCCTTTCTCGATGGCGATTCCTCTCCGTTATAGGACTCATATACAAGGTGGTAGATGGGTCGGGAACAGATGTCATCCCGTACAATAATATTCCGAGGAAGGGGGGTCCCTAATTGACAAAGTTTGAGTACGTCCGCCCACAACCAAATTAAATTGCATCCCTGCAAATGTAATGTCCTGGCGAAATATCAGCACCAAAGCTTTCTTTTTGGAAGCCCGTCGTCCTGTCACCACAAAGAGGTCGTATCAATAAATAACGGCAAATAACAGAAAGCCAAAACAGAAGTAACACTTACTAGATGGGACCTTCGGTCCAAAGCATTTGTAGAAGACCACCCAATCTCGAATGCCCCCCCATGTGAGGTAACACGCGAGCCACACAATCTTCAATGCCGATGACGGGAAAGGGTGAACGCCTCTCAGCTAAAAAAACAACACAAAGAAACTAGAAATGAATGAAAATCAAAAGGGACGGAAGAAGATAACAAACGTATGCGATCAATACCTACGATTATGATTCCACTTCTCGGGAAATCCAGTAGGGTCCGACACCAAGTGCTCTGTTTTGATAAAAAAGTACTTGTGCCAAAACTTCCGATTCATCCTATCGTCCATTCCAACTATCAGCCCTCTGGTCCCGTGATATCGCAGGTGTATCATAGTGCCTTTATAAAAACTAGGTGAAAACAAGTGTAATATGTGGCAGGCATCAAACTTGCAACTAGCCAACTTTGCATACTTTGTCAACATCCTGAAAACTTTATACAAATACGGAGACAGTTGCGCCGGGCAGACGTTGTAAAATCGGCAGAATTCCTCTGCCAGTGGAAGAAAAAGGAGAGTATAACTGATTAAGAAAGGGTAAACATAAAAGGCACAATACCCAGGTCGATGGACCTCTACGATGTCGCCACCAGCCGGAACCATCTCGACGTGAGAAGGGATATGATATATAGATCGGAGTTCAGCTATGTGAGACAGCCTAGTCTCAAAGATCACCGAAACAGGAGCAGGTGCAAGTTCCTTGTGGAAATCACTTCTATACAAGGGGTTTCTGGGAATTATCTCCTCTACGATAGGAAAACGCTCTCCCTTTTCAGCCATGAGATCCTCACAGCCGGAAGGAGGAGCCACCGACAACGGAGTGGCGTCGGAAACTTCGTCACGAATGTGAAGGGTTTGTGACATCTCAACAAGTGTGCTACTAAACCTAAAGAAAGAGGTCATAATTGGGTACGAAGGAGAGAAACAAAATCGTAAAGACAAAGCTAATAACAGGGACTGACAAAGAAGATCGAAGGAAAATAGTGTTCATGCAAGGAGGGGAATGGTGGAAACTTCTAAAAAATGAAATCCTTATCTATTTATAGGGTTGGATGGCACGAGAATCGAAGCTAAAGATTGTCAGTGACACTAAAACCAAAGCTAAAGGCACGCAGATGTTGTCTCAAGAAGATGCGTAATGATGATGCACATGGTTGTGACGGCATTCCATGGTAACCACATCAGTCATGACTCTGCCGGTTGCGTTGTTCTCTCGATCTTGGTTGACCCAGCTTAATTCAATGGCCAAATTCTCCCGAGATAAAAGAAAATAATGTCCACTTATCGAGGACGTGCAGGTCCACGACCTTAACAAGCGGAGGGACTAATTGTATAGGTCCAATTTGGTGACCACGATAACGGACACACAAGAAAAGGGACGGGTTGACGACGATATAACGACTGAAGGTTGTTCTCACAAAGGCTGATGTCAAAAGCGGGCAGCCGAGATAAGAAAGTAACGGGAGCATAGGTTCATAAGTGGGCATAAAAAATATCCAAAGGAATATTATTTATGCTGTACCTTTTAGGGTTTTTGGGGAATATCCCTTATAAATAGGAAGAGATAGGGAACAAAAGAGGATCCTTCTTCTTTGGAACTTCGAGAAAGAAAATACATTGTAAGAGTTAATAAAAGAAAATATCCAAAAGTTGTCTTATTTGTTGGTAATATTATTGAAGAACACGTTGTTCCATCTTGATCCATAAATCTAGAGATTTCATATCCATCCCAACTTCATATTTTTCCACGTCGCAGACAGAGAAAAGGGACATCCCAATCATATGATAGTTGGGTCATAGATCCCTTTTCATTACATTTATTGCCATTGCTTACATTTATTATATATTTATACCACCATATTTATTGTCAACCATAGTGTATCGAATCCGTTATTTGATGCATCTGAACACAACTCGTTTCATAAATCTTCTATTTTATCCGGTCTAGAAGTTATTAAGTTCAACTAAGATTCACCTCTTTAATTCATCATTAATTGGTTTAGCTATTATTTGCTCAAACAATTTGGCGCTGTCTATGAGGAGAATTTAGTTCAAATTTTAGTTCCTTCTAGATAAAAAAACAACCATCTTTTCTTCGTTTGCACAAACTGACAATGGCAGGAAAAGGAGGTGCAAGACTGAAAGCAATAGCAGACGTCACTACCAACATTTTGAACACCATCAACAAAGATGGCAGGGAAGATAACGGGAACGTTACACCAAACGCTACACCTAGGAGGAGTGCTTCACCTCCCCCTCATGTAAAAGTACATAACATAAGTCCCTGATATGTGTACTGATAGTCGACTCCACATTTTTTTACTTCAAAGGCGAGTCACGATTTTATTGCCACTGTGCGTAAAAGAGTTGCCGAAGGGGACTAGGCCTTATCTTCGTATACATTTTGGAGCGTGTACTAGTAGGACTCAAGATTTGTAAACATAACAGTTCCCTAGCTATGAACAAACTCGTTGACCCCAAAATAAAGTGGCAATAAAGCTGGGAGTTCAAGGTGGCTCAAACATGAGCATGCTTATTCTCCTCTTCTTGACTCGAAATGAACGTATTTGCCATCTATATGTGTTCAAAAGTCCTTTAATCTGACTAGGTAAAGAGCAAAAAATTGTACATATGTACTATTTTTCCTGATTGTGGCTTAGAGAGGCCATTCTATCTGCGACTTGGTTGGCCTCTCTTAAATAATGATTAGTGAAGATACCTTGTCTATTAATGAGTTTCTTAATATCTTGGACTGCTTCTTTGATTCTCCACGGAATGGTCCAGTTGTCAGAGATGCAATTTTGTAGTAACATTGAATCAGTTTCACCAATGATTAAGCTGAACCTTTTTTCTATACACCACTTGATCCCAAAAAAGTAAGCACATGCCTCAGCCCAATTGCTTGTACCTTGCCCCATAGGAATAGAGTAGGCCATTATAAATTTGCCCAGATTGTCCCTCACTACACCTCCTCCTCCACATTCACCATTTTTGCATGAACCATCACTGTTAAGTTTCACAAACAAGATAGGTTTAATCCATCTCACCACAGAGGTATTTGTTTCCATTAGAGGTAGTTCCCAAACTCTGCATAGGTTCTCCCATATGTAGTTGAGATCCAATTTTCTGAATTGAGCTTTGACAATTTGTATAATATTGAAGTTGATCAGTGAGATAGATCTTGCAACTACTGGTCTCTCCATTTCATATTTAGAGTTGCATCTTGACCTCCATAACTCCCATATTACTATAGGTGGAAGTATCCTGCAAATATAGGCAGCCACGAGTTAGCAGTATTATGATTCCAGTAATTTACAAGCAAGTTTCTAAGTGGTACTCCCCTGTATACAATGCCAATGTTGCCCGGATAGTAATCCCATATGAGTTGCGCATATTGTCCACTGATAAACAAATGTTGAACAGACTCTTCTGTAGGTTGCATATTTAAACCTGTACAACAACAACAACACTTAGAAACAATATTAGTGCCAAGTTTTTTGATTCTATCATCAGTGGGAATTCTGTCTTGGGCAGCTCTCCATGTAATTCAGGCCATTTTAAAACGCATATTTTTGTGCGAGATCATGCTATCAAATTGGGAGATTTGTTTCCTCTGTCTTAGTTTCTTCCAGGCAGAGGCTATAGATAAATTTCCATCTTGAGTTTCATTCCAGATTGGGACGTCATTTTCATCAGGATGAAAATTGATTTGAAGTGTTGAAATCTGGTCTTTCACATTATCAGGAGGCTGGATGTTTAAAGTGGACCAGTCCCACAGACCCTAATTTAGAACTTAATTGACCTTGATAGTATCATGTACAAGAGCTCCTCCCATTCTATTGTGTAGAGGATCAATCTTGGACTAGTTGTCAAACCAAAAACTGATATTCCTTTTTTTCAACTGCCATTGGATGCATGGCTCAATTCACTCTTCAACTTACACATGGCCTTCCAACTATACGATTGCCCATTTCTCCATTAAAGGTTGACAGGATGCTTATTGCCAAAGTATTTGGCTTTCATAAATTGAAACCATAGGGAATTACTGGTTCTCAGGTTCCACCATTGTTTAGCCATGAAAGCCTGATTAATATCTTCAAGCCTTTTGAAATTAGGCCCCCCTCTTCATAAGTGAAACATGAGTTAGACCAGGAGACCCAATGGTATCTCCCCCTTCTTCTTGGCCAGACCAGAAAAATCTGGCTATAAACTTCTCAATCATATCCAGTGACCCTTTAGGTGGATGAACAACTGCCAGCGTATGAGTATTGATGGCTAGGCGAACAAGTCTAATGAGGAAAACCCTGCCCCCACTAGATAAAAATGTTAGATGCCAACCTCTAAATCTATTGATGGTTTTGGTAACCATATCTGCAAAGATAGAGATCTTATTTTCCCCATAGTAGATAAGGCAGCCTAGATACCTCATAAGGAGTTTATCAAACCTCATACCAAGAATCCTTCCCACTCATCTGATAGTGCTCTAAGGGGTATTCTCAGCCACAAAGTAGCATATTTTGTTCTTGTTTATCAATTGGCCAGAAATAGATTCATACATATTCAGAATATTAAGAATAGGTTGGAGGGAGTGCTTTTCACCACTAGTGAAGAGGATAGTATCATCACCAAAAGCCAGATGGTTGACTTGAGGCCCTTGTCTCTTCATGTAGAAACCATGAAATCTCCTATTGTTTTGGAGAGCATTCAGCATTTGAGACAATAATTCAGCAATGAGGACAAAAAGGGGAGAAGAAAAAGGATCACTTTGTCTAACGCCTCAGCTGGATTTAAAGAAGTCATGTTTGCTATTGGCTATCAAACAGTACCACTTATTAGAAATGAACCTATATATAAGATTAATCCATTCCTCAGCAAAACCCGGATGTCTTAACATGAAGCATAGATGTGGCCAGGAGACTCTATCATATGCTTTAGCCATGTCAAGTTTAATAACAACATTACCACCTCTCATAGGTATCCTAATATCAGAAATAATTTCCTGAGCCAGAAGAAATTTTTTAGTGATGGCTCTACCTTTCACAAAACCACTTTGGTTAGTAGAGATGATTTTAGGCAAGAGGGAGATAAGTCTAGCATTGATAACCTTGTCAATGATTTTTCCAGTAACATTACATAGACTAATTGGTCTAATATATGAAAAGCTTCAGGGAGAATCAACTTTTGGGAGCATAACCAAGCAAGTATGAGAGAAAGTCTAGGTAAAACAACCCTATGGAAGAAAGCTACCGCTGCTCTATGAACATCATTACCAACCACAGACCAAGCAGTTTGATAGAATCTTCCACTAAGGCCATCCGAACCTAGTGCACTATCAGGATTAATAGAGAAGACACTGTCTTTGACTTCTTGAGTAGATGGAGTGGACATCAGGAAGTTGTTGTCATCATCATTGATGACCTTTTTAATAATATTCAAGGCTTGAAGGTCTTCAGTGGTGTTATCAACGCTAAAAAGATCCTAAAAAATTTTTACTCCAGCATCAACTATCTCAGCAATACCCTCCACCCAATTACCATTACAATCTTTGATCTTCACGATGGATAACTTTTTCCTTCTATCTTGAATGGTACCATGAAAAAGGCAGTGTTTTCATCATCTTCAGATAACCACTTAACTTTGGCTTTTTTTCTAAGCACACTATCTTATAATTTTAGGAACCTGGTGAATTCTGCCTTAGCTTTGGATCATTTGAGTCTGTTGCCTTGGTTATTGTCATCAAGGTAGACAAATTCTGGCCTTCTAATTTCCATTTTCAGTTTTTTTTGGTTCCTCATAAATATCCCCAAATTCAGTTCTAGTCTAAGAGCTTAATGCATTGCATACTCTCTTGATTTTTTTATGCAAATTGTATAGATGATTGCCATTGTCTTCTCCAAGCCAGGCTTGTTGAATCACATTGAGGTACTCCTCATGCTCCACCCAGAAATTCAGAAACTTGAAATACCTAACATGCTCAGAAAGACAAGAACCACAAGGATTCAATAGTGGATAATGATTAGAACAGGATCTAGACATGTGCGTGACTGAGGTCCCACCAAATAGATCAAACCATTCAGCATTGTAAACCAATCTGTTCAATCTTTTCCATATAGTATTTGGGGGGTCTTTGTTGTTACTCCATGTGAAACTAGATCCTACATAACCCCCGTCACACCTTCTTTTTCACACCCCCGGAAGGGAGCATAAGGGAATTTTTTCAAATTTAAGTGACAATCGAAACAGGATTATTTAATTAAAAATCAGATTCGCTACTTGGGATAATTTATGGTGTCCCAAGTCACCGGTTCAAATCCGAATCGAGGAAAGATTGACTCTGTTTTACATTCCGCGAACACAAAAATTCGGGTAAGGAATTCTGTTAATTTGGGAGAAGGTGTTAGGCATTCCCGAGTTCCGTGGTTCCTTTGATCATACTTGGCTTAATCAAATTGTCAAATTACTTAGTTTTAGAACCTATATGCATTTGCCCTTTTTAATTAAGAAAATATCTTTAAAAAGGTCACGCGCACGTATACCCATTTGTTCGGTGTGTCAAAAATCATGTCACGCGGACGTGTCCACGATTTATAACACTTTATTATTATTAAGAAAGTTTGGGCCAAAGTTGCGCGAGCGCATACTCCGATTTTATTTTTAGAAATCGTGGTCATGTCATGCGAACGTGTCCACAACCACAATGATATATTAAATAGGCCTAGAGCAACTACGAGCATTTGTCATTTTTATATCTAAGTCATAAGATTAATACGAGGGCCATGAATGATTAAAATGTGGATAGCACACCTCGGACTATATAAAGAACTATATTTAATTAAAGCGGACTATGTTAATAAAAAATTTATTATTAAGAAAGTTTGATCGAAGTTGCGCGAACGCATACTCCGAATTGGTTTTTAGAATCATGATTATGTCACGCGAACGTGTACACAATCACGATAAAACATAAGAACTATTAAGGGAATTTTTCATAAAGCACCATCTTTTAAGTCTAATTAGCCATTTATAGATACCCTTTGCTATATTACGTGTTATAGATACCTTTTATGTTTTTATACAATGTATTTTATGTATTTAAGCTATTGTATTCATTAATACAACCAAAATAATAGGCGTAAAAACTGGAATTCCAGCTAAGTTTGACATGTATTTAGCTGTATTCAAGCGGCATTAACGTTAAATACAGAAGGTTAAACTGGTTAAAAACGGAAGGAAATCAAATCACATGATATTCTCCTAATTTAACTCCACGAACTAAGGAAATCAAATCACATGATATTCTCCTAATTTAACTCCACGAACTAAGGAAATCAAATCACATGATATTCTCCTAATTTAACTCAACGAACTAAAACGATCCCTCATTAATCTGTATTTGAAAGATACATAATAAAGATTATAGCTGAATAAAGAGAAATACATATGAATAATACAGTTGAGTAGAACTGTATACAGTTGAATACAACAAAATACAACTTAATTCATCTGAATAAAACACTTGAATACAACAAAATATAATTGAATACAGCTGAATAAAACTCTTGAATGTAACAAAATACAACTAACTTCTGCTAAATAAAATAGTTAAATACAACTGATTAAAACTGAATACAAGAGAATACGCATAACTTTTTAATACATCTAAAATATATAAATTAATGTTACTGAATACATGTGAATACAACTGAAATATACATTCGAATACAACAGAATACAAATAGGCGATTTGGGCGATCTAGAGAGAGAAGCAGCCTGATGGCTTCGCCGGCCGGCGGCCAGCCATTAATTTCGGCAGGTCAGCCCCTTAACACATCTGTCCAACCTCCTACAACAACTACAAACAATCCCCAACTCTCAAATCCCACAAACGAAGCCATGAATTACGCAAAAGCTGTGAACCCTACTTCAACGACCACTGCCAAGCAGAATCGAGCCGCTACAGTTGAACCAATTGCTCTTCGTCTATCAAAATCAACGAATTAAACTTACCATAGGCGATTGTAATAGAGTGATAATGGAGGAGAACAAGAGAATTTGGGTGGGAGAAGAGGTATGAATCGTGGGTTGAGGGAGAAAGAGTAAAGTGTATGCAAAAAGAGAGAGAACGTGGTTAGTCAATTTTAATGTGATTATGCGAGAGAAAAGACTAAAAAGGAGAAAGAAAAATATTATTTAGCATATATGGTGCCTTAAATATAGGATATAACTATAATTAGATATTTGGCTATAAAGTATAAAAGGTATCTATAGAATGTAATATTTTAAAATGGTATTTATTTAAAATAAATAGGGTACTAAGATTTTCTATAGGGTGTAAAAATTCCAACTATTAATTACTATTAGGCTTTGGCTTTTCCCTACTCCCATGACCCAGATCCATTTCGTGAATCTTCGTTCAAACCATCCACACAAAACGGACATCCAAACAGAAACATCTAAAGCACCCTAAAAGAAAGAGATAATAACAGTGTAGCATAATTGAGAAGTGGATCAAAATATGATGTTGGCTCATTGGAACGTAGGCTACTATGAAAACGAAATCCAAATCTCACTGATTTTAACAAGCATGAGATGCCATGATACCCATTACTACACAAAATTTCTAACATACTAAATGACGTTTGAAGATAAATTGAAGAACGACAATTCACAACGGAAGACTTTCAGCACTTTATCTTCCTTTGTTCTTTTTCCTTTTCTTTTGACAGAGAATCATTTTGCTAAACCCAAATATACACTTATTTTAGAAGAATCATCTTGAAAATAACCAATCAACCAAATTAGTACTAATGCATCAACTCAAAACTTTAAAGAAAGGAAAAAAATCATCACAGCTAACTTAATGGATAAATACAATACTCTTAATGATTTAACCACCAATGACATTTGCAATCCACTTGATAAATTCGTTGATTGAATTTTTTTTTTTAAAAATAACATGAAAAGAGATTCATAATAAAATGACTAATTCAAACTTTCCCATATTATTTTTTGAATGCCAAACGAGGGACAAAGAGTAATAGAACAACATAACACTGGCGACGGAAAAAAATTGAAAGAATGATTAGATCAAACTAAAATTAAACCAGCAGCTTCATTAGAGTTATAACGAAGATGCGAAAACTAAGAAGAATGAGCCAACATCATATTTAAAACCACCCATAAATTGAACTATAACAAAGAGAAGGAGAAGAGTATGGACCTTGAATAATCTTACAATTGACGAAAAATTTCAGCAAATTACAACGGACAGAATACCACAGCCACGAGCAAAATCCAAAAATCGCAACCGAATCGAACGGAATCACGGACTACGCCTCAAACGAACCTCAATTAGCAAGCAACAAACAAAACCCAAATGAACTCCACTCAGTCTCAAAAACCTCAGAAACTTCGCATCTTTAAAATTAAAACCAGAAAGAAGAGATGAAATTATTTTCTTATATCTTTTCTGAAATGTGAATCCTACTAAAAAAAACATAAACCCTCTTTTTTTGTATGTGTTTTTCTGGAATTTTTTGAAGAATACGGAGATGAGGGAAAGAGATTGAAAAGCCTCAAAGAAAATCCCTCAAAACCCTCGTTCTCTTCTTCTGCCCGTTTTCCTCAATGGCTCAGTGCGTGTCTTGCGGCGGTGTGTGTTTCGGACAGTGTGGTCGAAGGGGACAAGGGGGTGTTGGGCGTCGCTATTCTTCAAATGTTGAAGAAGATGAAGAAGCTAAGGATTAGGGTGATTGTTGAAGAAGCAGACGTTCAAGTGGGGTGGGTCTCTTTGTGATGGAAAACGACCCTTTCTCTTCGGTCTAAGTGATTTTTTAGGTCAAGAGCTATCAACCTAGGAATTATGGGCTTGAGAATTATGAGCTAGTCCAAAAATTAGGCTTAAAAATAGATTGTTTGAGGCCAAAATATTATTCTTTCTCTGTGAACAAGACCAAAATACTACCTTATTTACTAATTAACTCTACTTAAATAAAATAACTATTAAAAAAAGACTAACCATTAAAACAAACCTATTTTTTGGTATTTTCAAATATTATATTAAAATAAAAAAATAAGGTACTATTTTTTGTATTTTTTTAGTTTTACGAAAGGTATATAAACTATAACAACTAAAAAGAAGAAATAATTTTGTAATTTTCATTTTGTGATAAAATAAAGTAAAAAGGTCAAAACTAGTTGAAATAACTATATTAGACCTAAATTAAATATTTAAATACAAAAATGTTAAAATATTGGGAGGGTCAAAAATCACATGTCTACAGCTGCCCCTCTTTGACTGAAAACACGAAGTATTTTCAGACAAAGAACGACTAGACATGTTTTTTTGACTCTGCCCTTATTTAAAGAGACCAAAAGCTACAAGAAAGGAGAATGTGATCAAACCCTGGTATTTGAGTTGCATACATATCCTTGGATATAAAGGAATCAGGCCACGTGTAGTTCAGAAGTAAAAACAGTGATAGAGTATACTGAGGTAGAGAGTCGGTCGAGGTGTCGTTCTGTCGGTGTTCTGGTCCGCGACCGTGTTATTACATCAAAATCAAAAAATGAAAAATACTAACTAAGCCTGTCAACTATGAGTTACAAGATTCCTATCTATAAGTCTTCTGAAGTTTGATCTTGAGTCTTGAATGGTTCTTCATGCAGACTTTGGATTTGAACCTTAACGCTTGCTAGTTACAGGTGCTAGTTCATTCTTCTTTAGCTTTTTGGATCAAAACCGGACATACCATGTTTGTGACTTCAGTCATGTCTTGAGCAGCTCACAACTTTCATCAACTTCTGCATTTGGATTCACTTCTTGCCTTTTTTTTTTATTCTGGATTGTGACTAACTTTCATTGATCATCTCGGACTATTGATCGCATTCTTGTCGCGAGCTTCTTTTGTTGCTGACTTGAATTGCATTCTGAAGTAAATTCCCTTATTTTCCAGGCGGGTTCCTGATTGCCAAAACTTGAACTATCTTCCTTCGAAACTTGAACCGTTTTCCCTTGTTCTCCAGGTGGGCGCCTGATTGCTGAACTTGAATTGTCCTCCTTCGAAACTGCTTTCCCTTGAAACTTGAACTGTCTTCCCTTGTTCTTCAGGTGAGCGCCTGATTGCTGAACTTGAACTGTCTTCCTTCGAAACTACTTTTTCTTGAAACTTGAACTGTCTTCCCTTGTTCTCCAGGTGGGCGCCTGATACTACAGCAAAACAGACAACAAAAGAAGCTTTTCTACCCCAGTTTGCACTAGGAAGATTTGTGAGTTGTTAGAAAAATTATAAATCACCTACGCTGCTGATGAAAGATGCAATGATGAGAGTTAAATTAATGACTCGACTAGGATGTGCATCTCTTAAAAGTGATTGAGCTTGCGGAAAACTATAAACTAAGCTTGACTAAAGTAAAGACTGACTCTATTCTCCAGGTGGGGCCCCTGATTTCAAGAAAACTAAACATTGATAACTAAAGAAAACTAAAAATTGACCTTTTTTTCAAATCCAGACTTCCTTTTTTTTTTCAAATTATCCTAGGAGAAAATCCGTCAGACTAGGTTTTCTATCTTAGGAGAAAGATTCATCAGACTAAGACGTTTATCCTAGGAGAAAATTCATCAGACTAGGTCCTTTTTTCTCTCTTTTTTTTGTTTTTATTTTTTGGTATCTTAGGAGAAAGATTCATCCGACTAAGATATTTATCCTAGGAGAAAATTCATCAGACTAGGTCTTCTATCTTAGGAGAAAAATTCATCAGACTAAGATTTTGATCCTAGAAAAAAGTTCATCGGACTAGGTCACTTTTTTTGTTGGTATCTTAGGAGAAAGACTCATCAGACTAAGATTTCTATCCTAGGAGAAAGTTCATCAGACTAGGTCTTCTATCTTAGGAGAAAAATTCATCAGACTAAGATTTTGATCCTAGGCGAAAGTTCATCATACTAGGGTTTTTTATCTTCCGAGAAATATTCATCAGACTAAGACGTTTACCCTAGGAGAAAGTTCATCAGACTAGGTCTTCTATCTTAGGAGAAAGATTCATCAGACTAGATTTCGATCCTAGGAGAAAATTCATCAGACTAGGTCCTCTTTTTTGTTATCTTAGGAGAAAGATTCATCAGACTAAGATTTATATTGGGAGGAAAATCCATCAGACTAAGACTTTTTATCCTAGGAGGAAAAATGTGAAGATCAATGGCAAGATTTTATGCACAATAGCAAGACAAATAAATGCAAAGATTTGAGAAACTTTCATTTGTAGTCTCTTCTTTTCTTTTCTTTTCTTTTCCTTATCTTTTTTTTGTTTTGTTTTTGTTTTTTTTCTTTCTTTCTTTTGTTTTTTTATTTCTTTTTTTTTTGAACCATTTTCCTTGCACTGCTTTATTCCTGTTTCACACAAAGGAAAATTTGTCAGTTTTGAAAATGGTGGTCGGTTTGTGGCCTTGAGTCTTGGGCAGCTTGACTTCTGCTCAATCAGGTCGAGTCAGTTCAAAGAGACTTTTGCTCTGCATTAACCCTAATTGTTTCACACCCAGTACCATTTGTATTTATGGCTCAATCAGCCTTATCCTAACTGGAGATCTTTGCTTAGGTGACTTTTTATGTTATCTTGAATGACTTCCTATTTTTTGAGCAATTTGTTTGTCAGAGAGAATCACCAGTTATCTTTGCTTGCGCCAAGTAGGCTGACAAGAGTCATTTTTTGGAGGGAAACCCATTTTCCTGAACCCTCGAGGCATGTTGACTGTAACAATTGAGTGTGCTGGCCAAATTTACTTTGTGCAAATGAAAAGCTGGTAGCAGATTTTGAAATTTTTTCTTGCTTGTTTTGAGAAGGACTGGCTCAGAGTGAAGGGCACAATGAAGCAAAGAAATAATATTAACTAGAAATGCCCCTAGCAGGAAGGACAGAAGGAGGAGTTTTTTCCAATAACTAGCCTTAATGATCATGACATGCATTTTGAACTTAACAGTCGATCTATCAAACTGACCAAATCTTCCCTTTTACGATTCTTATGACCTTTGAAGTCAGGCAAGTTCGCGTCAATCCTTCGCATTATCTTCATGACTCACTTTCGACTAGTGGTGCCCGTGGGGTTTTCACCAACAAGTCTCTCTCATTTATTTATCTCCACTTACCGTCGCCTTATAGTGCCCGTGAGTGTTTTCACTAGTAAGACTCTCTCATTTTTCTTCTCTATTTTTCTTTTTCTTTTGTTTTCTTGTGCGAGCATCCTGACAATGTTCTATGTCATGTGACAACCATTGCTCATTACATGCGCCTTTTGGCATTCTTGAAGGCTGATCATGAGGTTTTTATTTGGAAGGGTTTTGGATAGGTTTGGAAAGAAAGGATGGCAAGAAGGCTCAAAGTAAACTCAATATAATGAGTTGTACACTTACAACTATTGGAATCGACTCTTTCAAAGAGAAAAACAAACTCATGCCCCAATTTTAGAAACAAGATTTTTTTTCTTTTTTTTGAATTGTTATTTGGTTTAGACCTAACCGTGAGGCTGCCTACGTATCCTTTTTTTAAAAGGAATCAGGTCAAACGTAGTTCAAACATCTGACCTAACTATATTTTTTCATCTTTATTTATGTATCTCTTTTCTTTTTCTTTTTTATTTCAAAACAAGTTGCCCCATCCTTTATTTGCTAGGGGCATGGACCTCTTTTTTTCATCATCTTTTCTTTTTCATTTTTTGTTGGACTTTTAACTCTAAACTTGATTCCAAAAGAGAGTGGTCAAAGAAAATAACCCAGGCTCAAAGGGGTGACAAAGTGTATAAAGTGTTCGGGTAGCAGAAACAGGGCCTCCCAGCCATGAGAACGCCAAATTTTTTATCTTTTCGCAATCAAAGCATTGACGAACATGTCTGTCTTCTTGGTGTGTCGTGGTCACAAGACACTTTCCATCCCCTAATGTCAAACTTTCCAACAAACTTCAATTGATTCTTCCTCAACCCGATCTTCACATTGATTTTGAAGGTAAAGATTCTTAACCTCCACGGGTATGCCTATTCTAGTTCCACTTGAATTTTACTCGGGCTTAATTCCAAGGTATTGCAACTCTTTTTCATCCTCAAAAGTATATTTTTCTCAGTTGTCTAATTCAAGCTTAAATCAATTTTCTAAGACCTGGCCAAAAATACCGCATGCATGTCATGTCATTAAAACTAGCAGGAAAGAACTAAGCATGGAATGACACAAAAGGACAAACTATATTTCATTGAGTAAACAACAAGACAAACAATCTAAAATCTGAGTTACAAGCCTAAAATAGCCCGGCTAATGAAAATAGCAGCAGAACAGATAGACAAGACTCACACAAACAGAATGGAGGGACAGAAGGGTTTGACTCAATAAAATAAATAAAATCTGGATCACAACACTGAAATAACCCAGATAATAGAAAAAACATCAAAACAAGTTGCCAAGATTCCTTCCTAATGAGGAGAAAATGACTTTTCTATTGCTAGGCCTGACATTTGGCCATATATTTGCTCATCAAAATCAGCAGAGCCTTCTCCAATTTCAAAATCATTAACTTTAGTTAGCAAGTTCCCGAGAGGATTCTCATACTCTCTGTCACCATGCATCATCCCCACAAAATCATCATGTGCAAGTAAAGGGTTCTGCGCAATATTCTGGGTGTCACTGTCTTGGATCACAATAAGGTTTTCCTGGATTATCCTTTCTATTTCTCTTATCAAATCCCGACAGCTTTCAATATTGGTCCCTTGGGCAGTGGAATGGTATTCACACCTTTTAGAAGGGTCAAAGCTTCTTGCACATGGATTCACATGATTTGGAGGAATAGGTGCAATCATGTCATAATGCTTTAATTTCTCAAACAAGCTTACATAGGACTCTCCTATTGGTGTAAAATTATCTTTCAACCTTTGTTCTCCTCCATACCCCTCACTTGGATGTGGGTTATAAGGTACTTGAAAATTTTATGGAGGCTGGTAGAGATTTTGTGATGTTCGTGCTCGCCTTCTAGGGTGTTTTGGTGGCTGGACACCATACTAAGGTGGAGCAACAGAGTGTTACGCGTTCTGAGATGGATAGCAGTGCTCAGGAGCATCATCGGAAAACAGATGAGGCTGGTCATACCTTTGAGATGATCTCCTAGGACCTCTTCTCGACCCTGATGTCATCATGATTTCTTCGTCCTTCTCATTTGGGTCACTAAAATTATCAGATTCAAACTGGACAGCCTGAGTTGCGGCTTTGAGAACTGCTTGACTTATAATTCTGCCTATCTTAAGACCATTCTCAACCATTTCCCCCATTTTGATTGCTTCCGAGAAGGATTTACCCACTGCGGACATCATATTTTGAAAATAATCTGGCTCTTGAGCCTGAAGAAAGACAGTGATTAGCTCGTGGTCATCCATGGGTGGCTTAACTCTAGCTTCTTGCTCTCTCCATTTAATGGCATATTCCCTGAAGCTTTCAGTTGGTTTCTTCTTCAGGTTCGAAAGGAAATTGCGGTCTGGGGCGATGTCGATGTTATATTGGAAATGCTTGACAAAGGCCTGTGCCATGTCATCCCAGACATACCAGCGAGATGTGTCTTGATCCATAAACCATTCGGAGGCTACTCCCTTAAGGCTTTCCACAAAATAAGCTATTAACAATTCTTCATTTTTTCCCGCATCTCTTAGTTGATTGCAATACCTTTTCAGGTGGGATATGTGGTCTCCATGTCCATCATACTTTTCAAATTTGGGAGTCTTGAAACCAGGCGGCAAGTGGACATCGGGGAACATACATAGATCCTTGAAGGCGATACTCTTTTGGCTTGCCAACCCTTGCTTGTTTTTCAACCGTTGTTTTAAGCTTTTCACTCTTTGGGTCATTTCTTCCTGTGCCATCTTTCGGGCAGGCTTCTCAATATTTGCAGGAAAATCAAACAAGTACGAGTGGTACTCAGGAGAGTGGTACTACTCTTGTTGGGTAGCAAATTGTGACTCATGACAAGGCTGTCATTGGCCATTGGCCCATGCTTGACACATTTTGGTCATTTGCTGTTTCAGTATTCTATTTTCCTCAACCACAGTAGACTCTTGTTGAACCCTCTGACCCTAAGTCTCTTGAGCATTTGTAACAACTTCGCTGTCAGTTGTCAACGACATTTTTTCTGGGATCTTGTGTTGCCAGCTTACCACAAACCAACCACCTTAAACTTTCTTTACAATTCAAAACAAGAGACACGTTAGAATGGACTCAATCAGTCCTTATTATTATCATTCTTCCTCTTTTTTTCTTTTTTTTTTCTTTTTTTTTTTCATTTTCTTTTCAAAATCATTTGATCGAACCTAATGTGGGTTGTCTACGTATCATGTGGGAACATGAATCAGATCTTGCGTAGTTCGGGAAGATTAGGAATAAAGTAAATAAACTAACTTTTTTTTGGACTTTTTTCGAAAGAAAAACTTAAAAGAAGAAACAAAATATTTTTGAATTTCGATTTGCTTATTTGTTTTCTTTTTTAAATTTTTGAAAAGAAAGACTTCTAAAAAAAGAAAGATTTTTTTTAATTTCAACTTTTTTTTTTCTTCTGGAATTTCGAAAGAAAAACTTCTACAGAAGAAAGGAAATATTTTTGAATTTTTGGACTTTTATTTTGAATTTATGAAAGAAATACTTCTACAGAAAAAAAAGAAAATATTTTTGAATCTTAAATTTTCTTTTCAATTTTCGAAAGAAGAATGAAAATATTTTTGAATTTTGAGAGAGATTAAAAGAAAATATTTTTGTATTTTTTAAAATTGGGGTCTAAAAGAAAGACTTTCTAAAGAAGGAACTAAAGGAAAATATTTTTGGATTTTTTTGAAAATTGTGGGCCGGAACCGATTAGGTTTGCCTACGTATCTCACATTCAGTGAGAATGAGACCCATGTAGTTTGCCCGTTTTGACATAATTGAAAAAATATGATATTGACTCACTTTCATTTTTTGTTGAAATACATTTTTGTTTGTTTTCAAAAAATTTGGCAGAGTTTCAAGGCATTTTCAAATACCGAGATTTTCAGAATCGGGTAAATTCTCTATCCTACCTCGCTTTTGGTTTTTCTGTTGTTTTCTTTCCTTAGCCGGTCAACATACACGCTGAAACAAATAAATGTACAAACAGCACGTAAGATGCATCAGGATGATCTTTAATTTGAGTACACATGTCCTAGATGGACCCAACCCCTGTGTTGAGTTCCTAAAGTAAAATGCTCGTGATGCAAACAAATGTTCTTACTAGGGATCCGGTATGAGGTTATGTTATTCTAAGTTTAAACCTGGGGTTGAGTTCTTGATCTGGCTTACCCGAGCGGACAACTCGAGCCGAAGAGGGGGCAATGTACTGGGAGCATGAAAGTCTACCCGGCCTTGTTGTTGGCCCAACCCAATTCTATTTGGTATATCTTCTACAAAAAAAGCGGGCCATGTGAACGTGTGCACCATTTTCAGAAGACTCAGAGGGGTAGCGTAAGAAGACAGTTATATACAATTCAAACAATATTAAAGCGGTAAACATATAGCATTTAGCACAAAAGGTTCACATAATACAGTAATATTAACAATAAATGAAGCCAACTAAAAATCATAATAACAAGCTCGAATTCTTGAATCCTGAACCAGAGATTCTGGGTTCGATCCCCAGCAGAGTCGCTAGAGCTGTCACAACTCCTTTTTCACACCCCCCGAAGGGAGCATAAGGGAGTTTTTTCAAATTTAAGTGACAATCGAAACAGGATTATTTAATTAAAAATCAGAGTCGCCACTTAAGATAATTTATGGTGTCCCAAGTTACCGGTTTAAATCCCGAATCGAGGAAAAATTGACTCTGTTTTACAGTCCGCGAACACAGAAATCCGGGTAAGGAATCATATTAACCTGGGAGAAGGTATTAGGCATTCCCGAGTTCCGTGGTTCTAGCATAGTCGCTTTGATCATACTTGGCTTAATCAAATTGTCTAATTGCTTACTTTTAGAACCTATGTGCATTTGCCCTTTTTAATTAAGAAAATATCTTTAAACAGGTCACGCGCATGTGTACCCATTTGTTCGGTGCGTCAAAAATCATGTCACGCAGACGTGTCCACGATTAATAATACTTTATTATTATTAAGAAAGTTTGGGCCAAAGTGCGAACACACTCTCCGGTTTTATTTTTAGAAATCATAATCATGTCATGCGAATGTGTCCACAACCACAATGATATATTAAACGGGCCTAGAGCAACTACGAGCATTTTTCATTTTTATATCTAAGTCATAAGATTAATGCGAGGGTCGTGAATGATTAAAATATAGATGGCACACCTCGAACTATATAAAGAATTATATTTAATTAAAGTGAACTATGTTAATAACAAATTTATTATTAAGAAAGTTTGATTGAAATTGCGCGAACGCATACTCCGAATTGGTTTTTAGAATCGTGATTATGTCACGCGAACGTGTACACAATCACGATGAAACATGATAACTATTAATTACTATTAGGCTTTGGCTTTTCCCAACTCCCATGACCCAGATCCATTTCGTGAATCTTCGTTCAAACCATCCACACAAAACGGACATCCAAACAGAAACATCTAAAGCACCCTAAAAGAAAGAAATAATTACAGTGTAGCATAATTGAGAAGTGGATCAAAATATGATGTCGGCTCATTGGAACGTAAGCTACTATGAAAACAAATCTCACTGATTTTAACAAGCATGAGATGCCATGATACCCATTACGATTGAAGAACGACAATTCGCAACGGAAAACTTTCAGCACTTTATCTTCCTTTGTTCTTTTTCCTTTTCTTTTGACAGAGAATCATTTTGCTAAACCCAAATATACACTTATTTTAGAAGAATCATCTTGAAAATAACCCATCAACCAAATTAGTACTAATGCATCAACTCAAAACTTTAAAGAAAGGAAAAAAATCATCACAGCTAACATAATGGATATATACAATACTCTTAATGACTTAACCACCAATGACATTTACAATCCACTTGATAAACTCGTTGATTGAATTTTTTTTTAAAAATAACATGAAAAGAGATTCATAATAAAATGATTAATTCAAACTTTCTCATATTATTTTTTGAATGCCAAACGAGGGACAAAGAGTAATAGAACAACCTAACACTGGCGACGGAAAAAAATTGAAAGAATGATTAGATCAAACTAAAATTAAACCAGCAGCTTCATTAGAGTTATAACGAAGATGCGAAAACTAAGAAGAATGAGCCAACATCATATTTAAAACCACCCATAAATTGAACTATAACAAAGAGAAGGAGAAG
Organism: Nicotiana sylvestris; assembly: GCF_000393655.2. Taxonomy (NCBI): domain Eukaryota; kingdom Viridiplantae; phylum Streptophyta; class Magnoliopsida; order Solanales; family Solanaceae; genus Nicotiana; species Nicotiana sylvestris. The sequence continues at coordinate 99,858,006 of NC_091067.1, forward strand.
AGTATGGACCTTGAATAATCTTACAATTGACGAAAAATTTCAGCAAATTACAACGGACAGGATACCACAGCTACGAGCAAAATTCAAAAAATGGCGACCGAATCGAACAGAATCACGGACTACGCCTCAAACGGACCTCAATTAGCAAGTAACAAAAAAAACCCAAATGAACTCCACTCAGTCTCAAAAACCTCAGAAACTTCCCATCTTTGAAATGAAAACCAGAAAGAAGAGATGAAATCGTTTTTTATATCTTTTCTGAAATGTGAATCCTACTAAAAAAAACAGAAACCCCTTTTTTTGTATGTGTTTTTCTGGAATTTTTTGAAGAATACGGAGATGAGGGAAAGAGATTGAAAAGCCTCAAAGAAAATCCCTCAAAACCCTCGTTCTCTTCTTCTGCTCGTTTTCCTCAATGGCTCAGTCTGTGTCTTGCGGCTGTGTGTGTTTCAGACAGTGTGGTCGAAGGGGAAAAGGAGGTGTTGGGAGTCGTTGTTCTTCAAATATTGAAGAAGATGAAGAAGCAAAGGATTAGGGTGATTGTTGAAGAAGCATACGTTCAGGGGGGGAGGTCTCTTTGTGATGGAAAACGGCCCTGTCTCTTCAGTCTAAGGTCTTTTGTAGGATTTTTTTAGGTTAAAGGGGTATGAGCCTAGGAATTATGGGTTAGGTTCAAAAATTAGTCTTAAAAATGGGTTGTTTGAGCCCAAAATATTATTCTTTATCCGTGAATAAGACTAAAATACTACCTTATTACTAATTAACCCTACTTAAATAAAATAACTATTAAAAAAAGACTAACCATTAAAACAAACCTATTTTTTGGTATTTTCAAATATCATATTAAAATAAAAAATCAGGTACTATTTTTTGACTATTTTTTTTTAGTTTTACGAAAGGCATATTAATTAAACAACTAAAAAGAAGAAATATTTTTGTAATTTTCATTTTGTGATAAAATAAAGTAAAAAGGTCAAAACTAGTTGAAATAACTATATTAGATCTAAACTAAATATTTAAATACAAAAATATGTAAAATATTTGGGAGGGTCAAAAATCACATGTCTACAGCCCCCATCTTGTAACTCATAATCAGAAAGACAAGAGATGAAGACAAGACTTTCCTCAACTCTAAAATCTCTGCCCCTAGTTTCTCTCCAGCATTGGAAATAACATTATAGTCCCCCACAACTTCCTATGGACCATTGACAGTACTGGAAGTTGCTCTACGATCATCCTATAGAAGGTTCCTTAGTTGTTCATCACATTTGGCATAGACTACGGTTATGAAGAAGGACTGTATACGTGTTTTTCTCTGTCTTCAATGATATTCACAACATATTTATTGGACCATAAAATCCAGATTTTGTTGGAGCAATTATGGAAACATGACTGTTGGCCCAGTCTTCTTTTAACTCTGTCTATCTTTCTTGTTGTAGTCATAGGCTCTTGAAGGAAGACAAAAGAAATTTTGTATTGTTGCTTAATAGTTTTGAGTCTTTCAGTAGCACCTTGTGACCCAATCCCCCTAATATTCCATGATATTGTGTTGATAGTGGAAAACATCAAGTTAGTGGTCTGTTTGATCTCCTTGGTTTTTGTCTGATCCAAAAGTAGAGAAGAAATCTGTTCCACTACTGCTCGAATCTCGCAACCTTCTTGAAGATAAATTGTTGGAAAAAGTGACATTTTGATGAACCTGATTAGTAGTATCCTTCCTGCCTTCAATTAGCAAGTTGTTTCTGGCAGTCTGAATTGGTTCATCATCTGACTTGGAGCTAGGTTATTCCTCTGTTAAGCCTTCCATGATAATGTAATTTTCCGGATCTTTGTAGGTTGTGTAATCTATTGTGGAGCTTGTTAACTGTATGGGCTCATTATATGTATGAGCCTCTGTTCTATCCTTTTCTGCTTCCTCATGCACTCTCTCTTTAAATTTTCTTCCAGCATAACTATCATTCAAATTGGGGTCCAGTCCATAAAGAGGAGTATTTAGTTGACCAAAGTCGTCACCTATCTCCTTATTTTGATCCAAACTAGTATGTTCTAGGATTATTGAAACTTCAATAGGAATGAAGTCTTTAGCACTGAATCTCTTCCTGTTGCTGCTCAGTTTTTGCATCTCTTCTTTTGTCACATGAACTTGGCTGAAATCCACAACTTGGCATTCCTCATCTTTGTCCTCTGTATATCTAGTTTTTCCCCCTGTTTAATTTTTCCTTGGCCTCCCTTAACCTTCTGGATTTAGGGTTTCTTCTTGATCTTGGTGTTTCGTTCCTTGTTGAGTCTGGTAAGCTTTTGAGGCAATTGTGTAGATATGATAGTTACATCAAATAATGACTCAGCATTATCAACAACTACGACATCCATGGCTTCATTTCCCTTCATAGTATAGTGTGTTACCACCACTATTTTTTGCCCTTCTTTGGCTTTGTAACCTTGTTGAACCCTTCCTTGTTTAGACTATTTAGCGATATTGTCATTTCCTCCCATGCCAGTCTCTATGCCCTTTGTTCTTAGATTCGCGTTTCCCTTTCCCTTCTTGCTCTCAACTATTTTCCAACCTTCTTCATCAATAGCTTCTTTCATGAGCTCTGCAGGCACCATTTGATTGTTAGGGGTTGCGTTTGCAATTTTGGAGGTTGACGCATTAATGTTTTCTCTAGTCATCTAATGGTCTTCACCTCTTTTGCTGGTATCTCGATGGTTTATTTCTTGCGTGATCTTGTTGGAGACAACAATATTCATGCATTTATTTTTCTTTCTCCCAACTTCTTTTTTCCGTTCTGGATGCAGAATTCTGCATGTAGCGTCAGAATGACCTCTTATTTTTCAATGTGTGCAGAAGGCAGGTATACTTTCATATTCAATCTTTTGCATCACAATTGCTTTACTGCCTTCGCCGTTGATAATTTCCAGCAGCGCCTCTTGGACAATAGGTTTTGCTAAGTTAATCTCCACCCTAACTTTGGCTGTGATGGGTCTTATTTTGGACATAGTTGCCTTGTCCATGATTAGAGGGATTTCCACAGGTCCAAGAATGCGGTATAAAGTATCCCATTAATAATAGTGCTCATGAGAGGTTAGGAAGAGTAATCCAGACAGGAGTGAATGACGACTCGATATCAGGTTTGAATGAAGCTGACCATTTTTGTATAACCATTGTGTTATCTCTGCCAAAGAACATGTAATTTCTCAAAGTAACCTCAGAGTGATCCTCTTTGTTATCGTCCATTTGCATGTCTGAACATGCATCTCTACCTAATACGAGTAAACTTACCAATAATCATCCATTTGCATGTCTGAGCAATAAGGTCATTCTCGTCTTTAGTGAAGGTAATCACTGGTTTTACTTCAAACAGACCATATGGTCTGTAAGGGAGAGTAATAGAGCCTCGTCTACTTTTATCTGCAATCCTCAACACACCTTTATAAGAGGTTTGGGATAAGGAACCTATACCAAAATTTCTTGTATGAGAGACAACTTCATTACTAGCAGTAGTAATTTTTATCCTTTTAAGGCATTTGTATCTTCTCTCTTTAGTATAATTTCACTTGTATTTTGGAGTGGAATAAAATATTGGTTGTGTCCGAGGAAGTAGGCGAAATTGGCCGAACCTTGTAAATTCTGGTGTTCCTTTTATTGTTGTTTTATTGTCTTATTTATTGGTGGCTGCCATAATTTTTGGTATAGTAGTTGTGACTCATTCACACTATATACATTTGGCTTCCGCAACAATTGGTATCAGAGCCAAGGTACTGTTTAAGTATGCTCTGTGGTTGCAACATAGTCTGATCTTCCACATCAGAAAAGATTTATCTTGGTAATTGAGTCAAGGTTCCGTCTGAGTATGCTCTGTGGTTGCAGCTTAGTCTGATCTTCCACACCAGAAAGAAAATAATCTTGATTTGTGTCGTCATCTATTAAATAATATTTGTGTCAAAGATGGGAGACAATAAACAAGAAGAATCTACATCAAGTGTCAACAATATGCCATCATTGGCATCTTCACTTATGATAAGAATTGTGTCAAATGCGAAATTTGCGATAGAAGTTTTTGACGGGTCGGGACATTTGATGTGGCAAGGCGAGGTTCTAGATGTCACTTTTCAACAAGAGCTAGATCTTGCCATCGAAGAAAAAAGACCAGATGTTATTGGAGAAGAAGATTGGAGAATTATCAATCGTGTTGCTTGCGGTACCATTCGATCCTACCTTGCTAGAGAGCAGAAATATCCATACACAAAGGAAACTTCTGCAAGTAAATTATAGAAAGCACTGGAGGATAAATTTTTGAAGAAAAACAGTCAAAATAAATTGTACATGAAGAAGAGACTGTTTTGCTTCACCTATGTTCCTGGTAGCACGATGAATGAACATATCACCAGTTTCAATAAGTTGGTCACAGATTTGCAAAATATGGATGCAACTTTTGATGATGGTGACTTGGCCTTGATGTTGTTGGGGTCACTTCCTGATGAGTATGAGCACCTTGAAACTACTCTACTCCATGGGAATAACAAAATTTCTCTCAGAGATTTGTTCAGCTTTATACAACTATGAACAAAGAAAGGGAGAAAAACAGAAGGGCAGAGAAGGAGAAACACTGGTTGTGAGGGTCTTCCTCAAAATCAAACAAGGACAAAGAAAGGAAGATCTAAGTCAAGATCTAGACCCAGCAAAGATGAATGTGCTTTTTGTCGAGAAAAAGGGCACTGGAAGAAAGACTGTCCGAAGTTGAAGAATAAGGCCAAACATAACAATGGAAAGGCCATTATGGATTCAAATGTAGCTGATTGTGATGATTCAGACTTCTCATTAGTTACAACAGAGTCATCAACATCATCAGACATATGGTTGATGGACTCGGCTTGTAGCTATCATATGTGTCCCAACAGGGACTGGTTCGTGGAATTTCAAGAAGGAGAATATGGAGTCGTCCACACAGCGGATAACAACCCTCTTACCTCATATGGCATTGGTTCAATACGATTAAGGAACCATGATGGAATGATCAGAACATTAACAGATGTTCAATATGTACCGGGTTTGAAGAAAAATCTCATCTCTATGGGAGCCCTAGAATCAAAAGGGTTCAAAATCATTGCAGAAAATGAAGTGATGAGAGTATGCTCCGGTGCACTAGTGGTAATGAAGTCCAATCGGAAGAACAATAACATGTACCGTTATCGTGGTAGTACAGTTATTGGGATATCGACGGTAACATCCCGTGATGAAAAAGAGGCAGAAGCAACCATGCTATGGCACATGCGATTGGGACATGCTGGAGGAAAATCCTTGAAAACTCTATCAGATCAAGGATTGTTAAAAGGAGTAAAGGCTTGCAACTTGGAGTTTTGTGAGCATTGTGTCAAAGGGAAACAGACAAGGGTTAAATTTGGTACAGCGATCCATAATACTAAAGGCATTTTGGATTATGTACACTCTGATGTTTGGGGTCCTTCCAAAACACCTTCATTGGGTGGGAAGCACTATTTTGTAACCTTTGTTGATGATTTTTCTCGAAGAGTGTGGGTGTATACAATGAAAAACAAAGATGAAGTGCTGGGAATTTTTCTCAAATGGAAGACGATGGTGGAGAATCAAACAGGCAGGAGGATCAAGTGTATTCGCACAGACAATGGAGGTGAATACAAAAATGATCATTTCAATAAGGTCTGTGAAAATGATGGCATCGTCCGACACTTCACTGTTAGACATACACCACAACAGAATGGAGTGGCAGAACGTATGAACCGGACCTTGCTGGAGAAGGTACGGTGTATGTTGTCCAATGCTGGCTTGGGCAAAGAATTTTGGGCTGAGGCAATTACATATGCATGCCACCTCATTAATCGTCTACCATCTGCTGCTATTGATGGCAAGACACCATTTGAAAAATGGTATGGAAAGCCTGCTGTAGATTATGACTCTTTGCACGTGTTTGGCTCAACTGCATATTATCATGTGACAGAGTCAAAATTGGATCCAAGGGCAAAGAAGGCTATTTTTATGGGAATTACTTCTGGAGTCAAAGGATATCGCTTATGGTGTCCTATGACAAAGAAAGTAATATTCAGCAGGGATGTTACCTTTGATGAATCTGCTATGGTAAATAAGGTAACAGAAGATACCAAACAAAATGAGGGTGCTTCTAAGCAGGTGGAGTTTGAGGGAAAATTTATTTTTCCTACACAAGAAGCAGAGGAGGAAACAAATGAAGATTATCCTCTGGAAGAAGAGCCAGTAGAGAGGGAGATTCCAACTCAGGAACCTCAACAACAACTTGAATCAATTGTAACTAGCAGGCCAAAAAGGACAATAACAAAACCTGTTCGTCTCATAGAGACAGTTGCTTGTGCAACCTCAATTGTAGCTGATGATGTTCCTACCACTTATAAAGACGCAGTCCAAAGTTCAGAAGAAGATAAGTGGAGGATTGCCATGAATGATGAAATACAGTCCCTTCATCAGAATCATACATGGAGATTGGCCAATCTCCCGAAGGGAAAGAAAGCAATTGGGTGCAAATGAGTATTTGCAAAGAAAGAAGGATTTCCTAACCAAGAAGATGTTCGCTATAAAGCAAGATTGGTAGCTAAAGGATATGCTCAAAAGGAGGGAATTGATTACAATGAAGTGTTTTCTCCAGTTGTAAAACATTCCTCCATTAGAATTATGTTGGCTTTGGTAGCACAGCTGGACTTGGAACTAGTTCAGATGGATGTAAAAACTGCGTTTTTACATGGAAACTTGGAGGAGGAAATCTACATGACTCGCCGGAAGGATTCAAAAGTGCTGGAAAGGAAAATATGGTGTGCAAACTTGAAAAAATATTGTACGAATTGAAATAATCTTTTAGACAATGGTACAAGCGATTTGACAAGTTTATGTTGCGGCAAGGGTACAAGAGAAGCAAATACGATCATTGTGTGTATTTGTGCAAGCTTAAAGATGGTTCCTTTGTATATCTTCTCCTATATGTTGATGATATGTTGATAGCTTCCAAGAATTCGGAAGAAATTGATAAGTTAAAGATTCAACTAAAGAAGGAGTTCGAGATGAAGGATCTGGGCGAGGCAAAGAAAATTCTTGGCATGGAGATAATAAGAGATAGACGTTCAAAGAAACTCTGTTTATCTCAAAAGGAATATTTGAAGAGAGTACTTCAACGTTTTGGCATAGATGACAAGACTAAGCCAGTTAGTACTCCACTTGCTTCCCATTTTAAGCTAAGTACTACTATGTCGCCAATGGATGAAGCTGAACGAGAGTATATGTCAAAGGTACCATACGCAAATGTTGTTGGTAGCTTGATGTATGCAATGGTTTGCACAAGGCCTGACATTTCACAAGCTGTTGGAGTTATTAGCAGATATATGCACAATCCAGGGAAGGAGCATTGGCAAGCTGTGAAGTGGATTCTACGGTATATTCATAATACTGTAGATGTCGGGTTAGTTTTTGAGCAGGAAGACAATCAGTCTGTAGTTGGATATTGTGACTCAGATTTTGCGGGTGATCTGGACAAACGAAGATCAACTACTGGTTATGTGTTTACTTTTGCAAAGGCACCAGTTAGTTGGAAGTCTACTTTGCAGTCAACAGTTGCTTTGTCTACAACAGAGGCAGAGTACATGGCTATTACAGAGGCTGTGAAAGAGGCAATTTGGCTTCAAGGATTGCTAAAGGAGCTTGGTGTTGAACAAAAAGGTATCACAATTTTTTGTGATAGTCAAAGTGCTATTCAATTAGCGAAGAACCAAGTTTATCATGCAAGGACGAAGCACATTGATGTTCGGTATCATTTCGTACGAGAAATCATAGAAGAAGGTGGAGTCACGGTGAAGAAAATTCATACTACGGAGAATCCTGCTGATATGCTGACAAAGGTGGTGACTGCGGTCAAGTTTCAACATTGTTTGGATTTGATCAACATTGTTGAACACTGAAGATTGAAGATGAAGACACAACCAAAATTTGTTATTGAGAGAAAATTGAAGATGTGGAATTTTGCCAAGGTGGAGATTTGTTGAAATTGGCAAAATGTTTGTCCCACATCGGTGGGAAAACAAAAGTTGGGGGGATTTTCCCCCTATAAAAGAAGGCCTAATGTTTAGGATTTAAACACACCTCTCATTTGCCTTCTTATCCTTTTAAGACATTTGTATCTTCTCTCTTTAGTATTATTTCCCTTGTATTTTGGAGTGGAATAAAATATTGGTTGTGTCCGAGGAAGTAGGCGAAATTGGCCGAACCTCGTAAATTCTGGTGTTCCTTTTATTGTTGTTTTATTGTCTTATTTATTATTTGGTGGCTGCCATAATTTTTGGTATAGTAGTTGTGACCCATTCACACTATATATATTTGGCTTACGCAACAGTAATTCTGGAGCCTTGTATGATATTCCCTTCTAGATTTAGGGGAGGGATTTTTAAATTATTGGTGTAATTTGGCTAACTACCCGTATATAAGGGCTTTAGGGCAGGGAAAGTTTCATGATTGATTGACAATAATTGATTCCTCTGAGGTATAGCTGCTTGAATTGGGTATGAAGGGTCGGGGGGAGGGGGAGGAGGGGACCGGTAGGTCCACGGTTGGAGCATGTGGATCTTGCCGGAAATTGATCGAGAGAAGGGAGGAGATAGAAAAAGCCTTAATGGAGGAAATTAGCCGTTAGAGAAAGAGGAAAGTTAGAGAGAAGCTTAAATGTGTTCAATTAAGCGTTTGTCATGTTGAATGAACAAGACATGTCAATATTGGAGTGGGATGAAGAGTTTCTTGAATTTGCTTCTCCGTATGCAAGTTATTTTTAGAAGTTAAGTTTTATGCGGATAATATAGCCTATCTGTTGCTTTTATCTGCATTCCTTAACACACCTTTATAGGAGGTTTGGGATGACTCCACATTAATGAAGAAAAATTAAATTTCCCTTCACCAGTAGGCAGTATATATACTAGGTTGATTTGCATGCTATGGTGCTAAGTTTTTCATTTCGTTTGAGTCCTTGACTGGACTCTCCAATCAGTCAACTCTTTAGTAGCATAGGTGCATGAATGTATATTAAAGGTAACATGTGCGAGTTTTTTGCTCGAGTTGTGTATATATAATTGAATTTTGGAAATATACATCTATACTATAATTCTAAGGCGCCCATTATCATAACCAATTTTGAAACTGCCGATGCAACCCAATAATTATAAATGGATGATAAAATGATACTTTTCAGTTTTCCCACTTAGCTTGTGATCTTAATTAAGTAAAGGGCCCATAGACAGTTAGGCGTCAATAAAAGTTCATACATATGTCAATGTTTCATAGACTCTTGCAAACTCTTGAGACAAGACAAGCAACGAAGTTTCTGTTTTTGATGACGACAACCAAGTTTCTGATTAACAAGCATGAATGATTACAAAGACAAAAAAAGAGGAAAGCAAGCAACAAAAAGTTGATAATTCCTACGTATGCATAGATTGTCTAAAGCAAAGATGGTATTTCTAGATAATCCTTACTTTCAACGACGGATCCAACATCGCATTTGCGGTTTGGCATAACACGCTAGTGTTTCAGGCCGCGGAAAAAACAAGCATAGATAAAGTTTGATATATATTTCAAAATCCATCTTCTCAACATCTAAATTCTGAATAAGCCAATGCTTATTTCCCAGAAAAAAACAAAAAACACCATACACTAGTTAGCATTAGGAGCTTGCTTTTTGGCCTGTAGTAAACTGTAAATTTCAGCAAGTTTCAATGGCTCCATAATGACAATCTTAACAGCTTTCTCTGACAAGAATCTCTCAGCCCATCTTGCCAAGCTTGGTGTTTTGGCTTCATATATTAAATTCACACCCAACATCATCTCCATTGCTCTTATCCATCCTAAGAAACAAGCCCAAAGCAATGTTAACATAACCAATACTCTCTCCACCAAAGAAATCTTTCCCTTTGCTACACCTGACTAATGCTTCCTCCAGCAGGGATAGCCCTTCTATGATTTTCTGTAGCACTGCTTCTTTTGCATCCTTTTCAACTGCCTCTCCTACTTCCAACATCAAAGGGAACCACTGATAACATGCATTCTTTTTGTCAGCTTGAAGTAATCTCAACATCAAGAAATAATTAAGGCACAATAGAAGAAAAAAGATTTATATATACAGAGGCGGATCCAGGATTTTAGGTTTATGGGTTCCTACATAAATCTTGAATTAATATACAATACTAACTAGATGAACAGATTGGGTTCCAATCTGAATACTTTTATATATTTAATGAATTTTTCAATACAAATACAGGTTTTAGACCGAATCCGCCCCTATATATATATATATATATAGGTAGGTGATATCAATTAATTGTTACTATTAAGTCTAATCATGACAGTACGTTTACTTTGGGTGGTGAGTGAGCTAAAACCATCAGGCTATTCATTATTGGCGAGCGAGAGGTCAAAATCAACTTGTAATTATTTGTGGCTATGTTGCTCGGTCTCTTAAATAATATTGTCTTTGTGTAACGACTCGACTGGTCGTTTTGAGTAATTGTGCCCGGTTCGGAAGTTTGAGGTCAAGAGCAGCTTCACATTATGTATATCGACTTGTGTGCATGGTTGGATTCAGTTTTCAGATGAATCGGAGTCAAATTGGAGTGAAGGAATATAATTTTAGAAGCTTAAGCGGTTCGTATGGTGATTTTGGACTTGGACATGTGTTCGGATTTAGGTTTGGAGGCCCGTAGGGTAATTTGTGGCATTTTGGTGAAAGTTGGAAAAGTTGAAGTTTAGAAAATGGAGAGGTTTGACCCATAGTTGATTTTTATGTTATCGAGGTCGGAATGCGATTCTGAAAGTTATAACAGCTCCGTTATGTCATTTGGGACTTGCCTACAAAATTTGGTTTTGTTTGGAGTTGATTTGATATGGTCCGGACGATTGGTTGCAATTCTATAGGTTCTTAAAGTTCATAGTGATTTTCATGCGTTTGGGCATCTGATTCATGGTCTTAGCGATGTTTGAAGTGATTTGAAAGTGGGGGCAAAGTTCGTATGATGTTATGGAATGTGTTGGTATAATTGGTTGAGGTTCCGGGGGCCTCGGATGAGTTTCGGAGTGAGTTTTGAGCGAGTTCGGACATTTCAGCACTCAGAAGTTGTTACGGATCGTGGGGGGTGGGGGGTGGGGAGGGGACAGTGGTAAATCATCACCCCAGCATCCAAAAGGACCGTTGTTAGCGGTGATATTTCGCTGCAGCAGTGGAATTTTCGTGGTAGCGGAAAATGGTCCGCGGTGAAGAAGAATCCGCAGGTTCACTAGTCTGACCTTGGAAGCCTATATCTTTTGATTTACAAAGAATTTTGAGATGATTTAAAAACGAAGATTGTAGCCATTCGTGTCTAGTTTCCAGAAAGGTAAATAAATTACAATTTGGACATCTGTGGAGAAATTTATGGCCAAAATACTAAAGCATGTCAGTGCAGTCAACATTTTCCGCTGTAGCGGTGAATTTACTGCGGTCAGCGGTGGTTTTTCCGCGGTCAGCAGTGATGGAAATCTGGGAGGTGCACTATAAATACGAGGTTTAGGGTTTTATTTTAAATTTTGATCTAGAGAGCTCGGATATTGGCGATTTTTCGAAGGGTTTTCAAGAAATTCATCGGGGTAAGTGATTCTAACTCGGATTTGACTAGAATACATGAATCTATCATTGAATTCATCATTTAATTGTTGATTTGGAATGAAATTTGGAAAAAATTGTGAAATCTTTCAAAAATATAAAATGATGATTTGAAGGACCAAATGGTATCGGAATTGGATAATTTTTGTATGGGTGAACTCGTATCGGAATGGGTATTAGGTTTTTTTAAAATTTGTCAGGTTCTGAGGTGCGGGCCCGGGGAGTTGACTTTTGTTGACTTTTTTCAAATTGTATAAGAATCATAGTTTTGTTAATTGGAATTATTTTCTCTTGCATTGTTAGATGTATTCAAGTCGTTTTTGGCTAGATTGAGCCGAGCATTGACGAATTGGTAAAGGAAAAGCTAAGTTGAGTATTGAATTGGCCGGATTGAGGTAAGTATCTTGCCTAATCTTGTGTGGGGGACTTCCTCTTAGGATTTGAGTCTTCTATGCTAATTGTAGTCCGTGCATGCGAGGTGACGAGTGTGTGCCCAGACTTATTTGTGGAAAATTTGCCTCTAGGGTTCTTAGGTCCTTATGTTCATTATGTGAAAAGTATCTCGTCAAGATTGGGTTTCCTAATTGCATAAATTGCCTTTGTATGCTCCATATGATGTTGTTAGCTTTTCTCTAATTCTTACGTGTTACTTGACCCTTAATTGCCTTAATTGAAGTGATTGCCTTCCTTATTGTTTTGATACTTATTGATTGTGAGTTCTTCTATGACTTCGTGCAAATATGTTACATGCCTAATTGTTGTGGTTACCGGTGTAGTTATCACGTGCTTATTATGTTTTGTGTTTTGTTGAGATTATCGTGCTTCTTGGTTTTTCCGTGATCCTTATTTGGTACTATTCATGCTTAAATTAACGATTATTCATGTTGAACAAGACTTATGACATTCTCTTGGTAATTGACCATTGTTGAGTATTGACTCGAGTTGAGATCTATATTGCGAAGCTAACTGTTAAAACAAGATTGGTTATTGTTGATTCCCTTGCCGAAAGGTTATTGTTTCTATTGTTGATTCCCTTGCCGGGATGTTATTGTTTCTATTGTTGATTCCCTTGTCGAGATGTTATTGTTTTTATTGTTGATTCCATTGCCGGGATGTTATTGTTTCTATTGTTGATTCCCTTGCGGGATGCTATTGTTTCTATTGTTGATTCCTTTGTCAGGAGGTTATTGTTTCTATTGTTGATTCCCTTGTTGGGATGTTATTGTTTCTATTGTTGATTTTCTTGCCGTGATGTTATTGTTTCTATTGTTTGGGTGAGGAAGAGTGTAAAGCACGAAGGGTGATGTCGTGCATGATATTGTGAGAGAGAGTTAAAGCACGAAAGATGATGCCGTGCACATTTCTATTTATGCATATTGTGAGGAAGAGAGTAAAAGCACAAAGGGTGATGCCGTGCCACATTATTGAGAGTAAAAGCACGAAGGTGATGCCGTGCCACATTATTGAGAGTAAAAGCACAAAGGGTGATGCCGTGCCACATTATTGATAGTAAAAGCACGAAGGATGATCCCGTGCATAATATTGTGAGGAAGAGTGTAAAGCACGAAGGGTGGTGCCGTGCACATTTCTATTTATACATATTGTGAGGAAGAATGATAAAGCATGAAGGGTGATGCCGTACACTTTCTGTTTGTTGTGTTTCGTTGTAGTTATCAATTCAAGTGTTTTAATTGTTTAGATTTCTTTACTATTGTGACTCTTGTGATGGAACCCCATAGATATTTCAATACTTCAAATTTCAATAATTGTTTCATTTTTAATTCAATTAGTTACTCAATTAAATTTCCTTAAACCGTTTGAGCTTGTATTTTGCTTAAAAAGAAATTTCTACTAATTTAATTTTTTAAATCCCATGATAAAGGTAATAATTCTTTCGATGTCGTATTTTAATTGAAAATGGTACTTTCTTTATTCAAATGATTTCTAAAAATAATTTCATCTTTTCTTGTTGAGTTTCTAATTAGCTTAGAAGTTGTACTCTACTTTATGTTATGTAAATGAGACTCCTTGAACATCTTAATTATGTTGATTATGGACCCTATGCACTAAGTAACATGAGAATGTTGTTGCGTAAAAAGAGATAGAAATATGTGGGCACAAGGTGCCGGGTGTGCTAAAAGTTTGGTAATTAAGGTTATGATATGAAACTTCGAGTTTGAGATGTCTGGAATTGTGCATCAGAAATGATATAATTTATTGAGCTGACATCGCCTTCCTTGTCTTAGTACATTTTTACTTGTATGTGTTCCAGCTATGTTGGTGTTAATTTATTTGGTTATCATTCGTTTCCATCCGTGTTTCTCTTTATTGTTTCTACTGATTGTAGTTTGTTCTTTCCTTGCTGTTGATATTACTTGGTCATTTTTAGGTTGATAGTTTATTATCAAATCCTGTTCAATTTATTTGACCAGTAGGTGTCTGGACTGTTCCTCATCACTACCCCACTGAGGTTAGTCTTGATACTTACTGGGCACCGCCGTGGTATGCTCATACTACACTTCTGTACATTTTTGTGTACAGGTTCAGGTATTCGATCGGTCGTAACTGTGCGGGTCGTTGCGTTGGAGACTCAAGTAAACTTGCTGCAGCGTTCGCATGCCTCAAAGTCATCTTCATTTGTACTTATTTCCATTTGTTCCTTTGTTTCGGAACATTGAAGTATTTATTTTGTACAATTATTCTTAGAAAGGCTTATGACTTGTACCACCGGTTTTGGGAATTGTAATTTGTTAAGAGTTATTTAAATTAAAGTTAGCAAATATAAATATTATCTCAGTTAATGTTAGACTTACCTAGCTTAGAGACTAGGTGCCATCACGAATCTTTCGGAGGGATTTTTGGATCGTAACACTTTGTGTGTCGGATATCCTTCAAAAGCCATGCATTTTTTGGAAGATCCAACACATGTGCGATAACATTTTGGAGAGTTCCAGTAACATAGGTATTTGGTGCTCGAGTGAAAACCACACATTTTTTTTTGACTGTAAAAACCGTTTCTTATGAACGAGTAAAACAAGAAGATTACTACAATACCTTGAGAATCAGCATTTTTCATTTGAACCAGTATAGAAATATCTCATGCCAATTCTATTCTTTGCTTTACTCTATTTACTTTTGTTCATAAATTTATTGTGTTTCAAAAGATCCTTTATTTCGGTTAAAACAATAATCTTCAAACTTTTTGAAAAGAACGTCTAAATGAAGATTTTTTAAGAAGGTTCTTCAACTATGAAAGAGCTTGAATCGATTAAAAAACGAAGCAACTTTCTGAAATTTGAGTACGTAGAATTAGTCAAGTTACCCCTTGCACTTTCAACATTAAGTGGTACGCACATAGCGTTTAAATTCTGAAGTTGCAAATATGGAAGTGTTATCAACATAATCGGCCCAAAATCTGGCGATGGCACGGTCGTGGGGATCAGAAGGGAGAATAGAAGGGCCATTTGTCCATGTCTCATCGATGTATTGGACAATGACTAGCGATTCACAGATGGGATCGTAACCATGGATCAGAACTGGGATTTTCTTGTGGACAGGGTTGGATTGAAGGAGAAGCTCACTTTTGTTGAAGATATCCTCTGTAATAAACTCATAGTCCACAGACTTGATATTGAGTGCTATTTCAACTCGATTTGCGAATGGGCTTGATCGTGTTCCCAGAAACTTAATGCTGCTTCCTGACATGTTCAACTTTTCTTAATAATTACTTAGTGAGTCTGATTGAATATAATGAAACATAAGTGTAAGTGTATTTATAATTGGACAACTTTGGAATCCTCGCAGAGCATCACATATATATAATTGCTAAATATCCTTAGGTACGTAATTTGACATATCATTATCTACGTACCTAAATTACAAGAATGGCTTTGATTAAAACAAGAATAGAAGTTAGGGCCGTTTAGGCAATGCCATGGTTTTTGACCTAAAAAACCATACTGCTGACGAAGAGATTGTTCTATATCTTTGTCAGCTTGCATATAGCATCTGTGGCCAGTAAGGCCTGTGGAGTCTGCAGATATAAGGTAGAAGATGTTACTATATTAACTTTCAGAAAAAACAAACCAAATGAGAAAAGGACATATGCATAAAAAGAACAAGAAAAAAAAAATAGAAATAGTAACAAGTAACACCCTGATATATAGTAAAGACACCAAAAAAGGAACCCGTAACAATGCAACACAATTTTCACTTACGAAATGTCAGTGTCCAAGTTGGTTGAGGAAATGAGCTGCTGCCTCCATATATGGTATTTTGCAATCCTTATTTCATTTAGCTTTTAGGTTTGAGCTAGCCCCAACATTTTATCGGGTGTGCGAACAAAGTCATATATTGGTAGCTGAAAAGATTGGGAGCCTACATATAAGGTGTAGAGATCTCTTAATGGTGTGATGTCTTTTGAGAAAAACTATAACAGCTTGGCCTAAAGCAGGTAATATTACACCATCTTAAGAGTACCATTGTGTTGTTTTCTCTATGGAAAAGGACTAAATCCCTCAATTTAGCCGAGTGCAAGATTGATGGATCACAACACCTGTCATGGGCTGCTTTCCAAACATGCCCCATGACCCCTTGGCCGCGCCCCATGGCGGCCTAGCAAGCCTCACAATGCCTAGCGCCATGGTCGGCCCCGTGGTCTTGGCTGCGCCAAGTGACAAGCGCGCATGTGCCTCTATCACCCCACCGATGCCTCTCGCCAGCGCCCAGGGCTGGCCAATGACAACAGCGTCGCGCGCCCTGACAATGCCGCACGCACAGATCCTGATGCCTCGCCAGCGCCCAGCTGCAGGCCCATTCCAGCAGCGCCTCGCGCACAGACCCTGATGCCAAGCACCAGTGCCCAGGCTCAGGCCAGCACATCAAGTGTCGCGCGCGCCCACAGCAACGCGCGCGCAGACCCGCAAGACAAAGATGCTGCCATCAGACTTAGTTTTTCCTTGTAATAATCTAAGTCCTTTTCATTGTAATCATAGACTAGTTTTCATCATTTTCATTTCAGTGTGCTTCTACAGCTTTATTAGGACTAGTCTTGTAATGTTGGTTTATTTTTTTTAAGCATTATTAAGGGGGACCAAACAATCAAACATTTTCAAGCAAGCATTTTCTGGTGTCTCTCCCCCTCGACACCGCATCATTGTAATCAGCATTTTCATTCATCAATAAAATCATCATCATCATTCAAAACCCAATTCTCTCTCAGCTTCCGCAATTTGCTCACGACATTGGTTTTCCCGCACGGCACTGACAATCTAGTCTAGCGTGCGGCGAGGACCTCATTGGCGGACAGCAACCGCACTGACATCGGTTGCTTAGCCTTACGTTGCCCTTCCAAAGAACATTAGGAAGGCATTGCGTAACAGTTGGTATCAGAGCCTAGGCTCGACATCGGATGAGGGAACATTTGCCATCATCACCATTTCTGACCATGGTGAATCATGGGGAGCGTCTAGCATCCCTAGAAGAGACGGTTGACCGATTACGACCCATCGTGGATACGGTGCCTGATCAAAACAACAACCTAGTGCAAAGGTTGGACGACCTGGACCGCCGAATGCGGCAGGCCAAAAATGACATTGCAAACATCAGTCGTGACTCCGACGAGGACCGACAAACGGCAGCCATCGAAACTGCCAATATTCATGGCAAATTTGAGGACCTCCAATAGGAGCGTGCCGGCGATTTATCCCATCAGCAACATAAGGCAGACAGACTAACTGCCATGCAGCAAACCATAAATGACTTGACAGACAAGCTCAACGTTGTCAATGCTGCCTTACAGAGCCTACTTCGAGAAGGCGACCATCACATCAGGGGTGCAGCAAACCTCACCCCCATTCCACAAAAGCTTAAGATACCGGAGCCAAAGCCATACGACGGATCCCGGGATGCTAAAGAAGTGGAAAACTTCATCTTCGACATCGAACAATACTTCGATGCCGTGGGCCATTTGGAGGAATCCAAAAAGGTAGCGACTGCTGCCATGTATCTTCAGGGCGATGCCAAACTTTGGTGGCGGGTCAAATACGAAGCCATCAAGGCCGGTGAAGATACTCTTCAGACATGGGACGAATTGAAGGTAGCCATACGCCTGCAGTTCTTTCCCGAAAATGTGGAATACAATGCAAGGAGAAAGCTACGGGACCTCCGCCACACCAGATCAGTGAGGGAGTACGTGCGCGAATTCTCCGCACTCATGCTAAACATACGCGACATGGGGGACAAAGACAAACTCTTCGCATTCATAGAAGGTTTGAAACCTCATGCCCGTATGGAACTACAGCGACAACGGGTAGACACCCTGCCCAAGGCCATTCAAGCTGCAGAATGCCTTGGCGATTATCATTTGGGAACTCAGAACGACAGGCCCCAGCCGTCTGTCCGAGGGGGATTCAACGGGCACCATCCCAGCAATGGTGGCCCAAGCAAAAGTGGGGGAGATCGGAGTGCATCCAAAACTAAGACTCCTCCCTCCAACAGCAACAGTGCTGCATCCATCAACAACAATCAGGGGAGAAAGCCTCCCTCAGAATGCCGTCATTGCGGCGGGGCACATTGGAACAATGAATGCCCAAACATCAAGGTCAATGCTCATCAGACTGTCGAGGATGAGACAGATGCATCAGACACATCCGAAGACGACCAGGTAGGCGCCTTCAATGCAATTGTTGGCTCTATCCCACATGCCTTAGCGGGGACCAGTGCATGTCCTCCTAAGAAAACATCAGTCCCAATCACCAAGAAAGGGAAGGAAAAGATGGACGAGAGGCCTCCTAAACAAGCGAGGACCCTAATGTTCGTCGAATTGAAAGTGAACGGCAAGCCCCTTCACGCATTGATAGACACGGGTGCCACCCACAACTACTTGTCATCAACGCAAGTAGAGCGCCTAGGTCTTGTTGTACAAAAGAGCAAAGGCCGCGTCAAGGCTATCAACTCACCACCTCAGACATTGGGTGGAACAGCTATAAATGTCCCCGTGAAACTTGGCCCATACAAAGGAAGCATCGACCTGCGCATCGCAATCATAGATGACTTCGACATCATAGTGGGTTTAGAGTTCATGAGGCAAACCAACACCATACCGGTACCATATGCCAACATGCTCCTGATGATGGGAGAAAAAGGGGCCAAGCCCTGCACCATACCATGCTTCCCCATAAAGATGGCCGCTGAAAACATCTCGGCCATGCAATTGGAGAAGGTAGTCAACAGACATGAACCTCAGGGTCAGGCTACCCTTCGCAGCAACAATCAGCCATCATGTCATCGGCCTCAAAAGACTGGTGACGCTCATCATCGTGTGAAGACTTGTCAGCCATGCCACAAGGACAAGTCGGATCACTCATCACAGCCGGGACCCTCGCAGCCATTACATGTCCCTCAGAGACCATGGGAAAGTGTTTCCCTCAGATTCATCACGGGATTGCCCCAAGTCGGCAATCTTGCATCCATCATGGTTGTCATAGATCAGTTCTCAGACTATGCAACTTTCATAGCAGCCCCGCAAAACATCTCAGCAGAAGATACAGCTCGACTCTTCTTCTC
Source organism: Nicotiana sylvestris (assembly GCF_000393655.2). Lineage (NCBI taxonomy): Eukaryota > Viridiplantae > Streptophyta > Magnoliopsida > Solanales > Solanaceae > Nicotiana > Nicotiana sylvestris. Next base: position 99,877,244 of record NC_091067.1, read on the forward strand.
GCACATTGTCAAACATTGGGGCCTGCCCAAAAACATTGTTAGTAGGCGCGACTCACGCTTCACTAGCAACTTTTGGACCCATCTCTTCAGGTGCTTTGGGTCAACATTGAGTCACAACACAGACATCCATCCACCATCGGATGGCCAGACAGACCGGTTCGATGACATGCTGGAGGAATATCTCCGCAACTTCGCAACCGGATCACAGAAGCATTGGGTGAAGCTCCTGGATGCTGCTCAACTGTGTTTCAATTCTCAAAAGAGCCATCATACAAACAAGAGCCCTTTTGAAATTGTTACCGGACAGCAACCGCTTCTCCCGCAAACGGTGAATGCATCAACCATGCCGAAATCTCCTCGAGCTGCCAACTTCTCGAGCGAATGGGAGCGCAACATGGAGATAGTGCGGAGCTATCTCATCAGGGCCCAAGAGCGGGCAAAAAGGTTCACCGAACAAAAGCTTTGCTTTGCCCAACATCAACCAGGGGACAAGGTAATGTTATGCATCCCAAAGCGGTACTTGTTTGCAGAAAGGACCCATGACCCTCGCCTGCAACAAAAATACATCGGGCCCCTGCCCATTGAAAAACGCATTGGGAAGTCCACATACCAGGTGAGAATTCCATCCTGGTGGAAGATCCATCCAGTCTTCCATGTCAGCCGCATGCAATCATTGCTTCGCTACAACAGCAAGCTCAAACAACAGAGGGGCGCAGACCTCCCATCCAACAACCATCAGAATCATCATCATCATCATCATCATCATCATAAGGCTCCGAGGACGGCGCCAACTCAGGTGGGGGAGAATGTCATGGGCTGCTTTCCAGACATGCCCCATGACCCCTTGGCCGCGCCCCATGGCGGCCTAGCAAGCCTCACAATGCCTAGCGCCATGGTCGGCCCCGTGGTCTTGGCTGCGCCAAGTGACAAGCGCGCATGTGCCTCTGTCGCCCCACCGATGCCTCTCGCCAGCGCCCAAGGGCTGGCCAATGACAACAGCGCCGCGCGCCCTGACAATGCCGCGCGCGCAGATCCTGATGCCTCGCCAGCGCCCAGCTGCAGGCCCATTCCAGCAGCGCCTCGCGCACAGACCCTGATGCCAAGCACCAGTGCCCAGCCTCAGGCCAGCACATCAAGTGTCGCGCGCGCCCACAGCAACGCGCGCGCAGACCCGCAAGACAAAGATGCTGCCATCGGACTTAGTTTTTCCTTGTAATAATCTAAGTCCTTTTCATTGTAATCATAGACTAGTTTTCATCATTTTCATTTCAGTGTGCTTCTACAGCTTTATTAGGACTAGTCTTGTAATGTTGGTTTATTTTTTTTAAGCATTATTAAGGGGGACCAAACAATCAAACATTTCAATCAGCATTTTCTGGTGTCTCTCCCCCTCGACACCACATCATTGTAATCAACATTTTCATTCATCAATAAAATCATCATCATCATTCAAAACCCAATTCTCTCTCAGCTTCCGCAATTTGCTCACGACATTGGTTTTCCCGCACGGCACTGACAATCTAGTCTAGCGTGCGGCGAGGACCTCATTGGCGGACAGCAACCGCACTGACATCGGTTGCTTAGCCTTACGTTGCCCTTCCAAAGAACATCAGGAAGGCGTTGCGTAACACACCATATGCTTTGGCTTGAAACATGTTATGCAACTACATAAAATCCTCAGCCTCAGGCACGACATCTTTAGGACCCGTTTGGCCATTTTGCCAAAATGAATTTGGGATTTATTTGGCAAACTCATGTTTGGCTATTTTTGGCAAAATCCCAAATCCCAAAATCACCTCAATTACTGATTTTGAGCCAAAATCCCAAAACTTGGGAATTATATAAATATTTTTTCAAAATAAAGTTGAAAAATATGTTTTAAAAACGTATGTCTAAACACATTTTCATCTTCAACCAAACTTCACTCAAATCAGATTTTTCAAAACAAATTTGGGAATTTATGGTCAAACGCTAGCTTAATAACTTCATCCAACAAAAGGCTCTCAGCTCATAGGCTTGGAGTCTTGGTTTTTCATCACGCATCTGATTTAACCATATCTCCACCATTCAATGTCAAGCCAGACACATAGTAGCTTTTGTTTTGGGATGTCAGCCAAAACATACCCATTTTCAGTTCCCATTTTGCCCCATTCTTGTGAACAAGACAAGAGAGCCCAAATTCACAAAGAGCTATGAAAACTCGAAAGCTGACAGCTTTTTATGCACTCGAAGCAGACAAGAGCCCATGAAAAAATAAAGATGCATGTGGGCCATGATTAGTATTGATCATAACTGTGCCAAGATAATCCTTGAGATACCTCAAACTCCTGTATACTACATGTAGGTAAACATCGCACGAATTGACGACTCACATTCTATTTATTTATTTATTATATTCTTTTATTCATCTAAAGAGAAGATTGATATGTGCCATTAACATTAAATCATCATAAAGAAGTTAATTAGTTAATTGGTTTTAAAAGATTGAGTGGTTGGCAGGGTAAGATGCTTTCCTATGGTGGCAGAATGGCTTTAATGAGTGTGCTCCAATCTATGCCTATCTACACCTTATCTGCTATGAACCTTCCCAAAGGCACCCTAACACTTATAGAAAAATATTTTGCTAATTTCCTTGGGTTTCCTCTGAAGGGAAGGATAAGTATCATTGGACTTCTTGGAACAAAAGATTCAGGCCTAAAGAGGAAGGTGGGATAGGGGTCAGAAGAATTGACGACATTATGGAATCCCATCTTGAAAAGAGGGTAGAGATTTAGAATTCAACCATCCCTATGGGCCTCCTTTCTTAAAGCCAAATATTGCAAAAGATCTCACCCAGTCACTAAGGTTGCTACTTCTACAGACTCTCATTCCTTGAGAAGTCTTATAAAAATCAAAATCAAAGCATAGCCAAATATTATCTGGAAAATTCAAGCAGGGAATTGTAGTTTCTGGTGGGACAATTGGACGAAAAAAGGTGGTTTAGCCAAACTTTGTCCTAGTCCTGGCAACTCTGCTAAGCTCACTATTAGCGAGTTCATTGAGAATGCAACTTGGAATATGGAAGAGCTTCATCATGTTCTACCTAGCCACTTGATCAATTACATCTCCAATATTGCTATTGAAAATCAAAGAGACAATGTCTATCCGGGTGTGGAATATCACAGAAGATGGCCAATTTACTAATAGATCTGCCTGGCAGGTCATTAGAATTCATAATCAAAAAAATAATTTCTTAAGTATGGTTTGGCATGCCAAAATTCCTTTTAAAATCTCTTTCCTAAACTGGAGGCTTTTACAAAAAAGATTACCTTTTTGATGATACTATGGACAGGTTTGGTACTAACATTATTTTAAGATGTTCTTATTGCAGGCATCCACAACGTGAAACTATACAACATGTCTTTATGGGAAGTGATGCGGCTAAATTCATATGGAATACTATTGGTAATCCACTTGGAATAAAGCACAATGATGCATCCGTAATTGGAGTTGATAGGTTATATGTGTATCCCTGTTATGTTTTGATGGTCTAACAAAATTACTATTAAGAACAAGATAAGGAACCTGATACACATCCTCAAGAACTTAAAGATCAACAAGTCTCCAGTTGGAGATACAGTTCAACTCTTCAGAGTCAAAGGAACAGCAGAGGGAACATATAGCTACTAGTTCCCGTGGTGACTATACAAGTCAACTCCCTCAGCTTTAAAGTTATTGCCTGCACACGCAACAGTACAACAATAGTGCAGCAACCAACTTTATGGGAAATGCCCTTTAACTAACTTGCTTGCATCATTCAAGTGATGTCAAAAATGAATCATTAACATCAAGCAAAGGTAAAACAAAATACTTGCACATTCAAGAATTGATCAAGCATTCTCTCAAGTTATCTATCGATCTTGCAAGTGACTCTCAAGGGCATCAAGAACAAAGAACAACATAACAATGGACCATTTCCCTGTATCGAGTCATTACATGTCCTTAGTTATGTTGTACATTTGTTAAAGCACTCTACTTGTAATTCCTACTTAGCTTAGTTAGAAGCATTGTGTAGAAAATCTTTGTAAATCATAAACCCTTGTGTTTGTGTCTTGGCTAGAGTTAGTTGAGTTGTAAAGTGTTTGTAATAGAGTTATTACAAAGTGGCTTGTAATAGTGTTGTTACAAGTTAGTGAGGGATTAAGAGGTTAATTCCCAAGTTACAATAGTTTGTAATCTAAAGTTTGCTCAGTAGTGAGTTGAAATCCTACAAGGGTAGGTCATGGTTTTTGATCCCATGAGCTGGGAGTTTTTCACGTAAAACTCCATTGTGTCATTTACTTACTGCAGTGTGCGTGTGTTCTGTGGTAACTAATAGAGAACGTGGTTCTCTATATAGTTTGGTAGACCCTTAATTTCTATCAATTGGTATCAGAGCAGATTCTTTCTATCTGGCTAACACCTAGAAAGGATCATCATGGCTGCTCCGCCAAACTTCGAAGAAGGTCAGTCTACCTACAGACCTCCAAGATTTAACGGCCAGTACTATGGATGGTGGAAGATAAGGATGCACGACTTCATCATGGCTGAAGACTCAGAGCTCTAGGATATCATCTACAATGGACCCATACGAAGACCATTGGAGACCCCGCAATGACAGTTCCTAAAACTATAAAGAAATATAATGATGCTAACCGCAAGGCTATTGAAAAGAACTTTCGAGCTAAGAAAATCCTCGTATGTGGTATTGGACCAGATAAGCACAATAGGATTTCAACATGCCAATCAGCTAAAGAGATCTAGGAAGCTCTCCAAATAGCTCATAAAGGGACAATGCAGGTAAAACAATCCAAGATTGACATGATGACCATAGAGTATGAGCTTTTCAGAATGAAGGACGATGAGTCCATTCACGATATGCACACTCACTTCATGTCTATCGTCAATGAGCTTCACTCACTAGGAGAGATCATCCCCAGGAACAAACTTGTCAGGAAGATACTTAGTGTATTACCTGATTCCTGAGAAAGAAAAGTAAATGCCATTACAGAGGTAAATGATATTGGGGAGCTGACCATTGATGAACCTGTCGGCAATCTCAAGACCTATGAAATGAAGAAGAAGAAGAAGAAGAAGGATATTGAGAGAAGAGAGCCCAAAGGGAGAATAACCTGATCCTTAAGACGGACAACAATGACTCAGGTGGTGAGGATGCTGATATGACCTACCTGACAAAAAGGTTTCAGAAAATGTTCGCAGAAATGGAGGCATTCCAAAAAGGGACAGCTCCAGCAAGCCAAAAGGTTATGACCTATGTCATAAGTGCGACAAGCCAGGACACTTCATCATGGATTGCCCTCTCCTTAAGCAAGATACATACAGACACAACACTGACAAAGCAACTAAGAGGAACCAGATTCCTAACAAATGATTCAAGGAAAAATATATTGCTGACAATGTTGTGAAATAAGCCCTTGCTGCATGGAGAGACTCTTCCAGCAAATCTAAAAAAGATGATGATCAAGGTGATAGCTCCATGATGGCAGTGGAAAGTGAAGCAGCTGAGTATGACTCAATCTTTGCCCTTATGGCAAAATCTGACAATGATGATGCGGTAAACTTCTTAGATGTTCAAAGAAATCTAAAGTCTTATTCTTCAAAAAAACTTATGTCTTTGGCAAATGTTTTAATTGATGTGTATCATAGTTTTATAAATGATAAAGATGTCTTAACTGTGGAACTGAGAGAAGCAAAACAATTTAGAGATGATCTAGTAGTTGTGGTGGTAGACTTAGAGGAAACCATTGAGAGTCTGAAGAAAGAAAAAGATGTCTTAACTGAAAAAATTGCAAACATAGAACATGAGAGAGATGATCTAGTGGTTGTTGTGGTCGATCTAAAAGAGACCATTGAGTGTGTTAGAAAGGAGAAAGACGTTTTAACTGAGAGGGTTGTTAACATTGAGCATGAGAGAGATGACCTATTAGTGGTGGTTGTAGACCTAAAGGAAACAATTGAGGAACTAAAAAGGTAAAGTAGGTCTGGGAACACTCAAAAAGGAAAGGAAGTTGTAAGTGAAGCACACTTTAGGCTTGAAGATGAGTTAAAATAAGTGAAATCTAGTATGTGTGCAGAGCTTGAGAAAAATAGAAAACTTCAGGAATACCTAAGAAAAGTGAAGAGTGACCTAGAAAAATCAATTAAGTGGACCTGGTCCTCTGATGCGATCAATGCTATATATACAAACAGTGGAGGAAACATGTAGGAAATCGAGTTTCAAAGGGGAAAGGCTCCCTACAACACTCATACCAATTATGTTACCATACATGATAACTGGCTTTGCACTCACTGTGGTAACACCAGGCATTTTAAAGAAAACTATAAGTCCAGATTTCAATCTCAACAAAAAAAATAAAGTTTTTGCTGAAAAAGTAACTACTTCTAAGGAACCTAGTCATTCATATAAAAAAATGTGATGTCTGCTTGGACCAAAAGAGCCCTCATTCACCCATTTCCTAATTACAAGGGACCAAACTTATTTGGGTTCCTAAGTCTAACTCTTGATTTCCTTATACAGGGAACAATGAAAGGGAGCAGCCAACAATGGTATATGGATAGCGGCTGCTCAAAGCACATGACTAGAAGTACAAATGATTTCCTTTCACTGAAGGCCCTATAGAGAGGAAGTGTATCCTTTGGAAATGGCAAGAGGGGATACATTCTGGGAGTTGGAAGGATCGAAAAGTCTTTATCTCACTCTATTAAAAATGTGTGCTACATGAATGTGTTTAAGTATAGCCTGATGAGTGTTTCCCAAATCTGTAACAAGGGAAACAAAGTGGAATTTGTATACAAGATATGCACAGTCACAAATCATGTGACTGGTAAAGTGGTGTTAGTTGTCAAAAGATACAAAAATAACCACGTTGCTGACTTTGAGTCCTTACAAAATGGGGATCTCAACTATCTGAGCACTGTTGATGTTAATGCTGAACTATGGCATAGAAGGTTGGGTCATACAAGTTTCACGTTGCTGAACAAATTGGTCAAGAAGGACCTGGTTTGTGTTCTGCCCAAGTCAAGCTTCAAGGATCAAAAAGTGTGTGATGCATATGTAAAAGGAAAGCAAGTCGGATCCTCTTTCAAGCACAAAAAGGAAGTTAGTACCTCAAGGCACTTGATCTCCTCCATATTGATCTATGTGGACCTATGAGGGTGACAAGTAGAGGAGGAAAGAAGTACATATTTGTTATAGTGGACGACTATTTCAGATTCACTTGGACTCTATTTCTCAGAATCAAGGATGAAACCTTTCAACTGTTTGTGGCATTTGTGAAGAAGATCTAGGGGAAGATGATCCATAATGTAGTATGTATCAAGTCTGACCATGGGACAAAATTTGACAATGCTAAATTCGACTAATTCTGTGCTGAAAATGGAATCACTCGTAATTTCTCAGTTCGAAGAACACCTCAACAAAATGGTGTTGTGGAGAGGAAGAACATGACTGTTGAAGACATGACAAGAACAATGTTGATTGAAGTGGCATTGCAAAAAGGTTTCTGGATAGAAGTCGTCAACACTGCATGCTACTTGGTGAATAGGTGCATGATCTGGTCCCTTCTAAATAAAATGCCATATGAACTGTTGAACGGAAGGAAGCCCAAGTTGACACATTTAAGAACATTTGGCTGCAAATGTTTTGTCCTCAACAATGGCAAGGAGCCACTTGAAAAATTCGATGCCAAAAGCGATGAGGGAATCTTTCTAGGTTATTCATCACAAAGCAAAGCCTACAAAGCATAAAACAAAAGAACTCAATGTGTTGATGAAAGAATATATGTGATATTTAATGAATCTCATGACCCATGTGGAAAGGATTTGAATGATAAGAATGATTAAGACGGATAATAGTCAATTGTCCTTGGTGAAGTTATTGACATGGCAAATAGAAAGGCAGATATAATGAGCCATGTTGAGGAATCAAATGAGGATGATGCAACCATATCTTCAATTGATGGAGAGGAACCTGGTCCCTCAATCACAACAATTGAAGCTGAGAACAGAGTTATCGATGCTGTCCAAGGCACCCCACATACTGAGATAAGAAGAAGCCAAGGTTCACAACCTAAAATACCTGGATCCTCTAATAGCGAGACTTATATGTCTAACTGGAAGCACAAAAGCTCACACCCTCTTGAAAACATAATCACTCATCTTGATTCAGGAATTCAAACCAGATCAAAGACAAGAAAATCACCTACCTTCTCAGCCTTTCTCTCTCAAATAGAGCACAAAAATATCAAGGAAGCATTGAAAGATGCAGACTGGATTACAGCTATGCAAAAAGAGCTTCATTAATTTGAGAGGAACAGTGTGTGGCACCTTGTTCCACGACATGCCGATCTAATTATTATAGGAACTAGGTGGGTATTTAGAAACAAACTTGATGAGTTTGGAAACACAAAGTAACAAGGAAAGGCTATTAGTTCAAGGCTATAATCAAGAAGAAGGGATTGACTATGATGAAACGTTTGCTCTAGTTGCTCAAATAGAGGCCATCAGAATTCTCATTACCTTTGCATCTCATATGGAATTCAAATTGTTCCAAATGGATGTTAAAAGTGCATTTCTGAATGGATTTCTAAAAGAAGAGGTCTTCGTCAAGTAACCACCTAGATTTGAGAATCATGAGCATCCTGAGCACGTCTTTAAACTTGACAAGGCTTTGTATGGGCTAAATCAAGCTCCTCGTGCTTGGTATGAAAGGCTGTCAAATTTTTTCTTGAAAATGGATTTACAAGAGAAACAATTGACAACACCCTGTTTCTGAAGAAACGAGGAAGGAACCTGCTCACTGTGCAGATCTATGTTGATGACATCATTTTTGGAGCAACAAACGACTCTCTATGTGAGAAATTTGCAAAACTCATAGGGAGTGAGTTTGAAATAAGTATGATGGGGGAACTGAATTTCTTCTTGGGTTTACAAGTGAAGCAAACTCATAAGGGGACAATGATAAGTCAACATAAGTACATCAAGGAGTTGCTCAAGAGATTTGACATGGAAGGATCAAAGATCATTGATACTCTCATTGCCACAACAACTCGTCGGGACATGGATGAACCTGGTCCCTCTGTGAATGACACCATGTATAGAGGTATCATAGGGTCACTCCTGTATCTTACAACAAGCAGACCAGATATTATTTTTAGTGTGAGTCTTTGTACTAGGTTTCAATCTAATCCAACGGAATTTTATCTGAAGGAAGCCAAGAGAATCCTAAGATATCTCAAAAGGAACATAGGTTTCGGTCCTCTACTATCCCTCAGGAGATATTTTTGATTTAATTGGGTATGCGCAGGCTGACTACACTGGGTATCTAGTGGACAGGAAAAACACTTCTGGCATGGAACATTTTCTGGGTTCATGTTTGATTTCATGGGGTACAAAAAAACAAAACTTAGTAGCCCTCTCAACTGCAGAAGTTGAATATGTGGCTGTTGTATCTTGCTGTGCTCAACTGTTATGGTTAAATAGCAGTTGGAAGATGTTGGTGTGTTTTCTGAGTGCGTACCCTTACTATGTGACAATACTAGTGCTCTTAACATGGCTAAGAATCTAGTTCAACATAAGAGAACAAAGCATATTGACGTGCGACATCACTTTCTCAAAGACAATGTTGAAAAATGGCTTATCTGTATGATATTCTGCAGTACAGAAGATCAAATTGCAGACATATTCACCAAGGCACTTAGCAAATAGCATTTTGAAAGGAATCGGTTGTCACTGGGGTTATTGAAATCAAGCTAAGGACTTGGTCACTCGATGATTGGCTACGAAAGAGATGTATAGGTAAAATAGATAAAAAGTATTTTCTGGCATAGTCTAACTCATCTCTATACCGTTACAGGTAGACACGCATGACGATTAGAGAGCAAAGAATCAGCTAATGCATTGCACATTGGTCAAAGGATGAGGCTTATATTTTCAAAAACTATTAGGGAACATGGTTCCCTCGACACAGGTTAATAGTTCCTCGGTACTCTCATGCACAACTTTTAAACGGCTGAAATTGTGCCACGTCATCAATTGTCAGTTTCTTTTCTTTCCCTCTGTTTGAACCCAAATGTCTCGCCTTTTTATGAACCAACCCGACTACCCAAATTTCCACCCACTCCTAACCGGTTCCTTACCCCTATTAAATAACCCCTCTCAGTCACTTTCACAACTATCCACATCAAAGAATCCAAAATTCCTCTTTTTCCTTCTTTAAACCAAACACCTTCTTCTTCAGCTCACTAAACTTCATCATGACTAAAAGTCAGGAAGCCCAAAGTTCTCCAATAATCATCCCTACCGTGTTTTCACCCGTTGAAACACCAGTGTTAAAGCCAACACTCCCCACTCTGACCAGTGCAAACCCTAAATCAGAGTCACAACCACCCATTTCTCCGACCCAGTCAAGTACTAGTTCTCATCGGAGTCGCAAAACTTTGACTCCCAAAATGTTTGTGGCTGTGACATGTCCTTTCGCTTCACCTGAAGCAATGGCCGAATACGATACTATAGAGAGAGAAGAAAATCCAAAAGTTACTAGTCTGCCTGTGTAAGAAAAATCTACTCTTGAGAGAGAGCAAGTTGAGGGGGAACAAAATGTTGGTCATATCCCTGCTGAATCGACAATGACGTCCCCTGGCCTTGATTCAACAGGTAATACTCTTTCCATTTCTTAGTTTACCATGGGGGTACAAGAACAAGAAGTCATAGAAAACCTGTTGTCTATAGCTACTGAAGAAAGTATCATTGGGGGTGATAAAGGTGTGTCTGAGTCTCAGGGGAAGAAAATAGTACACTAGTAGAGAGTACGGAACTGGTGCATGTTGAAACATCAGCACCGGATAGTACTACTGGGGCACCTACTGAGGGACCTGATCCCTCCACCCAAGAGGAGCCAACCCCTGGTTCCTCTCAATCATCCCAGGTCAGTATTGATCCTGCTCCATCTCCTCACTTTTATGCTGAGCCTTTATGCATAGTTGTCCCTGAGATGCGATCCTTGTCTGAGGAGGAAAAGGAGGATTGTGAATAAGAAGATTATGATAATGTGGCTCTAGCAAACTTTATCAGTGCTAGGAGTAGAAAGGCACCTCCCCAAGGGTCAACATCTAAAAGACCCATCACGATGATGAAAAGGAGGAAGAATTTGAGTCTGTTTTAAGGAAAAGTAAAAAGGAAAAGAAAAAGAGGAGATTGGTGAAAGATGAAAAGGTTGTCAATGAAAAGTTAGTGCCTCCTGAACAAGTGGTGAATGTTTATGATGAGGTCGAAGAGGAACTTGGTTCCTTGGTTCTTAAGTCCTCAAAGAATCTTCCTGTTCCAAAGACGAAAAGGGAGTCTTCTGTGGTTAGAAAGGACTTGAGAATGGTTGAGGGTGAAAAATCTATTGAGAAAGAGAGTGAAATAGGGGTGAGCAATGTCGAGGGTGAAAATCTGGTTGAAGAGTCTGGTGAGCGTATGGTTGAGAAGTCCGTTGACAAGGTGTCATATACTGAGAAAGGAAAGAGTGCACGGAAATCAGTAAAAAGGAAGGTTGGTACTAGTGATGAACCTGGTTCCTCAAAGAAGGTCAAGGTTGATGCAACCCAGAGTCCTGAGAAGGAAAAATTGAAAAATCAAGAAGTGTTGTGCGGCCGTACATTTGCCCCTAATACTCTGGAAATGGCTGGCATCCGTCAATTGGTGGAAATCTATGAATTTCAACAATGGACACACTTGTTCACAGGTGACAGTCCCAAAGTGTATGAGGAAGAAGTGTGGAGTTTTTATGACGACTTCTTTAAAGTTGAAGACGATCATATTTATATAATGGTGTTAATTTTGTGATGGACTCTACTATGCTGGGAAATATTATGGGTGTGCCCGTTGAGGGTTTGTCTTCTGTTCAGGGAACCTGCTCTTCGAACTTTAGAAATGATATCTTGAAATATGCGGCAGTTCAGCATGGGGAACAGGTACAAAAGAAGGCCCTCCTTCCAGTGTACCAATTATTGTTTGAAATGGTGAACAAGGTCTTGCTTCCTCATGTTGAGAGAAGGCCCATTACATCTCGAACAGACCTAGTTATCATGGAAGTACTGGATAGTTACACAACCATCAACTTGCCTACCATCATGATAGAACACATGCAGAAGGCTGCCTTATGGGTTCCTTCGTACTAAGATGTTTGTGTTCTTCAAAGTTCCTTTGGGACAAGCTAAAGTGGGAACCTGTAAGCAAACTTTCTCCAAGACTACCCTCAAGGAATTTGAATGTATTAAAAAGGTTGGAGGGGTTGGCAGCACTTTTACTATCTCCCAGTTGATCAATGCTCAAAACAATGCCACTGCTGAGATAAGGAAGCTGAAGGCAAGGAATGTCATTCTTGAGGTTCAGCTTCAGGAGGCACTTGGTTCTAGTAGCTCTCAAAGCACATAGGTTGCCCGCTGACCAAGGAAAATGCCGACCTCAGGAAACAGGTTGAGGACCTGAAGCAGAGACTGCTCAACAAGCAGGTGTCAACTAATGCTCGAATGGACATCCTTCTTCATACTCTTGCCTCTTCATCTGGGCCTTCCCCTTCTAGTGCTCCCTAAGCAGTTTCCTTCCCAAGTGTCAAGTCCTTAGTATCCATCTTTTGTTTTTGTTCTGATGATGTTTATGACTGGAACTTTTGTTTTTGCTATTTTTATTTTGTGGATGTGTATGAAACAATGGAACTGCTCCTTACTTAATGATCCAAAATTAATGAAAGTCTCATCCTTTTGCTATTTATGCCTTATTCTCTTGCTCTGTTTTAATCATGATTGTGTGCACGCATGTGGCATGAGTTAACTAAATCTAGATTTTTTTTTATTTAAGGCCTGCTACTGATCTTTTTATGATGCCAAAAAGGGAAAAATGATTAAGGGGGAATAGGATAGGGAATAGATTCAGGGGGAATACAGGAAATGCGAATGTCATTCTGGTTATTAGGGGGAACTTGAATTATAATTTTGTCATCATCAAAAAGGGGGAAATTGATAGGTTATATCTGTATCCCTATTATGTTTTGATGATCTAACAAACTTACTATTAAGAACAAGATAAGGAACCTGATACACATCCTCAAGAACTTAAAGATCAACAAGTCTCCAGTTGGAGATACAGTTCAACTCTTCAGAGTCAAAGGAACAGCAGAGGGAACATATAGCTATTAGTTCCCGTGGTGACTATACAAGTTAACTCCCTCAGCTTTAAAGTTATTGCCTGCACACGCAACAGTACAACAACAGTGCAGCAACCAACTTTATGGGGAATGCCCTTTAACTAACTTGCTTGCATCATTCAAGTGATGTCAAAAATGAATGATTAACATCAAGCAAAGGTAAAACAAAATACTTGCACATTCAAGAATTGATCAAGCATTCTCTCAAGTTATCTATCGATCTTGCAAGTGACTCTCAAGGGCATCAAGAACAAAGAACAACATAACAATGGACCATTTCCCTGTATCGAGTCATTACATGTCCTTAGTTGTGTTGTACATTTGTTAAAGCACTCTACTTGTAATTCCTACTTAGCTTAGTTAGAAGCATTGTACAGAAAATCTTTGTAAATCATAAACCCTTGTGTTTGTCTCTTGGATAGAGTTAGTCGAGTTGTAAAGTATTTGTAATAGAGTTATTACAAAGTGACTTGTAATAGTGTTGTTACAAGTTAGTGGGGGATTAAGAAGTTAATTCCTAGGTTACAATAGTTTGTAATCTAAAGTTTTGCTCAGTAGTGAAGTTGAAATCCTACAAGGGTAGGTCGTGGTTTTTGATCCCGTGAGCTGGACGTAAAATTCCATTGTGTTATTTACTTGCTGCAGTGTGTGTGTGTTCTGTAATAACTAATAGAGAATTTGGTTCTCTATGTAGTTTGGTGGACCCTTAATTTCTATCAGGAGTCTTTAAGAAGTGGTAGGATATGAAACCTTGCTACAACTTTCAAAGCTGATACCGGTTACCCCCATATTTATATGCTGGGAATTGTGAAAACAAAAGTGCGCATGCACTTATGGCACACAGAGGAAATTTCAGCTATCCAAGATGGAATACCAGGGAATTTGGAACATAAGAATAGCCATATCTAAGATGTTCTCTTGTATTGATGATGTTACTCACTGGCCTAACATTTGCGCTATGGCGGAAAGACTAAGGTCCAGGATAAAGTGTATTCAAGTCAGATGGAACAATCTACAAGAAGGCACGGCTAAGATTAACACTAATGGCAGCTTCTTCATGGAAACTAATAGAGATGGTATTGGCGGCATTATTAGGGATTGGAATGGTGATATGATTATGGCTTTCTCAATCCCAATTATTTTGTAGCAGCAACAATATGGCAAAGGCTTTAGCAGCTGAGTTTGGAGGGAAATGGTGTAGCCAACAAGGCTACACTAATTTTCTTTGGAATTTGACTCCATGATAATTGTCGAAATGCTGAAGAATAGAGACTCCAGGAACCTCAAGCTAAAACATATTATGGACAAGATCACAAGGATTATAGAACAAGCCAATGTAGATGTCATACGTTACTTCAGAGAGACAAATCAAATCGCGGACTGTTTGGCCAAACAAGCTGCTATGCAAAATGAGAGTATGATTATTTACGATCACCGGCAACTTCCAAGACAAGCTAGAGGAGCATATCATCTAGACAAATGTCAAATGCCTAGTATTAGAACAAGATATGACAAAGCCAACTCCTTTGTTAGTTGATGTACATAATTTTGACTAGAAGGAACTCTCTCCTGCGACTATATATTAAGGAGGTTCCTTCTATTTTTGGGGGCGACTGAATCACCCATGTGTTGTTAAAGGAGGTTCTGGTCTAGTTCCCTCCAGTGTGCTTTTTTTCTTAATACAACACCACCCAGCATCCACCTGAGCAGCTTTATATAAAAAGAAGACAATTAGTTAAGTAACTGACATGTCTACAATTTGAATTTATAGTTCTTGGTGTTTTCTCAAATAGTCTAGGATTCGTTAGACATCATTTTCAATATATCTAGCTACATTCAATTTTCAAACACCAAGTATCAAACAAAGCATAATTACTTAAAGGAAGGAGAAAGCAATACAATTTTTATTTTGTATTGGTAATCCTTATCTTATATGATCAAATGTTTGGGATACAAATTATAACCCCACTGAATTTGATAACATTTTATAACATTTCAGTACATTTAGGAAGCTAAAAACGCAAGAATCCAAAGCATTTTGAATTGGTTTCCTCAGCTTTTTCAAGGCCTCATTTTACTCTTTAAAATAGTCTTAAAAGTCCTCAAGTCAAGTCTAATTTACTACAAGTTCCTATTCTATTAAACCATACGGTTCTCATAATAGTAACTGAGAAATTAAAAGAGAATGGAGTGATCTTCTATACATTAGTATCTTATTTTTCATGCTAAATTTTCATTTATATTCTCTTGCATCGGCTTGCAAACAGTTATACAAGAGAAACAAAAAATTCTGATAGGTTATTATATATTTAATCGGTTAGAACAAAAGTGCGATGTATCTAAAGGTCCGTGATCGTGTATAATTGTGAGTACCAGTCTGATTTATCATATTCTTATTTGAATTATGGAAGCTGGTTCTATATTCCGAAACATGAGAATCAATCGAGGGAATAAAGTGAAGGAGGTCTGGGGCCAAGTCTACCTTCTTTTCGCCCATTTTGTAGATGTTGAAGTGGGAAAGTACTGGCTGCAATACACTGATATAGTATAATAGTATCAACAACTTTGAGTTTGCAAAAGATAAAAGATGCCTTTTTTTTTGAGTGGCACTAGAATCATAATCATTTACAGTAATAAACAACTCATAGCTACATATTATTGGTTAGTATTACCGGCCAATAACGGTAATATCCAGGTCAACTTGTACACACATATAACTATTCTACCTCTCACACCGGTAACTTTTCACCAACGCACAGATGGAAAAAATCACCGAGCATTTTTGTCTGGAATTTGTACTTTTATCCCTCGTTGTTCTCACTTCATTGACGGCTAGAACGTAATCTTGGGTGCTATTACTAGCCAATATTTCTGATTGAGAAGTTAACTTCAGTATTTACTTCTGAATTCTTACTTGCAAGTAACATTTGTTGGGGGTGCGAATAAAGTTTCACATAAATAGAAAAGAAAAATAAGCTACTTATAAGGAGTTGAATACTCTTAATGGTGTGAGCCCTTTTGGGAAAAACCGTGCGGGCTTGATCCAAAACGGATAATATCACACCATGTTAAAAGTATCTTTGTACCGTTTTAGCCCAACAACACCTTCAGTGGAAGTCATCTAAATATTCTGCTTGGTAAGCTATATGCAATGCTCTTTGACCTTTCATTTGAGACTTAAGCATCAAATTCTCTTGAAACTGAAATCACAGAATCCAAAATAGAGAGGAAGAATCTAACTAATCCCCATAAAGCAAGAGTACATCTCATCTGGGCACTACCAAAAGACAACCTCTTTACCATAAAGTTAGCCATTCTTCAGTCCTCACTAATATAAAATGTCACCACCATTTACATCATTTCTCTTCCTCTCCCTTATTTCCTTGACCATCAGTGTTTAATCACCAACCAATGATGAATTTCAAGAATTCTTCCACTTTTATCTCCTGCATTTTACTCATTATTTTTCCTTCATTAATCTCATCACAAGCATGCCAAAGATTTTGTGGCAACATACCGATGAAATATCCCTTTGGCACTGGACCTGGCTGTGGCGATCCGCGTTTCCAGCCGTTCATTACCTGCAACAATCAGCAGCTCACATTCAAAACTCACACTGGATGCTATCCTGTCACATCCATAGATTACAACAGCCAAGTTTTATACATCAGTGATCCTTCTATGTCAACCTGTGCTTGTACACAGCCAAGCAAAGGTTTCAGTTTAGACTGGAAAGCACCATTCAACTTTCATGATGAAACAGTTTTTGCTTTGCTCGATTGCTCAACTGATTCTTCGCCAATTTATCAGTCCAACGGAGGGATGAATTCGACATTCCCTCTATGTGATTCTTCTCAGGGGGATCCTGTTTGTAGTCTTCTCTATTCTTGCGAAGCAATGAGCAGGCTTAATCTCCCAACTTCCACTTGTTGTGTTTACACTCCAGTTGATCTTGGGCCGTCGTTCGAGATGGATTTGGAGAAACTGCACTGCACATCTTACTCAGCTCTCTATGGTTTCAATGGTCAAGATGCCAATCCACAGGCCTGGAAATATGGAGTGGCATTGAAATACAAGTTCAATTTCAACAATGATTACCCTGAAATGTGTGCTAGTTGTGAAAAGACTAATGGAGTTTGTGGATATTGTGGTCCTTATAATTCTTTTATTTGCAACTGTCCAAGTGGAGTTAACACAACAACAGATTGTTTTCTTGGAGTACCCTGGAATAACAGTTTTAGAACTGTCCCTTGGCAAACTGGTAAAAGAAATTTCCACATTTTGCTCTGACATTTGGAGATTTTTCAATGCATTCTTTGGTAACTAAAGTCTTACAATTACTGTGTTGTTTTTTGCAGGGCTATTGTTGATCAATGCCTTGGGATGGTATATCACTTTGGCTTTGATGTAGACTGCAATGATCAAGCATAAATGGAACTCAATGAAGGAATTTGACTTGAAATCTTTTTGCTTAACATTAATTGGTTTATGGAGAATCCACAATTTTAGTTGTTTGTTGTAATTTGCAAACTGTGAAACAGAATTGTTGAAAAGAAAAAAAGGGCAATGCAATGGCTGGATTTCTATCCTTAAGTCAATGTTCCATAAAATTATGCTACAATAGTCTTTGGATTTTTTAATTAATGTTCTCTTTGTTTTCTCCAATTAGTTCTTTGTGAACTGCCAGATAATTCACGAAAGGGCAAGATTGAACAAGTATTATTACTATCGGGGAGAATGGAACCAAGACTTTGCCTTTTTTTGTGGCCTCAGGCTACTGATTAGACCTGTTCTCATTGGCATAACCGTATGAGTGTAGCAATGGGTATTAGCTAACATTCTTTCAAATGGAGCGGCATGATCAGTGGGATTCATAGAACCGGTCCCATCTTTTTTGACATTGAGGCGTAGTAATAGTAGTAGTTATTGTGTCGTTTAACGACATTATGAGTGAGGATTCATAGAACCTGTTCCAACTTTTTTGACATTGAGGCATAGTAATAGCAGTTGCTATTGTGTCGTTTAATGGCATAATCAGTGATGATTCATACAACCGGTCTCAACTTGTTTGACATTGAGACATAGTAATAGCAGGCGTTATTGTGTCGTTTAATGTACTATGACCTAAATGACACAACTAAAACTTGGGATAAATATAATCCCGAAGAAGTTTTTTCTTCGAAATGTCAAACGTCCTATTCCAATATCTCAGATTAGGAAATGTGACTGAGACTGTAAAATGTCCTCAAAATCTCATTTAGAATTAAATACATTTACAGACTTCACAACTATTTCCAAGCAAGGCCTGCATGTCATTTTAGTAATGTCTTAAAAGGTTAATAAACATATAACAGAGGGTTACTGTTGTTAATAAGCTCAATTGCCAAAAGCTCTTCTTACCAAAAATCAAGTCGAGCATATCTTGACACTTAACTTAAAACTAAACACAACCGCCAAAGGAAATTAATTACTACATTCAATATACAAAGACCACTAAATTTTGGGACAACATCAAACATATTGTGGGACATTATATCGGCCCAGAGATGAGATACAGCTTGCAAAAAAAAAGAGAAGAATGTGGTTTTTTAGCTTGAGGAATCAAATGAATTAATAAAAACAACATACACACCACAAATGTTATATAGAAAAAGTTCCTTATTCTTTTGAGCATCTCCACCAAGAAGGAATCACTTTGATCACCAATGTTCTTTCTTTATCACAAAGCAAATTCCCCATGGCGAACTGCGGACAGTGGTAGGCAAAATTTTCCACCCATTTAGTTCTAAAAATGATTCGCATCCCACCTCATTGACCGTCCTTATCCTTTGCCTTTATGAGTAGAGGTTACTAGCAGTGGCGGAGGTAGAGTATTGGGACCGGGTTCGACCGAACCCAGTAACTTTGATTCGAACCCTGTGTTTGTCTTACTAAATCTTTTAAATATGTATAAATGATTAATTTAGAACCCAGTAACTTTTAACGATTAGAATTCCGAACCCATAAGCTCGAAATTCTGGCTCCGCCTCTGGTTACTAGTAAACTTCAAATGAGGAAATGAAGGTTCTCTAATTCTTTAACGTAGATAAATACATCTTGAATTATTTTCCCCACCCTTAATAAGAAGTATTGGTATGAACTTTGGGAATGGAGAAATCGCGGGTAGGGAGTGCTTCTTCTTTAATGGATCTTACGCAACGCGAATCTGGATTAATTGGGCTAGTAAATTTTAAATACCAGATGGTTAAATACATTGCTATTTCTTCCTTAGGGTGATCAAAAATGTTTCAGAGTCACACACACATATATATATAAACATAGTTTTCTAAAAGTGAGTTCGTGAACGAAAACAATATTAAGCGGTTGACAATGCAACAAAGTTTATATTATACTCCAAGCTACTATTTTATTATATATTTATTGACTAAGCAAGGCTCGCCTTTATAAAGAGACTAAATTAAAAGTTCATCTTCTGCTTCACTTTAATTTGTACTTTCGAAAATTTTCAACAAATTATGGATGTCACACTTCAGTTAATAATAATATGACAACACAAGGACGATTTACCAAAGTTAAATATCAATTTCGCAAAAGCTAAGAAGCATCTATGAATATCAGCAACTTTCAGACTTTTCAAAGTTATCCGAAAATTAACATAAGTTTCCATCTCAACCTTGAGAAACAACTTATGTAAATCTTTCGGAAAAATATTAGCAGCGAAGTTAGGGTAGGCAATTTTCATTTATGTTCACTGACCTCTACCCACTGTGACCATCTCATTTGTAACCACTTTTTAAAAATAAATGGTAAATTCAATACTTGTGCTAATAATTACTCCTAAATTTAAGCTTCTTAATTTTAACCGTAAATTCAGATATAGAATCTTTCCAATTTTTTGCTACAAAATTTATATATTTGGAAACTACGTAAGAAGTATTATAAATCACAATAAATAATAATTCAAAATATCTAAAAAATACAAAAAAAAAAAAAAATTACGGCAAAAAAAAAATCGTTTGACTCTCCACCACATAAATAATATTTTATTAAACTTATCAGTCAGTCAAACCAAACAAAAAAGTTATTTTTAAACGAAAACAAGCAATACATGTTACCCATACATTATTTCTAAATGTAATACAATATAATACAGTGATACCCTATGAAACGATGAGAAACAACCATCCAAACAACGATCTAGTGAAATCTCACTAGTGGGGTTTGGGGAAGGTAGTATGTACGCAGACCTTATCCCTACCCCAAAGGAGGAGAGATGTTGTTTCCGAAAGACCCTCAGCTCAAGAAGACAAAAAGACAAAAGAAGACAATATTAATAACACCACAGAAATAATATGAAAAACCAAGAACAACATGAACTCAAGAAGAAGGATACAACGCAAAAGCGAAGTAGTATCCCTACCAAACTAGTCTCACAAAGTTATGACATAAGGCAAGACTCAACTACCTCCTAACCTACAACCCTAATACTCGACCTTCACATGTTCCTATCAAGTGCCATGTCCTCGAAAATCTGAAGCCTCGTCATATCCTGCCTAATCACCTCCCCCAATACTTCTTAGGCCGCCCTCTACCTCTTCTCGTGCCCTCCACAACTAGCCGTTAATTCGCATCTCCTTACCGGAGCATCTGGGCTTCTCCTTTGAACATGCTTGAACCATCTGAGCCTCGCTTCCCGCATCTTGTCATCAATGGGAGTCACACACTCCTTCTCCCGAATATCATCATTCCAAACAAGTATGGAAGAAATTACTGTCAGTGTCTTTTGACTTCTCTCTAGAATTATATATACTGTTAATAAGTTAACTTAAAAAACACTCTGTATATGGTAAAATATATCGTGCCAGGTGGCCGTTTGGTAGAATGATACGTGAAACCGACAATTATCTCATCTGATACCAGAAGGAATAACATTCATAAAGAAGTAATAAATACCCTCTGCCCGGTACCATTAATAAAGAATATTCCACGGCAATAAGTGCGTTGCCTGTTATAAGAAATTTGGCATTTATGATCACCGTTACATCTTCATCAATGGCCCTTATTATTGACATTAAAGAAGGGCACGATCCTATGACCTCAATTCTCTAGACGTAGCTATAAATAGTAAGCTCTGTTATCATTGTAAGGATACGAATTTTCTGGCAAACTAATACTACAATCTACTTAAAACTCTATACAATTTTATCTTCTTATTACTGTTGCGCCCAAGGCTTCACTACCAGAATCTTTATTTCTGTCATTTTGTTTTTCTGTTAAGGCTAGCTATTATATATTTATTCAATTATCTTATTATTTCAGGATCGAATTAATTTACTTGTCTATAAACCACGTGTAAATTAAACTATACTGTTTTACGGGTAAAACTTTTGGCGCCCATCATTGGGCCTAGACAATCGTGTAATTAAGTTGATCCTTGCCTTTTTAACTAATGTGTTTTGATTATTTTCTCTTAAAAAATTATAAGAAGTGGAAGATAACGGTGTTAACAACACGCACAATTTCGAGATTCGAGGGGATCAACCTCATTTCGAGGATTCAATCAGTAACACCCATAACGAAGGGAATGATGTCATGCCAGTACACGACATATTTAAGTTAGGGTATATTAATCTTTTCACATAAATTAACTTTTAAAAAAAATAAGAAAAAAAAGAAAAGAAGAAAACCTAATCAATTAAAAAAAAGGGGCAAAGCCCACTGCAACGAAAAGGAAAAGGGGTCTTAAGGATGGGGAAACGCGGAATTGCTGCTAACAAAGTTAGAAGAGAAGAAAAAAAAAAAAGAGAGAACAAAAGATTCGGAGGAGGAAATCAACGAGAGTTTCTGGTTCTAAAGTAAGGGGGGGAAAATCAAGCAGAGTTCCATAGCTGCTAGCAACTTGGTGCTTCAATATAATTATTCCCAACCATTGTTATTTTTAAATTCAAGGTATATCTTATACGGAGAAGGGCCTAAAATGCCTCTTTACTATATGAAATAGGACAGACTAGCCCTCCGTTAAAAGTTGGTATCTATTCTGCCCTTGTCGTTAACAAATGGGCTCGTATATGCCCTCCATCACTAACGGGAGACTCATAAAGCCACGCGGAATATATGTGAGGGCAAGTTAGACCTAGTTCGAATTATATAGGGGCATATACGAGTCAGTTATAATAGTCATTTCTTAAACACTTCCCAACTCCATATCAGTTTACTTCGACACCTATATGACAACACGAAACTAATTATCAAAGCAAATAAATTAAGTCATAGACACAAACATTCAAATGAACGGCAATGACTTCATTAAATCCTAGTAGCTCAAAGGGGTCGAATCATAATAAAAGACAACAAAACACAATGTCGGAATGTTCTAGTAGCTCAAAGGGGTCGAATAGGAGGTGTCATTACGGACTTACTACCAATTATTTCATGGCATGAACACCTTTAAATGTTAGGAGAAGATTTTTCACGTGCCTGAAGCATGAAGTAAGAAATTTTTTTGATAGGTTCTTTTAATTATTCCGATTTGCTTGTAAATTTATTTTATTTATTTTTGGTTTTTCGGATGAAAAATATTCCTATTGGAAATGGCAAGATGAAGAACTTCCTCCTAAAGTTTCAAATCTCATATGCAGTTTAAAAAATGAAAAGGAAGCTCTAATCCGTGAAAGAAATGCTCTCCAAAGGAAAATATGATCTTGAGAATGTTATGATGCTCGTCGATCATGGAGGAATAGAAGCCTTGGAATTGGAAAGAAATGTCCTAATGAAGAAAGTGACCGATTTAGAGTAATTAGTTGTGCTTGATGCTAAATTTTAGAAGAAGATGTAGATTTTCATGTGTGTGATATTGGGATGTCTTGTTATGTTCTTTGGATCAGTGGGAAATGATATGTAATGTTAGTGTTATTGTGGCTTAATTGTTGTCTTTTATTATGTAATGAAGCTTTATGTTTTTGTACAAGGATTTAATGAAGTCTTTCACGTTTATTTGAATGTTTGTGTCTATGACTTAGTTTATTTGCTGTGATAATTAGTTTGGTGTTGTCAAATATGTGTCTAAGTAAACTGATATGGAGTTGTGAAGTGTTTGAGAAATGACTATTATAACTGACTTATATATGTCCCTGTACAATTCGAACTAGGTCTAATTTGCTCTCACATATATTTCACGTGGCTTTATGAGTCTCCCGTTAGTGATGGTGGGCATATACGATCTCATTTGTTGACGGCAAGGGCAGAATAGAGACCAACTTTTAACGAAGGGCTAGCCTGTCCTATTTCATATAGTAAAAAGGCATTTTAGGCCCTTTTCCGTATCTTATATTCCATATAGGGGTGTTCATAAAAATTCGAAAAACCGAACTAAACCGAAAACCAAACCAAACCGACCAAAAAAATTGATACTTTTTTGGTTTGGTTTGATTTTGGTTTTGAATTTTAAAAACCGATCAAATTTGGTTTGGTTTTGGTTTTAATAAAAAAATAACCGAACCAAACCGACTATAGGAGTAGCTATTTTAAATTTATTATTACACCTATATATATGTATATTTTTATATAAAGTTTCAAAATTTTTATGGTGAATGTTAATCGTTTGCACTTTTAGTACAGTTCTTTACTTTTATATTCTAGTTTGATTGGTAGTTTTCTTTTGTTAAGTGTAAGAATCCATTTCATGTTAAAAAATATATATTTTTAATTGAGTCTTAAATTATTCATCACTATTTGATTCAATTATCATCAATATATTTTAGTAAATAATAGATTTCTCAAAGGGCAATTGATTTGATGTGTTACGTTGAAAATGTGGCCACCGGAATATGTATTTAGTAGTGTATGTCTTATATTTAAGAAAAAACCGATAAATAACCGAAAAACCGAAAAAATCTATAAAATCCGACATAAACCGAATCGAGAAAAAACTGACTTAATTGGTTTGGTTTGGTTCTAATATTTGAAAAACCGACTTACTTGGTTTAGTTTTTTTTTAGGGAAAAACCGATCCAAACCGAACCATGAACACCCCTAATTCCATAGATACGAATATCTTTGATTTATCATGATTTCAGTTAAATTGTGATATTGGTAACTTAGTGAGTTCCAATTAAAGTGGATGCAAGAATGCTCATGAAAAAAATCAAATTTTATATTTGATGGATTAACTAAAAAAGAATCAGATTTTTAATTAGTTTTTTTTTTCCTGAAAATTTAACAATTTATATAGATTGTGAATAGATTATTGAATATCACAAGGAGATAGAGGTACTGGAGTATATTTGAGTGAATAATTCGCTTTAGAAATCTACCTTGATAAAGACATGAGAATTCTCTTATATTAGAAGCGAGAGTTTTTGTTGACGAGCATGTTTCATCAACATGCATGCCTGGCAACATGAGCCCACCCAAACTTTTTGTGAAGTCGCATTTCTACTAGATACCAACATGGGCCCACTCAAATTTTCCATTCCACAACTTATATGTACGTACTCTTCAAGACTGCCATAGGAGGTGGACCCACGCAAATTCAAAGATAATTGGTCTATAAGTTTAGCTGTAATTGTAAAGAGATCCTTAGAAATATAAATTAAAAAATAAAAAGATTATTAGAATATTTTGTTAAATTATTGAAATTATCGAATTGAAAAATTTCTGTTTTATTCAACTTACAAGAAATCATTATAATAACACAAAAAAATTAACGTTAGGATTAATTTATAATGTGCATCCATTTGGCAGATGACTAATAAAGAAAGATGTAAAGGGCGTACTCAAAATCCATGACCTCATATAGTAAGTGATACTTCAAAGATGCATGCAAAATTGTTTCAATTTTAAATCGCTATTTAACATATAGTAATACGATATCTTATATACAAATGTACAATATAAAAAATACAAGTGTCTTCCTTATTTCCTTGAAGACACAAAACTCATAATTTTTTAATGCTATAATATTCAAGAATGAAGAATAGCATCAAGACGGAGTCCGACCCAAAAAACAAACAAAAAAACAGAGAAGAAGAATAAGTAGAAGGAAGAAAAATAAGGAGGAGGAAAGGGAGAAGCAGGACATAAGAACACTGAGATGTGCAAAACTTTAAAAAAGAATGGAGATAAAATTAAAATACAAGTTCAAGAATATCCGATGAAATTTGTGAATTTAATATAGTATTATCGGTCCAGTACGCATCACGGGCTACCTAAATATTAAGTAATAAAATTTTATGAAAGATTAATTAAGCATCTTAAACAAAGCCTCAACAAAAATTATTAAATAAAGCGTTAACGTATTTCAATAGACCAAATTAATATAAAAACTTCTTTATCAATTTAGCTTTATGTATTCCGTAATTTGTTATTACACTTGAGGCATGAAATGAACTAATAAAATATCATCAATAATTAGTAATAATTAATCTTATATATTGCAAAGTCACATTTAATTATTGTGATATATAGTAATTTTTATATAATTTTTAAATATATAAATTTTATTTAAAAAAATTAAACTTTATGTCTAAATTCACGCTCAACGAAATAATTGCATCACATAAATTGAGACGAAGAAAATAACAATTTGACAAATATAAGTAACATGATTTAGAACATTAAGCCTTAAGCATCCAGCATTTAATGATCCATTTTAAAACCTAGGACATTTTGACGGTTCCGAATAACATATGTAGTTGAAGAAAGAAAAGATTTTTTTAAAAAAAATTTGTGTTTGAAAATGAACTATAGATATTTCTGTAACTGTAAATCAATTCACTAAAAATAACGTGAGAATTATAAAAATAAGTAATTTTTAAATAAGAAAAAATGATATTCTTTTTTAGGCTGACTAGAAAAAGTACTACCGTCAGACCTCTCTATAATAACATCCCTATATAACAACACTTCACTATAAAAGTCAAGCTTTTCCGGAACCAATTTTTATGTTATGTTATAATATATATGTTCTCTATAACAACACTTTACTATAATATCCAAAAAAATTCGAAACAAACGATACTGTTATGGAGAAGTTTGACTGTACATGTACATAAAATAGGATGAAAGTACATTACACGCGATAAAAAGGACATAAAGGGTGTTTGACTAAGCTTATAAGCTGATCAAACTAGCTTATAAGCACTTTTTGGCTTATCTACGCGTTTGGTAAAATTAAAAGTGCTTATAAGTTAAATGCTTATAAGCCAAAAATAAGCCAACTTATCAAATTTCAGCTTATAAGCACTTTAGGTTTGACCAAAATATTTACTATTCTATCCCTAAAATACTTCTTTTTAAAACAAAACTGTTTGTACACCCAGTTCTTCAGCTGCTTATTATTAATTTCAGCACTTTTATCCAAACACGTAACTCCTTATTTTTTAAATCAGCTTCAGCACTTAAAAGTGTTTTTCAGCACCTAATACTTATCAGCTACTCTAAATCAGCTAACCCAAACTGGCTCATAGTATATTACACGTCCACACGTCGTTACACAACTTTCATTTTTTCCAAAAGCACATAAAGTGACTGATTTCCTAACAAAATTGCAAAAGATTAAAAAAAAAAGTAAAAAGAAATAAAACAGGAAGAAGAAACAAAAATGGATCAGGATACCACTTTTATTTGAATGATTGGACGACAAAAAATATTAAAAATAGTAGACTGAAGATTCTGAATTTGTTGGCAAAATGTTAGTTCTTTTTTTTTTTTTTTTTTGGAAATTCAAATTAAGCCACGGTTAAATCATGTATAGGTTGAGCAGATCATTTTCTTTTACAAATGTTCTTCAGGTAACCGGATTTCCAGTCACGAATTATTAGTTATAGCCTTAAATTATTCGTGGTCTTAATTACCCTCCTCAACTAGGCCTTTTGAGAGCCATTACCCCCCTGAACGTTGATGTGACAAATTGTGTGGGTGCACTCGCTTGCCACGTGGATTTTTCTATATATATGACATTTTATTTAAAAATAAAATATATTTTTACCTTTTTAAGTATGTTACTTTTTTAAATAATTTTTTCGAATAAAATTTATAATAAAACTTGGATATAACTACATTATTTAGGATAATTTTTTTTATTTGGCTAAAAATAATAAAGTTTTAGTTAATCTTTTTTGAATTTAACCTGAAAATAAAGATTTATACAATTAAAATAAATAGTCAAGGCATCTAAAAAGTTATAAAAATACATAGTTTGAAATTAATTATTTTGACTATAATTTTTTATATAGCTCTAAGTTATGATGCTCTAAAAATATACTCTTTTATTTTTTACATATTTTACCTAAAGAAAGTAAAAATATACAGTTGAAATAAATAGTCATTGCATCAAAATAAGAAATAAAAAGAGTGAACAATTGCAAGAAACAACTTATTATTTCTAACATACTTATTGCTCTAAAAAATACTTATTGCAGAACTGCAGGGTAAGGCTGTGTGTGATAGACCTTTGTGGTTCGGCCCTTCTCCGGACCCCGCGCATAGCGGGAGCTTAGTGCACCGGGCTGCCCTTTTTTTATTGCTCTAAAAATGTATCCATAAAGTAAGTTATTTTTTGCAATTGTACACTCTTTTTATATCTTCTTTTGATACAATGACTATTTATTTTAATTGTGTATTTTTACTTTTTTCAGGTAAAATCTGTAAAAAAAAATATATTTTTAGGGCATCATAATTTAGAGCTATATAAAAAATTACAGCCAAATAATTAATTTTAAATATTTTATAACTTTTTAGATGTATTGACTATTTATTTTAATTATATAAATCTTTATTTTCAGGTAAAATTCAAAAAAGAATATTAATTAAAACTTTATTATATTTAGCCAAATAAAAAAATTTAGCCTAAATTTCTATCCAAGTTTTATTATAAATTATATTCGAAAAAATTATCTAAAAAGTAACATATTTAAAAAGATAAAAATATATTTTATTTTTCAAAAAAAAAATGTCACATATACAGAAAAATTCACGTGGCAGGCGAGTGCACTTACACAATTTGCCACATCAGCGTCCAGGGGTAATGGTTCTCAAAAAGACTAGTTAATAGGGTAATTAAGACCATGAATAGTTTAAGGCTGTAACTAATAATTCATAACAAGTTTAGGGAGATGGTAAGGTATTTTGCCTAAAATTTACTAATGTATTTCGAAATCTAAACTTCTGTTGTTATTTTTGCTGTAACTTCATTGAAATGACTTCTATGGCCAATAGTGTCTAATCTGAAGAGTACTCGTGGTGTGTGGCGTAAAATAAGGTTAATTGTATATGTATCATTGATTTTTATCCACTATTACAGTAAAGTCATAGAACTAAATTTTTTCGCATTTAAGTAACTGAGCTTTATATCTTATAATAATAAAGCCGCTTAACTTTATCCGCCATGATAATAGAGTCGCATAACTATCTTTTGGAATCTATCTGACTTTAATATATAGTGGGTAAAATTTAATTTTTTTAAATGTGAAAAAAACAAAAATTCATGTCTTTACTCTCATAGACGGTAAACTCTAATGCGGCAAAAAGTATTTTTATAATTTTATTTGTTATAGCCAGTAAGTTCAAGAGTCCGGAACCAAAATGTGTTTTTTTTTTACTCAAACTACACAAATAGGTGGTAAAAAAACAAAATAACCTTTTTATATATAGCGTCATAATACCTGGCGCTATATACTAACAGTAACGGAACCATTAAGGTATAGCGCCAGGTATTGTGGCACTATACTGTTAAAGCTGACATGGCCAGGTATAGCGCCACAATACCTGGCGCTATATATACAGCATTAATGTATAGCGCTAGGTATAGTGGCGCTATACATAGATTTCCTGGCCCCACCAATAATTCGTGACTTCATTAATTCAAAAGCGTATAGTGCCAACCTTTTGAGCGCTATACCTATATAAAAAAAAAAAAAAATCTGGCTAGCCATTTCCTATATAAAGAGGTAAGAATTGTATAGAAATTCATTCAAAAATTTTGTTACCTCTTGTTGAAACGTTTATTGTTCTTAAATTCTCCAACATTTTTTCATTATGTTTGAAGAGCGTAGAATAAGAGTTTCATTATATTGGGGGGTGAGGTTATGATGGAGAATAACTCTGTGGGCTACAGTTTACCTGCTCAGTGTCATGTTAAACTGCCACTTACAATAGAGTACGATAAATTGATATCGTTGTTATGCAAAAAACTGAGTGTGAGGAAACGTTCAGTGATATTAAAGTAACCAGAAGATATCTGTATTCCGTCACTCCGCAAGGGGTTGCTTTTTACTCGGAGTTTAACATCGACGATGATGAAACTTTGAGTGATTTTCTGAGGACTCCGGACGAATGCCGGGAATTTCTTGTAATCACAATGTTGGAGATGTACGTGAAGGTCGAAGACGTTCCAAAAAATGAGGTTGTGCGTAGCAGAGATAACCCCCAGTCATCGGGTGGTTATTATGGAGCAGTTTTTGCCGGACAGGTTTCAGATGAAAGAGTTTTCCTTGATTTAAACTTATCACCGCCGGCGAATGAGCAGCGAGAAAATAATTTATACCCTGCTTTCCATAATTCACAAGACGAGTGGTAAACTTCAATTTTCATTTGTGTTAATTATGTATATTTTTGGCGTATTGAATTTGTATTAACGCTCATATATTTAATAGGGGGTACCGGCCGGATATGAATTTTACAAGTGGCCCATCTGGTAGTCATCACTTAATTGAAAATGCCTATCATGAAATTTCATCACATTACGACTTGTAAGTGAAGTGATATAGCCATATGGAAATCATTTATTAATTCAGTAGCTTATATTTTTGTTGGTTGTACAGTGAAAACGAGCAAGTTGAACCACCTGTACTCACTCAATTGACCGAAAACGACGTATTACATCGGGATCTGGCAGATGCACAAAGTGAGGAACAAAACAGTGATTACGATAACAATGCCGATGAATCCGGAGACGAGACACCCTTTTTCGTGAGGATGGTGATGGGCAGGATGAGGAGGAAGGACCTGATTTGAAGAGAGACCCCCTAGACGAAGAGTGTATGAGTCCGAAGTGACGTTTCATTCAAGGGAGATTCCTTACATTGATAACTTGCCAACCGTGTCGGATGTGGAAGCTCTAACAAGGGATTTTGATGAAATCTGGACAGCAATGTGGGATGAGTCTAGACCAACGGTGCTTGCAAAGGGGATGCTTTTTCCTGATAAAACGCGCTTAAGCAGAGCTTGTAAAATGCACAACGTAAAAGAGTGTCGTGAGATGCAGGTATGAGAGTCAAGTCCGATGGTATACAAGGTTGTTTGCCGCAGGTGGTTTTGACCATGTAATTGGATGTTGCGTGCGACCAAGAAGAAGACAGGTATGTGGAAAGTGGGTAAATACATTCCCACCCACACATGTGAAATGGACACATTCAACGGGAATCACTTCAACTTGGATATTGACTTGATTTCTCTTGTACTTATTCCGCATATCGAAGCTTCCATAAGGTATACGATCAAAGAGTGCATTACATCGGTCCACCAAGAATATGGCCATACCATTACGAAAAGAAAGGCATTTCTCGGGCGCAAACGAGCGTTTGAAATTGTCTACAAGAATTGGGATAAGTCATTTGTATCTCTGCCAAAGTACATGGCCTCATTGCAGCACTTTAACCCCGGGAAAGTTGTTGAATGGAAGGTTGAGCAGAGTCCGGGAACACCAGAATACATATTCAAATTCAATACTAATAAACTCATACCTACGCATGTGACGTGGAGCCATAACTCAGTCGACGCCCACTATAAAAATCTCGGGTCGGTCGATCCTCAACAGTGGTAGACGGGTCTGGAAAATATCTACCCCAATCCGCTCCTTGAATATTCGAGCCCGTGATAAATAACTAACCCGATGGGGTCACCTGCGATGGCACTGGAATACGATAAATTCCAAGGCTGTAAGACGGCATGTCCGTCTCATGCATGCCACCTACCATATCAGCAGCAACATCATCAGCAGGAGCCTCAACGCCCCCTTGCTGGGGACCACCTCCTCTCTGCCCACGACCACGTCGTCCGGCACCACCAGCTCGTCGGGCACCACCAGCTCGTGGGATACCACGGCCTCGCTGGTACGTTATTAGGTCCATATAATCAGCCTCGTGTGCCAAACACTGATCCGATCGAGCTCGCTGCAGTGTCTGCGCAGCCACATCCATGAATCGACGACTATACTCTTGCATGGACACAGGATCGTGGACATAACTCTGCATCTGCTGCCGTATATGATAGACGGTATGCAATCCAATCGCCTGCACAAAGTAAATATTATAAACTACATATTTGGCACTAAATTATAGCTATATAACTAATAATAACAGAAAACATACCAGGGCCTCGTGTCTCCCGGCGTATGGGACGTATCGACCGTTTGCCTGATGAACTGGATTCCCGATAAAAAGCCGGGAAACAGTGCGGTACCATGCCATATAACGTGGAATAGGAAAGTGCTGCGGAGGTGGGGTCAAGTCCCCTCGCCGGTCCCAGGTACCCAATTGCTCGTTAAGCCATGCCATAAATGTGTCGTCTGCCCTGGACCGATCATCCCTTTCATAATGTAAAGCATGCCATGCAGGCGGAGTTAGTATAGGCTGCGGCAGGCCAAACTGACGAAATACCCGCTCGGAGGCATGATGCTTGACAATATCGAGGCATATGAGCGGGACAGAAGCCCTCCAAATATGTCGGCCAAGACTTTAATACGCTGGCAGGGTACCTATCACCTCATCGGTGTACGGCGTCCAGATGAACTATCAAATAAGAACACAAACCGTTAGTACGCATCACTAAGTTAATCTATAACAGGTAAGTTTAGTTAGATATTCACCTGTGCGTCTTCCAGCAGATCCAACACATCCCTGCAGAGGGGGAGATTATGATGGGCATCATACTCTCGTGCAAGAGTACGACGCATAACCCACCTACGAGCTAGAGGGAGTTGCGGAATTTCTATATTAGTCGGTAGCTGTGGTAAAGGTGGCTGAAACTGCAGAAATCGCTCCCAGACCCAAACCTAACATACAAAGTTGACGTAAAGTATAAGATTTACTATAACTTGGTAGTATTGTAACTAATGGACATATTATTTGAATATGTTGTCACCTGTAGAAGCGGCAGAAAGCCACCAACGTCTCTCTGTATGCCAATGCAAGCCCGGCACATCTGCCTGTACAGATATGAGATGACAGCACCACCCCAGCTGTATAAATATGTAACCTCGAACCGGGCAATATGATGCAGAAAACGGAGGCTCACTAGGTTCCCCGAAGTGTTCGGGAACAAGACTCCCCCAAATAGAAGGAGCAACAGCAGCCTCGTATATTTGTACATCCACCTCCGCAGACTCATCGGTGATAGTATGGTGGATCTGCACCAGGTGGTCTCTAATGGGGACCAACTGTATACGACTGGACCCAGGCGCTACCGCCTCGTCCTCCTGCATGCCCGTGAGCATGTGCAGCATATCTCAATATGCCTGCCGCGAATAATATCTCATAGTCGAAGGCAGTAAAACTGGCAAGCCATCAACGGACAGGCCATATAAAATCTCAGCGTCCTGGAGTGTGATGGTGGCCTCGCCGATGGCAAATGGAAAGTGTGCGTCTCTAGTCGCCACCGCTCAATCAAGGCCGTGATCAAAGCATAGTCGAGCTGTATCCGGCCAATCCTAATAATCCTACAAAATCCCATCTCCTCCAAGTAATGGACCACGCGGGGATGTAGAACGCGGGGAAGACTCAAAAACTCCCACAATAGATCCACTCTCCTAGCCCGGAAAGTCTGCGTAAGCAACTGTCCGTCCCATATATACTCGGATCTATGATGGGGCTGTAGGGCTAATAGATCCAATGTCCGGGGGCCGGGATGTATAGTCGCGTCCATGCCGTCAACTGTAAACTATCATTAAACTATCATTAATAATTATGTATTTTTTATTATAATTTAAATTCATATTTTATAATAACTTAATTGTACACAGTTATATATATATATATATATATATATATATATATATATATATATATATATATATATATATATATATATATAATAATGTGTTTTTATTATAATTTAAACTCATATTTTTTAATAACTTAATTGTACAAATTATATATATATATATATATATATATATATATATATATATATATATAATTATGTGTTTTTATTATAATTTAAATTATTTTTTTAATAACTTAATTGTACAAATTATATATATAATTATGTGTTTTTATTATAATTTAAATTATTATTTTTTAATAACTTAATTGTACAAATTATATATATATATATATATATATATATATATATATATATAATAATAATAATAATAATAATAATGTGTTTTTATTATAATTTAAACTCATATTTTTAATAACTTAATTGTACAAATTATATATATATATATATATATATATAATTATGTGTTTTTATTATAATTTAAATTCATATTTTATAATAACTTAATTGTACAAATTATATATATATATATATATATATATATAATGTGTTTTTATTATAATTTAAATTCATATTTTTTAATAACTTAATTGTACAAATTACTAATTATGTGTGTTAATACAATTATTAACTTAATTGTACAAAGTTTGCATTTTCAACTACCAATATAAGATACTTATACAAAAGGAATTCTAAGCTAAAATACTACACATTACTACGCTACAAGGCTCTAAATTTTACTACGCTATAAGGGTCTACGTTTTACTACGCTAAAAAATAATCTAAACTAAGCATAAACAACAAATAAATTTAATTGCAAATAAAATACAAAACGGAATAAAAATATATATATATAAATCAGGATATTAACAGACAAATTTATTTTACTAATTTATATTTTATTAGAGAACACTAATATTAAATTCGGATAAATTTAACATGCTAGTTTCGAAAAAAAACACAAACCGAAATAGAATACATACAAATCAAATAATATACATTATTATAAATGTTTCAACTTAAAATAAATCGAAATACCTCGATTTAGAATTTTGGCAAAGCAAAAAGATTGAAATTTTGACTCCGGAATTGTGAATCAACAATAGCACGAAACTCTACTCGAATGTGGGACCCTTTTTCTTCGAGTTTTATGTGTCGGGGGACCCAATTTTTTTTTTTTTTAAAGAAACGGGCAGAATCGGTGGGGGACCAAGAAGTGGGGAAGAGTTTTAAAATAATGGTGGATGGATGAATTGGAGAAGAAGACGGAGGGGTATAAAATATCTATGTATAGCGCCACTATACCTGGCGCTATACATTAATGCTGTATATATAGCGCCAGGTATTGTGGCGCTATACCTGGCCATGTCAGCTTTAACAGTATAGTGCCACAATACCTGGCGCTATACTTAACGGTTCCGTTATTGTTAGTATATAGCGCCAGGTATTATGGCGCTACATATAAAAAGGTCATTTTTATTTTTTTACCACCTATTTGTGTAGTTTAAGTAAAAAAAAAACACATCTTGGTTCCGAACTCGTAAGTTCAACAACTATACGTGTGAAATACTTCCTAGTGGTACTCAGATTGAATGAGGGAAGGTCACACTCACTACCTTCCAAAGTTGCCTATAAACGGCCAACAGCATTCTATTCTGTTTTTGTGTTGAGACAGAAAGAAAGAGTAAATTCAAAGAGAAGAAAAGTTGGGTTATCACATCACATAACTATCATGACGAACTCCCTAATTCACTTTTAAAAATAATAATAACAAATTTTCTTTTGAACTAGCACTATTATAACTTCAATTGGAATGCAAGATAGTTACTATTCACCAGTGCCTATTACCAAAAAAGATGGTCTTGAGAGGAGCAAATGTGCTGAGGCCAATAAAATTAAGCCCACAACTGAGCTAGAAAGCTTAAACCAGGGAAACAACTGACTTCTGGCTTCTTCAATGACAAAACAAAGGGAAAACAACTAGTCTTAAGAGGAGGTAACATTAATCATAGAGACAACAAAACTTTGATCTAAACTTGAATGTCCCAAAACATAAAAAGTGGATGATTAACTTGCAAAAATGTAAGCATGTTATTGTAACATGCCAAAATTAGAAGGAAATGTGAGGTCAACAGATTAGAAAGAATGCAAGTCTGACATCTGCAGACAGCCTTGACCGTAGCAAAATGAGCGTGAATCAGGCATACCAGCAAATGTCATTCTTGTTTATAACCAACTACCAAGACATGAATCGAGCGTGCTCATCGTCCTCATCATCAACTGGAGCAGGAAGATTAAGATCAAGTAAATCAGCAACTTCTCGCTTGACTGCTGAAGATTGATTGAAATTCTCCTCACTGACACGAGCATGAATAAAATGTGACCTTTTGTGGCCTCCTAAAGCTTGGCCTGACTTGAATATCCTAGGGCAAAACGGGCATTTGTGTCCTTTGGATTTCTTTGGTTTAACCTTTTTCTCAGGTTCATAAGGCACATCTTGAGTAGAAACTGCTGGTTTTTTGTTGCTATATGTCTCCTTATGCTTGCTAATGTTAATGCATTTAGTGTCATTATCAGCACCAAGACTATTCTCACCAGTTTCATATCTTGATTCAGGATAGTCATTGGTCTTTCTGTGGCAAGGTCTGTGTCCACCTAGAGCTTGATAAGAACTAAAATTCTTCTTGCAGTTCAAGCACTCATACTTTCTCTTCTTATGAATTTTCTTATGACGATCCGTTATTCCCTTTCTTGATTCACATTTATCAAAATTTGAGGCTGATCCATAACCACCGTGTTCATATTTCTTGCTCAAATCCTTTCTTGACTCTGTTAGATATCTTTTGATTCTGTTTAAGCTCTTTTTCTCATCATTCCTACGCTCGTCTAACCAAGCTCCAAGGCTCACTTTAGAGGTACTCCATTTGCAATTACCATTTCCTCTGAACCTTTCAACAGAGCCATCTGAATCGACTTTTCCATTTTCGCCTAAGAAGTAATCCGAATCAGAGTTCTCAGATTGAGTTTCAGTATCCAACATATCGCATTTCAGGTTTCTATCTTCCTTTTTCTTGGTTCGAGGTTGTTCACCTTGATTATAGACACATTTAAGACTGTTGTTTCTAGCATTTCTCATGTCATTAGATGATGACTTGGTCTCTAAAACAATAGAATTGTTATCAGAAGACTCCACAACTGAATTGACACCATTCCAAATCCCAGAATCCCTTGACAACATCATCAAACACTTGGCTACTTCTTCTTGTTCTTGCTCATGATCAATCTCAGACACAGACGACGAACAATTATAATTATTATTAACCTTGCAAATAGAAGATTTAACTATAATCTTTTTGTACCTCTTAGCCTTTGATCTGCACTTTGGACTCAACAGCTCATCAGCTTCAGTATCTGAATTGCTCTCACTACTCCATGAGTTATCATCTTTCAAATTCAACCCCCCTTTATCTTTTTCTGAATGACAAGCCATATGACCACACAAGGCTTTCATTGATTGAAACACTTTCCCACATTGCTGGCAAACTTTTTCTTGAGGCAAAGGTGAGTTAGAATCCTCAGCCCTCCAAGTTTTTTTGGGATTCTCTCTTAGGCCATAACTAGAAACCCCACCAAGTTCAAACTTTGATTGATTCTCTCTTTTGAAATTCTTCCCATTAATAGTACTCCAAGATTGCACCTTTTTCAATTTAGCTTCAAAATTTTCCTCAAATTCATGAGACCTCATGTGACCCCCAAGTGACTTCCCACATGGGTATCTCTTGTTACACAACTTGCACACAAACTTCATATCTTGATCTTCTTCCATTTGAGCTAAACTTGCTATTAACCAAATCAAATTCCAAAGAAACCAATAAAGAGTATAGTTAAGATCAAGTGAACAAATTAGTAGAAGATCAAATCATATCACACTGTCACATTCCATGATCTAGTAGTATATATCCAGCAGAATCCCCAAATACTTCCAAGATAAGCATAATCCAAGATCAAAGGAAAGAAGAGAATTTTTTTGGCAAAATTTAAATCTGGCTTATGCGGTTGTGACACAGATCACCAAGTAATACAGATGGAATTAAATTGGTCAAGTATGATACTACGTTTTAGGAAGTAAAAAAAGATAAGACCCACAGCAAAAGGAGACTCTTTAAATTCCATATATTCAAGTAATCTCTTTATGGCACATATAAAAAGAGGAGAGAGAGAGATATCTTTTTAATTACTTATAATATTCAGGATTTCAAGAATCCTATCTGGAAAAATCAAATTTTGAACAGATGGGTCACCAGCAATGGCCATAAAAGTAGCCAATATTCAGGAGACTAAATGAACAAATCACAACAGAAAACCAAAGACTCTTTCCTCCCCCCCCCCCCCCCCAACTCTCTCTCTCTCTCTCTTTGTGTTGTAGTTGTAGGAGAATTCCATGCATGAAATATGTGTGTGAGAGAGAGAAATAGAACCAAAAAATGGGCAGCGCCAGCACGTGTACACTTGGGAGGATTGTTCGTACCTTCTAAATTCAACTGTCAAGATCTGCAGGCTACTGTTATATGAGGGTTGAGATTAAGGAAAAGAGCAAACATTTATCTTTTTGAGTTTAACCTTCTACACAATCACACTACACTGTAAAATAATATTATACTGTTAATTGACTTAAAAGATAACTATTACATACAAGATAACTACATGTGTAAAAACTTTCTTTTTACTTCTTCGGATATTTGTTTGGAGCCTGACTCATTCGCATTCGCACCGCGTAATTACCATGATTTTTTTCATTGCAAGAAGTATAACAAGGGATCTCTAATTAAGGATTAAGGGATTTTATTTATCCTATCACAATCGTTGATGGTAAATAAAATATTTACCTTAAAAATAATACAATAACTTGCTATAACAAATTAAATCACATAATAATGTCAAAATATTACACTATTAGTATGTAGAAAATAAATCTTTTAAATTTATATATCGGAAGTTAATACTAAGACTTCAATGTTGTTTAATGTTTAGCATGCATTCATTTGTCTTTGCTTCTAAGGTCACATACATGAAACGACCGAATCTTCAGCCGTTAGTGTTCTCTCATTTTCCTCATTTGCCCCTGCGTAACTCTTTAGAATATTCATTTTCCCTTTTGCTTTTGTTTGTTTTCATTGATTTTTATTCCCACTTTGTTTACTCAGTCAACTCATTTTCCATCGGCAATTTAGTGAATGGCTTTTTATTTTCTTTTCTTGAGGGGGGAGGGGGAATGGTTGTGCATATAAATTCCTTAATCGAGATTTTACATTAGCATATGCGGATATTGTAACAATGAATATTTTTTGCCCTTTTTTTAATAGGTCTTATATGATGTGAATCCAGATTAATTGAGATCGCCTTACAAACACCGAGTAGTAAGCCAAAATAGTTACTTCTTCCATTTTAAATTAGATGAGGTACTTCCCTTTTTAGTCTGTTCCAAAATAAATAACACATTTCTAAATTTGGAAATAATTCAACTTTAAACTCTTCATTTTATCAATTTTACCCTTAATGAGAAGCTTTTATAACCACACAAATGTTATGACCCCATAAGCTTTTACCCCTTAAGTCTTCTTCTTTTTTCTTAAACTTCGTGCCAGGTCAAACTACCTCATCTAAATTAAAACGGAAGGAGTACTCTTTTCTGACTAGTACGTATTAAGTAAAAATATCATTTGCCTTCACATTATATTTGCTATTTCATTATATTAAGCTAAAGTTCAATGTATGGGGGCTTTACCAATTTGGGGGCACTTATAAGAGATTTGTTTCCCATTAGTAGTAGGGGTGTACAAAGGAAATCGACAAATCACACCAACCTAATAATTCGAGTTAAACCGAGAAAAAAAACCTGACTATGGTTTGGTGTTGGAAAAAAAACCCGACCATAATTGGTTTGGTTTGGTTTTAACTAAAGAAAGTCAAACCGAAACCAAACCAACCCGACATTACATATATAAATTTTTTAGATATATTTAATATATAAATATACTTATTGTGATGTAATTTATAAATATTTCTTAAAAGATTTCATAATTTTATCTTTTAAGGTATTATTTCAAGGTTGGTCTTAGAACTTTTGAATGTTCCAATAAATTTTATAGGCATTAACATTAGTAAATTAAATAGTGCTAACAAAAGCCCAAACCAAAATTAAATCAATACTAATGTTAGCAAAAGACATTCAATTCAATACTATGAACGGGAATGGATTGAATATCTATTTTTTATTTTGTAATAATTTAGATAAAAATGCATAACCTATTTTTATTTTTTCTTTAGCGTTTAGTCATGTAATTAAATACTCCCTTGTTAGTCTACTTATTTTAGCATGACTTAATACTTTTAGATTATGTTTATTTTTATTATGGCTTTTTAACTAGCAATATTTATATTACATAAATTTATTGTCTTTATTGTTGAATATTTTAGGATAATGCCATGACATATCGCATATTTTGCATTATTTTCTGAGAAAATACTTGATATAGTTGTATACTAGGACTAAAGAAATACTTTGAGCATAATTTATATGTTTTGTTCTATGAAGATTTTACCGGGAAAAAAATTCCGAGAAAACCCGAATAACCCGAAAACCTGAGAGCAAAAAACCCGAGTTTTATTGGTTTGGTTTGGTCTTTAAATTTAATAACCCGACACAATTGGTTTGATTTGGTAATTATAAAATTCGAACCAACCCGACCTATGTACACCCCTAATTAGTAGCTAGGCGCATTAAATATTTCATTTTCATTCCGTACTCTTATATCATTCCTCACAAATTTTAACTTTTAAAGTTTTATGTTAGACATATCTATAATGCAAAGAATTTTATTCACTGCATCTTATTTTATTGTAGCTTTAAGACAATTTTATTTTCGCCGTGTCATAATTACTAAACGGATATTATATATAAAAAAAATGGAGAATATTGTAAAACACACTTACTCCTTCCATTTCAATTAGATGTAGTTTCACTCGGCATGTGTCTCAGAGCAATAATGTCAGGACCCATTTCCCTCTCACAATGTTTGGATGATACCTAGTCTCTAAGATTAGGTAAGGCTAACACATGCTAATTTAATAATAGAATTGAACTATTTAATAATTTATCATAAATTATTGAATGAAATACATAGCCGCAAGCGGCCAATAGTTATACATTTTCCAAAACCGGTAGTACAGAGTCATAAGCACTACTAAAACACACTAGAATTTCTAAACACAATACTGTTTTGAATTACAATTTAACAGTAGCATAATGAAGTAAGATGGTGACTTTGAGGCCTGCGAACATCAAGCAGGTATATCCTGAAGTCTCCTGCCCCGCAGACGCAACTCTCAACAACACAATTAGAATACCTAAATCTGCACAAAAATATGCAGAGGCGTAGCATGAGTACACCACAATGGTACCCAATAAGTATCAAGCCTAACTTCGGCAGAGTAGTGACGAGGTCGGGTCAAGACACCTACTAGACATAGGAACCTGTTCAAGATATACATAAAGAACATCAATGTAAGACCAACGACAGAAAAATTATTGCTTTACAACCAACAATGAAGTAATAGAAACATAAATGACAACAAGTATTAAACGAGGATAAAGAAACAACATAATGAGAACACCGATGAGATGTAAATGAACTCAAATAAGGAAAAAAAATGGATGACAACTCAAATAATCAAACCGCTCCCAACGCATGGACTTACAACAAGAATTACTCCTAGGTACCTCACAGCATAAACTACAAGTCATGAACCATAATTTTCAAATCTGACACACATGACATATCGTGCCCACAATAACAATCACCTTCGCATGGTAAAGCCCACGTGCTATCATGTACTTTGCAACCGTAATAAATTTAGATGAACGAAAGTTATACTTAGACATCATAAAATATAATAACAATCATGAATAAGGTAAGGTGTTAAATAAAATAATGAGTTTGTTTTAGAAATCAAGTAAAGTAAAATAATATATAATTTGTACGAAACAAAGTATAAGATGGGTTTAGTTTAGAAATCAATAAAATTGATTAAAAATATCATTTTTAAATAAAGAAAAATATAAGTTAAAATAACGAATTAAATATAGAATTTATTAAAGAAAATCATGATAACAATTTTAAGTAAGATAAACATATAACATGGTGGTGAGTATAATTTGAGAACTCAATTATAGTGAAAGTGCGACAACTATTTAGAATAATAAGGCACCGAGTGAGATAACAAGTTCTATCTTAAGAGGCACATAGAATAAAGCATGTTAATAATTCTTTTATTTAAACCATTATGTTACCAACAACTCAACAGAATATGATATAGTGACTCCACACAATTAAATTCACATTGACAATCAATTCACTAAGTTATAACCGAAGCACAGATTGGCATGTTAAAGCAACAGAATAAATCACGTAGAATGCATGACTCACACAAGAAACCATAATCGTTCCAACACCAAGATAACAACGAATAACCAAACACAATTAAAATGCAGATAAATGATTGAAGGAAGAACAAGGACCATTAAACT
The DNA here is from genome assembly GCF_000393655.2 of Nicotiana sylvestris. Lineage (NCBI taxonomy): Eukaryota > Viridiplantae > Streptophyta > Magnoliopsida > Solanales > Solanaceae > Nicotiana > Nicotiana sylvestris. The sequence continues at coordinate 99,919,054 of NC_091067.1, forward strand.
CGACAAGTTGTCCCAACATAGAATGTACAATAAAAATCACAATCAAGGTACCCCCTCGTATTCACATTTCATAATTTCATTCACAAACTCTTCTTATATCGCGTGAGCCTTACATTTGAAATAGGTTTTGAAAATATTTTTACCGAAATAGCTACACGTACTTTAGCTCACATTATGATATCGTGTAGCTTCACGTAGTTCCCCTGCAAGCAACACGTACATAATGTCACGACCCTAAAATCGACCCGGTCGTGATGGCGCTTATCGTAAAACTAGGCCAGCCGACACAAACCCCAAATCCAACCAGTATTTCATAAAAGTCATTTTTAATCTATTAATTAACAGAATCTCATAATATAAGTCTAAATGACCAATGCGGAAGAAAATAATACAAGCCCGATATCGGGGTGTCACAAGCCACGAGCAACTACAAGATCTGTCTAAGTACAAGAAAAACTATCATAGTCCGGAAATAAAATACTAGGAATAGTCCGAGAAAGGTAAGAAAGAGAAGTGTAGGATTGCGAACGCCAAGCAGCTACCTTGCCAACTCCGAAGACCTGATGGAACAACGATCAGCACTCACTATCGCGATCCACAAATCTTGGATATGCACATAAGGTGCAGGAAGTAATGTGAGTACGCTAACTGAGTAAGTAATAAAAGTAAATGAAAGCTGAGCAGTAAGAAAACAGATAATTCCACGCCAAAGGGCTACAACAAATACTGTACATTTCCAAAACAGTGCATAACTCAATTATCTCGTAAAAACAAACTCAGTTTCAGTAAAACCTTTTCTTTTAAAAACACCTTTCAATAGTTTCAAACTAATGATGAAACAGTGAGTAAAAATGATAAAAACGTAAACAGCCTCTCAGGCAAGACATGTACCATAAACCACCCCTCGGGCAAAATATCAATAGAACCAACCCCTTGGGATACCTCATAATCACTTGTAATTAGCCCCTCAGGCAACAACATGAATCAAAAAAATCCCCTCGGGCAACATCACATCACTCACACTGGGTACCCGCGTTCACTAGGGGTGTTCAGACTTCGGAGGGGCTCCTACAGTCCAAGCGCTATAATAAGCCATCTCGTGGCATAATAAATCAGGCCCTCGGCCTCTCATATATCATAAATCAATAAAACATGCTGCGACGTGCAGTCCGATCCCATAATATCCTCACAACATAGGTCCACAGCCTCACTCAGTCAGAAACCTCTCAAGCCACTCAGGCTAACAGTAAAATAGGGTGCTCAGCCCAAAATATCGTTTATAGAATCAAAACAGAGTAAATAAAACCGACTGATGGAATCAGTAAAACATAGCATGATTGAGTGTAGATATTAAACCAAAACAGTGAGGAAACAGTAGTAAAAAAAGCCCCTAAGGGTCCAAATAGTTGTCACGAGACCCAAATATGGCATTCAACCCAAAATATAGTAATACTTTCCAAAACACAATAGTATCAGATAGTTTTCAATCAAATATGCGACTTAATAATCGTACGGGATGGACCAAGTCACAATCCCCAATGGTGCACACCTCCACGCTCGTCATCTAGCGTGTGCGTCACCTTAAAGTAATGAAACGATGTAAAATTCGGGGTTTCATACCTCAGGACAACATTTACAATCATTACTTACTTCAAACCGGACAAAACTCTAGCCCGTGATGCCTTGCCTCTCGAATCGGCCTCCAAATGCTCCGAATCTAACCAAAATCAGTATATTATCATCAATATACGCTAAAGGAACAAAGCCTAAGCGAAAAAATTCAAATTAACTCAAAAATCTCAAAATTGGCTCAAATCTGGCCCCTGGGCCCACATCTCGGAATCCGATAAAAATCACAAAACTGGAAAACCCATTCGCTCATGAGTCTACCCATATCAAATTCACCAAAATCCGACATCAAAAGGCCATCCAAATCTCCAAAATCAACTCTCCAATTTTTCTTCCATTTTCCCCAATTTTCACCCCAAATTCCCAAATTAAATGATAAGAATCAAGATATAATCATGGGATTTAACCAAATTTGAGTGAAGAACACTTACCCCAATTAATCCTCTAAAAATACCCTCCAAAATCGCCTTCTCCCGAGATCTCTAACGAATTTTGAAATTATGGACCAAAACCCTCTTTTTGAACTTAAACATTCTGCCCAGGCATTTCCTTCTTCGCGATCGCGACCATTCCCTCGCGTTCACGTAGACCAACTCCAATTGCCTCTCTGCTTTGCTCTTCATGAACGCGACCCTCACCTCGCGAATGCGTAGATCAAGGACCTGGGGTCCCCAACTGTCTCACTCCTCTTCGCGAACGCAACACTACTCACGCGTTCGCGATGCATACTCTGCCTTACCTTTTGAGTTCGCGTCCTCTCCTTCACGAACACGTAGAACAAGAATTCACCATCTCAGAGAATGCTCTCCGCAAAATTGAGACCCTGCTCGCAAACGCGAGGAACAAACCTTCTGCAACAAACTACCAGCAAAATCTACCAACTTCTAAAGCTAAGAATTGATTCGTTAACCACCCGAAACTCACCCGAGGCTCTCGGGACCTCAACAAAACATGCCAATACATCCCATAACATCATTAAAACTTGTTCCAACCTTCGGAACACTCAAAACAACATCAAAACATCAAATCACCATCGGATTCAAGCCTAAGGATTTCCAAACTTTCGAATTCCGCAAACGATGCAAAAACCTATCAAACCTCATCCAAATTACCTGAAATTTTGCACACACGTCATGAATGACACAAAGGACATACTCCAAGTTTTGGATTCTAATCCAACCGCGATATCAAGATTTTCACTGCCAACCAGAAAATGCCAAAATTCCAATTTCGCAAATTCAAGCCTAAATCTACCACGGACCTCCAGAACACATTCCGATCACGCTCCTAAGTCCAAAATAACATAACGAAGCTATCACATCCGAGACCTTCTACCTGTAAGTCAACATCTGGTTGACTTTTCCAACTTAAGCTTACTCAAAAGAGACTAAGTGTCTCATTCATCTACAAACCAGCCACTACAGATAGACCGGGTCGTTACATCCTCTCACTCTTAAACAAACGTTCATCCTTGAACGAGTCAAGAAACATACCTAAGGCCTCAAGTAGGTCTAGATATCTGCTCCGCATCTCCCGCTCGGTCTCCCAGGTAGCCTCCTCCATGGGCTGACCTCTCCACTGTACTTTCACTGAAGATATATCCTTTGATCTCAACTTTTTGACCTGCCGCTCTAAAATAGCCACTAGCTCCATATCATAAGTCAAATCACTGTCTAACTGAACCATGCTGAAATCCAAAACATGAGACGGATTGCCAATATACTTCCGGAGCATAGAAACATGAAATACCGGATGCACACTCAACAAACTAGGTGGCAAGGCCAGCTCATAAGCCACCTCCCCAATCCTCTGAAGCACCTCAAAAGGCCCAATGAACCGAGGACTCAATTTACCCTTCTTCCCAAATCTCATAACGCCCTTCATGGTTGATACCTTCAGTAGAACCTTTTCCCCAACCATGTAGGACATATCACGAACCTTCTTGTCGGCATAACTCTTTTGTCTAGATTGCGCTGTACGAAGCCGCTCCTGAATCACTTTCACCTTGTCCAAAGCATCATGCACCAAGTCTGTACCCAAAAGCCCAGCCTCGCCCAGCTCAAACCAACCTACTGGAGATCTATACCATCTCTCATATAAAGTCTCATATGGATCCATCTGAATACTCGACTGATAACTGTTGTTATATGCAAACTCCGTGAGCGGTAGGAACTGATCCCATGAACCACCAAAATCAATGACACAAGTGCGCAACATGTCCTCCAATATCTGAATAGTGTGCTCAGACTGCCCGTCCGTCTGAGGGTGAAAAAGTGTGCTCAACTCAACCTAAGTACCCAACTTTCGCTGCACGGCCCTCTAAAACTACAAAGTGAACTAAGTACCCCTATCTGAAATTATGGAAACTGGGACACCATGCAAGCGAACAATCTCTCGGATATAAATCTCTACCAACCACTATGAAGAATAGGTAGTACACATAGGAATGAAGTGCGCAGACTTGGTCAGCCAATCCACAATCACCCAAATAGCATCGAACTTCTTCAAAGTCCGTGGGAGTCCAACTACAAAATCCATGGTGATCCACTCCCACTTCCACTCTGGAATATCTAACCGCTAAAGCAAGCCACCCGGTCTCTGATGCTCATATTTCACTTGCTGACAATTGAGACACCGAGCTACAAATCCCACAATATCCTTCTTCATTCTTCTCCACCAATAATGCTATCTCAAATCCTGATACATCTTCGCGGCACCCGGATGGATGGAATACCACGATCTATGGGCCTTCTCCAGAATCAACTCCCGAAGCCCAACTACATTGGCATACATATCCGGCCATGCATCCTCAATACCCCATCATCACCAATAGTCACATCTCTGGCATCGTCATGCTGAACTCTATCTTTTGAGGACAAGCAAATGAGGATCATCATACTGGCGCTCTCTGATGTGATCAAACAAGGAAGACCGAGAAACCACACAAGCTAAGACCCGACTGGGCTCTAAAATATCCAACCTCACAAACCGATTGGCCAAGGCCTGAACATCAACTACAAGAGGTCTCTCCCAACAGGAATATATTCAAAACTGCCCTTACTCACCACCTTCCTACTCAAAGCATCGGCCACTATATTGGCCTTCCCTGGATTGTACAAGATAGTGATTTCATAGTCCTTTAGCAGCTCCAACCATCTCTACTGCCTCAAATTGAGATCCTTCTGCTTGAACAAGTGCTGGAGGCTATGATGATCAGTAAACACCTCGTAGGACACACCATAGAGATAATGCCTCCAAATCTTCAATGTGTGAACAATGGCGGCCAACTCTAGATCATGAACATGGTAGTTCTTCTCATGGGGCTTCAACTAACGAGAAGCATAAGCAATCACTCTACCGTCCTGCATCACCACTCTACCCTCCTACATCAATACACACCCAATACCAACCCTCGAAGCATTACAATACATTGTATATGAACTTGAAGTTGATAGAAAAACTAACACTGGAGCTGTGGTCAAGGCAATCTTGTGCTTCTGAAAGCTCACCTCACACTCATCCGACCACATGAAAGGTGCACCCTTTTGAGTCAACTTGGTCAAGGGTGATGCTATAGATGAAAATCCCTGAACGAACCGACGGTAATAACCTGCCAAACCAAGAAAGCTACGAATCTCTGTGGCTAAGGACGACCTGGGCCAACTATGAACTGCCTCTATCTTCTTTGGATCAACCTGAATACCCTTACTGGACACTACGTGCCCCAAGAAAGCCACTGAACTAAGCAAAAACTCACACTTGGAGAACTTTGCATAAAGCTTCTCCTCCCTCAACCGCTGCAATACCACTCTTAAATGCTCCACGTGCTCCTCCGAACTACGTGAGTATACTAGGATATCATCAATGAATTCAATGACAAACAAGTCGAAATAAGGTCGAAACACATTGTTCATCAAATGCATGAACGTTGCTGGGGCATTGGTCAGCCCAAAAGACATCACAAGGAACTCATAATGACTATATCGGATCCTGAAAGCTGTCTTAAGAATATCCGAGTCCCTGATCTTCAACTGGTGATACCCTGACCTGAGATCAATCTTGGAGAACACCCTCGCTCCCTGAAGCTGGTCAAATAAATCATCAATACGAGGAAAATGATACTTGTTCTTGATTGTAACTTTGTTTAACTGCCTGTAATCAATGCACATCCTCATCGTGCCATCCTTCTTCTTCACAAATATAACAGATGCACCCCAAGGCGATACACTAGGCTGAATAAACCCCTTATCAATTAGTTCCTGAAGCTGCTCCTTCAACTCCTTTAACTCTTCTGGTGCCATACAATACGGTGGAATAGAAATGGGCTGAGTGTCCGACACCAAATCAATACCAAAGTTAATATCCCTATCGGGTGACATGCCCGGCAGATCTGCAGGATACACATCCAGAAAGTCCCTCACTACCGGGATTGAATTAATGATAGGAGTCTCTGCACTGACATCCCTCATGAAGGCTAAGTAAGAAAGACAACCCTTCTCAACCATCCGCTAGGCCTTCAAAAATGAAATCACCCTACTGGGAACAAAATCAGTCGAACCTCGCCACTCAATCCGTGGCACACCCAGCATAGCTAACGTCACTGTCTTTGCTTGACAATCCAAAATAGCACGACATGGAGATAACCAATCCATGCCCAATATCACATCACAATTGACCATACAAAGCAACAGAAGGTCCACTCGGGTCTCCGAACCCTCAATAGTCACCACATACGACCGATATACGCGGTTCACAATAATAGTATCGCCCACCGGAGTAGATATACGAACAAATGAAACAAGAGACTTATGGGGCATATCCAAATAACGAGCAAAATATGATGACACATATGAAAAGGTTGAACCGGGATCAAATAACACAGAGGCATCTCTGTAGAAAACTGAGACAATACCTGTAATCACCGCATCTGAGGCAATAGTATCAGGTCTGGCTGGGAGTGCATAGAAATGGGCCTGACCACCACCTGATCGACCTTCCCCTCTGGGGTGACCCCTAGCTGATTGTCCTCCACCCCTAGCTGGCTGGGTGGATGATGGAGTAATTAGTGCCGAAGTCGATGGATGACTCCTGTGCTAAGACGAACCCCCAAGACGACGAGAAAACTGTCTCCACACTCATAACAACCCCCTGGTTATGCCCAAATCTCCACACTCATAACAACCCCCTGGTGATGGAGACGGGGACTGAAGGGAACCCCTAGCACCGGGATGACTAGTAGAAGAACCTGGCATGGAAGAGCCCTAAATTGATGGAGCACAGGACAAACTCTGGGCTGGAAGGGCACTGAGTGATGAATGACCCTGATGAGAGTAGTGAGAACCATGGCTCGATGATTCCCCATGATAAACTGGGCAAGCTGACTGAGCATGCCTGAATGGACAAACTCTGTCGTACTGAAACTGACCTCCATGAGGAGCACCACTGAATCCATCCTGACCACGAGGACTCTTAGCCTCCCTCTCAACCCTCTATTGACCACGAACCATCTCAATCTATCGAGCTATGTCAACAACCTCATCAAAGGTAGAACCAAATAATCTCTCTCTGGTCATGAGCAACCGAAGTTGAAAATCGAGGCCATCTATAAACCTCCCGATCCTCTCTCAATTTGTGGAAACCAACCAGATCGCATGACGAGCCAACTCGGAGAATCGCATCTCATACTGTGTAACAGATCTATCACCCTGAGGAAGCTGCTCGAACTTCCTACGCAGCTCTTCTCGGTGAGACTTAGGTATAAACCTCTTCAGGAAAAGAACAGAGAACTGCTGCCAAGAAAGGGGTGCTACGCCAACCGGCCTACGCCTCTCGTAAGCCTCCTACCAACTGAGTGCAGCCTCGAAGAACTATAAAGTAGTGAATGATACCCCACTAGTCTCCAGAATACCTGCGGTCCAAAGCATCCTTTGACAGTTATCCAAGAAGCCCTGTGCATCCTTACCCTCAACACCACTTAATGACGGAGGCTAAAATCTACCAAACCTCTCCAAGCTGCTGCTCGTCCTCTAGCATAATAGGAGCTACATAGTCCTGAGTAGCTACAACCAGCTGGGTTGGAGGTGCCCCTGGTGTCTGAAGTCCCTACACGACCTACTCAGGTGTGCGAGCGGCGGGAGTCTAAGTACCTCTCTCGACCTAAGAAGTAGTTGCGGTCGTAGTAACTGAGACCGCCTGAGCCAGACTAGTGCATACTGATAGAATCTGGGCTAGAGCCTCCTAAAGTCCTAGGATAACAATAGGCAAATCCGGTGCCTGAGCTGGTACTATTGGAGCGTCCGCAACTGGGACATGATCCTGAACTGGGGCAGCTGGTGGATCTGCAGGTGCTGCCCTAGTTGCCGTGCAGGCTACACCACTGCCCTTACCACGGTCTCGACCGCGTCCTCTGCCTCTAGTGGCCTCAGCTGGTGGTACTGGTGGTCGTCCATCCTGATCGGTAGCACGTGTCCTCACCATCTGTGAGAGACTAGAATAACAAAAGTTTAGTTACTAAAATCAATAGATTCACACGACAGGAATTCAAGAATGTGAATTTTTTCCTAAAGAAACTGTAGCCTCCCGAGGATAAGTACAGACGTCTCCATATCGATATGCGAGACTCTACTAAACTTGCTCATGATTCGTGAGACCTATGTAACCTAGGTTCTGATATCAACTTGTCACAACCCTAAAATTGACCCGGTCGTGATGGCGCCTATCGTGAAACTAGGTCAGCCGACACAAACCCCAAATCTAACCAGTATTTCATAAAAGTCATTTTAAGCTATTAATTAACTGAATCTCATAACATAAGTCTAAATGACCAGTGCGGAAGAAAATAACACAAGCCCGACATCTGGGCGTCACAAGCCACGAGCAACTACAAGATCTGTCTAAGTACAAGAAAAACTATCATAGTCCGGAAATAAAATACTAGAAATAGTCTGAGTAAGGTAAGAAGGAGAAGTGCAGGGCTGCGAACGCCAAACAGCTACCTTGCCAACTCCAAAGACCTGCTGGAACAACGATCAACACTCACTACTGCGACCCGCAAATCCTGGATCTGCACACAAGATGCAGGGAGTAATGTGAGTACGCCAAATCAGTAAGTAATAAAAGTAAATGAAAGCTGAGCAGTAAGAAAACAGCTAATTCCACGTTAAAGCACTACAACAAATACAGTACATTTCCAAAACAATACATAACTCAATTATCTCGTAAAAAAACTCAGTTTCATAAAACCTTTTCTTTTAAAAACATCTTTCAATAGTTTCAAACCAATGATGAAACATCGAGTAAACATGATAAAAACGTAAACAGCCCCTCGGGCAAGACATGTACCATAAACCGCCCCTCGGGCAAAATATCAATAGAACCAGCACCTCGGGCTACCTCACAATCACTCATAATCAGCCCTTCGGGCAACAACATTATTCACAACAGCCCCTCGGGCAACATCACATCACTCACACTGGGTACCCGCGTTCACTGGGGATGTTGAGACTCCGTAAGGTCTCCTACAGCACAAGCGCTATAACAAGCCATCTTGTGGCATAATAAATCAGGTCCTCGTCCTCTCATTTATCATAAATCAATACAACATGTTCTAGCACGCATCCCGATCCCATAATATCCTTACAACATAGGCTCTCGACCTTACTTAGTCAGAAACCTCTCAAGCCACTCGGGCTAACAGTAAACTAGGGTGCTCAACCCAAAACATCGTTTATAGAACCAAAATAGAGTAAATAAAACTGAGTGATGGAATCAGTAAAACATAGCATGAATAAGTGTAGATATTAAACCAAAATAGTGAGGAAACAATATTAAAAAAAAGCCCCTAAGGGTCCAAATAGTTGGCACGATGCCCAAATATGGCATTTAGCCCAAAACATAGTAATACTTTCCATAACACAATAGTATCAGATAGTTTTCAATCAAATACGCGGCTTAATAGTCGTACGGGACAGACCAAGTCACAATCTCCAATGGTGCACACCCCCATGCTTGTTATCTAGCATGTGCGTCACCTCAAAGTTATGAAACGATGTGAAATCCGGGGTTTCATACCTCAGGACTACATTTACAATCATTACTTACCTCAAACAGGACAAAACTCTAGCCCGCGATGCCCTTGCCTCTCGAATCGGACTCCAAATTCTCCGAATCTAACCAAAATCAGTATATTATCATCAATATACGCTAAAGGAACAAATACCAAGCAAAAATAATCAAATTAACTCTAAAATCCCAAAATTAGCTCAAATCTGGCCCCGGGCCCACGTCTCAAAATCCTATAAAAATCACAAATCTAGAAAATCCATTCGCTCACGAGTCTACCCATATCAAATTCACCAAAATCTGACATCAAAAGGCCATCCAAATGCCCAAAATCAACTCTCCAATTTTTCTTCCATTTTCCCTAATTTTCACCCCAAATTCCCAAATTAATTGATAAAAATCAAGATATAATTATGGGATTTAACCAAATTTGAGTGAAGAACACTTACCCCAATTAATCCTCTGAAAATTCCCTCCAAAATCGCCAACTCGAGGCCGAAGTAAAAGAGCTAACTAATAAGAGAGACATGTACAAACTTCTCAGTGAGCAACGTGAAGGGGAGGCTAAGAGCCTTTAAGTCGAGTTGTATGTGGCTTAGAGAGAACATGCCGACCTGGTGGAGTAGGTAAAAGTTTTTGAAGTTAGTGATGATGAGCTAAACACAGTGACTAATAGTCAGAACCCGCAGGCCCAACAAAAGATTGATCGGATCGACCAGCTCCGAGCCGAGATGGATGTAATCAAGGTCAAGGCCAAAGAGTGAAAGACAAAATGGACTGCTTGGCCTCGAAAAAGGAAACTTCCAGGGCGCAATTGGCTTTGGTGGAGGCTCAACTTCGAGCGATGAGGGAGAGGGCTGAGGTATCGTCCCAAAAAATTGAGGAGCTCAAGTCTCAACTGAGCGAGGTTGTCGCCGATCAGGAGACCTTCGTTAAGGAGCTCAAAGCAGCCAGGTCGGTGTCTTAAATAACTAAGGCCAATGCCAACGAGATGGTGGCCCAGAATAGAGCCGATACCGAGGCACCCCAGGACCCCTTGAAAGATGTTGTTGGGTATGAGAAGCGGTAGTCACGAAGGGAGGCTCTCAAGGAGGTTCATGCTCGGGGTTTTTATTTAACGTCCGAGATCGAAAATGTTAAGGGGCTTGAGGCCGAGGCCAAGAGGTTGTCTTACCCTGAGGACGAGTAAGACTCCGATGGTCCTAGGGAGGAAGCCGGTTCCAGTGAGGATCAGACTACTTAGATGCCTTGTAGATGTCTTTGATTTTTTTTTATATAACTTTTTTTGTCGAGGCCTTTTGGCCTTTGTAAAAATCTTTATATATATATATGCAAGGCTTTTTCCCTTCAAAAATTTTCTAGCTTTTTAGCTTTTTCTTTACGATTGCAAAGATATCGAATGCCTTAGCACGTAATAATTAGGTCTTGTTCGGAGGTCCGAACAGGCCTTGTTCCTGATAAAAATTTTCTTGAGACTCGTGGGGGGCTCGGTATGACCTAAAGCCTTCCCCAAAGTACTTAGAATATTTTAGATTATAATTTGCCGAGGGTAGCCTTTTGAACTGGTTTAGACATCTTGAAGGCCTTATGTTTTGGTTACGGGTCTCGAATGTCTCCGAGCCATTTTAGGACAGTCGTAGCCTTTTGAGCTCGGATGTTGCCCAATGGGCTTATTACCCCAAGTCATCCGGGCTTACCCAAGACAATCGTTCCCGAATAGGGATGGCCGTTGCCTTTTAAGTTTGGGTGTTTCCTAATGGGCTTATTATCCCAAGTCATCCAGGCTTATCCAAGAAAACTGTTCCCGAATAGGGATGGTCGTAGCCGGGATGGCCGTAGCCTTTTAAGTTTGGGCACTGCCTGAAAGGTTTTATGCCCCGGGGTCTTGATATCCCAAGCCGTCCGAGCCTGCTTTGGATGACAATCCCCGAGTGAAGTGGCCCTTGGGCTCGATGTCTTTAGGAGACCAAATGTAAGAAAGAAAACAACAAAACGAAATTTTAAAGGACCAAATATTTATCTACAAGGTAGAAACTTCCGGTCATTTCTGTGCGTAATATACTAGGTTACACATGTGTACAAGCTTTGTATCAGGGCTCAAGTGGCCTATGTGGGCACAATTTGTTTGACCGTTTAGCCCTTACAATAAATCCTAACGACCGAGCCTAGACTGTTCGAGTACAAAGTTTCTTTCCTTGCTAAAATCATTATCTGAGAGCGATGCCCCCTAGTATTCAAGGTCATCATAGAGAAACCTCAGATACTATTGATGTGATCTTTGGCACCGCTTCATGGTCGGTCTTCAACACTAAGTTAGCATGATCCGTTGTTGCCTCGTTAAAAACCTTGCCGGAAAACCCATTTGGGACAAAACCGGTTCAAGGGAAAAAGTGTGCAACGCGTGCTTTTAGGCCTAAAAGTTGCATTGTTTCTTGAATATCACCTGCAAATGTTAGTCTAACATGTAAATAAAAGAAATTAATGGGATCATACCTTAGCAATAGTATCATTCCGAGTTTGTACGATCCTTTTTCGGTAATCTCGATAAATTGGTACGAACCTTCCTAGTTCGGTCCCAATTTCCTTTCGTTCGAGTTCCGGGTGCTTAGTGTGACTTTCCTTAACACTAAGTCCCCGACATTAAAGTTGTCGCGCCCCCTTTTTCCTCGCAAAGTCCAGGTTTCGACATTCATGGGGGAACAACTCGTTTCTTTTTGGGAATTGGGTATTTGAAGAGTCGCCACCTAACGGATTAAGGTGCGTTACGACACCTAGAGTAATTAACTCATATAACTAGTTTGCATCACCAGAGATTGGGGTAAGGGCTCGAAATGAACTTAAGGGGAAGGTGTTAGGAACCCCTCGCGGTCCACAATAGTGGGTTCCGAACGAACTTAAACTCTGCGAATTAGTCAATTAACAAGTAAGCATGTATTTGCAGATAAAGTAGTTTTCCCCATCCAAATGCATATATGATCAAGGAAGTTCAGATAATGAAAGTAAAAGAGGTTTGGACAACTTACACATGTATATGTAAAAAAAAGGGAAGTTTAGATAATTTAAACACATACAGGAATTGGGAAAGGGAAGTCCTAAGTTTATTAGCCTACAGGATCAATCTATGCAATGCCCGGTAATCCTCCTCAAATAGAGGGGATACACGTGACATTAGCACGCAGGTCATCATATCTTTTTACTATCCATTACCCCTTAATGGTTATATAAGCGAGTTTGATTAACGACCTCTAAGCGTGCTGCTACCCGTCCCTTCCTTGTGGCCACGGAGGAATTTTGGACCTCTAGACTTAGGCAGTTCTAGACATTCCTAAGGTGTTTAAAAGGGAAAAGATTAGGTGACAACAAATAACATATAGGACTGTCAATTAAGGAAGTAGGTAAAAGGCTCATGTTTACCTCCACATATACATAGGCAAATAAACAACACGTCTCAAACAACTGAAGTTGAAGAAGTTCAAAAAACCTAAGAACATGATATCTAGATGAATGTTACAGGTACAGGGCATGCAGGGTTTGTTTTAAGGGAGGTGACAAAATCTTATCTAGTTTTTCCTACTGGTTTTATAGCCTATGAAATTAAGCAGTTTAAACACAATCAGAACATTGTTTCTCATTTTTTTTTACAAGGAGGTTAGTTACCTAAGGCTTGCCTAGGCGTGGGATTCTACACAATAACAGTTGCAGGAACTATTTAAATAGTTTGAGATTATTCAACCTATAGGCATGTTGGACCTAAGTGATACATATTATAACATGCGATTTATTAATTGTGTTTAGAGACATGATACCTATGCGTGAGTCTGTTTTAAACCTTTTTACGGATAGCTATTGATTTAACCGAAATAGACGTGGTTCAAACAGAAGCAAACAGAGTTCCTAAGGACATGGTATCTAATGCATACAAGAATGACAGTTATTAAGATTATTTGATAGCAGGATGTTAATGTGACAGTACTTGCGAAAAACCAAGAATTGAGCATACAACATGCTGAAGCAATAAACGTGAAGGCCCTAAAAACAGGTTATCTAATGCACAAGTTCAACATGGTTTAAATGTAAATGAACACATCAATCCTAGAACATGACTTCTAATGCAGATTTGTAGGATATAAAACCTATAGCATGTTTTCTACCCAGTTTTACCCACAGTATTATACAACTACCCTCCCGTTTTACTAGTTACCCCAATATCTATTTACAAATAATTATTATAGACCAGAATTGAATAAATTACATAAATGCAATATAAATTAAGCTATAGGGAGCCTGATGCAGGCCAAAGCAAACCTGGGGTACCAAGCCTTCAGCAGTTGATAATTAGGGATTATGGTTCATTTTACACTCCTTCTTACTTGAGTTTTGATTATAAATATATACAAAATAGTCCCAAAGGCTTATATGTTGTACTTGTTTGCAGGGTTTGGTCAAAAAAGTGACAAATAGTCAAAACCAGCTCAAAAAGGAGTGAAACATGCACAAGTACCAAGAACAAGTCCAAGCACAGTGCAACAGGTCCACTACGGCCGTACTCCATTTGGTGTGGTCCGCAGTGAAGAGATTCAGAGAGTGTTTATTTCGGAAACTTAAGCAATGGGGGTCGCAAATCAATTTGTGCGGACCGTAATGGACTCACCGCGGCCGCACTCGATATTGTGCGGCCCACAAAGAAGGAGTTTAGAGAGTTGAAGTTTTGGAGCTTAATGGCAATGCGGCCCGTGGTCCTTTTTGTGCGGAACACAGTAGAAACCACCGCAGCCGCAGTGTATCTTGTGCGGCCCGCAGTGGCCAAGTTCAGAGAGTAGATATTTGAAGCCAAAAGCCTCACTGCGGCTGCACTCGATTTTGTGCGGACCGCACTATCCCCACTGGGGTATTTTTATCCAGAAAATTTGGTCTAGTATAAATAGTTTCTTTTCCCATTTTTAGGTTATCAGTTGTAGTTTAACATTGAGTTGCGCTCGTGAACAAGGTTTTTTAACCATTTTGAGTAATTTTAGAGTAGTTTTATTATTGAATCTTCAAATATTAGCTTGTAATTAAATCTTATGGGTTTTTCTTCGTCTATTTATCAGTTTTCTTCTATTATCATGAGTAGCTAGACCCATTAGCTAGGGTTGTGACTCAACCCTAGTGTGAGTATTTGATGGGTCTTGAGTTTTAAGGCTTGAATGTCTATGGGTGTTTGATATTTGGACTAATTTGTATTTTCCATGTTGAATTAGTGGTTGCAAACACTAATTTGTGCCTATTTGACTTGGGTTCTTCTTGAGAAAGAGAACTTGAGTCTAGGAAAATTAGTCCAACAAGGAATTGGGGTTTAATCAAGAGATTGATAGCCCCAATTAAATGGTTAAACCTAGAGATAGTAATACCCGACTTGAAGCACAAATTATCATACCTAATTGGTCTTGAGAAAGTCAATTAGGGCAAAATCACTCAAACTACCGAGAGGTATAGAGTGAGAAGTTTAGTGCATTGGTTATATCGTAATCCTCAACATGACAACCTTGCTTTAGACTCGAGAACCTGTCAAGTATACACCTAGGAGAAAGTCACTTCCCAAGTGCCTTCTTAACTATTTAGACAACCTTTTAAGTATCTTACTCTTAGCTTAATTTAGCATCTTATTAGCATACTATTAGAAGTAATCAAAAGACCAACTATGATTAGAAGTGCAATTAAGAGAAACTACGCATCTCTAATTTAGATAGAAATCCAATTCCCATTTCTAGCTCCCTGTGGAAATCTATCCCGACCTTCTCGGGTAAAAGTTGCTTCGACCACTCTCGCTACTTTGTAGTATTGTAGGGTTGGCCCCGATCTCTTTTCGGTACCGTTGCCGGAGAGCTAACTATTTTGGCTATCTATCTAAATAGTTTTGTGTATTGTTCTTTTTTCCTTCTGTGTTACTAATTTGTTTGTGTCATAACTTTATGTACAAAATGGCAGCAAACAACCCACCTCTTGGAGATCTTCCGGCAATGGGAGAAGGTAGATGACAATATTGATGACGAGGTTCCTATTGTGCCTCAAGGATAAAGGAGAGGCTGCCAGGCCAATGATAATATTCCAGACCCTCCCCCGCTACCTCCAAGAGTGGCTCCTCGAGTTCTTCCCAACCAAGGATATGATAGTGCAATTGTTCCACCCCGGATCCGGGCAGGCAATTTTCAAATTACAAATGTGATGCTGACATTGCTGGAGCAGCGTGGGTATTTCACGGGCGCTGCCAATCAGAATGCTTAAAACATCTAAAGGGTTTCGTGGATACCTGTTGGGGGAGCAAGCAAACTAATATGTCCGAGGATGCACTTCGATTGAGACTATTCCCTTTCTCACTTAGCGGGAAGGCATTTGATTGGCTTGAGCGACTTCCCAACCATTACATCACTACTTGGGATGAGTTGGCAGATAAGTTCATTGCAAAGTTTTTCTCACCGGGGCACATGACAGTATTGAGAGATGAGATCTTAGCTTTCAAGCAGGAGCCCACCGAACTATTACATAAGATTTGGGAGCGATATAGAACCATGGTAAAGGAATGTCCCAACAATGATATGGCTGAGGCAAGGATCCAACAGACCTTCTACCGAGGCATTAACACAACAAACCAATGCATAGTGAACCAACTTGCTGGGGGAAATTTTATGAAGCTGTCTTATGATGAGGCTTGTGACATTCTTGACGAGACGGCTGGCACGTCGTCCGCTTGGCAAAGTAGAGCCAATGTGCCACAGGATGACCCCATGGTCTCTCACTTGCATAAAGAGCTACATGACCATGGGCAGGCTATAACAGAGCTGACAACTACAATGAACCAGCTAGCAAAGGCACAGTTTCAACAGGTTCAAAATCCGCGCCAAGTAAATACTATGGAAGGTGTCAACATGCTAGTGAACAAAAGAAGATAAAGAGGTCAATAGAACCAAGGGAGTTTGGATCAATTTGACAATGATTGTGGTGGATTCCAAGATGATGGTTATGATGGGCAGGATAAAGAGGTGCAATCGTGAATAACTATCAAGGCCAAAGGGGCAATTTTTCCAATCAACAACAATGGAGACCCCAAGGCAATTGGGGCAATCAACAACAACAAGGGAATAGTAATTGGGGGAACAACAACCAAAATTCCAATTGGGGAAATCAGAACAACCAGGGTAATTAGAATGGCAACAACAACAACTGGGGTGGCAACAACAATCAGGGTGGTTGGAACAATGACAATCAAGGAAATCGGGGGAAAGGCTTTCAAAGGCCCCCAATGTATCAATAACCGAACAATCCACCCCCATTTCCATCCCAAGGTCCTAGTTCTTCCAACAACGAAATTGTGATAATTGAAATGATGTTTGAATAGATGATGAAAAAGAATGCGGACTTTGATGCTCAGTTGGCTTCCCATAATACTTTAATCAGAAACTTGGAGGTTCAATCAGGCCAAATCTCACAATCCTTGAATACCCGCCCTAAGGGGGCTCTACCAAGTGATACTGGTAGTTAACCCGAAGGGTGGGAACAATTATGTTATGGCGGTAACTACAAGGAGTGGATGAGGCGGTGATGTGAATGCCTCCAAACAAAAATAAATTTTGAGTGATGAAGTTAAGTTGCGAGAAGATGAGATTCCTTTGGTGGTTAAAAATGTAAGTGATGAGAACGTAAATGAAAAAGTGAGGATTGATATTCAAGATGCCGAGGTGGAGACTCAAAATGATGTGAACCCATCTAGGGAACACATAATAGACATGCCGGAAATGGTTGTGCCTAAATCCAAGGCTCCTTTGTCAAGGCCACCTCCACCTTATCCTCAAAGGCTCGCGAAGCAAAAAAGTGAGAATTAGTTTAAAAAGTTTATTGACATGATGAAGAGCTTATCCATTAATGTGCCTTTGGTGGAGGCTCTAGAGCAAATGCCTGGCTATGCTAAATTAATGAAGGACTTGGTGACAAAGAAAAGATCCATGGATTGTAAAACTATCAAGATGACCCACCAAGTTAGTGCAATAGTGCACTCAATGGCCCCGAAGCTAGAAGATCCCGGTGCTTTCACCATTCCTTGCACCATTCCTTGCACCATTGGGAGTGCAGACTTTGCTAAAGCTCTATGTGACTTGGGGGCAAGTATCAACTTGATGCCCTACTCAGTTTTTAAGACTTTGGGTATTGGGCAACCGAGGCCGACTTCTATGAGATTGAAAATGGAGGATAGAACTATGAAGATACCATTGGGTATTATTGATGATGTTCTTTTCTGGGTGGACAAATTTATCTTGCCAGCTGATTTTGTGATCTTGGATTGTGAGGTAGATTATAAAGTTCCAATCATATTGGGAAGACCTTTCCTTGCTACTTGGAAGGCCTTAGTTGATGTGGAAGCAGGGGAACTCACCTTCCGGGTGGGTGATGAGAAAGTGGTCTTTCATGTGTGCAAGTCAATGAAGCAACCCAACAGTTCTGAGGTGTGATCTTTTGTGGACCTTGTCACGGCAGTGATAGTTGATGATACTAGTGCAATGATCAATGTAGAGGACCCTCTAGAGGCCGTATTGTTGAATCTTGATGTAAATGACGATGAATGCCGAGTGGAGTTTGTGAATTCTTTACATGGAATGGGATCTTACTATTATGAGCCTAGGAAACTCTCTTTGGATCTTGAAAATAGGAAGACTTCCCCTACCTCTGTCAAGGGAGTTAGAAGTTTTCTTAGGCATGCGGAGTTCTACCAGAGATTTATCAAAGACTTTTCGAAGGTAGTGAATCCCTTATGCAAGTTATTGGAAAAAGATGCCAAGTTCGTGTTTAATGAGAGATGTTTGCAAGCCTTTGAACTTCTCAAGCACAAGTTGACCACCAACCCTATTATTACCGCACCCAATTGAAGCTTGCCTTTTGAGCTCATGTGTGATGCGAGCGATGTTGCGGTTGAGGCGGTTTTGGGTCAAAGAGTGAACAAAATATTTCATCTGGTGTACTATGCGAGCAAGACAATGAATGATGCTCAAGTGAACTACACGGTGACCGAGAAAGAGCTTTTGGCTATTGTGTTTGCAATGGAGAAATTTCGGCCGTATCTTATGGGTGCCAAGGTCATAGTCCATACCGATCATGCCGCACTCTGGTACTTGATGACGAAGAAGGATTCCAAAGCTAGACTGATGTGATGGGTCTTGTTACTTCAAGAGTTTGATTGGGAGATTGTGGATCGGAAGGGTAGTGAAAACCAAGTGGGTGACCACTTGTCCCGCTTGGAGGAGGAGGGGAGGCCTCGTGATGGCCTAGATATCAATGATTCATTTCCCGACGAACAACTCCTTTCGGTGTCGGTGAATGGTATTCCATGGTTTGCGGACGTTGCTAATTTCCTTGTGACTGGTATAATCCCGTGTGAGCTCTCTTTTAACCAAAAGAAGAAGCTCAAACGAGATATCTGTCGATACCTAATTTTTTATATGCAAAATATCTTTCAAAATAGCATGTATATACATATATAAGTATGTCCCAAGGTCCTATTATTTTTCTTAATTTTTCAAAGATTTTTAAGTCAATTTACTGCTTTTTTTTATCAAGGCAAACCCAATAGTTGTCCCCAAAATTATTTTTTTGGTGATTTATTTATTGGATTCTCATGTTTATATTAAAATATAGCAAAAATGTTTTTTCACACATTTTTACAAATTTATTTGGTATTTTAAGGATAAAATTGCGCAATTGCAATATTAGCCATTTTTATGTTTAAATCCGTCTCATGTTTATAAAATGAGATTTTGTATTTTTAAATTGATAATTATACATTATAAGTCATTTTAGTGCTTTTAAATTGTTTTTAGAAATTTATTTATTATTTTTTATAAATTAAATGGAAAAAGGGGCTATTTAACTTATAGCCACATTTGGCCTTTTAATTTGGCCTAATTAAACCCAATACCCAACCCAAGACCCAAGACCAATCCTAAATCTACCCGACCAAACCCGGACTAAATCCTGGCCGTTGATCATTTTTGATCAACGCTCCAGATCCACCCTTACCAAATTAATCCAAACGACCCCCAAAGACCCCTCTTATTCCTCACTCAACTGACTCTCTCTATATATCTCTCTCTCTGGTTCTCTCTGGAACCTTCCCCCTTTCCCTCCTCTCCGATAAGTTCCATCCATCTTCTCCGGCCACCTCCTGGTATGAATCCATGGTGGTATCACCACCCACCAGCCTTCTATGGCTCCTCATGCTTGGAAACTGAAGTTTCATGACTTGACCACGAAGAGCTGGGTCCAGACCCTTGTTGATTCAAGTTTCACGGCCATCTCCGGCCTTGCTCCAGCAAGCCTTTTCTGTTTTGAGCCTGGCCTCGACTCCTCCTGCTTAGATCCAAGCCTTTCTCACCGTTTGGGTTTCTCTGAAAACCTAGCTTTTGAGGTTTTTCTGATCTCTCTCAAAAGTTAAGCTTTCAAAGCCTTTATTTTCCGATCTAGGGTTTTTAGATGTTTCTCTGATTTTTATCTTTCTTTTGTGTGCTTCTTCTACTATGTTTCTTCTACTGTGTTCTTTGTGTTTCTTCTACTGTGTTATCGTTAAGTTTCTGCTACCATGTTCTTATCAGTTTCCTCTAGTGTGTTTTTAAGTTTCTACTACTGTGTTCTTTATCAGTTTTTTCTACTATGTTTCTCATTAACTTCTTCTACTATGTTTCTTTTACTGTGTCTCGCATGTTATTCTTTTACTATGTTTCTCATGAGTTTCTACTACTGAAAGAGCATGCTAAGGGTCTCAGTTCCTTTCTGGAACCTCTGAACCTGTTTCGATTAGTATCTTTTCCTTGATTGCTTGTCCTCTCACCTCTGCACTCGATCGATGGTAATAACCCTAGAATTTGGGGGTTCATCTGAGTTTTGAGACCATTGGCTATGTGATTTACTTGTGCTTCATCTCTGAACTTGCCTGATTTCAAAAACCCTAATCTTTTGGACCTATTTGAGTTCCTGGAGTTGTTTCATCTACTGCTTCATTAAGTTTCAAAATCATTGTTTCAATTTTGTTTCTTCATATGATTCTGACTTTTGCTAAACTCTATAAGACCTTCCACTTGACCCTTTTCGCATGCCTGATACTTGTGTGCGCTTTATATGTGCTGAACTTCCCTCTAAAAGGGCATTCAATTTTTGATTAATTTCAGACTTGCTTTTGTATAAGTTTGATTGATTTCTTTCCTTGTTTGCTGACTGCCCTGTTACTCGACTTAAGTTAAAAACTTTTCTTAGCTTTTCTGACTTGGTTCATTCATGGACCAGTGATTACAAAATCTCTGATCCTTGATTTACTGGCTACTAATTGATTTCTCTTACCTTATTTATGCAATGGTATATTCAAAGCTCTGCCCTTAAAATAAACTTTTATGTATTTGCCCCTAATTGCCTACTTTGCACAAGATGTTTATTTTATTTCTTTCCTTAAATAATTTTACCTTTTGAGTCCGCGTTCCTTAACTAAAGGAAGTCTTGTGTTGATTGATTCTTAATTGACATCCAGTTCCTTAATCGTTTTCTTACCTTGTTTCTGCCTGTTTTTCACACTATAAATACACGACTCTTTCATTAGCACACCATCACTCATAGTCTTTCTGAACTTACACTTACACGCAATAGTATTCTCTCTTATTGTCTGCATTGTAGCCTGTTTACAAGATCTACTGCTTTTCTCTATTTGTTTCTTTGAAACTGGTATGTCCTGATTTAAGCTTTAGCACCACAACAAAGTGTTTATTTATTGCTTTCGTATCTATGTCTACTCACTGTTTCTGCATAGTTAAACACTTACTTTAGTATGCTGATTTCTTTCTTCCTGTTCTATTCTGAATCCCAAACCCCTGCCCCCTATGTGTTTGAGCTATGGTTTAAGGCATGGCAATATGAAAATTATTGTCCATTAATTAAATTTGATCCCTTGGGATCCTAGCCTCTAAATAGTGTGTTCTAATAGGCTTATGGGTATGCTGGCATTCTCCATTGCTGGGCATGCCCACAACCCGCCCTTGCCTCTTTCAATTTCCCTATTCCCCCTGAACCCCTTATGTGTACTTATCTATAGCTATTTCCCCCTCCTTTCCCCCTTTTAGAATTCTGTTTCTGCACTTGCACACTCTCTTAGTCTTTAAGTTCCGCCCCTCTCTTGTGAGCCTTGGCTTGGGATCCTTTGAGCTCCCTTTGAACTTGGAGACTTGAGGGCTGGCCTTTCCACACTGCACTTGTCCTAATCTGATAATACATTTGGGTGTGAGCATTGCCCGGAGTCCTTTTGAGGCTTTTAGGGAACTTTGACATACTCGAATGGGAGAAAGGCTTTGGATCTTGATCTTATGGAGTTGGTTTACCTCATATTTTAGACATGAAGTCTGAATGAGGCTCTCCTTTGGTTGTACTTTTATTTACATTTTTTTGATGTATTTTACTTTATTCTGGGCTGTAATAATTTGTAATAAACTCTTGGGGATGGCTAGTGAAAAAGGCGGGTAACTATGTATGCAAAGGGGAGATACCATGCCTATATGTCATTCTAAATTCTACAACTCTCATATAGAAATCATGCCTATAAGTCATTCTGAAATCTACATGCATATAGAAATCATGCTTATAGGAATAATGTCCATAAGTATGGAAATCTGAATTCTGCATATGCATATAGAAAATATGCTGATAGGTCCTTCTGAATCTTGTATATTCATTTTTATCCAGAAATCATGTTCATAGGTTTTAAATAATCAACTTCATATAGATATCATGTTCATGTCTTAAAAGAAATTCTGTCAGTTAGATACCATGTTTAGAGGTTAAAACCCGTCTTATGCATTTAGATATCATGTCTATAAGGTTTCTGCACTTTTACCATGTCTATAAGGCTTCTGATCAACTACGCGTAGAAAACATGTCTATAGGAATTATTAAGCGAATCTGAATCTCTTCATTCACGTCTAGAGCTAATCAGTAATAACAAGGATCATCATTTACAGAACGCATGACCTTCGTAAAAACTTGCTTTCTTTAATAATCCAACAACCTTTTTAACCAGTATGTATTCAGTTTATTATTATTGCTTTCTGAATTCAGTAGATACCATACCTATAGGATCCTTGTCCAACACTTACGCAAGCCTTAGGGCAAAGTTATAATCCGAATCTGTGCTATTAACTACAACCAGCAGGCAGACTTGATTCGGGCTTCTTATCTGAATTATGTAATAAATCAGTCTTCCTCAACCTTTAAGTTCTTAAACAGACCATAAACAGTATGTGAAAGTCATGCTAATTATGTGCTTTCTTTGTTCAAGGTGGTATATCTGAGCCTTTTCTTGTTATGTGCTTTTCCCCCAACTTGCTATACATGTTTTTGTATGTCACCTTAGAATTTTGCCTTTGAAACTATAAATAAGCCTAATATCCCTCCTCTTAGGATTAGTAGTCCTAAATGCCTCCGGGACTGATAGGATTGGGATGGGTAATAACATGCAATAAGTAAACGAGACCATTCCACGCTTTAATACCTTAACGGGTGGGAAAGGGTAGATATGGATATGATGACCATGCGATAACGTCTCGTGTAGCCCCTCACTGAGGAGTGATTACCGGATGTTGTGTGGGGTGATCCATATTATTAATAAACCTAGGACCCCCTTTTCCTTTGTTTCTTTGTTTCTTCTAAAGATTTCAAACTATTTCTTTTAAGAAAATCAGCTTCCTTTTAATTCTTTCCAATTTTGTTTGTAACCATTATGTGAAAATCCTCTCTTATTTGAAGCTTTATTTGCCTACATGTTATTTGCACCTAAATTCACAACAATAGTCTGGCCGGGAACCACACTAGTGGATCCTGAGGGGTGCCTAACACCTTTCCCTTGGGATAATTTCAAGCCCTTACCCAATCTCTGGTTACTCAAATCAAACCTTCTTGGTGTCCTATTGCACCTTGATCATTAGGTGGCGACTTTTCAATTCAAACCAAAAAATTCCCAAAAAAGGGAATGAGTTGTCCTCCCAAATGTCATAAACCCGATTTCGCGAGAAAAATGGGGCACGACAGCATGGCGACTCCGCTGGGGACTTTTAGGCTTTTACCATTTCAAACTATTATTCTTTATGCTTCTTTATGCGCAATTATCTGTTTATTTCTTTCAAGCATTAAATTTTCTTTTCGATTGTAAAACTGACTTGTCTTTTTGTTTCTTTTCTTTATCTCTTTTACTGCTTTCCTTTATTACTGCTTTAAATTATGAAGAACTGTTGTATTTACTACTTTCTCAATGTGCAAATATGTGACAACCTACTTTAGTTATTGCATCAACATGTTTTCAACATCATATTCTACCCGTGCCAAACAAAATACCATATCAACACTTATAATGAGTGGTTGCGCTCTTTCGACATTATCACCCCCTAAATTCGACAAAGGCATATTTGCGGTAAAACCAGTCAATCAACGGTGCAGTTGACGGTTCCACGCCTTTCCCTCTCGAGTTGTCCGCTCAAGGGTACCAGTCTAAAACCCCATAGAAACCTTACTCTATTTAATTATGCATGCATCATGGTAAAACTTAGCCGAGTCAGTTATGTTGTCCACATAATGACTCTTTAAGATAGCCTTATCCAAAGTCCACTGAGTTTCCCTAAAACCCAAACGGACACTACTACGTTTTGTGCATTTATTTGGAGAACTAAATGTTTTTATGTCAATTATTAATATTTAATAGTCGAGTCTGGTGGGGGTAAGGGCCTAACCCTTTTGTCTTGCAGAAATATGAGGCACGAAGTCCCCAGATTCGGCATGGTCACCAACATCTACCCAAAATTGCTAAGCTAGTGGGAGGATATTTATTCCAGTAATCAGACTCTTGTCCGGAAATACCTAGGAAATCTACCTTATCTTCTAGAAATCCAACCTAACAACAAGATCATAGAAGCTGATACTCTGTTCTGGGATTGTTATAGGTCTGTGTTTCGCTTCAGGGACATTGAGATGACACCCCTACTGGAGGAAATAGGAGAATTAGCTAGTATACCAGGGGAAACTCCGGGTTTCTAATGCCGGAAAATCGCAAGGGTAGAGGTTTCCTCAAAATGATGGGTCTAAAGAAGAATCCAGACTTGACATGCTTGAAAGAGTCGTATATTCCCTTTGATTATTTGTACGAGAGGTATGGTCACAACAAATCTTACCGTACTTATCCTGACGATTTTGCCCTCACATCATTGGGCCATATTCACCGAAGGGTCTTTGTCTTTGTCTTCATGTTTTGCTTCCTGGGGATGATGGTGTTTCCAATGAAGAAAGCAAGGATCCACACCAGGCTAGCTATGGTAACCAAAATTCTAATGGAGGGAATTGGTGGGAAACCATTCCATCGAGCCAGATAGATACCATGCTGGTTGTACTCCATACTATTCAGGCTGGCTGGAGGATAGTCATAATGGTCTGGGTCAACTCGGGTTTGTTTGAGGTCACAAAATCATAGATGAAAAGGCCGAGGCACAGGTCAAATACAATCAACTGCGCAAGAGGATTCGAGAATGTGAAAGCAAGCACCGTGAGATACAAGAATCCCACCAAAATCTGATTGAAGAGTGGAAAGACATGGCTGTTAGTGCCAACAAGCGACTGGGATACTTGGAGCGGGGTTTAGTAGAGATGGAAAGGTAATTTCTCAAAAGAATCGAGGATTGACAAAATGCTGAAGGAAATGAGGGCGGACACCTAGCCAGAGCCTACCTATTACTGGGACTTCGCGAGTTGGTGAAGTTGTTCGATGGAGCCAAAGATGCCGAGTCTGGGGAAGGTCCTTCAGGGACCAAGTAGATAGGAGTTTATCTTTTCCCTTTATAAAATGTAATAAGGCCAATGGCCATTAGTGATTTTCATTTCTTGTTTATTTAGTGTTGATTTGGGATTCGTCTTATTTTCCATCAATAAAATGAGGCATTTAGCATTCTAAGTTCTCCAAAACAATTTGTCGCTAGGCCTACCTCGGGCACAAAGAGGTCCCCAAAATAGGACACGATTTAAATTCCCGCACTATGTGTTTAAACACTGTAATACTTTTTATGATCCTCACTAACTTGATTACCTTTTGTTTTATTCTTTGTTTTTGTTTTTATTATTCCCCTCCCCAAAGTTTAGTTCGTGCACTCTGGTATCATCATCCTATTCCACGAGATCTAGGGGCCCTCCACCCACTCCTCCTCTTAGTCCTATCATAAACAAGAACAAAGGGAAGATGAAAGATTCGAACAACACCAGAAAGGAAAACTCAACTGAACGGGTAGAGGTCAATCATGGTACTCAGGTTTTAAAAGAAAGTGCGTCCCAACTCGAGCAGAAACTATTGAAGTTCCAGGAGGACCTTGATAGTTCGGAATCTGGCGAATTTGTCATTTTCCCTCACCACACCAGACGTTAATTTCCCAAAAACTCAGAACCCCACACCTCCACAAAATATCCCAAAAACACAAAACCATCCCGCTCCTCACCATCGCTACAACACTTGCCACACCTCCAACAATACTCCACTGCTTATCCTAAAACCGTTAAACTCCACAAATGACCATTTCCACGCTCATCATAACACCCCCATCTATGTAGAGACCGTACCACACTCTACCCAACCCATCTCAAGCACACCCGAGTCTGATGATAAAGACTCACTCATCAGGAACCTAGCTGAAAAACTTAAGAAGTTGACTAGCCGAATTCAGGGCGTTGAAGGAAGTAAGGGGATTGAAGGGTTGAACTATGAAGATCTTTGCATACAACCCAATGTCGAACTGCCCAAGGGGTACAAACCTCCTAAGTTCGAGATGTTTGATGGTACATGGGATCCAAGAGTTCATTTGAGAATATACTGCGACAAGCTGGTCGGAGTAAAAAAGGACGAAAGGATCCCCATGAAACTTTTCATGAGGAGTCTAAAAGGAGATGCTTTGTCTTGGTACATTAGCCAAGACCCGAAGAAATGGTCGAGCTGGGTAAGTATGGCGTCCGATTTCATGGACAGGTTAAGGTTCAACATAGAAAATGCGCAAGACGTATTCCATATCCAGAACCTAAAGAAGAATCCCATGGAAACATTTCGCGAGTATGCTGCTCGCTGGAGATCGGAAGCTTTTAAGGTCAGACCTGCCTTAGAGGAAGAACAAATGAACAAATTTTTCGTCCGAGCTCAGGACCCGCAATACTATGAAAGGCTGATGTTTATTGAAAGCCATAAATTTTCCGACATCATCAAGTTGGGTGAAAGGATCGAAGAAGGCATCAAAAGTGGTATGGTTACAAACTTTGAAGCCTTGCAAGCTACCAATAAGGCCTTATAGTCTGGTGGTGCATACAAGAATATGGACGTAGGTGCTGTAATGGTTGCACAGATAACCAAATTCCCTATCAAATACAAAACCTATCCAATGGCTCCACTCACATATCAGCCTACTCCGAACTACCAAGCACCCTCACCCTCCTACCAAACTCCACCACCCACTTAAAAAACACCTCCACGTCCCACATATCAACCTACCTCAGCAAGATATTCCCAACCTCCACATGTCTACCAAGCCTACAATACTCAAACATCCCACTATAAATCACCTCTCGCACGCCAAAACTTTCCTAGACCTCGACCAAAATTTGACCGCAGACCTCCCAAATAGTATACCGCCATTGCTGAGCCAATTGACCAGCTGTACGAGAGACTCAAAGCTGCTGGTTATGTCACCCCTATCCCTGCTATAACCCCTGAAAACCCTTCTCAATGGGTCAATCCAAATAAATCCCGTGCATACCATTCCGGCATGAAAGGACATACCATTGATGAATGGCGTTCTTTGAAAGATAAGATCCAGACTTTGATTGATAACAAGATTATTGTGGCAAAAGAACCTGCTCCAAATGTCTGCAATAACCCTCTATCGGACCACAAGGGTGGAGGCATTCACATGATTGAAATAGAGGATGATTGGGACCCCAAGGGATCGATCAGTTTGATCAAAGAAGGCGACGATCCAAAAAAGCCAATAGTCACCCTCAATCCGATTGTAGTCCAAATTCAGCCTTTTGGGGACGCCGAGGTAAATATGTCCATGCCACTTGAGTTTGAAGCACCATCCTCTGCAAAGACGCTAATGCCAATTAAGGTCGAGTTTGTGTCTCTAGCAAACGCACCCGCACCATTTGCAGTTGCGGTTTTACCTTCCAAAGCACATGCTCCGTTCGGAGTAAAGGTGCCCATGCCAATTCCAGTAGCAATGTCTGCCGTAACATTATTCCATACAAATTTCATTCCTTGGGACTACACAGCTGAGGCAAGAAGAAAAGGGAAGGTCAAGTTCGGGAAAGCCGTTGCGGCACAGGGTATGACAAGAACCGGTAGGGTTTATACCCCGGAACATTTGGCTGAGTCAAGCAAGCAGGCTTCTGGTCGGCCAACCATCACTAAAATCAGGCCCGATGATCTCTGGAGAAAGATACAAGCCAAGGAATACTCGGTCATTGATCAGCTGAACAAAACGCTGGCACAAATTTCTATCCTAACTTTGCTACAAAATTCTGATGCACACAAGAATGCCTTGTTAAAGGTGCTGAGTGAGGAATATGTACCAAGAAAAATCACCGGAGGAGAGATGGAAAACATGGTAGGGCAGGTATTGGAAAGTCACAAGATCACATTTCATGAAGATGAGCTGCCACCAGAAGGGTTGAGTCACAACAAGGCTTTGCACATCACCGTACAATGCAAAGATTATTTTATCACCAGAATCCTGATTGATGGAGGGTACAACCTCAACATTTGTCCGTTGGTAACACTCAAGACATTGGGAAAAGGGCTGCATGAGATCAAGGACGGGGCCATCAACGTCAAAGCTATCGATGGTTCCTAAGGTCCACCATTGGGGAAATCAGCCTGTGTTTACAAATGGGGCCTACTTGGTTCGATGTGGATTTTCAAGTGATAGATGTGCCGGCATCTTACAATTTGTTGTTGGGACGACCGTGGATTCATGCCGCTAGGGCCGTAGCATCAACACTACATCAGGCATTGAAATTTGAGTGGAACCACCAAGAGGTGATCATTCACGGCGATGGTAGCAATCCCATATACAGTCTCCAGACCATCCCAGCAATCGAAGGCAGAAGAAAGATAGGCGGGGAGACCTATCACCACATCGAGTGAGTCAACGCCGTCGACAAGGACAAATGGTGGACAATAAAATTGAAAGCATATTGAACTGGAGCGGATATGAACTTGGAAAGGGACTTGGCAAGAACCTCCAAGGAATCGCTAAGCCTATCAAACTAAAGAAACATGGCACCACCTTCGGTCTGGGATATGAGTACACTTGGGAGGAATTCAACAACTAGTCGCCACCATGGCGCGGTCCTTACTATCCGCTGGAGAAACCAATACCACATTTGAAGCAGACTTTCCAACCAGTCGATGTTATCTATGGGCCAGAAGAAGAGGAAGCACTGGCAGCAGTGAGGAATTTGTTCCTAGAAGACGATGATATGGATTGTTGTGTTATTTTCGAGGAGGAGGGGGAGGAATGCCCTTCCATATAGGCAGTAAGCAGAGGAGCATGCCTCAATAACTGGACCATCAGAACCACCAGAGCCCAGAAAGCCTCGGGGTAGCAAGGCTGAACAAGCATCATGCGCTATCTTTTATTTTTACTAGTTGACTTTCCTTTCGCATTTTAAAATTTCACAATAAGATCTTCTATATTCAAAACAGTTATGGAATTTATCAAAGCATTTCGATTTTCCCTATAAATATTACTCTTATTATTTTCTCTCATTACTTATACAACATTACTATTACCTATCTTGATGAACCAATGACTGTGACATGCAACGAGACAACGAAACAAACAGACATAGATTCAGAGGAAGATGACATACCAGAAGAGATTGTTAAGGAAGTTGAGAACTTTGAGAATAGGACTAAGTTGAACCTAGATGAGACTGAAATTGTCAACCTGGGAGATGTAGAAAATGTTAAAGAAACACGAATCATCATTGTCACACCTCCTTTTTCCGCCCCCGCGAGGGTACAAGGAGTTTTTTCCAATTAAAGGACAGTCGAAACGGGATTTGTTTATTTATTTCAGAGTCGCCACTTGGGAGATTTAGGGTGTCCCAAGTCACCAGTTTAATCCCGAATCGAGGAAAAGAATGACTCCATATTACAGTCCGCGAACCAGAAATCCGGATAAGGAATTCTGTTAACCCGGGAGAAGGTGTTAGGCATTCCCGAGTTCCGTGGTTCTAGCACGGTCGCTCAATTGTCATATTTGGCTTATTTATCTGATTTTAATACAATTATGAACCGATGTGCCAATTTTAACTCTTTACCACTTTATTATTATTATTATTAAATTGTGAACATCGTTTAAAACATGTCTTTGGATTACGTCACATGAAATGCACCCGCAATCCGGAACACATTTTTATTCAATGTTTTAGGATTTAGATTTGGGTCGCATGAAATGCGCATCCGAGTTTAAGAAGGTAAAATTAATTAAATCGCGCCTAAAGAGTCTAGCGTATCATTATTTTGGGTAGGGCCGTGAAATTTGCTAAAACGGCTCCTCCCTAATTCTAAGCGATTAAATGTACATTTATTGAGGGCCCCGCAATCTATACATTTCATTAAGCGAGGCTCATCTCATTTATTTGGACAAATCTTAAAACGACTACATTTTTCTATAAAAATGAGTCTCTAAAATAAAGAAAGAAAATCCTAATTTATTACTAGCTTTTATTATTTTAAGAAGACATGACATGCTAATTGCTTGATTAATACAAATATTGATGAAAAAGGAATTTCACTCTTAATTTCGAAATTATAAATAAAATAAAAATTCAACAACTAATATTCAAAATAAACAAATATAGCTAGATTAAAACTCAGCATTGTTATTTTTTTTTAAAAAAAATTTATTGAGATTAATTATTCACAATCATTTGAAACTAGATTTAACCATAATTACTAAAGCTTATTAGAAAGTTTATTAGACTTAAACGTTCTCTTAATCTTGCTTAAGCTCAAGTCATGCCTTAATGCCTAATTTACGATGTTTAATTTAAATTCGTGTCTTAGCTAAATTTAGCTACTTGTTCATGATCAACCTATAATCTTGAAGCCTTCATAACTAGTGAATTAACCTATTTTGCCGAACTGATTTATTACAGACTAACTTATGATATTATTTTCTTATTCCAGTTATTATTTAGTAATTCATGAAATAGCTTAAATACAATCAACAAAAGGAACAAAGAAATAAAAACGAAATTAAAACTTCAAATTTTCATTCTTCATATGTATTCACGCTTCATATTTCGGATTACAATAAACAGCTTTTCAGTTGTGTACCTGATATTGGAAGCAAAAGAAAATGAATATGAGAATCAGCAACAGCAGTAAAATCAGTACAACACAGCAACAATAGCCCAGCAACAGTAACAACCCAGTAACAGACCGGTGGAGTAGTAATCCAAAAAAAAAAAAGCTTCCAGCTTTTATGAAACAACAATTAATTCTGATTTCAAACAACAAAAGAAAACAGAATATTTTTTTTAGTTTTTTTTTATATTTGAAAGCTTAAATATTTTTCGGAATTTTCTATCTCTTAAATGTTCAGCCCTTTTCTCTCTCTTATTTTCAAATTTGTTTCTCTCTCCCGTTTTTTTTCTGTATGTGTATTTCTCTTGTCTTTTCTTTTTATTCTGATTTCAAGACTTCTTATAACCCCTCTCATAAAATCTTTCCATTAATTAAAATCAACCCATTTTCTCTACCAAACCCATTATCTTCCCACTCATTCCCATTACATTAAATAACATATCACACCACCCCATTTCATTTTGTCCCCCATGCTTTATTTAAAATAATGCAAGATTCCCCTTTAAATTAAATCTTGTCCCCCCTTTATATTAAATAATCATATCACAACCCACCCCATTTCATTTTGTCCCTCATGCTTCAAATAAACAATTACAAAATGTACAATTCCTAAACTACCCCTTCCGACCTTACTGAAATTACCAAACTACCCCTGAACGTATTACAAATTTACCAAACTACCCATCAACTATAACACATCAATTAATCAAACTTAACCAAAATATAGACAATATGATCAATTTCTAACAATGTTCAAACAACAATATGAACACAGATGAACATCATAACAACAATATCACATGAACATGATTTTAACAACATTTCAACAACAAATCACATGAACACAAATTGAACAACCAAGAACAACTAAAATTTGATTGAACAATATTTTAGCAACAAACAATCCTATTTTCGGATTCAACAACAACAACAAACAAAGTATGAAGATTTCTAAATTCAATCATATTGAACTTAAAATCAACTCTAACAACATTACAACAAACAATTCTTATATTAAACTTTAAACAAGATTATGAGAACAATTCAAGCAATAATCATAAATGGTAAACAAGAAATCAAACTATACAAAATTCGGATTCAAGATCATCCAAACAAAGTATGAACATGAATGAATCTATTTTAAGACAACAAACATGACGGATTAAACGATTAAAACAATATATTCCTTTAATACAACTAAATTCTTTAAACAAATAACAAGATCGACGAAGAAACAATTATGAACTTAAACTTGAACTTAACAATATTAACAATTTCTAACAATACATAAACACATGAAACAAATTGAAGAAATAGTTGATTAAATTTCAATTTGAATCTAACAAACATCAAACTAACAAATACTTACTTAAACAATAATACAAACATGAAATAAACATGAAAACAACTAATTAAACTTCTATTTTGAAATCTGAAAATTAATTTTAACAAAGCACATGAACATGAACAAACTAGAAAAATAATTTCAACGATGAACAACGAACAAAACAAGAATTGAATTCTTTAACGATTTTGGATCCGGAAAATATCAAACAAAAATATGGACAAAAATAAAACTCAAAAACAACTAACCGGAGATGAATCAACGACGAACTTTGATTGTAAACAAATCTGTCCGAGAACGAATCTCGCACCAAGATAACTTGACGTCGAAGACGACTACGAACGGACGACCAAAGAAGGTGGTCGTTTGGCATCGTTTAAAACAAAGAATGGCAGCCCGCCACAAGCAGAAGGCAGCAGCAGCAACACTGCTGGAGCAGCAGCACGAAACAGTAGCAGCAGCGGTGTCGGAGAAGATGCAACGGCAGCCATGGGAGCTCGAGTTCGAGCTCGATGAAGCTCGTCCATGGCTGGACGCGGCGGGCAGCAGTTGTGGTGGTTTGTTTGGACGACACAGCAGCAACATGAAGGATGAAAAACGCAGCAGCAGCAGTGTTGGAGAAGAAGAAAACGCAACAGCAGGAGGAGAAGCAACTACGGGCAACAATGGTGGCGTAGAAGTTGCTCGACGAACTTGAAAAACGCAGCCATGGCAGCGAGGGGATGTCGTGGGGGTGAGAGTGGTTGTGTTGTGTGTGTGTTGACGTGAGGGGGGCAGGGGTGTGAGGGGGGAAGGTCTGCCATGGGAGGAAGGGATGTGAGCTTGAGGAAGAAGAGGAAGATAGGAGAGGGGGGGATGGTTTAGATTTTTAGGGTTTTCTTCTTTTATTTTTTTTTGTTTTGTTTTTGTTTTGTAAAAATGAAAGACAAATGGGGTTTGAGTCTTTTGGGTTATGGACTGGGTCGACCCAGTTCGAAATGGACTGGGTCGTAGGGAAGATTGGGCCAATTTTTGGGCCTGTGGCTTGAAATTGAAGAAGAGGCCTAATTCCGACTTTCTTTATATTTTTGCTTTCTTTTCTTCTTTTATTTCTCTAAAACTAAATTATAAAAATACTTAAACTATTATTAAGAATTAAATTAAGTTATAAAAGCGCAAATTAACTCCCAATAACAATTAACGCACAATTAAGTATTAATTAAGCATAAAATTGTATATTTGGACATTAAATGCTAAAAATGCAAACGATGCTTATTTTTGTAATTTTTTAATTTTTGTAAAACAAATTTAATTACTAACAACTATAGAATTAAATCCTACATGCAAAATGCGACATATTTTTGTATTTTTTATTAATTTATCAAATAAACACGCACAGACAAATACAAATAATTATTCAAAATATCACAAAATTGCACACCAAAGAAAAATCATTTTATTTTTGGATTTTTTGGGAGTAATTCTCATATAGGGCAAAAATCACGTGCTTACAATCATCCACTTATCGCCATCAGAAAAGAAGGAATACACAGAATTACTAAGGGAATATGAGGACATATTCACCTGGTTGTACGATGACATGACTGGTCTGAGCACATCTATTATGGCTCACAAACTGCCAACTGATCCAACATGTCCGCTGGTAAAGCAAAAGCTCAGAAAATTCAAGCATGATATAAGTCTGAAAATCAAGGAACAAAT
Source organism: Nicotiana sylvestris (assembly GCF_000393655.2). Taxonomy (NCBI): domain Eukaryota; kingdom Viridiplantae; phylum Streptophyta; class Magnoliopsida; order Solanales; family Solanaceae; genus Nicotiana; species Nicotiana sylvestris. Next base: position 99,953,238 of record NC_091067.1, read on the forward strand.
CACCAAGCAAGTCCAAAGCTAAGGTTCTCAGGGTAGTAGAATACCCAACATGGTTAGCCAACATTGTGCCAATCCAAAGAAGGACGGAATGGTCAGAGTCTGTGTCGACTACCGGGATCTCAACTGGGCCAGTCCAAAAGATGACTTACCCTTGTCGAACATACACATCCTGATCGACAATTGCGCCAAACATGAGTTGCAATTATTTGTAGATTGTTTCGCTGGGTATCATCAGATCTGGATAGATGAAAAAGATGTTGAGAAAATGTCTTTCATTACGCCGTGGGGGATGTAATGTTACAAAATGATGTCGTTCGGCCTGAAGAATGCAGGGGCCACCTACATGAGGGCCATGACTACCATCTTCCACGATATGATACACAAGGAGATAGAGGTGTACGTAGATGATGTTATTATCATGTCCAAGAAAACCACTAACCACATGGAAGATTTGAGGAAGTTCTTCAACAGATTACGGAGGTACAACCTGAAACTGAATCCCGCGAAGTGTGCATTTGGGGTTCCTGCCGAAAAACTACTTGGGTTAATTGTAAGCCACCGAGAAATAGAACTGGATCCATCAAAGGTCAAAGTTATTCAAGAATTGCCACCGCCAAAAAACAAGAAGGACATAATGAGTTTCTTAGGGAGACTTAACTATATCAGCCGGTTCATAGCACAATCTACAGTTATATGTGAGCCAATCTTTAAGATGTTGAAGAAAGATGCCGCTACCAAATGGATTGATGACTGCCAAAAGGCCTTCGACAGAATCAATGAGTACTTCTCAACACCACAGTTTTGGTCCCGCCCGAGCAAGGTAAACCTCTGTTACTCTACCTCGCAGTATTGAACAGAGTGTTTGGTTGTGTTCTGGGGCAACATGATGAAACAGGGAAGAAGGAGCAGGCCATCTATTACCTCAGTAAGAAGTTCACCCTGTACGAGGCCCAGGATTCTCTGTTAGAGCACACCTATTGTGCTTTAACTTGGGTAGCTCAAAAGTTGAGGCACTACTTCTGTGCCTACACTACATATCTCATATCAAGGATGGATCCTTTGAAGTACCTCTTTCAGAAGCCCATGCCTACCGGCAAGCTAGACAAGTGGCAAATCATGTTGATGACTATGGATGACTATGGAGACACACTGCATCCAGTATGCCCGAAGATGCTACTGCTGCCAGATACATGCAGACATGATCAAGGTACCCCAAATGAGCTTACTGCAACAAGCTCACCGTGGCCATTTGCTGCCTGGGGAATGGATGTTATTGGACCAATCGAGCCTGCCGCCTCTAATGGGCACATGTTTATCCTAGTAGCAATCAACTATTTCACCAAATGGGCCGAAAAAGCATCTTATAGAGAAGTAACCAAGAAAGTCATGGCAGACTTTGTCCGCGACCGCATCGTTTGTCGATTCGGGATTCCAGAATCAATAATTACTGATAATGACTCCAACCTCAACAGTGACTTGATGAGAGCTATGTGTGAAATTTTCAAGATCAGACACAAGAATTCTACAACCTACAGACCTCAGATGAATGGAGCCGTAGAAGTCACTAATAAGAACATCAAGAAGATACTCAGGAAAATGATAGAGAAGCATAAGCAGTGGCACGAGAAGCTATCATTTGCTTTATAGGGGTATCACACCACAGTCCGCACATCAACTGGGGAAAACCCCCTACATGTTGGTATATGGTACAAAAGCAGTCATTCCCGCCGAAGTAGAAATCCTTTCCTTGAGGATCATACAAGAAGCCGAGCTCGACGATGTAGAATGGGTGAAGAGTCGTTACGAGCAGCTAGCTCTTATAGACGGAAAGAAAATGAATGCAATTTGCCGCGGTCAGCTCTAACAGAACAGAATGTCCAGAGCTTTCAACAAAAGAGTCAAGCCAAGACAGTTCACACCGGGCAACTGGTGTTAAAGAAAATTTTCCCGCATCAAGATGAAGCCAAAGGTAAATTCTCTCCCAACTGGCAGGGTCCATACATGGTTCACCGGGTTCTAATAGGAGGAGCCCTCATACTTGCGGAAATGGACGGAGAAGTCTGGCCAAAGTCGATCAATTCAGATGCAGTCAAGTGATACTATGTGTAATCTTTATGCTTTCCTTTATGATATAATTTGAACGATGCCTGACCTGATTCCCGTTTAAGAGGGGATACGTAGACAACCCTATGGGTTCGGTCATAATTCAATAAATTTTTTATTTCCCCCCGTAATTGGAAACTGGGGTAGAATTTTGAGGAGGACCCTCAAAATTCCATAACAAGAAAGGTCGCAATGTCTTGAACGACGTCGCAGTTGTCGGTTCATCTAAAGAAAACTATTCTCGATTATTTCTTTATGTTATATTTTACTAAATCATGCATGTTTGTTACTAAAATTGCTCTGTTTAGCAACACTACCCCAATGATACGTACAATATCACCAGATCAGAGTCGAGAAGGTCAAGCAAAGCCAACATGGATATGAACTAACCTCCCCTCTACAAAACTCATGATTTTTCTTTGGATGCAGACATTTGGATTGCGAAAGCATCCGACATGCCATACATTCACGAGATAAACGGTGTTCAGGAATACAACTCTCATAATTGTTCATGTTTACCAGCATTTGCTACCCACTCATGCCGGCGATATTCCTTGTATCGCAACGTCCCCAGCAGTCACAGTGTCGCAACCTACTATCAGCTAAGAATCTCTATTACCATTTGCCCTTTTATTTTTATTTCTGCATTGCATAAGGCTACCATTCAACCTTTCAAGACTAAGCACTGTCTCCATCTGCATTTCCTGCATTGTATAAGGCTACCATTCTGCCTTCCAAGACTAAGCACTGTCTCCATCTGCATATCTGCATTGCATAAGGCTACCATTCTACCTTCCGAGACTAAGCACTTTCTCCATCTGCATTTCCTACATTGCATAAGGCTACCATTCTGCCTTCCGAGACTAAGCACTGTCTCCATCTACATTTCCTGCATTGCATAAGGCTACCATTCTGCCTTCCGAGACTAAGCACTGTCTCCATCTGCATTTCCTGCATTGTATAAGGCTACCATTCTGCCTTCCGAGACTAAGCATTGTCTCCATCTGCATTTTTGCATTGCATAAGTCTATCATTATACCTTCCGAGACTAAGTACTGTCTCCATCTGCATTTCCTGCATTGCGTAACACTACCATTCTACCTTTCGAGACTAAGCACTATCTCCATCTGCATTTCCTGCATTGCATAAGGCTACCATTCTGCCTTCTAAGACTGAGCACTGTCTCTATCTACATTTCATGCATTGCATAAGGCTACCATTCTGCCTTCCGAGACTAAGCACTGTCTCCATCTGCATTTCTTGCATTGCATAAGGCTACCATTCTGCCTTCCGAGACTAAGTGTTCTCTCCATCTGCATTTCCTGCATTGTATAAAGCTACCATTCTACCTTCCGAGACTAAGCGCAGTCTCCATCTACATTTCCTGCATTGCATAAGGCTACCATTCTGCCTTCCGAGGTTAAGCTCTACCTCCATCTGCACTTGCATGGCCGAAAGATCACCGCTTTATCTTACACTTGCATGGCTGAAAGATTGCCGCTTTATCTTGCACTTGCATAGCTGAAAGATCTTCGCTTTATTTTACACTTGCATGGCTGAAAAATCGCCACTTTCTGCGTTGCATCCGCTGAAAGATCGCCAAATACTGCATCTCATGGGCTGAAAGACCGCCAAATTATCCAATGGCGTCAGTGTTTGGAGGCACCATTTCATAGACCGAGAACGCCATGCCATGGCCTGAGGATCTCCTTTAATCTTTTGCATATCATTATTCAAAAGCGTCATAATTCGGAGGAATCATTCCCACAGCCCGGGAGCATCATTTCATGGCATGCGAATCCTTTATTATACGCTTCATGGCTCAGGACATAATGGTCTGAGGATGTCATCCTAATCGTCCAAAGACAACATTCATGGTCCGACGGAACTTGCATCATGTTTAAATTTATGCACAATATATGCTTGTATTGCTTATTTGCAGGTAAACCGGCGAGCAATGGCTATCTAAGCAGGATCAATCTCACTCCAGTTCCCGTACCCCTATTAGAACTTAACCATTCATCCCGACCTGAATATTGCGCCCGTTCTTGAAAAGGCCTCCATCGGCATACTCCCCCGATGGATCCTGAACTACATATGGCATGATTCTTGTAAGACCAGGGTTATGTAGGCAGGTTAGGCGCCACAGCACGGCCAATATCTTCAAACCATTTTGTTCGGTAAAAAATTGGCCATCATATCTTTACCCGACAACTCTTTCATCCATCCCGGGTAAAAAGGGGCAGCTGTTGATACCCAATTTTTCCCTGTATTTTATATATGCAAAATATCTTTCAAAATAATATGTATATGCATATATAAGTATGTCCCAATGTCCTATTATTTTTATTAATTTTTCAATGTTTTTTAAGTCAATTTACTGCTTTGTTTTATCAAGGAAAACCCAATAATTGTCCCCAAAATTATTTTTTTGGTGATTTATTTATTGTATTCTCATGTTTATATTAAAATATAGCTAAGATAATTTTTCACACATTTTTACAAATTTATTTGGTATTTTAAAGATAAAATTGCGTAATTGCAATATTAGCCATTTTATGTTTAAATTCGTCTCATGCTTATAAAATGGGATTTTGTATTTTTAAATTGATAATTATACATTATATGTCATTTTAGTGCTTTTAGTTTGCTTTCAAAAATTTGTTTATTATTTTATATAAATTAAATGGGAAAAAGGGGATATTTAACTTATAGCCACATTTGGCCTTTTAATTATGCCTAATTAAACCCAATACCCAACCCAAATTAAACCAAACCAAGACCCAAGCCCAATCCTAAATCTACCCGACCCAACCCAGACTAAATCTGGGCCGTTGATCATTTTTTATCAACGGTCCAGATCCGCCCTTACCAAATTAAACCTAACGACCCCCCAAGACCCCTCTCATTCCTCACTCAATCGACTCTCTCTCTATCTCTTTATCTCTGGTTCTGTCTAGAACCTTCCCCCTTCCCCTCCTCTTCGATAAGTTCCATCCATCTTCTCCCGCCACCTCCTAGCCTGAATCCATGGTGGTTTCACCACCCACCAGCCTTCTATGGTTCCTCACGCTTGGTTACTGAAGTCTCATGACTGGACCACGAAGAGCTGGGTCCAGACCCTTGTTGATTCAAGTTTCACGGCCATCTCCAGCCTTGCTCCGGCAAGCCATGTATGTTTCGAGCCTGGCCTCGACTCCTCCTGCTTAGATCCAAGCCTTTCTCACCGTTTGGGTTTCTCTGAAACCCTAGCTTTTGAGGTTTTTCTGATCTCTTTAGATCTGTTCCATATCCATATTTTCCCTAAGATTTTAAACGATTTTCTGATATTTGTTTCAAAAGTTATGCTTTTAAAGCCTTATTTTCCGATCTAGGGTTTTTAGATATTTCTCTGATTTTTCTTTTTCTTTTGTGTGCTTCTTCTACTATATTTCTTCTATTGTATTCTTTGTGTTTCTTCTACTGTGTTATCGTTAAGTTTTTTCTACCATGTTCTTATCAGTTTCCTCTACTGTGTTTTTAAGTTTCTGCTACTGTGTTCTTAATCAGTTTCTTCTACTATGTTTCTCATTAACTTCTTCTACTATGTTTCTTTTACTGTGTCTCGCATGTTGTTCTTTTACTATGCTTCTCATGAGTTTCTACTACTGAAAGAGCATGCTAAGGGTCTCAGTTCCTTTTTGAAACCTCTGAACCTGTTTCGATTAGTATCTTTTCCTTGATTGCTTGTCCTCTCACCTCTGCACTCGATCGATGGTAAAAACCCTAGAATTTGGGGGTTCATCTGAGTTTTGAGACCATTGGCCATGTGATTTGCTTGTGCTTCATCTTTGAACTTGCCTGATTTCAAAAACCCTAATCTTTTAGACCTATTTGAGTTCCTGGAGTTGTTTCATCTACTGCTTCATTAAGTTTCAAAATCATTGTTTCAATTTTGTTTCTTCATATGATTCTGACTTTTGCTAAACTCTATAAGACCTTCCACTTGACCCTTTTCGCATGCCTGATACTTGTGTGCTCTTTAATGTGCTGAACTTCCCTCTAAAAATGCTTTCAATTTTTGATTAATTTCAAACTTCCTTTTGTATAAGTTTGATTGATTTCTTTCCTTGTTTGCTGACTGCCCTGTTACTCGACTTAAGTTAAAAACTTTTCTCAGCTTTTCTGACTTGGTTCATTCATGGACCAGTGATTACAAAATCTCTGATCCTTGATTTACTGGCTACTAATTGATTCTCTTACCTTATTTATGCAATCGTATGTTTCAAAGCTCTGCCCCTAAAATAAACTTCTATGTATTTACCCCTAATTGCCTACTTTGCACAAGATGTTTATTTGATTTCTTTCCTTAAATAGTTTTACCTTTTGAGTCCGAATTCCTTAATTAAAGGAAGTCTTGTGTTGATTGATTCTTAATTGACATCCAGTTCCTTAATCGTTTTCTTACCTTGTTTCTGCCTGTTTTTCACACTATAAATACATGACTCTTTCATTAGCACACCATCACTCATAGTCTTTCTAAACTTACACATACACGCAATAGTATTCTCTCTTATTTTCTACATTGTGGCCTGTTTACAAGATCTATTGCTTTTCTCTATTTGTTTCTTTGAAACTGGTATGTCTTGATTTAAGCTTTAGCGCCACAACAAAGTGTTTATTTACTGCTTTCGTATCTATGTCTACTCACTATTTCTGTATAGTTCAACACATACTTTAGTATGCTGATTTCTTTCTGCTTGTTCTATTCTGAATCCCAAACCCCTGCCCCCTATGTTTGAGCTATGGTTTAAGGTGTGGCAATATGAAAATTATTGTCCATGAACTAAATTTGATCCCTTGGGATCCTAGCCTCTAAATAGTGTATTCTAACAAGCTTATGGGTATGCTGGCATTCTCCATTGCTGGGCATGCCCACAGCCTGCCCTTGCCTCTTTCAATTTCCCTATTCCCCCTGAACCCCTTATGTGTACTTATCTGTAGCTATTTTCCCCTCCTTTCCCCCTTTTAGAATTCTGTTTCTACACTTGCACACTCTCTTAGTCTTTAAGTTCTGCCCCTCTCTTGTGAGCCTTACCTTGGGATCCTTTGAGCTCCCTCTGAACTTGGACACTTGAGGGCCAGCCCTTCCACACTACACTTATCCTAATCTTATAATATATTTGGGTGTGAGAATTGCCCAGAGTCCGTTTGAGGCTCTTAGGGAACATTAAAACACTCGAATGGAAGAAAGGATTTGGATCTTGATCTTCTGGAGTTGGTTTACCTCATATTTCAGACATGAAGTCTAAATCAGGCTCTCCTTTGGGTGTACTTTTATTTACATTTTTTTGATGTATTTTACTTTATTCTGGGCTGTAATAATTTGTAATAAACTCTTGGGGACAGCTAGTGAAAAAGGCAGGTAACTATGTATGCAAAGGGTAGATACCATGCCTATAGGTCATTCTAAATTCTGCAACTCTCATATAGAAATCATGCCTATAAGTCATTCTGAAATCTGCATGCATATAGAAATCATGCTTATAGGAATCATGTCCATAAGTATGGAAATCTGAATTCTGTATATGCATATAGAAAACATGCCTATAGGTCCTTCTGAATCTTGTATATTCATTTTTATCTAGAAATCATGTTCATAGGTTTTAAATACTCAACTGCATATAGATATAATGTTCATGTCTTAAAAGAAATTCTGCCAGTTAGATACCATGTTTAGAGGTTAAAACCATTCTTATGCATTTAGATATCATATCTATAAGGTTTCTGCACTTTTACCATGTCTATAAGGCTTCTAATCAACTATGCGTAGAAAGCATGTCTATAGGAATTAGTATGCGAATCTGAATCGTTTCATTCACATCTAGAGTTAACCAGTAATAACAAGGATCATCATTTGCAGAACTCATGACCTTCGTAAAAACTTGCTTTTTTTAATAATCCAACAACCTTTTTAACCAGTATGTATTCAGTTTATTATTATTGCTTTCTGAATTTAGTAGATACCATGCATATAGGATCCTTGTCCAACACTTACGCAAGCCTCAAGGAAAAGTTATAAATTGAATCTGTGCTATTAACTACAACCAGCAGACAGACCTGATTCGGGCTTCTTATCTGAATTATGTAATAAATCAGTCTGTCTCAACATTTAAGTTCTTAATTAGACCATAAACAACAAGTAAAAGTCATGCTAATTATGTGCTTTCTTTGTTCAAGGAGGTATATCTGAGACTTTTCTTGTTATGTGATTTCCCCCAACTTGCTATACATGTTTTTGTATGTCGCCTTAGAATTTTTCCTTTGAAACTACAAATAAGCCTAATATCCCTCCTCCTTAGGATTAGTAGTCCTTAATGCCTCCGGGACTGATAGGATTGGGATGGGTAATAGCATGCAATAAGTAAACGAGACCATTCTACGCTTTAATACCTTAACGGGTGGGAAATTGTTGATATGGATATGATGACCACGCGATAACGTCTCGTGTAGCCCCTTACTAAGGTGTGATTATCGGATGTTATGTGGGGTGATCCATATTATTAATAAACCTAGGACCCCCCTTTCCCCTTTGTTTCTTTGTTTCTTCTAAAGATTTCAAACTATTTCTTTTAAGAAAATCAACTTCCTTTTAATTCTTTCCAATTTTGTTTGTAACCATTATGTGAAAATCCCCTCTTATTTGAAGCTTTATTTGCCTACATATTATTGCACCTAAATTCACAATAATAGTCTGGCCGGGAACCACACTAGTGGATCTGAGGGGTGCCTAACACCTTCTCCTTGGGATAATTTCAAGCCCTTACCCAATCTATGATTACTCAAATTAAATCTTCTTGGTGTCCTAATGCACCTTAATCATTAGGTGGCGACTCTTTAATACAAATCCAAAAATTCCCGAAAAAGGGAATGAGTTGTCTTCCCAAATGTCATAAACCCTATTTTGCGAGAAAAAGGGGGCACGACAGCATGGCGACTCCGCTAGGGACCTTTTAGGCTTTTACCATTTCAGACTATTATTCTTTATGCTTCTTTATGCGCAATTATCTATTTATTTCTTTCAAGCATTCAATTTTCTTTTCGATTGCAAAACTGACTTGTCTTTTTGTTTCTTTCCTTTATCTCTTTTACTGCTTTAAATTATGAAGAACTGTTGTATTTACTGTTTTCTCAATGTGCAAATACGTGACAACCTGCTTTAGTTATTGCATAAACATGTTTTCAACATCATATTCCACTTATGCCAAACAAAATACCATAGCAACGCTTATAATGAGTGATTGCGCTCTTCCGACATTATCACCCCCTAAATCCAGCAAAGGCATATTTGCAGTAAAACTAGTCGATCAACGGTGCAGTCGACGATTCCGTGCCTTTCCCTCTTGAGTTGTCCGCTCAAAGGAACTAGTCTAAAACCCCATAGAAACCTTACTCTGTTTAATTGTGCATACATCATGGTCAAACCTAGCCGAGTCAGTTATGTTGTCCGCATAATGACTCTTTAAGATAGTCTTGTCCAAAGTCCACTGAGTTTCCCTAAAACCCAAATGGACACTACTACGTTTTGTGCATTTATTTGGAGAACTAAATGTTTTTATGCCAATTATTGATAGTTAATAGTCGAGTCTGGTGGGGGTAAGGGCCTAAACCTTTTGTCTTGCAGAAATATGAGGCACAAAGTCCCCAGATTCGGCATGGTCACCAACATCCACCCAAAATTGCTAAGTTGGTGGAAGGATCTTCATTCCAATGATCAGACTTTTGTCCGAAAATACCTAGGAAATCTACCTTCTCTCTTGGAAATCCAACCTAACAATAAGATCATAGAAGTTGCTGCTCTGTTCTGGGATTGTAATAGGTCTGTGTTCTGCTTCGGGGACATTGAGATGACACCCCTGCTGGAGGAAATATGAGGATTAGCTGGTATACCATGGGAAAATAAGGGTAGAGGTTTACTTAAAATGATGGGTCTAAAGAAGAATCTAGACTTGACATGCTTAAAAGAGTCGTATATTGCCTTTGATTAATTGTACGAGAGGTATGGCCACAACAAATCTTACCGTACTTATCTTGATGAGTTCTCCATCACATCATTGGGGCATATTCACTGAAGGGTCATTGTTTTCATGTTTTGCTTCCTGGGGATGATGGTGTTTCCAATGAATAAAGCAAGGATCCACACCAGGCTAGCTATGGTAACCAAAACTCTAATGGAGGGAATTGGTGGGCAACCATTCCATAGAGCCAGACGGATACCATGCTGGTTGTACTCCATACTATCAGGCTGGTTGGAGATAATCATAATGGTCTGAGTCAACCCGGGTTTGTTTGAGGTAATAGAATCATAGATGAAAAGGTCGAGGCACAGGTCAAATACAATCAACTTCGCAAGAGGATTCGGGAATGTGAAAGCAAACACCGTGAGATACAAGAAGCCCACCAAAAGCTGATTGAAGAGTGAAAAGACATGGATGTCAGTGCCAACAAGCGACTGGGATACTTGGAGCAGGGTTTTGTATAGCTGGAAAGGAAATTTCTCAAAAGAATCGTGGATTGCCAAAATCTTGAAGGAAACGAGGGCGGGCACCTAGCCAGAGCCTACCTGGTTCTGGGACTTCGCGAGTTGGTGAAGCTGTTCGATGGAGCTAAAGATGCCGAGTCTGGGGAAGGTCCTTCAGGGACCAAGTAGATAGGAGTTTATCTTTTCGCTTTATAAAATGTAATAAGGCCAGTGGCCATTAGTGATTTTCATTTCCTGTTTATTTAGTGTCGATTTGGGATTTGTCTTATTTTCTATCAATAAAATGAGGCATTTAGCATTCTAAGTTCTCCAAAACAATTTGTCGCTAGGCCTACCTCGGGCATAAAGAGGTCCCCAAATTAGGACACGATTTAAATTCTCGCACTATGTGTTTAAACACTATAATACTTTTTATAATCCTCACTAACTTGGTTACCTTTTTTTTTATTTTTTGTTTTTGTTTTTATTATTCCCCTCCCCAAAGGTTAGTTCGTGCACTCTGGCATCATCATCCTATTCCACGAGATCTAGGGGCCCTCCAACCACTCCTCCTCTTAGTCCTATCAGAAACAAGAACAAAGGGAAGATGGAAGATTCGAACAACACCAGAAAGGAAAACTCAACTGAACGGGTAGAGGTCACTCATGATACTCAGGTTTCCAAAGAAAATGCATCCCAACTCGAGCAGAAACTGTTGAAGTTCCAGGAGGAACTTGATCAAGTTCAGAATCTGGCGAATTTGTCATTTTCCCTCACCACTCCAGACGTTAATTTACCAAACACTCAGAACCCCACACCTCAACAAAATATCCCAAAAACACAAAACCATCCCGCTCCTCACCACTACTACAACACTTGCCACACCTCCAACAATACTCCACTGCTCATCCCAGAACCGTTAAACTCCACAAATGACCATTTCCACGCTCATCATAACACCCCCATCTATGTAGAGACCGTACCACACTCCACCCAACCCATCTCAAGCACACACGAGTCTGATGATAAAGACTCACTCATCAGGAACCTAGCTAAAAAACTTAAGAAGTTTACTAGCCAAATTCAGGGCGTCGAAGGAAGTAAGGAGATTGAAGGGTTGAACTATGAAGATCTTTGCATACAACCCGATGTCGAATTGCCCGAGGGGTACAAACCTCCTAAGTTCGAGACGTTTGATGGTACAGGGGATCCAAGAGTTCATTTGAGAACATACTGCGACAAGCTGGTCGGAGTAATAAAGGACGAAAGGATCCGCATGAATCTTTTTATGAGGAGTCTAAAAGGAGATGCTCTATCTTGGTACATTAGCCAAGACCCGAAGAAATGGTCGAGCTGGGTAAGTATGGCGTCCGATTTCATGGATAGGTTCAGGTTCAACGCAGAAAATGCGCCAGACGTATTCCATATCCAGAACCTAAAGAAGAAGCCCACTGAAACATTTCCCACATATCAACCTACCTCACCAAGATATTCCCAACCTCCACATGTCTACCAAGCCTACAATGCTCAAACATCCCACTATCAATCACCTCTCGCACGCCAAAACTTTCCTAGAACTCGACCAAATTTTGACCGTAGATATCCCAAATAGTATACCGCCATTGCTGAGCCAATTGACCAGTTGTACGAGAGACTCAAAGCTGCTGGCTATGTCACCCCTATCCCTACTATAACCCCTGAAAACCTTTCTAATTGGTTCAATCCAAATTAATCCCGTGCATACCATTCTGGCATGAAAGGACATACCATTGATGAATGCCGCTCTCTGAAAGATAAGATCCAGACTTTGATTGATAACAATATTATTGTGGCAAAAGAACCTGCTCCAAATGTCTGCAATAACCCTCTGCCGGACCACAAGGGTGGAGACGTTCACATGATTGAAATAGAGGATGATTGGGATCCCATGGGATCAGTCAGTTTGATCACAGAAGGCGACGATCCAAAAAAGCCAATAGTCACCCTCAATTCGATTGTAGTCCAGATTCAGCCTTTTGGGGATGTCGAGTAAATATGTCCATGCCTCTTGAGTTTGAAGCACCATCCTCTACAAAGACGCCAACGCCAATTGAGATCGAGTTTGTGTCTTTAGCAAACGCACCCATACCATTTGAAGTTGCGGTTTTACCTTCCAAAGCACATGCTCCGTTCGGAGTAAAGGTGCCCATGCCAATTCCAGTAGCAATGTCTGTCGTAACATCATTCCATACAAATGCCATACCTTGGAACTACACAACCGAGGCAAGAAGAAAAGGGAAGGTCAAGTTTGGGGAATCCGTTGCGGCACAGGGTATGACATGAACCGGTAGGGTTTATACCCCGGAACATTTGGCTGAGTCAAACAAGCAAGCCTCTGGTTGGGCAACCATCACTGATACCGGGCCCAATGATCTCTGGAGAAAGATACAAGCCAAGGATACTCGGTCATTGATCAGCTGAACAAAATGCCGGCACAAATTTCTATCCTAACTTTGCTACAAAATTCCGATGCACACAAGAATGCCTTTTAAAGGTGCTGAGTGAGGCATATGTACCAAGAAACATCACCGGATGAGATATGGCAAACATGGCAGGGTAGGTATTAGAAAGTCACAAGATCACTTTTCATGAAGATGAGCTGCCACCAGAAGGGTTGAGTCACAACAAGGCGTTGCACATCACCGTGCAATGCGAAGATTATTTTATCACCAGAATCCTGATTGATGGAGGGTCCAGCCTCAACATTTGTCCGTTGGTAACACTCAAGAAATTGGGAAAGGAGCTGCATGAGACCAAGGACGGGGCCATCAATGTCAAAGCTTTCGACTGTTCCCAAAGGTCCACCATTGGGGAAATCAGCCAGTGTTTGCAAATGGGGCCTACTTGGTTCGATGTTAATTTTCAAGTGATAGACGTGCCAACATCTTACAATTTGTTGTTGGGATGACTGTGGATTCATGCCGCTAGGGTAGCATCAACACTACATCAGGCGGTGAAATTTGAGTGGAACCACCAAGAGGTGATCATTCACGGCGACGGTAGCAATCTCATATACAGCCGCCAGACCATTCCAACAATCGGAGGCAGAAGAAAGATAGGCGGGGAGACCTATCACCAGATCGAGCGAGTCAACGCGACAAGGACAAATGGTGGGACAATAAAATTGAAAGCATATTGAACTGGAGCGGATATGAACTTCGCAATGGACTTGGCAAGAACCTCCAAGGAATTGCTAAACCTATCAAACTAAAGAAACATGGCACCACCTTCGGTCTGGGATATAAGTTGGGAGGAATTCAACAACTGGTCGCCACCATGGCGCGGTCCTTCTATCCACTGGAGCAGCCAATACCACATTTGAAGCAGACTTTCCAGTCAACCAATGTTATCTATGGGTCGGAAGAAGAGGAAGCACTGGCAGCAGTGAGGAATTTGTTCCTAGAAGACGATGATATGGATTGTTGTGTTGTTTTCGAGGAGTAGGGGGAGGAAGGCCCTTCCATACATGCAGTAAGAAGCAGAGCATGCCTCAATAAATAGACCATCAGAACCACCAGAGCCCGAAAAGCCTCGGGGTAGAAAGGCTGAACAAGCATCATGTACTATCTTTTACTCTTATTATTTTCTCTCATTACTTTACTTGTACAATATTACTATTACCTATCTTGATGAACCAATGACTGTGACATGCAACGAGACAATGCAACAAACAGACATAGATTTAGAGAAAGACGATATTCCAGAAGAGATTGTTAAGGAAGTTGAGAACTTTGAGAATAGGCCTAAGTCCAACCTGGACGAGAATGAGATTGTCAACCTGGGAGATGCAGAAAATGTTAAAGAAACATGAATCAGCGTCCACTTATCGTCATAAAAAAAAAGGAATACGCTAAATTTCTAAGGGAATATGAGGACATATTCGCCTGATCATACGATGACATGCCTGGTCTGAGCAAATCTATTGTGGCTCACAAACTGCCAACTGATCCAACATGTCCGCCGGTAAAGCAAAAGCTCAGAAAATTCAAGCCTGATATGAGTCTGAAAATCAAGGAACAAATCACCAAGCAAGTCCAAAGCTAAGGTTCTCAGGGTAGTAGAATACCCAACATGGTTAGCCAACATTGTGCCAGTCCAAAGAAGGACGGAATGGTCAGAGTCTGTGTCGACTTCTGGGATCTCAACTGGGCCAGTCCAAAAGACGACTTCCCCTTGCCGAACATACACATCTTGATCGATAATTGCACCAAGCATGAGTTGCAATCATTTGTAGATTGTTTCGCTGGGTATCATCAGATCTGGATGGATGAAGAAGATGTTGAGAAAACGGCTTTCATTACGCTGTGGGGGATGTACTGTTACAAGATGATGTCGTTCGGCCTGAAGAATGCAGGGGCCACCTATATGAGGGCCATGACTATCATCTTCCACGATATGATACACAAGGAGATAGAGGTGTACGTAGATGATGTTATTATCATGTCCAAGAAAACCACTGACCACATGGAAGATTTGAGGAAGTTCTTCAATAGATTACGGAGGTACAACCTGAAACTGAATCCCGCAAAGTGTGCATTTGGGGTTCTTGCAGGAAAACTACTTGGGTTCATTTTAAGTCGTCGAGGAATAGAACTGGATCTATCAAAGGTCAAAGCTATTCAAGAATTGCCACCGCCAAAGAACAAGAAGGACGTAATGAGTTTCTTGGGGAGACCTAACTATATCGACCGGTTCATAGTACAATCTACAGTTATCTGTGAGCCAATCTTTAAGATGTTGAAGAAGGATGCCACTACCTAACAGATTGATGACTGCCAAAAGGTCTTTGACAGAATCAAGGAGTACTTGTCAACACCACCAGTTTTGGTCCCGCCCGAACTAGGTAAACCTATGTTACTCTACCTCGCAGTATTGGACGGAGCGTTTGGTTGTGCTCTGGGGCAACATGATGAAACGGGAAGAAGGAGCAGGCCATCTATTACCTCAGTAAGAAGTTTACCCCGTACGAGGCCCGGTATTCTCTGTTAGAGCGCACCTGTTGTGCTTTAACTTGGGTAGCTCAGAAGTTGAGGCACTACTTCTGTGCCTACACTACATATCTCATATCAAGGATGGATCCTTTGAAGTACCTCTTTCAGAAGCCCATGCCTACCGACAAGCTAGACAAGTGGCAAATCCTGTTAAGTGAATTCGACATTGTCTACGTAACTTAGAAAGCGATCAAAGGACAGGTGCTAGCAGATCAAAAAGCCGAGAATCCCGTGGACGAATAATAGAAACCCCTAAAAATGTATTTTCCTGACGGAGAGGTATCATTCATAGGAGAAGATATTGGAGAATCCTATGAAGGTTGGAGAATGTTTTTCAATGGAGCAGCAAATTTTAAAGGAGTCGGCATAGGAGCAGTCCTAGTATTAGAAACCGGCCAACATTATCCGGTGTCTGCCAAACTCAGGTTTCCTTGAACCAACAACATGGCCGAGTACGAAACCTGCATCTTAGGGCTCAAGATGGCCATTGACATGAACATTCAAGAGCTGCTAGTAATTGGGGATTCAAACTTGCTTATACATCAGGTCCGAGATGAATGGGCGACCAAGAACTCCAAGATACTTCCTTGCCTGCATCATGTACAGGAGTTGAGAAAGAGGTTCACAAAGACAGAATTCCAGCATGTTCCCAGATTCCAGAATGAGTTTGTCGATGCATTGGCTACCCTATCATCCATGATACAACATCCAGACAAGAACTTTATTGATCCTATTCCGGTAAAGATCTATGATAAGCTAGCTTACTGTGCTCATGTCGAAGAAGAAGAAGATGGAAAGCCTTGGCTTCATGATATCAAGGAATATTTGGCAAAAGGAGAATACCCAGAACTTGCGAACACTACTCAGAAGCGCACACTTCGAAGGTTGTCTAACAATTACTTTCATAGCGGAGGAATTCTGTATAGGAGGACCCCGTATTTGGGATTACAAAGGTGTGTCGACGCGAAGGAAGCATCTAAACTACTAGAAGAAATCCATGCTGGGACCTGCGGTCCACATATGAACGGTTTTGTCTTAGCTAATAAGATAATCCGGGCTGGTTACTTTTGGATGACTATGGAGACAGACTGTATCCAGTATGTCCGAAGATGCCACCACTACCAGATACATGCAGACATGATCAAGGTACCCCAAATGAGCTTACTGCAATAAGCTCACCGTGGTCGTTCGCTGCCTGGGGAATGGATGTTATTAGACCAATCGATCCTGCCGCCTCCAATGGGCACAGGTTTATCCTAGTAGCAATCAACTATTTAACCAAATGGGCCGAAGCAACATCTTATAGAGCAGTAACCAAGAAAGTCATGGCAGACTTTGTCCGCGACCGCATCGTTTGTCGATTCAGGATTCCAGAATCAATCATAACTGATAATGGATTCAACCTCAACAGTGACTTGATGAAAGCTATGTGTGAAATTTTCAAGATCAGACATAAGAATTCTACAACCTACAGACCTCAGATGAATAGAGCCGTAGAAGTCGCCAATAAAAACATCAAGAAGATATTCAGGAAAATGATAGAGAAGCATAAGCATTGGCATGAGAATCTATTATTTTCTTTATTGGGGTATCGCACCACAGTCCGCACATCAATTGGGGCAACCCCCTACATGTTGGTATATGGTACAGAAGCAGTCATTCCCGCCGAAGTAGAAATCCCTTCCTTGAGGATCATACAAGAAGTTGAGCTCGACGACGTAGAATGGGTGAAGAGTCGTTACGGGTAGCTAGCTCTTATAGACGGAAAGAGAATGAATGTAGTTTGCCACGGTCAGCTCTATCAGAATAGAATGTCCAGAGCTTTCAACAAAAGAGTTAAGCTGAGACAGTTCACACCGGGGCAGCTGGTGTTAAAGAAAATTTTCCCGCATCAAGATGAAGCCAAAGGGAAATTTTCTCCCAACTGGAAGGGTCCGTACATGGTTTACCGGGTTCTAACAGGAGGAGCCCTCATACTTGCGAAAATGGATGAAGAAGTCTGGCCAAAGCCGATCAATTCAGATGCAGTCAAGCGATACTATGTGTAATCTTTATGATTTCCTTTATGATGTAATTTGAACGACGCCTGACCTGATTCTCGTTTAAGAGGGGATACGTAGGTAGCCCTATGGGTTCGGTCACAATTTAATAAAAATTTTATTCCCCCCCTGTAATTGGAAACTGGGGTAGAAATTTGAGGAGGAATTCCGAAGCAATTTCAGCTAGTTATCGCAAACAGCCGTCAGAAGCATCAACATAGTAAACTGAGGCAGAATTTTGAGGAGGACCCTCAAAATTCCGTAACAAGAAAGGTCGCAATGTCTTGAACCACGTCGCAGTCATCGATTCATCTAAAGAAAACTATTCTCGATTATTTATTTATGTTATATTTTACTAAATCATGCCTGTTTGTTACTAAAATTTCTCTGTTTAGCAACACTTCATCAATGATATGTACAGTATCACTAGATCAGAGTCGAGAAGGTCAAGCAAAGCTAACAGGGATAAGGACTAACCTCCCCTCTACAAAACTCACAATTTTTCTTTAGATTTATACATTTGGATTGCGAAAGCATCCGACATGCTATACATTCACGGGATAAATGGTGTTCAGTAATACAACCCTCAGAATTGTTCATGTTTACCAGCATTTGCTACCCACACACGCCGGCGATATTCCCTATATCGCAACATCCCCAACAGTTACAATGTCGCAATCTGCTATCAGCTAAGAAACTCTATTACCATTTGCCCTTTTATTTTTATTTCTTCATTGCATAAGGCTACTATTCTGCCTTTGGAGACTAAACACTGTCTCCATCTACATTTCGTGCATTGTATAAGGCTAACATTCTGCCTTCCGAGACTAATCACTGTTTCTATCTACATTTTTGCATTGCATAAGGCTATCATTCTGCCTTTTGAGACTAAGCACTATCTCCATCTGCATTTCCTGCATTGCATAAGGCTACCATTCTGCCTTCCGATACTAAGCACTGTCTCCATCTGCATTTCCTACAATGCAAAAGGCTACTATTCTGCCTTCCGAGACTAATCACTGTCTCAATCTGCATTTTCTGCATTGTATAAGGCTACCATTCTGCCTTCTGAGTCTACCTCTGGAACTTGTTTTTCTCGGTAAGGATAAGCACTGTCTCCATCTGCATTTCTGCATTGTATAAGGCTACCATTATGCCTTCCGAGACTAAGCACTGTCTCCATCTGCATTTCTTGCATTGCATAAGGCTACCATTCTGCCTTCTGAGACTAAGCACTGTCTCCATCTGCATTTCCTGCATTGCATAAGACTACCATTATTCCTTCCGAGACTAAGCACTATCTCCATCTGCATTTCCTGCATTGTATATGGCTATTATTCTGCCTTCCGAGACTAAGCACTGTCTCCATCTGCATTTCCTGCATTACATAAGGCTACCATTGCGCTGTCTCCATCTACATTTCATGCATTGTATAAGGCTACCATTCTGCCTTCCGAGACTAAGCACTATCTCTATCTGCATTTACTGCATTGCATAAGACTACCATTCTGCCTTCCGAGACTAAGCGTTGTCTCCCTCTGCATTTCCTGCATTGCATAAGGCTACCATTCTACCTTCTGAGACTAAGCATTGTCCCCATCTGCATTTCCTGCATTGTATAAGGCTACCATTCTGCCTTCTGAGGTTAAGCTCTACCTCCATCTGCACTTGCATGGCTGAAAGACCGCCACTTTATCTTGCACTTGCATGGTTGACAGATTGCCGCTTTATTTTACACTTGCATGGCTAAAAGATCGTCGCTTTATCTTACACTTGCATGACTGAAAGATTGCTGCTTTATTTTACACTTGCATGGCTGAAAGATCACCACTTTCTGCATTGCATGGGCTGAAAGATCGCCAAATACTTCATCTCATGGGCTGAAAAACCGCCAAATTATCCAAAGGCGTCATTGTTCGGAGGCACCATTTTCATAGCTTGAGAACGCCATGCCATGGCATGAGGATCTCCTTTAATATTTTGCATATCATTATTCAAAGGCGTCATAGTTCGGAGGTATCATTCCCAGAGCCCGAGAGCATCATTTCATGGCCTGCGAATCCTTTATTATACGCTTCATGGCCCAGGACATCATGGTCTGAGGACGTCATCTTAACCGTCTAAAGACAACATTCATGGTCCGACGGGAACTTGCATCATGTTTAAATTTACGCACAATATATGCTTCTATTGCTTATTTGTAGGTAAACCGGCGAGCAATGGCTATCTCAGTAGGAGCAATCTCGCTCTAGTTCCCGCAGCCCTATTAGACCCTAACCATTCATCCCGACCTGAATATTGCGCCAGTTCTTGAAAAGGCCTCCATCGGCATACTCCGCCGATGGATCCTGAACTACATATGGCCTGATTCCTGTAAGACCAGGGATATGTAGGCAGCTCAGGAGCCAGAGCATGGCCAACCTCTTCAAACCATTTCGTTCGGTCAAAAATTGGTCATCATATCTTTACCCGACAACTCTTTCATCCTTCCCGGGTAAAGAGGGGCAGCTGTTGATACCTAATTTTTTCCTGTATTTTTTATATGTAAAATATCTTTTAAAATAGCATGTATATGCATATATAAGTATGTCCCAAGGTCCTATTTTTTCTTAATTTTTCAAAGATTTTAAAGTCAATTTACTCCTCTGTTTTATCAAGGAAAACCCAATAATTGTCGCCAAAATTATTTTTTTGGTGATTTATTTATTGGATTATCATATTTATATTAAAATATAGCTAAGATATTTTTTCACACATTTTTACAAATTTATTTGGTATTTTAAGGATAAAATTGCTTAATTGCAATATTATCAACTTTTATGTTTAAATCCGTCTCATGTTTATAAAATGAGATTTTGTATTTTTAAATTGATAATTATACGTTATAAGTAATTTTAGTGCTTTTAATTTGTTTTCAGAAATTTGTTTATTATTTTTTATAAATTAAATGGAAAAAGGGGCTATTTAACTTATAGCCACATTTGGCCTTTTAATTTGGCCTAATTAAACCCAATACCCAACCCAAATTAAACCAAACCAAGACCCAAGCCCAATCCTAAACCTACCCGACCCAACCCGGACTAAATCCTGGCCGTTGATCATTTTTTATCAACGGTCCAGATCCGCCCTTACCAAATTAAACCAAACGACCCCCCAAAACCCCGCTCATTCCTCACTCAACCGACTCTCTCTCTCTATCTCTGGTTCTGTCTAGAACCTTCCCCCTTCCCCTCCTCTTCGATAAGTTCCATCCATCTTCTCCCGCCACCTCCTAGCCTGAATCCATGGTGGTTTCACCACCCACCAGCCTTCTATGGTTCCTCACGCTTGGTTACTGAAGTCTCATGACTGGACCACGAAGAGCTGGGTCCAGACCCTTGTTGATTCAAGTTTCACGGCCATCTCCAGCCTTGCTCCGGCAAGCCATGTATGTTTCGAGCCTGGCCTCGACTCCTCCTGCTTAGATCCAAGCCTTTCTCACCATTTGGGTTTCTCTGAAACCCTAGCTTTTGAGGTTTTTCTGATCTCTGTAGATCTGTTCCATATCTATGTTTTCCCTAAGATTTTAAACGTTTCTGATATTTCTTTCAAAAGTTATGCTTTCAAAGCCTTTATTTTCCGATCTAGGGTTTTTAGATGTTTCTCTGATTTTTCTTTTTCTTTTGTGTGCTTCTTCTACTATATTTCTTCTACTGTATTCTTTGTGTTTCTTCTATTACGTTTCTTCTGTTGTGTTATCGTTAAGTTTCTGCTACCATGTTCTTATCAGTTTCCTCTACTGTGTTTTTAAGTTTCTACTACTGTGTTCTTAATCTGTTTCTTCTACTATGTTTCTCATTAACTTCTTCTACTATGTTTTTTTACTGTTTCTTGCATGTTGTTCTTTTACTATGCTTCTCATGAGTTTCTACTACTGAAAGAGCATGCTAATGGTCTCAGTTCCTTTCTGAAACCTCTGAACTTGTTTCGATTAGTATTTTTTCCTTGATTGCTTGTCCTCTTACCTCTGCACTCGACTTAAGTTAAAAGCTATTCTCAGCTTTTCTGACTTGGTTCATTCATGGACCAGTGATTACAAAATCTCTGATCCTTGATTTACTGGCTACTAATTGATTTCTCTTACCTTATTTATGCAACCGTGTATTTCAAAGCTCTGCTTCTAAAATAAACTTCTATGTATTTACCCCAAATTGCCTACTTTGCACAAGATATTTATTTGATTTCTTTCCTTAAATAGTTTTACCTTTTGAGTCCGAATTCCTTAATTAAAGGAAGTCTTGTGTTGATTGATTCTTAATTGACATCCAGTTCCTTAATCGTTTTCTTACCTTGTTTCTGCCTGTTTTTCACACTATAAATACACGACTCTTTCATTAGCACACCATCACTTATAGTCTTTCTGAACTTACACTTACAAGTAATAGTATTCTCTCTTATTGTCTACATTGTGGCCTGTTTACAAGATCTACTGCTTTTCTCTATTTATTTCTTTGAAACTGGTATGTCCTGATTTAAGCTTTAGCACCACAACAAAGTGTTTATTTACTGCTTTCGTATCTATGTCTGCTCACTATTTCTGTATAGTTCAACACTTACTTTAGCATGCTGATTTCTTTCTACCTATTCTATTCTGAATCCGAAACCCCTGCCCCTATGTGTTTGAGCTATGGTTTAAGGCATGGCAATATGCAAATTATTGTCCATGAACTAAATTTGATCCCTTGGGATCCTAGCCTCTAAATAGTGTGTTCTAACAGGCTTATGGGTATGCTGGCATTCTCCATTGCTGGGCATGTCCACAGCCTGCCCTTGCCTCTTTCAATTTCCCTATTCCCCCTAAACCCCTTATGTGTACTTATCTGTAGCTATTTCCCCCTCCTTTCCCCCTTTTAGAATTTTGTTTCTACACTTGTACACTCTCTTAGTCTTTAAGTTCTGCCCCTCTCTTGTGAGCCTTGCCTTGGGATCCTTTGAGCTCCCTCTAAACTTAGACACTTGAGGGATGGCTCTTCCACATTGCACTTGTCCTAATCTGATAATACATTTGGTATGAGCATTGCTCGGAGTCCTTTTAAGGCTCTTAGCGAACTTTGACACACTCGAATGGGAGAAAGGGTTTGGATCTTGATCTTACGGAGTTGGTTTACCTCATATTTCAGACATGAAGTCTGAATCAGGCTCTCCTTTGGTTGTAATTTTATTTATATTTTTCTGATGTATTTTACTTTATTTTGGGCTGTAATAATTTGTATTAAACTCTTGGGGTTGGCTAGTGAAAAAGGCGGGTAACTATGTATGAAAAGGGTAGATACCATGCTTATAGGTCATTCTAAATTCTTCAACTCTCATATACAAATCATACCTATAAGTCATTCTGAAATATGCATGCATATAGAAATCATGCTTATAGGAATCATGTCCATAAGTATGGAAATCTGAATTCTGCATATGCATATAGAAAATATGCCTATAGGTCCTTCTAAATCTTGTATATTCATTTTCATCTAGAAATCATGTTCATTGGTTTTAAACAATCAACTACATATAAATATCATGTTCATGTCTTAAAACAAATTCTGCCAGTTAGATACCATGTTTAGAGGTTAAAACCCGTCTTATGTATTTAGATATCATGTCTATAAGGTTTCTGCACTTTTACCATGTCTATAAGGCTTCTGATCAACTACGCGTAGAAAGCATGTCTATAGGAATTATTAAGCGAATCTGAATCGCTTCATTCACGTCTAGAGCTAACCAGTAATAACAAGGATCATCATTTGCAGAACTCATGACCTTCGTAAAAACTTGCTTTCTTTAATAATCCAACAACCTTTTTAACCAGTATGTATTCAGTTTATTATTATTGCTTTTTGAATTCAGTAGATACCATGCATATAGGATCCTTGTCCAACACTTAGGCAAGCCTTAGGGTAAAGTTATAAACTGAATCTGTGTTGTTAACTACAACCAGTAGGTAGACCTGATTCGGGCTTTTTATCTGAGTTATGTAATAAATCAGTCTGCCTCAAACTTTAAGTTCTTAATTAGACCATAAACAGTATGTGAAAGTCATGATAATTATGTGCTTTCTTTGTTCAATGAGGTATATCTGAGCCTTTTCTTGTTTTGTGTTTTCCCCCCAACTTGCTATACATATTTTTGTAAGTTGCCTTAGAATTTTGCCTTTGAAACTATAAATAAGCCTAATATCCCTCCTCCTTAGGATTAGTAGTCTTTAATGCCTCCGGGACTGAGGATTGGGATGGGTAATAGCATGTAATAAGTAAACGAGACCATTTCGCGCTTTAATATCTTAACAGGTGGGAAAGGGTGGATAAGGATATGATGACCATGTGATAACGTCTCATGTAGCCCCTCACTGAGGAGTGATTACCGGATGTTGTGTGGGGTGATCCATATTATTAATAAACCTACGACCCCCCTTTTCCCTTTGTTTCTTTGTTTCTTCTAACGATTTCAAACTATTTCTTTTAAGAAAATCAACTTCCTTTTAATTCTTTCCAATTTTGTTTGTAACCATTATGTGAAAATCCCCTCTTATTTGAAGCTTTATTTGCCTACATATTAATTGCACCTAAATTCACAACAATAGTCTGGCCGGGAACCGCACTAGTGGATCCTGAGGGGTGCCTAACACCTTCCCCTTGGGATAATTTCAAGCCCTTTCTCAATCTCTGGTTACTCAAATCAAACCTTCTTGGTGTCCTAATGCACCTTAATCATTAGAGGCTCTGCAACTCAAACCCAAAATTCCCCAAAAAGGGAATGAGTTGTCCTCCCAAATGTCATAAACCTGAAGGTGTGTCCCGGAGGAGCAGTTGAGTATCTTAGAGGCTTGTCATTCCTCTCCATATGGTGTCCATCATGGCAGGGCGAGGACGACTTCAAAAGTTCTTAGTTGCGTGTTTTATTGGCCAACTTTGTACAAAGATGCAAGTGAACTTGTGAAGAGATGTGACGAATGTCAAAGAGCGGGTGGAATTTCGAAGAAAGATGAGATGCCTCTCAATACCATTCTTGAAGTTGATATTTTTGATGTATGAGACATTGATTTTATGGGCCCGTTTGTTAGCTCTTGTGGGAACACATACATTCTTGTAGCGGTTGACTATGTTTCAATGTGGTTTGAAGCCGTGGCTTTACCCAACAATAAGCCACGGAGTGTTATTGCGTTTCTCAAGAAGAGAATTTTTACAAGGTTTGGCACTCCTCGTGCAATCATAAGTCATGGAGGGTCTCATTTTTGTAATAAAGCTTTTGACACTTTGCTTGCAAAGTATAGTGTCAATCACAAAGTTTCTACTCCTTATCATCCTCAGGCGAGTGGCCAAGTTGAAGTCTCAAACAGGGAAATCAAGAGTATATTGTCAAAAACGATCAATGCAAATAGGACCGATTGGTCAAAGAAGTTGGATGATGCTTTATGGGCTTATAGGACTACTTACAAGACTCTGATTGGTATGTCTCTGTATCGGTTGGTGTTTGGAAAAGCTTGCCATCTACCAGTTGAGTTAGAGCACAAGGCCATGTGGGCTTTGAGGAAGCTAAATCTTGAATGGGATGTGGTAGCAAATCTTCATGTGGAGCAGCTTAAAGAGCTTGATGAATTCCGATTCCATGCCTACTCCAGTTCATCCTTGTACAAGGACAAAATGAAGTACCTTCATGATAAATATGCTCGTGGCAAGGAGTTTAAAGTGCGTAATTTGGTTCTCTTGTTCAACTCTCGGTTACGTCTGTTTCCGGGAAAGCTTAAGTTAAAATGGAGTGGACCTTTTGAAGTGGTGTTTGTGACTCCGTTTGGTGCACTTAACTTGAAGGAAAAAAATGAGGAGGTTTTCAGAGTTAATGGGCATAGGGTCAAGCACTACCTGGTCAAGATTAATGACAGCCACGTGGTAGCACTGCTCCATCTAAAGTGATTTGATGGTAACCTGCGTCATGCCGCGACGTTAAATCAGGCGCTTCTTGGGAGGAAACCCATGTGTCTTTCTTTTTGTTTTTCTTTTATTTCTTTGTAGTATAGGATTTACTTTTGGACTAACTAGTTGTGAGTTGTTGTACGATTGTTTTGATGCAGTGCAGGACTAAGTTAGAAAAATGCACACTCTGAAGTTTGCACTGCAGTCACATTGCATTTTGTGCGGACCGTAGTGGCCTTAATATGGGGGCAAAAATTCAATGCGGACCGTAGAGTTGATTGGTACAAAATGAGGAGTCTCTGAAGTTTTTCACCGCAGCCGCAATGCATTTTGTGCGGCCTGCGGTGG
The DNA here is from genome assembly GCF_000393655.2 of Nicotiana sylvestris. NCBI lineage: Eukaryota > Viridiplantae > Streptophyta > Magnoliopsida > Solanales > Solanaceae > Nicotiana > Nicotiana sylvestris. Next base: position 99,979,201 of record NC_091067.1, read on the forward strand.
ACCACTGTGGCCGCATTGCATTTCTTGCGGTCCGTAGTGGTCATCTCCCCAGCGCCACTTGTTTCTGAGTACTGCGGACCACGATGCCATTTTGTGCAGTCCGCGGTGGGTAGGTGAGATGGGCCCCAGTTCCTTTTTCTATAAATAGGACCTAAGGCCCTTAGTTTAAAATTTTCGACCCTTTGCACTCAAAAGCTAAAAAAATCACTGTTCATCTCATCTAACTGCATGAATTCAACTGCTAAGTCTCGTTAATCAACATTGCATCTCACTTATGGTATCTTTAATTCTTTCTTAGTTGTTTAATTTTGCTATTTTCTTTTAACTTTTATTTTTCTTAGTTTTTCTTCCCATTTTCTTTCAATTATGTATAGTAGGTTTGTTTAATGATGTTTAAATTAGGACTAGTTAGTTAAAAGCACTGATTCAACAGCTAGGGGATCAATAATAGGTGAAAAATTGAACTAAAAATGTGAAAATTTGAACCCTAGGTTGGTATTGCTATTGGGTGTTCACCGCAGACCGCGGTGGATTTTGTGCAGTCCGCGGTGCTTCTATGGGATCCGCAATGCTATTTTGTGCGGACCGTGATGGTGAAAGTTCTGAAAGCTGATGATTGAGGACCGCGACCGCGATTGATTTTATGCGGCCCGAGGTGCATCAATGCGGACCGCAACACATTTTGTATGGTCCGCGGTGCTTAGAATCAGAGAGTGGGCAGTCTGATCCCCACCTCAGTGCGGACTGTGGTGCATTTTGTGCTGTCCGCGGTAGCTTCTTTGCGGCTGCACTTCATTTTGTACGGTCCGTAGTCTGCAAATTCTGAATGTCTGCAATTTTATTTTGTAATGCTTCACTGATTCTACTGATACTAACAAAGCTCAACTGAATGTTCTTTGCAAATCATGGTGAAATCATGAGGCAGAGGCGATAAACAGAAAGGGAAAGGAGAGTCCTCCCGGAGTAAGGGACAAGGCATGATTAGATTGACCCCGCAAGCCCGACAAAACATCAAAAACACCAGAAGGCTCATAAAGGTTGCTGTAGAGCTATTGACCAATCCGGGAGTGAATATGAGCCTTCCAGGGAGGCATTTGACTCAGACTCCGTGCCAGAGTATGTTCTTGACTGGCCGAAGAGGAACAAATTGAGGGATACACCTCCAGGATCTCCCACTACCCAAGCATCAGTGCGCATGTCTTCTGAGGGCTCAGCTGCAGGCAGTGATAATGAATATTCCACCTCACTTACAGTTTTACTAACTGGGGAAGGGACCGTAGAAGAAGAAGGAGAAGAAGTAGGAGGGGGTGAGCCCCAAGTAGGAGGGGTAGAGAGAACCAGGAACCCGGAGGCATGGCAGGACAGGTTCGTGAGTGAAGTGCCCTGCCACAAGTTCAGAGAATGGTGTCCTGAGAGGAAGTTAATACCTGAGCGAAAATTCATCATACAGGACCTTATGCCTTACAACCCCAATGTGTTGAGGCAGTTGAGAGAGAGGGAAAGCTGGGGCTACTTCATAGGCCATGTGGAGGATGCCAATGAGCACTTAGTCAAGGAATTCTACACCAATGTTGCCCACATCAAAAAGGGTACCACAGTAACTAAGGTGCGGAACTTGAAAGTGAAATTTGATGGCAAAACTATAAATGACTACCTGGGCTTCCCATATAAGGATGAGACCTTGTACTTAGACATGGTAGCTTTGAGGGAGGATGCCCGTCTGTGGCTAGCTGAGTACTTGGCAATCCCGGGTACCACCCTAGCATGGCTGACAACGGGGGTAAAAATTCTGAGGAGAACATTAAACTTTGAAGTAAAAGGGTGGGAGAAAGTTGTTTGTAGCCGGCTAGACCCCACAACTCACAGCAAATCCCTTCCTATCTCCCGTGCTATATTGGTGGCATCGATCATGGCGGGGTACCCGATCAACATCAGGAATATGATGTCGAGGTTGATTACATGGGTCGTGAACGAAGGTGATAGATCCTACTCCTTCCCCAATTTCCTAACCATGTACTTTAAGGACCTAGATGTGGAGAAACGGAGATTTGAGAAAGTGAAAGAAAAGGCATTGTTCTCCTGGTACAACACCAAGGGTCCTGACAACCACAAGGACCTTAAGGGCAAAGCCACTATTTCAACTGGCCAGTCTGAAGAGCCAGCAGTAGTAGTGGCTCCTACTCAGCCTCCCTCTTCCACTCCATACATGGCCCCAGAACCCTCCACTTCTACAGTTCCGGAGATTCCATCATCCGCAACATATCCTTTGACTGCCCACCGCCTGAGCCAAACCATTGCCAGTATCAAAAACTGGATGCAGACAGCCACTTCTAAGCTATCTGTACTATCTACTTCGGTGGCAGCCCAATCTGCACCTCCTCCGCCACATGTCCCACAGTCAGTGCAGGACACTCTCAAGGAGCTTCTGGACAACCAGAAGAAGCTCCTAGAGAACCAGAAATTGATCATGGATGTTGTTGATTCTCATGGCAAGGCATTGAAGGAGCTTGCTAAGGAGGCAAAGAAAATGAGAAAGACTCGTGCTTCAAAGGAGTCGGTGACGGAGTTAAGGGTGGAGGTAGAGAGGTTGAAGGCCAATCACTTGCCTCTGGATCTGTTATTGCATGACCCGACTCTAGTAGCCTAGCCCCAACCAGAGCAGGAGATAGAGAGGCCACCCAAGAGGAAGATGGTGATTCCCCATACTGACGATGCTGTTATAGAGTTGGAGGACCCGCAGGGAGGTTCCTCTTGCCAGCCCCAGATTCCAGTATAAGCCCAGGACTCAATCCAGGCCTAGGTCCCAGTGGAGACATAGATTATAGGGAGCCAGTCACAGGTTCCCGAGCAGACCGAGGACCTAGGGACCCAGACTTAGGATCCTATGCAGATGGAGGGCCAATAGGGAGTTTCTTTTTCCTCTCTTTCCATATTTGTGCTTATTTTGGTTAGTTAGCATTGAGGACAATGCTAGTTGTCATTTGAGGGGGTAGCCCTATTTGGATGACTATATATATGACATTACTTTTTCTTTATGCTTTCTTTTGACCTTTGGTTTGTACATAATTTTATCATTTTATTGCACTTTTCGTACTTTTTACTTTTGGTCTGTATATAAAGTTACATTCTAATGTATATATTCATTCTCCCTTATGTATATTCGACTGAATCCCCTCTTGTATATATTCGTTTTACTTTCTGCATTTTTCCTTTCATAGCTTCTTATTTTATGATTCGTAGCTTCTTGTTTTGAGTTTTTGCAATAAGCCTTTGGTTTTCTTAATGCCACGGTTCTTTCCAAAGGTGAAATTTGTGTGAACCGGGTGGCTCTTCCCGATGATGGATGGCATGACAACCTTCTTAAGGGTTTGAGTTAGTTTTCTTTTTTGCTTTTAGTGTAAATAGTAGCTAGTTGGTAAGGGTGCCTCAAGCAAAGCTTCACTTGGGCCTAACACATTTGCCTTTGATCCTATGGTCAAAACAAATTATTGTGTATAAGATGGTGAAAGTTGTGACCTTGAGACTGTTGTGTTGACCAATAATCATCAAGTGGTTTTTTGGGACCATTGTATTGTTCAAATCTTAGCTAAGGTTGTTGTGGCCCCCGACTCTATATCTTTAGCAATCCCATAGCTCGTGTGGTGAGAATTTGAATTGCATGTCCAAGTCCCTAGCCATTAGTCTAGAACTTTCCCTAAATGTTTGTCTAGGAAAAATCCTAAGTGTAATTTGACTTGAGATGTGATTATAGGCTCTCCTTGATCCGAATGATATCTTGAACACTTCCATAGCCTACCAATGATAATATCCCTAGTCAACTCTTTTGAGCCACAAACCTTTTTCTTTCGAAAGCCACGATACAAGCCTTTACCCGTTCTAAAGATACCCTCTCTTGGCACCCGATCTTTCCTTAGTATAAGGCAAAAACATAAGTTTGGGGGGAGAGACGAGGAATGGTAAAAAGGTACAAATTGAAGAAAAGGAAAGGCAATGAAAAAGAAAGAAAATAAAAAAAACAAAAAGAATGATCAATCTGGAAAAAAAATTGAAGGGATTCAATAAAAGTAAAGAGATGAAAGGTGTGGAAAGTTGAAAAAAGAGAAAAAGGTTTGAAATGAACAAGAAAGAGTGATAGTGTGTCTCTCTAACCCCTTAGAAAGAAGTTAAATGACTTAAAAAGTTAAGAGAATGTGTGCCAAAATGAAGCAAAAGAAGAGCTAAAGGGAAGATGGAACCTACTTAGACCAAACATTTCCTACCCTGAACCAAAAGCCTTCACTATATCTCCACAAAAGCCCTATATGATCTTGAGTTGAATGAATCTTACATTAGTGGTGACTCGCATAAGGGGAAAGTGTATGGTACTTAGAGTCGGACTAGTGACTTTTCTTTGATAGAGATAAGCGTGTTTCCACTATCCTCGTTCTGAGTGCTACAATCTTAAAGGTGAGGTTTGCTTAGGGAGAGTTGAGGATGTATGAATTTGGGTTCCATAATGACCAAAGTAGTAGAAAGAGTTTCTTTGATGGGTTAAGTCAACTCTTGGTTCTCTTGAGTCGCACTAAAACCATGGTGCTTAAAAGAGTGAATGTTGTTAATGATTCATTTGAATTGAGGGCAATTGTTAGTCCCAATTGATGCTAGATGAGGTCACTTCAGGTCATCTGAATTTTCTTGGATTTACTCTGAAGGGGTGGGTCTAATTTTTTTTACTTGAGGACAAGCAAAAGCTTAAATTTGGGGGAGTTCATAACTAGAGATTATAGTTCATTTTACACTCCTTCTTACTTAAGTTTTGATTAAAAATGTATACAAAATAGTCCCAAAGGCTTACATGTTGTACTTGTTTGCAGGGTTTGGTAAAAAATGTGACAAATAGTCAAAACCAGCTCAAAAAGGAGTGAAACATGCACAAGTACCAAGAACAAGTCCAAGCACAGTGCAACAGGTTCACTACGGCCGCACTCCATTCAGTGTGGTCCGCGGTGAAAAGATTCAGAGAGTGCTTATTTCGGAAACTCAAGCAATGCGGCCGCAAATTAATTTGTGTGGACCACAATGGACTCACCACGGCCTCACTCGATATTGTGTGGTCCGCAAAGAAGGAGTTCAGAGAGTTGAAGTGTTGGAGCTTAATGGCAATGCAATCCGCGGTCCTTTTTGTGCGGACCGCAATAGAAGCCACCACGGCTGCGGTGCATTTTGTGCGGCCCGCGGTGGCCAAGTTCAGAGAGTAGATATTTGAAGCCAAAAGCCTCATCGAGGCCGCACTCGATTTTTTGCGGACCGCACTACCCTCGCTGGGGTATTTTTGTCCAAAAAATTCGGCCTAATATAAATAGTTTTTTTTCCATTTTTAGGTCATCAGTTGTAGTTTAACATTGAGTTGCGCTCGTGAATAGTGTTTCTTAACCAATTTGAGTAATTTTAGAGTAGTTTTATCATTGAATCTTCAAGTATTAGCTTGTAAATAAATCTTATGGGTTTTTCTTCATCTATTTATCAGTTTTCTTCTATTATCATGAGTAGCTAGACCCATTAGCTAGTGTTGTGACACAACCCTAGTGCGGGTATTTGATAGGTCTTGAGTTTTAAGGCTTTAGTGTCTCTAGGTGTTTGATATTTGGAGTTATTTGTATTTTCCATGTTGAATTAGTGGTTGCAAACACTAATTTGTGCCTATTTGACTTGTGTTCATCTTGAGAAAGAGAACTTGAGTCTAGGAAAATTAGTCCAGCAATGAATTAGGGTGCAATCAAGAGATTGATAGCCCCAATTAAAGGGTTAAACCTAGATATAGTAATACCCGACTTGAACCTCAATTGCTTGCACAAATTATCATACCCAATTGGTCTTGAGAAAGTTAATTAGGGCAAAATCACTCAAACTACTGAGAGGTATAGAGTGAGAAGTTTAGTGCATTGGTTATATCATAATCCCCAACATGACAACCTTGCTTTAGACTCGAGAACCCGTCAAGTATCCACCTAGGAGAAAGTCACATTCCTAGTGCCTTCTTAACTATTTAGACAACCTTTTAAGTATCTTACTCTTAGCTTAATTAAGCATCTTATTAGAATAATATTAGAAGTAATCAAAAGAGCCACTATGATTAAAAGTGCAATTAAGAGAAATTATGCATCTCTAATTTAAATAGAAACCCAATTCCCATTTCTAGCTCCCTGTGGAAGTTGATCCCAACCTTCTCGGGTAAAAGCTGCTTCGACCACTCTTCCTACTTTGTAGTATGCAGGGTTGGCCCCGATCAGCAGTCTCAAATACCAAGAATTGCATTTCCAAATTTGTGTCCACGTGTGTTAGAGTTCCCTAAGGACCTCAAGGATCCCGGGCAGTGCTCACACCTAGACTTTTCACAAATAAAAACTGATTATGTGCAGTGTGAAAGAGCCAGCCCTAATATGCCAGAGTTCAGAGAGACCTCAAGGATCCCTAAGCAGTACACATACCAGAGGGGCAGAACTTAATAACCTAAGAGTAATTGCGAGTGCTTGACATAGTTCGAAAGATTTAGTCAAAAACAGTTTAGGAGTGAAAAATACTTTTTTAGAATAGACCAGTTTTGAGAAAATACTAGGAATGAAAGCTAGTTTTTAAAAGAATACTAACAACACTTGAAAACAGTTCAGAAGAGAGCAAATTCAGTAGACAATCAATAAATCATATAAGGTTCAAATTCACAAGTACTATAGCAGGCAGGTTTGCACACATGGGTGGAAGGGATCGAGAACTTATATGAACCTCATTAGGGTACATGGATAGGTTGCAGGGAGACATGTAGACAACAATATGCATAGAACACTTAGGAGCTTCACAACCTTAACAGATTAATCAGGATAATAGGCAGTTAAGACATGGGGAAAAGATATATAAGATAGAATCAGACACAAAAGTAGGATCAACCATATTAAGCAATCAACATGATCACATAGTTAAAGGATTAATCATAAATCAACAAACAGGTTGTTCAAACATCAGCTAGACATGTGAAGTGTAGACATGCTAGTTGTACATTGAACAAGACAGAATTTACGCATGCTAAACAAAGAAGTAACTAAGAGGATAGGTCAAATTCATAATCAATGAGTTAATGCAGGAATAAAACATATACAGTTTGGGTTTCAGATTTAACTAGAGACATACCAGTTGAGGAAAAAATAAAAGAGTGCAGAATATAGAGCAAGTATAGTCCCACTATCTAGCCTTGGCTTTCAGCCGGCTAGACCCACAATAGAACAAGGAGCACAAGTAGCAAAGAAGGAGAGTAGTTTGAGTGTGTGTATGTATTATGAGCTAATGTCTATCTAGAAGTGAGAATAGAGGAGAGTATATATAGTAGTTGGGAGCAAAACAGAGTAAGGTAAAGGAGATGAATCAGTCAACAATTAAGGAAGCTTATGGAACCAATTATGCACAAAATCAGTATAGTCTCCCTTAATTAAGGGGTAATTACCCAACGGTAAAGGGCAGGACAACATTTAAGGAAAGAAAATCGAGTAAGACTTAAGTACAGAGTGGGAAATTAGGGGTAAATAAGCAGGGGTTCAATTAAGGAAACAATCTTGAGGAATCAATAAGTATCACAGTTAATCAAATAAGGTAAGAAACTGAATAAGGTCGCAAATAAAGAAATAATCAAGAATCAGCCCCTAGTTTTTTTACGGAGTAAATCAGTGAATAAGGAATCCAAAATAGTACTGATTTAAAGGAGAATAATATATGTTTCCACAAATAGACAAATAGGCTAAGTATAAACACACAGAATCAGTCGAAATATCAAGTCAGAAACCTTAATAGAGGCATACTAGGGTAAAAATCACAAGACATATAAATTACACTAAGGAGAAATCATGAGAATCAAAGCATAGAACGAAACAGTTCACAGGTAACACGGTCAAGCTCAGAATCAAAGCAAAAATGTCAAAATTGGGGTTTTAGCATGAATCAACTAGGGCTAAGGCAGACTTAACATAAATCGACCAAAAGCACATAAGAACAGAAGGTTAAACATTCAAAGTTAGAAAATGTTTGGAGAAAAGGATTTCCAGGAAACCCTAGCTTTAGAAAAAATGGAAAATCACTCGAAAACCTGAATTTTTTTTATGAAAAACATGTGAAATAGGTCCGATTCTTCGCAAATATGTACAGATCTAAGAAGATCAAAGACAAAATTTAGGGTTTTCAGAAGTAAATCAGAGATGAGAACATAGGTCTAGAAAATCGTGGATTCATATCAAAATAAGAGAGTCTTCTTACTCATGGTCGAGCAAATGGTCTGAAACAGGCAAAGAAATCAAAGGTGCAAACCAGACAGCCTAGGTCCCTTGAGATCTTCTCAAGGATCCAAGAAACTGATGAACCATAGCAAATAAGAGGCCAATATAGGCCTCAGACAACAGAGAAACATCGTAGAATGGAGGGCTAAGCCGATGACGGTGCCTAAAGATTAGGGTTTAGATAGAGAGCGTTTGAGAGAGAAGGGAACGGGTGATGGCGGAGTGTGGTGAAAAATGATTTAGGTTAGGAAGGGTCGTTTGGAGTTAAAATTGGTAAGAACCAATGTGGGCATCTCAGAGATCAAAGGCCAAGATTAGAGGGGTCTGGGTTGATTCTAATTGCCTGTGGGCTTGGGTGAATTGGGTTAGGGATTTGGGCTGTTTTTGGTTCCAAAAATTAGGGAGATTAAGAGGCTATTTGTTAAATACCCAAATATTTGAATAAAAATATTTTTATAAAACAATTAATAATGAGATAAAATAATTTTTATGCATAGAAGTGCCTCAAAATAATTATTCAATATTTTAAAAATATAAGGGACCAATTTCTGGCAAAATTATGCAGTGATGTGTACCGGGGCTATAATTGCAAAATCAGTGCAATTGTAACCAAAGGGTGTAAATCTGGCCATTTATGAAATAATTAGAACTTAATAAGGCCATAAATGGTAATATTAAATCAAGAGATATTTTAAAATCATCTGTAATGCAATTTTGTAATTATTTATATGAAGAAAATAGTGAGATAAATTAATTAAAAATGTAAAAATTATGAAAACAATACCCATGGATGCCAATGCATAGTTTTAAGAGGATATATGCACTTCAAAAATATTATAGGGAAATATTGGGTATCAACATCTGCCCTTCTTTACCCGAGAATGATGAAAGAGTTTTCGGATAAAGAAATGGTGGCCAATTTTGACGAAATGGGATGTTTTAAAAAATAGAGGCCTGACTCTAGTCTTCGAGCTGCCCACATATCCCTGGTTTTACAGGAATTAGGTCATGTGTAGTTCCAGGTCAATCGACGAAATGTACCGATGAAGTCATTACAAGAATGGACACGAAATTTCGAGATGGATGAAAGTGTGGTTATGGTGAACAGTCAGGTTTGAGATAGTTGAAGGAACTGGAGCGAGGTTACTCTTGCTGGGATAGCTATTGCTTATTGGTCACCTGCAGATAAAGAGATGTTACGAACATGTATTTGTGCGAAAATCTAAACATGATACAGATTCCCTTTGGACCATGAAAGTTGTCTTCGGAGGATTAAGGATGACATCCTCAGACCATGAAGTTGTTCAGATAAGATATTCGCAGGCCATGAAATAATATTCTCGGGCCATGAAAATGGTGCCTCCTAACCATGACGCCTTTGAATGATGATATGTAAATTTGAGAGATCCTCAGGCCATGGCATAGTGCCTTCCGGCTATGAGGATGATGCCTTTAGACTATGACGCCTTTGGATAGATTGGCGATATTTCAGCCCATGAGATGCAATAACATGATGTTAACAAGACAAGGCTTAGTCTTGCGAAATGGAGGGAAGAGCTTGGCCCGACAGAAGAGCAAATAAATAGTACCAGAATAGAGCAACATTTATGCAAGGAGGGACAATGCTTAGTCCCATGAGAAGGCAGTGCTTAGCCTTCTGCAAATATAGAGGTAGGGCTTAGCCTCATGCAACATGTGGGACAGGGCTTAGTCCCACACAAATGGAAGGCAGTGCTTAGCCTTATGCAAATATGGAGGCAGGGCTTCGCCTCATGCAAGATGCGGGACATGGCTTAGTCCCATGCAAATGGAAGGCAGTGCTTAGCCTTATGCAAATATGGAGGCAGGGCTTAGCGTCATGCAAGGTTCGGGACATGGCTTAGTCCCATGCAAATAGAAGGCAGTGCTTAGCCTTATGCAAATATGGAGGCAGAGCTTAGCCTCATGCAAGGTTCGGGACAGGGCTCGATCCCATGCAAATAGAAGGCAGTTCTTAGCCTTGTGCAAATATGGAGGCAGGGCCTAGCCTCATGCAAGATGCGGGACAGGGCTTAGTCCCATGAAAATGGAAGGCAATGCTTAGTCTTATGCAAATATGTAGGCAGGGCTTAGCATCATGCAAGATACGGGACAGGGCTTAGTCCCATGCAAGATGCGGGACTGGTCTTAGTCCCATGCGAAGAACAAATAGCAAATAAGGGTAGAATGTTTCTTAGCTGGGGATACGTTCAGTGTCTGGTGGCCCGTTTGATAGTGATTTTGCTTCGTGTATATATATTTGTGAATGTTATCGCTACTTCAGATGTGCCTGTGCTCAAAGAAAAGTTGTAAGTTTCGTAAGGGAAGGTTGGTTCGTGCCTTTGTCCGTTGGCCTTGCTCTGCTCCGTTATGGAGGCCTTGTTTGAGTTTCCCTGGGTAACACCTGACTGTTACAAAAATAGAGCTTTCGAAAATATGGAATTATTGATAAAAATAGATTCATTTTAGAAACATAGTGAAATATTAAGTAATTTCTGATGAACTAGTGTCTGTGACATATTTCAAAGACATCGCAACTTTCTCGTGTTAGAATTTTGAGGGTCCTCCTCGAAATTCTGCTCTAGTTTGTTAGATGATCCTTCGGCCGTTTGTGAGCTTCGAAATTTTGAGAACCCTTCTCCAAATTCTGCCCAAGTTTTTTAACCAATTTCTAACCTTCTGCATTGCAATGGCGTTGGCTGGACTGGATCCAAAATTTTGAGGGTCCTCCTCAAAATTCTGCCCCAGTTTCTGATTCTGGGGGAAATGAAAATTTTATTATGATATGACCGAACCCACAGGACTGCCTACGTATCCCCTCTTAAATGGGAATTAGGTCAAGCATAGTTTAATTACATCAGATGAAGGAATGTAAACAGTCTAAACATAGTATCTCTTGACTGCGTCTGAATTGATTGGTTTCGGCCAAATTTCTCCGTCCATTTCGGCAAGTATGAGCGTCCCTCCTGTTAGCACCTTGTGAACCATATAAGGACCTTTCCAGTTGGGAGAGAATTTCCCTTTGGCTTCATCTTAATGTGGGAAGATCTTCTTTAGCTCCAACTTTCTTGGTGCAAACAGTCTTGGCTTGCCCCTTTTGTTGAAAGCTCTAGACATTTTGTTCTGGTAAAGTTGACCGTGACATACTACGTTCATCTTTTTTCCATCTATAAGGGGCAATTGCTCATAACAACTCCTTATCCATTCTGCATCACTGAGTCCGGCTTCCTGTATGATCCTTAAAGAAGGGATCTCTACCTCGGCTGGGATGACAACTTCTGTACCATAAACCAGCATATAGGGAGTTGCCCCGGTTGATGTGCGAACTATAGTACGGTATCCCAACAAAGCAAAGGGTTTCTTTTCATGCCAATGCTTGTGATTTTCTACTATATTCCTTAGTATCTTCTTGATGTTTTTTTTGGTGGCTTCTACGGCTCCATTCATCTGAGGTTTGTACATTGTGGCGTTCTTGTGCTTGATTTTGAAAGTTTCACACATGGCCTTCATCAGATCACTATTGAGATTGGCGGCATTATCAGTGATAATAGACTCGGGAACTCTGAATCGGAAAATAATACGATCCTTGACAAAGTCTACGACGACTTTCTTGGTCACAACTTTGTAGGATGCAGCCTCTACCCATTTTGTGAAGTAGTCAATAGCTACTAGAATAAACCTGTGCTCGTTTGAAGCGGTGGGATCGATAGGACCGATGACATACATTCCCCAGGTGGCGAACGGCCAAGGTGAGCTTGTTGCATTGAGCTCATTTGGCGGCACTTTTATCATATCGGCATGTACTTGACATTGATAGCATTTGCGGACATACTGGATGTAATCTGTCTCCATAGTCATCCAAAAGTAACCGGTCCTAAGTATCTTCTTGGCCAATACAATACCATTCATATGTGGGCCACAGGTCCCAACATATAACTCCTCAAGTAGTTTAGAAGCTTCTTTTGCGTCGACACATCTTAGCAATCCCAAATCAGGAGTTCTTCTATACAAGTTTCCTCTGTTATGGAAAAAGTGATTGGACAATCTCCGAAGTGTGCGTTTCTAAGTATGGTTCGCATGCTCTGGATATTCTCCTTTTGCCAAATACTCTTTGATGTCATGGAACCAAGGTTTTCCATCCGTCTCTTCCTCGACATGAGCACAGTAAGCCGGTTGATTATGGATTCTCACTGGGATGGGATCAATGTAATTCTTATCTGGATATTGTATCATGGATGACAAGGTGGCCAAAGCATCGACAAACTCGTTTTGAATTCTGGAACATGCCGAAACTCTATCTTCCTGAACCTTTTTCTCAATTTCTGCACATGGTGCAAATATGGCAAAACCTTGGAATTCTTGGTGGCCCACTCTCCTTGTACCTGGTGCACAAGCAAATCTGAATCACCTATTACCAACAGCTCCTGAATATTCATGTCGATCACCATGTTGAGCCCTAGTATGCAGGTTTCATACTCTGCCATGTTGTTAGTGGACAGAAATCTAAGTTTAGTAGATACCAGATAATGTTGACTTGTTACTAATACCAAAACATGCCCACTCCTTTGAAATTTGCAGTTCCATCGAAGAACATCCTCCAACCGTCGTATGCTTCGGTAATGTCCTCTCCTACGAATGACACCTCTTAATCAGGAAAATACGTTTTCAAGGGTTCGTATTCTCCTCCCAGAGGATTTTTAGCAAAATGGACTGCCAATGCTTGTCCTTTGACCGCCTTTTGTGTTACGTAAACGATATCGAACTCACTTAATAGTATCTGCCACTTGGCTAACTTCCTAATCGACATGAGTTTCTGAAATATGTACTTCAGGGGGTCCATCCTGGATATGAGGTACGTGGTATAGGCACAGAGGTAGTGCCTCAATTTCTAGGTCGTCCAGATCAAAGCACAGCAGGTGCGTTCCAGTAGAGAGTATCATGCTTCATAAGGTGTGAATTTCTTACTTAGGTAGTATATGGCTTGCTCCTTTCTCCCTGTCTCGTCATGTTGTCCCAGAACACATCGAAGGCTACATCCAATATAGATAGATAGAGTAGCAAATGTCATCCTGGCTCTGGCGGGACCAAGACCGGTGGTGTGAAAAAGTACTCCTTGATTTTGTCAAAAGCTTTCTGACAATCCTCGGTCCAGCTTGTTTCGTCATCTTTCCTCAGCATCTTGAAGATGGGTTCACATATGACTGTGTACTGTGCTATGAAGCGAATGATATAGTTGAGACATCATAGGAAGCTCATCACGTCCTTTTTTCTCCTAGGCAGCAGTAACTCCTGAATAGCGTTAACATTAGATGGGTCCAGCTCGATCCTTCAACGACTGACAATGAATCTCAGTAACTTTCCTGTGGGAACCCCAAATGCACACTTTGTGGGGTTCAGTTTTATGGTGTACCTACTTAACTTGTCAAAGAACTTTCTCAAGTCTGTTATGTGATTTGCGGCCTTCTTGGATTTAATAAGGACGTCGTCTACATACACCTCTATTTCTTTGTATATCATATCATGGAAGATGGTTGTCATGGCTCTCATGTAAGTAGCCCCAATATTCTTTAGACCAAATGGCATCATCTTGTAGCAGTATACCCCCCATGGTATAATAAAAGTTGTTTTCTCTGCGTTTTCTTCATCCATCCAGATCTGGTGATAACCCGCGAAGCAATCTACAAAGGATTGGATTTCATGCTTGGCGCAACTGTCAATCAGGATGTGTATATTTGGCAGTGGAAAGTTTTCCTTGGGACTTGCTCTGTTTAAGTCTCGATAGTCAATACATACTCTGACTTTCGTATCTTTCTTCGGAACTGGCACAATGTTAGCTAACCAGGTTGGGTACTCAACCACCCTAAGGACTTTGGCTTTGATCTGCTTAGTAACTTCCTCCTTGATTATCAGGCTCATATTTGGTTTGAATTTTCTGAGTTTCTGCTTCACCGGCGGACACATGGGATTGGTAGGCAACTTGTGAGCCACTATGGACGTGCCCAAACCGGTCATGTCATCATATGGCCATGCGAAAATGTCCTCATACTCCTTTAAGAAACGAATGTACTCCTCTTTCTCTGTTGGTGATAAGTGAATGCTGATGCGAGTCTCCTTGACGGTCTCGGTGTCCCCCAGATTTACTACTTCGGTTTTGTCTAGGTTGGATTTAGGCTTGTTCTCAAAGTTTTCAACCTCCCTCACAACTTCCTCAGGTATTTCATCTTCTTCATCCGAATCACTATCCTCATATTGCACTGCCTCATTACATGTCACAGTCACTGGTTCACCAGGAAAAGTAATAATAATGTTATAGAAAGAAAAAATGTGGAAGATAACAATGAATAATAAAGAGCAATGCATTTGATTAGAACTGAAAACATCCAAACAAGTACAACTCGATGAATTGAGCATTTATTTTGAAACAAGTAAGTCTTTAAAACAAAATTACTGAAAATCTTATATGCATAGAATGACTATAGAAATAAAATCTGCCAAGCTACCTAGGGACTCGGCGGGCCCGAGATGGTGTGGTAGTCCAGTTCTTGAGAACAGCTCCCTTCTCCACAGTCTGAATAGTGAGGCCTTCTTCTTCTTCCTCCTCGATTATTGAACTGCAATCCATGTCTTCGTCCTCCAGGAATAAATTCCTCAGCCCAGTTAATGCTTCTTCTTCTGCAGTTCCCCATATTATTTCAACTTGCTGAAAAGTTTGACCCAGATGTGGTACTGGTTGCTCGAGAGGGTAATAAGGTCCACGTCATGGAGGTGACTGTCACACCTCCTTTTTTATACTCCGAGTATATAGGGGAGTTTTTTCAATTAAAGTGACATTATTCTAAATGGAATTATTTTAATTATCAGAGTCGCCACTTGGGATAGTTTATTTGGTATCCCAAGTCACCGATTTATTTTAAAAATCCCAAATCGAGAAAATTTTGACTTTATTTTAAAAGTCTGCGAACCAGAAATTCTAAGTAAGGAATTCTGTTAACTCGGGAGAAGGTGTTAGGCATTCCGGGGTTCCGTGGTTCTAACACGATTGCTTAAACTATTAAAATTGGCCTAATTATCTGATTTACTACATGTTTTAAACCTATTGTACATTTTTATCTTTATAACCGCTTTTATTTATTTTAAAATGCTTTTAGGATTTATGGAATTATTTCTTGAATAAGTTACGGTTGTCGTACACTTGTCTTCTTTTGGACACGCCGCGAACCACGCTACATGAAATACACCCGTGATTCGCGACATGTTTATTTTATTAATATTCGGAGTTGTTACAATCAGGTCACATGAAATATGCCCCCAAATTTGGAAATAAACCGTACCCGTAACTATGATGATTTATTAATCGCGTCTAAAACGAATTAGTACATGATTTAGTAAACCTAAAATCAGTCATCTCATCATCGTGTTACATTCAATCTTATCATTCAAATTCATTGGAACTAGTTAAGCAACTTACTGTCCATATTAAAACCAAACTATTACATCAATGTAACAATTGTATATAAAAAAATGATTTAATTCAAACTATAAAGGGAACACTTAGCTATAAAAACAAGGATCAGGGAATCTGTACAAAATTTATTGTCTCCTTTATGACTAATTTTTGGTGATAGCGATCGTATACTGCTCTTTCATTAGTTTAATTCGATAAAGCCATATCAATTTGCAAAAATAATTACCTCTATATATATGTATATAATGATAAGCTAAAATCTGCACATTTAAGTTGACACCTTAAACTAAAGATGACAATGTTACCAACCGCCCCATCTTTTACTCCCCAAATTTCATATACAGCAATTAGCAGAACCCCACATACCATATACAAGTAAAATGTACAAAGGCTATCGTGATACTTATTTACTACTTGTCTTCATCTTCGTTCGTTGATTATCTGCCTTTTACCTTAACCTCCTTTTCTTTTTGTATGCAAAACATGAAATCGGCAACTTCAATCTAGATGCAAGTAAAACTCATGTAGCAAGAAAAATAGAGTAGTATCGGCTGATGATGTTACAAAATATAAGAATTAGAGTTCAGGTTACAAGGGCAGATCTAAATTTGAAAACCATTTATGAGCAACAATTAAGTTGACAAAGTTAAAACCCATTATTTAACTCGTCTGCACCTTTGAGAGAGCAGTTCACAAAACATACATCATGAACCACACAGACACATCTGAATTTCGAAGAACAATAAAGAAGATGGATTAAAATAAAAATCCTACAAGTTCATAGAGGTATGTACCTAAATGCTCGGGCAACAGTACTCCAAAAAGAAACCAAATGAAAGCAAGAATGAAGGATGGAGATCAGCAGAAACAGCACAGCAAAATCACAATGCAGCATCAATACTCCCACACGTCTACAGATATTGAGATTTAGACATCAAAGTTGTATTTTCTGTCCTCAAATGCATGTCCTTCACAAATCGAGCAGCTTCATTCAATATGGAGGCTTTTCCATTCATCTGCTCAGATAGTTCAAGAGCATCAGCCAAACCAAGGAAAGGCTCATTGGCCGTCTCTTTGGTTCTTCAGAATCATTTGAGAGTTGCAAAATAAAATTCAGGGAAGTTGGAGAAGAGGGATGTCTTTTATTTAATTTATGTAAAAAGAGGAGAGCATCGCCGTTCTCTATTTTTCAGAGAAAAGGTCCTCCTTTTTGAGAAGGTTCCGTTTATTTCTTTTTATGTGGGATCCGATCTTTTTTAATAAAGAAAAAAGGGAAAGCTGGGCTAGATCTAGAAAAATGGGGAAGAGATCCCATCTTTAGGTCAAAGAGCTAGGTTTTAATTAAAAGGGATGGGTTTTGGGTCGGTTCGGGTCGGGTCGGGCGGGTTTGGGGCTGTTTTGGGAGAATTTGGGATTGGGCTAGTTTAAAAATAAATGGCCCAATTCGGCCAAAAACCTTTTTTAAAATTTTTTAAAGACTAATTGATTTAAATAAACTTTAAACTAAGTCCTAAATTATCTTTATTTTCAAAATTTAACTAATTATCCATTTGTATTAATAATAAAAATTACTTGATCCTAAATTAAAAGAGAAAAATCTATTTTCTTGGGTTTTTTATAGGAGTAGTTCGTAGAGGGCAAAAATCACATGGTCACAGCTGCCCCTCTTTGCTCGGAAACATGAAGGATTTTCGGGCAAAGATAAAATGAGCAATTACGAGGAATTTTTGCCTATTTGAAACTCCATGAAAAGCAACTTTTGAAAGAGTCTGACCGAACTTTGCTTCGGAGGTTGCCTACATATCCTTGGCTATAAAGGAATCAGGTCAGTGTAGTTCTGGAAGTTTTGGTAGCTGGGACTACAGGAAAACTGTGATTTCACTGCTATTGTTGTTATTTTTGCTTGCTGAGCTCCTTATTACACCAAAATAAAAGAGGAAAAGCTGACTAGCTAAACCTATCAACTATGAATTACAAGATTTCTATCTATAAACCTTCAAAAACTTGATCTTGAGTCTTGGTTAGTTCTTCCCGCGGACTCTGACTTGCTTGAACCTTGATGCTCATTGAATGCGGATCAAGGAGGGACATGCAAAGCTTGTGACTTTAATCAAATTTTGAGTAGTCCGCATCTTTTCTCCGCTTTTACACTCAGAGTTCAACTTCTTTTCTTGTTTCTTCTTTTCTTTTATTTGGGTTGAGACTTTTTCTTTTGGTCATCTCAAACATTGTGCCTTACGGTAAAAACCTGTTTAGGCATCAAAGCGAACAAACGAACGAAATTTTCTGCCCCAGTTTTCACTAGAAAAATTTCGTGAGTTATTTGAAACAATTTAAACTATTTCTTTATTGAAAGCAATAAAATCAGGATTGTGTATCCTTGGGAAAAAGAGATTAGGGAGTGTAGCCCTATATTTATACTAAAATCAACTAGGGAGTCGAGACCCTATGTTGGAAAAGTGACTAGGGAGTCGAGACCCTATGTTGGAAAAGTGACTAGGGAGTGGAGACCCTATGTCTAAAATAAAATCAACTAGGGAGAGGAGACCCTATGTTGGAAGAGCGATTGGGAAGTGGAGACCCTATGTCTAAAATAACTTCAAATAGGGAGTGGAGACCCTATGTTGGAAAAACGACTAGGGAGTGGAGATCATATGTCTAAAATAAAATCAACTAGGGAGTGGAGACCCTATGTTGGAAAAACGACTAGGGAGTGGAGACCCTATGTCTAAAATAAAATCAACGAGGGAGTGGAGACCTTATATTGGAAAAACGACTAGGGAGTGGAGACCCTATGTCTAAAATAACTTCAACTAGGGAGTGAAGACCCTTTTCCAACCCTATGTCTAAAATAACTTCAACTAGGGAGTGGAGACTCTATGCTGGAAAAGCGTCTAGGGAGTGGAGACCCTATGTCTAAAAATAAAGTCAACTAGGAAGTGGAGACCCTATATTGGAAAAGCTACCATGGAGTGAATACCCTATGTCTAAAATAAAATCAACTAGGGAGTGGAGACCCTATATCTAAAATAAAATCAACTAGGGAGTAGAAACCCTATGTTGGAAAAGCGACTAGGGAGTGGAGACCCTATGTCTAAAATAAATTCAACTAGGGAGTGGAGACTGTAAGCACGTGATTTTTGCCCTATATGAGAATTACTCCCAAAAAATTCAAAAATAAAATGATTTTTCTTTGGTGTGCAATTTTGTGATATTTTGAATAATTATTTGTATTTGTCTGTGCATGTTTATTTGCTAAATTAATAAAAAATACAAAAATATGTCGCATTTTGCATGTAGGATTTAATTCTACAATTGTTAGTAATTAAATTTGTTTTACAAAAATTAAAAATTACAAAAATAGGCATCGTTTGCATTTTTAGCATTTAATGTCCAAATATACAATTTTATGCTTAATTATTACTTAATTGTGCATTAATTGTTATTGGGAGTTAATTTGCGCTTTTATAACTTAATTTAATTCTTAATAATAGTTTAAGTATTTTTATAATTTAGTTTTAGAGAAATAAAAGAAGAAAAGAGAGCGAAAATATAAAGAAAGTCGGAATTGGGCCTCTTCTTCGATTTCAAGCCACATGCCCAAAAAATGGCCCAATCTTCCCTACGACCCAGTCCATTTCGAACTGGGTCGACCCAGTCCATAACCCAAAAGACCCAAACCCCTTTGTCTTACATTTTACAAAACAAAACAAAACAAAAAGAAGACAAAAACCCTAAAAAAATTCTAAACAATCCACCACCCCCCCCCTTCCCTATCTTCTTCTTCTCCAAGCTTCTCCACCTCCCATGGCTTCCCTTTGCCTTCAACCTCAAGAAGCCATGGCTACACACACACACACGCACGTCACCCTCACGACCCCGGCTCAACCAACGACCTTCCCCTTCCGCCAGTGAAGCCCAACGTACAAACAACCATAGTTGCCATCACCATCGTCCCAAACGACCATGGTTGCTTTTCAGCTCGCGTTGCTGCTCCGTTCTCTTCTCCGACCAGCCCGACATGCTGCTGCTTCACCACTGCTTCAGCTGCGTTGCTGCTGCCTCAGTTTTGACTGCCATGTCCATGACGTTGCTGCGCCGCTGCTGCTGCCGTTTCCGCCGCTGCTGCTGCTGCCGTTCCGCCGCTGCTGCCTGCATTAACTGCTGCATCTTCGCTGCTGCTCGACGTTGTTGCTTCTCCATCAAGTTTAATCCGTCGAAGTCGTTGTGTGATGTTTTGAGTTCGTCAAAGGAAGGTGAGTTTATCGTTGAAGGCAAGATTCGTTAGGGCATTGGTAGTTTTGATGCGATATTTGTTTCCGGGCAGATTTGTTTCCGTTCAAGTTCGTCATTATTTCGATCCGGTTAGTGTTTTTTTGAGTTTTATTTTTGTCCATATTTTTGTTTGATATTTTCCGGATCCAAAATCGTTAAAGAATTCAATTCTTGTTTTGTTCGTTGTTCATCGTTGAAATTATTTTTCTAGTTTGTTCATGTTCATGTGCTTTGTTAAAATTAATTTTCAGATTTCAAAATAGAAGTTTAATTAGTTGTTTTCATATTCATTTCATGTTTGTATTATTGTTTAAGTGAATATTTGTTAGTTTGATGTTTGTTAGATTCAAATTGAAATTTAATTAACTATTTCTTCAATTTGTTTCATGTGTTTATGTATTGTTAGAAATTGTTAATATTGTTAAGTTCAAGTTTAAGTTCATAATTGTTTCTTCGTCGATCTTGTTATTTGTCTAAAGAATTTAGTTGTGTTAGAGAAATATGTTGGTTTAATCGTTTAAATCCATCATGTTTGTTGTTTAAAATAGATTTAATTCATGTTCATACTTTGTTTGATTGTTCTTGAATCCGAAATTTGTATAGCTTGATTTCTTGTTTACCATTTGTGATTATTTCTTGAATTTGTCTCATAAAGTTTAATATAGGAATTGTTGGTTGTAATGTTGTTAGAATTGATTTTAAGTTCAATATGATTGAAGTTAGAAATCTAAATATACTTGTTTGTTGTAGTTGTTGAATCCGAAAATAGGATTGTTTGTTGCTAAAATATTGTTCAATCAAATTTTAGTTGTTCTTTGTTGTTCAATTTGTGTTCATGTGATTTGTTGTTGAAATGTTGTTAAAATCGTGTTCATGTGATATTGTTGTTATGATGTTCATCCGTGTTCATATTGTTGTTTGAACATTGTTAGAAATTGATCATATTGTCTATATTTTGGTTAAGTTTGATTAATTGATGTGTTATAGCTGATGGGTAGTTTGGTAATTTATAGTACTTTCGGGGGTAAAATAGTAATTTGCAATAGGGTCAGAGGGGTAGTTTAGGAATTGTACATTTTGTAATTGTTTATATGAAGCATGGGGGACAAAATAAAATGGGTTGTGATATGGTTATTTAATATAAAGGGGGGACAAGACAAAATTTAGTGGGGGGAATCTTGCATTATTTTATGTTAGGCATGGTGGACAAAATATAATGGGGTGGTGTGATATGTTTATTTAATGTAATGTGGATGGGTGGGAAGATAATGGGTTTGGTAGAGAAAATGGGTTGATTTTAATTGATTAAAAGATTTATGGGTTATGGGATATAAGTAGAAGTATTGAAATTAGATTTTAGGGGAAGACAGACAGAAATAGAGAGAAAAAAGAAGAGGGGGAGAGAAAAAGAAAAAATTTAAGAGAGGAAATTCCGAAAAAGTAAAAAATACTAAGACTTTAGAAAAACAAAAAGAAAAACATTCTGGAAATTCAAAAGAAGAAGAATATACACCTGATATACAATCCAAATATTCTGAGATACGGATTGAGAAATTAAGGGTTAAACACTAACTAGTCTTTCAAAAATCTGAAAAGTTTCCCTTTGCTTCTGTCCGTTGGTTGTTGTTGTTTCCGGATTTTGTCTTGATTTTAAAATCTGTCACTAAGTTTCTCGTCGCTGGTTGTTACTAGTTGCTGGGATTGCTGTTGTTGTATGCTACTGAATTTCTGCTGATCTCTCACTTTTCTTTTGCTTCCAATATCAGGTACACAACTGACACGCTGATTATTGTAAACTGAAACAGGAAGCATGAATACGAAAAATGAAGAATTGAAGTTCTAAATTTATTTTGAATTATATTCTTAATTTTATTTGTATATATAAATTATTTAGCTTACAAAAATCGGAATCATGTAGCTATTTAATGTATATATAGTGGAACATCCAACGATAGCTTAACGGATGAACTATCTATATATTGCTTAAAAATAAATAAATGGTGTAGTAACTCCGTCTAAGTTAAAAATCAAACGAATAGACCATTTCGGAACTTGTAAGAAAATTGTTTAGTTAAATAATATTGGTTAATTCCAGCATGTAATTGTTTTAGGATTAAAATTAGATTGCCAAGTTTTTTTTTTAATTTGACAAACTGAGAACATGCCTAGTATAATATAATTAGTTAGTAATACGTGAAGCCCAGGTTTAGTTTAATGCCATATACGTTGGGCATGTGCCCGTATTGGCAACGGACTGCCTTGCTTGTATCATTTTTCAGAATTTACGAATCATATTCGAAACTCAACTATAACAACTCAAGCATGTAAATAAATTAAGACCTTTTCTCTTTCATTTTTGTAGAGACAATTTTAATAGAAAATGTAGGCACTTTAGGATTATCCTGATAAAAATAAATGAGATGAGCCTCGCCAAATAAAACGCACAAATTGCGGGGCCCTCGATAAATGTTTAATTAAAATTACTTAGACTTCGGGATGAGCCGTTTAGCAAAATTCCACGGCCTTACCCAGAAATAATAATACGATAATTGCTTCAGGCGTGCATTTTAATAATCTTACCTTCTTAAATTCGGGTGCGCATTTATGTGACCCAAATCCAAATCTCAACGGAGTCGGAATGTATTAACAACCATGGGCGCATTGATTGTGACATGGTTCGAAATGCATTTTTACAATGTTGCAATTCCATAAAAAATAAATAATAATAAAAGCGGTTTTAAACTTAATGAAAGCACATAAGTAATAACATGTAATAAATCAGATATCTAGCCATTATAACAATTTAAGCGACCGTGCTAGAACCACGGGATTCGAGGGTGCCTAACACCTTCCCTCGGGTCAACAGAATTCCTTACTTAGAATTTCTGGTTCGCAGACTTCATTTGGAAAGTCGAATATTTTCCTCGATTTGGGATTCAAGATAAACCGGTGACTTGGGACACCAAAAGCCAAACCTTTCCCAAGTGGCGACTCTGAATTAAATAAATAATCCCATTTCGAATATTGTCACTTAAATTGGAAAAACTCCCTCGTGCATTTAACCCTTTGGGGCGGGCGGTGCGACAGCTCTGGCGACGAAGAACCCAGAACCTTTGGTTCAGGGTTCAAGAATTCGAGCTTAGAATAATTGTTATATTTGGCTTTATTATCTGATCTTTATTACATGTTTTTGGCATAACGTGCTAAATGTTGTCTTTTACCGCTTTGATATTATCTGAACTGTATATAAACTGTGCCGAAACCCTTCTCTTCTTACCTCCGGGGAGAAGCTCGCTGGTCGAGACTCCCCATTCTGTTAGTGTCAATACCTTAAATAAGAAAGAGGCCGGACAAGTTACAAAGCCGGACGATCTCGCGGGTCCCCGGTACGTAGCCCCCTCCTCGACTCGAGTTGTCCGCTCGGGTACACAGTCTAAAACATATACCCAAGTTATAAACCTAGCATAACGAAACCTCATGCCGGATCCCTAGTAGGAACGATTATTTGCATCATGTTGCATTTGACGTAGGGGACTCAACACAGGGGTTGGGTCCGTCTAGGACATGCAACCTGAAATGAAAAGACCATCCTGCTACATCCCGTCTGTTTTGCGTATTTATTTGCCTCAGATCTGCATGCTGACCGGTTTCTAAAAAAAAAGGGAAAAATAGCAGCGTAGGGAGATAATTACTTATTTTTTGAAAAAATAAAACCAATGTACAAGTAGTATCAAAACCTCGCCGGAATTTTCTTTAAAAAAAAGAAAAGAAAAAATGAAAACAAAATTTGTCTTCTAGTTTGATTTATTAAAAAAAACATATAAAATTTTTTCCTTTTAATCACTTTCAAAATAAAAAAAAAGGGATATTTATTAAAAAAAAAGGGAGAAAATTCAAAACTCAAAAAATATTGTTTCATTTGTAGTATCTCTTTAAAAGATTTTCGAAAATTTCCCAAAAAAAAAAGACTGAAAAGAAGTTTAAAATTCATAAATATTTCCTTAGTCTTTTTTCAAAAATACAAAAAAAAAATATATATATAAAAATCCAGAAAAAATATTTTCTCCTTTTCTTTAAAAGATTGTATTCAGAAGGGATTTAGTTTATTTCCTCTACGCCTGATCGGACCGAACTACGCTGGTCTGATTCTCACCGGATGTGAGATACGTAGGCAAACCTCATCGGTTCCGACCCCAATTTTAAAAAAAATCCAAAAATATTTTCCTTTAGTTCCTTCTTTATAAAGTATTTTTAAACTCAAATAAAAAATATAGTTTCCTTATTTCTAAAGTCTTTCATACGAAAAAAATGAAATAAGAATTAAAAATCAACAACAAAAATCCAAAAAAAATACTCTTTTCTTTTTAGTCTTTCTTTTGTAAATGTCCAAAAAAAAAATATTTGAAAAATTGAATTCCAAAAATATTTTCGCTTTTCTTTAGAAGTGCTTTCGTAAATAAATAAAAACTCAAAAATTCCAAATCATTTTCTTAAAAGTCCCTCTTTCAAAAATTTAAGAGGCAACATCATAAATCAAAAAAAAATATTCTTTCTTCCGTAGAAAAAGGTGAAACAAATGAAAAAATCAACCAAACAAAAAAAAATTCCCAAAGTTCAAGTCAAAAGCAAATAAATTTTTAGAAGTCTTTCTTTAAAAAATAAAACAAAAATCAAAATAAAAATAAAAAAAATATTTTCTTTCTTCTTTTAAAGCATTTCTTTAAAAAAAATTCCAAAAAAAAAGGGTTAGTGTAGTTACTCCATTTTCGATTCCCGAACTACGCAAGATCTGATTCACGCGGCATCGTGATACGTAGGCAATCCTCATCGGATCCGGTCACATTTTTAACTGCAAATAATGAAAACAATAATAATAGGAAATAATAAAATAAAAAATAAAAAAATAAAAAAAAACGATAAATAAAGGGAAGCCTTAAGGAGAAGCCGGAATGACACATGTCTTTGTTGCAAGCATGTGGAAACTCCCCTGACTGTATAGGTGCATCACACCCCAATGTGAGATTACCTGTCTGTTATTTGTTTTAAACTAACCGTCATGTTTGCTGATAAGTTCAGGTTCCTAGAAAAGTGGTTTGGTTTTGTGGTAATCTGGCCTCTCATACATACTTCACGAGATCAAAAGGAAACGTTCAGCCACCCTTCGCTAAATCAAGAGGAATTGCTCATACATATTTCACAAGGTCGAAGGGAAGTGTCGAAATGTCTTCAGAAATTCCTCTGCCAACGATTCCTATTTCGGAGGAAAGTTCAATCTCAGTCATCCCAACTTCTGAGTCAGCAACTGTCGAGGAAAATAGGATTCTGCGTCTCCGCATGATGGAAATGTGGGACGCCTGGGCCAATGGAAAAGAGCCACCAAGTGCGATCCCTGGATTCCCTGAGCTTTTTCCTAGGGCAAGTGGGACCTCCAACATCCCCACAAATTATCCAAATACCCCATTGGGATTTCCTACCATCTCAACCTACTTTACTGGAACACCTTCTGAGTCTCGCCCCCAGGTGTTAGCTGCCGGAGCGGTTTCAAACATATTCACTGCTCCACCTTGTTCATCCACGGCACAACCTGTCTTACCCAGGCCTAACTTCGATTCATCATCCTTCACATTTCAAGCACCACATCTTCCATTGGAACCTAGTCAGTTCACTACCAACGCTTACCCTCAGCCGTCTCGGTACGAGTTTATCGCAGGACAGGAGAAAGCCGAGAAAACGCCTGAACAAGAGGAAATGACCAGAAAGATGAGGAGTATGGAACAGAGTCTCAAAAGCATACAAGGCTTGAGCGGACAGAAAAGTGTATCCTATGCCGATTTATGCATGTTCCCTCATGTGCACCTGCCATTGGGATTCAAAACCCCAAAATTCGAGAAGTACGATGGGCATGGTGATCCTATTGCTCATCTCAAAAGATATTGCAATCAGCTGCGGGGAGCCGGTGGAAAGGAAGAACTACTCATGGCCTATTTCAGAGAAAGTCTGGTTGGCATCGCATCTGAGTGGTACATGGACCAGGATATGTCTCGCTGGTACATCTGGGATGATCTTGATAGAGATTTCGTCAAGCAATTCCAGTACAACATCGATATTGCTCCAGATATGAACTCTCTGACAAATCTAAAGAAGAAACCCTCAGAAAATATCAGAGAACATGTAGTTAAGTGGCGCGAACAAGCTTCAAGAGTGAAACCTCCAATGGATGAGATAGAAATGGTCACTGTCTTCCTGCAAGCCCAAGAGCCCGATTACTTTCAGAACATGATGTCGGCCATGGGAAAACCTTTTGCAGAGGCCATCAAAATTGGTGACATGGTGGAACACGGTTTGAAAACAGGTAGGATTTTAAGTCAGGCATCCATTAGAGCAACCTCCCAAGCCATCCAAGGCGGGTCCGGAGGAATGGCAAAGAATAGGACAAGAGAAGAAACAACCATGGCAGCATCATGGGGAAAAAGATACCGGGCCCCTAGACCTGTGTTCTCTGAAATAACCCCTCAACACTACTATCCTCATTCTGATATGGTCTATGCTCCACCACTTTATGCGGTTATGAACGCTCAACCTTTCAGCCGACCGCAACCACAGGCTAACAGAAATCAAGCTCCACCTCCTAGAAGTCAGCCTCCTTACCGAAACCGCTACAATCCTCGGCCTTCCCAAAATAACTTCCGTCCTCGGGAACCACCCAGGAGACCCAACTATACACCAATCGGTGAACCCTACTCCACCCTATTCCCTAAGCTTGTCCAGATGAATTTGTTGCAGCCCATACCACCAAACGGGCAAAACCCGGAATCACCATCATATCAGCGGGGTGTCAGGTGTGCATACCATTCAGGGGTAGAAGGACACGATACAAACGACTGTTGGACATTGAAACAAGCGGTAGAGAATTTGTTAGAGCAAGGGAAAATTGTGTTGAAAGACGAGGATGTCCCAAACGTGACCAATAATCCGCTGCCCGCCCACAACAACGGGCCGATGTTTGGGATGATTTGTGAAGACAAGGAATTTGATCTGGCACTTAAGGCCATAATTGCTATTGCTAAAACAGAAAGGAAGCCCAAGACCACCCCGAAGCAAGAGAAAGGGGAAAAGAAGAGTAAAATCACCGAGACTGAACCGGAAAAGAAAATTGATGTATCCAAGCAGGCCTATGTGGTATGGGGGACGATCAAACCACCTCGGCTGAATGAGCCAGTGGTTATTGGACGCATACCACAAAAGCCAAAGTACAGTAAAGAGGAAGATGATAAGGTGTTCACACTCGAAGAGAGTGAGGGAACATGTGAGGCGATGAGGAATAAGTTATGCGAAACACACATGGTCCAGCCAGGAGAGGGCACTAGCACCGCTGAGGTATCATACATGAGACCAAGCGCCAAGCTTCAAAACTGGAAGGCTACGCCATTCCTGATCAAACGGAAGTCCTAATGGACCTGTCCTGCCACTTTCTCTGCATCACGAGCTACCCCAGGGTGTGACTCAGATGTTTTCTTTAGATTCCTGTTTTTAATTTCCTGAATGTCAACTTTTTTTTATCTCCCCAAAATTCCAAGAAATGAAATCATGTTTCTTCGCTCACTTTCTTTTTCAAGAGATCTGCTATATTTTCTTTTTTTTTTGTTCTCTTCAATTCTGATGATGCAGCTTTAAATAAACATGACATGCTTGCGGACTTCATGCCCAGATCCCGAGAACTCCGTCAGACTTCAAATAATGAGTCAAAATTTGAAATATAAAGAATTTGAGAAAATAGGGACAACTAAAGAAATTGGTTCATGATTTGGAAAATGTCCGTCACTAAAGCAGAGTTTGAGGACAGTAAATGGGTTTAGTCCCGTACAGAATGTTAACCTTAATGACTGCAGTTTGTCACGAGAAATTGTACCGACAAAGAAGGGTTCATACGTCATTGGAAAATATTGCCAAGAGGAGCATTTGTATCTAGGCGACGTCGAAAGAAATGACGCCGACCCCGCTTTGAAAGCAGATGCAGTACTATGCCTAAATCGCCCCGGCGATGTCTTCGCACAGTTTGAGATGACGAAGGCTTTCATTCTCGCTACCCAAACACTATCAACCCTTTGCAAACCCATTTGAGCCGGTTACTCTTCTTTGATTACCCTCTTTGGAACCTGAAAGTATTATTAAAAATAAAATGAAAGAAAAAGAGAAATTGAAATGAAAAAGACAAATAAAGAAAAAAAAGGAAGAAGAAAGAATTAGAAAAAAAAATATACATATAAAAAAAAAGATACAATGAAAATGAGAAAATGAAAAGGAAATGAAAAACAAAGTAAAGCAGAAAAACAAAAAAGGGAAATTCCAAAAAAAAAAAAAGTGGCCTGAACTACGTCTGACTTGATTCCGAAAGGATACGTAGGCAACCTCTCCCTGGGGTTCAGTCACACCAAAATAAAAATCCAAGAAGTACCCCAAAAGTGAAACTGGGGCAGAAGTTATAATGGTTCGGCAATGATCCCGCCCAAAAGGTTCCAAAGTTGTAGTTCAATCCCGATTCTTTTCACCCCAAACCTTGTCCAAGTCCTTCTGATCAATCGGCAAAGATAGGAAAGTGGAAAACATCATTGTTGGAATCTGATAGAAATCAAATCGAGAAGAATAAAGTGAGAAAGTCTTATTGGTGAAAACCTTCGGGCACCATGAGGCGATGAGAGTAGAGAAATCAAAAATGAGAGAGGTCGATTAGCGAAAACCCGCAAAGGGCGTGGTCGACTGGAAAAAGGATACTTCATCACTGAAAGTCCTGGAAAGATTCTCCGGTTTAGAAACCCAGATCAATAGGTTCATGAGAAGCTGGAGTTTGATACGGATCGGACATCCAGTCCAAAAGGCATGTCATGTCAGTTTGAAGCCAGCATGCACTCCAGATAAGTCCTTTTCCCCCGAAAGGGACGCTTCTCTTTAAACTCATATGCTTTCCTTTTGCATAGTTTTCTTTGAATCCCTTTCGATCTAACTCTGATTCCGTAACAATTACAAAGAAAAGGTGGCAGGATCGGTTTCACAGGCCCCCGCCTGGCAAGAGTCAAAGAAAATACGCGGCCTCAGTGGTGCGTCAGTCCCATCCCGACTGACCATGGTAGTTGATTTGCTTCCAAAAGACTTCGAAAGAAAAGAAAAGCCTACAAAGGCAAAATAAAGTTGGAAAGGTTAAGTACCACGCGGTTAGCCACTGCAGTTTAGGTTTCAGGATCAAAATCCCTGACACAAAACCAACAAATCCCCACAGGGTCTCCCTTTGTAAAAATCCCAGTCTACCTTGTAAAAATTCCCCAAAGAGTCTGCCCAGCAAATCCCCAACAAGTCTACCTTGTACAAATCCCCACAGAGTCTCCCCAATAAAAAATCCCCACCGGGTTGACCTCGTAAAGAATCCCCAAGCAGAATGGGATGAAAGAACCAAAGCCTTACACGAACAAATCATCACAAATCCGGAAATGCGAGTCTGATCAGTTTAAAACGGGTCGCCTGTGAATCCAATCAATGATAAAGTTTCTCAACAGGAATTAGTCCAAGACCAAGCAATTGGAACGATCAAGGCCACCGAATCAACCACCGTTTTCAAACTGACAATTTTTCTTTGCTTAGGAAAATTGAGACAGGTGCAATCCAAAGCAACCATGCAAGAAGCAGGTTAGCCCAAAAGAAATGAAGCGCGCGAGCATCGAAACAGCTTTGCAGCAGGAAAACGACCAAAAGTAAGTTTCCCCGGAATTCTTTCATGCATTTTTTTTAAAAAAAATAAAATAAAATAAATTTCTTTTCTTTTTAAAAAAAAATAAAATAAAATAAATATATATATATATATATATATATATATATATATATATATATATATATATATATATATATAAAGGAAAACCAAAGAAAAGAAAGAAGACAAAAAAAGAAAATGAAAATCCCCAGAAGAAAAACAAATCAGGGTAACATAGAACTTCATTCCTCAACTATCCCGGTATAAACCACGGATCTCCCTGGCATCACCCAAGGAGCTTTTTCTATCCAAATCCCCGGTATAACCCGAGGACTCTTACCTTTTCACGGCATAACCCGATGAATCTTCCCGGCATAACCCGTGGACCTTTTTCGGCATAACCCGATAAATCTTCCCGGCATAACCCGATGAATCTTCCCGGCATGATCCGATGAATCTTTCCGGCATGACCTGATGAATCTTTCCGGCATAACCCGATGAATCTCCAGGCATAACCCGATAAATCTTCCCGGCATAACCCGATAAATCTTCCCGGCATGACCCGATGAATCTTCCCAACATGATCCGATGAATCTTCCCAGGATAACCCGTAGACTTTTTTTCGGCATAACCCGATAAATCTTCCCAACATAACCCGATGAATCTTCCCGGCATAACCCGATGAATCTTCCCAACATGATCCGATAAATCTTCCCAGCATAACCCGATGAATCTTTCCGGCATAACCCGATGAATCTTCCCAACATGATCCGATGAATCTTTCTGGCATGACCCGATGAATCTTCCCGGCATGACCCGATGAATCTTCCCGGCATGATTTGATGACTTCCCCGGCATAACCCGAGGACTCTTACCTTTTCCTGGCATAACCCAATAAATCTTCCCGACATAACCCGATGACTTCCCCGGCATAACCCGTGGACCTTTTCCGGCATAACCCGATGAATCTTTCCGGCATAACCCAATGAATCTTCCCGGCATAACCCGATGACTTCCCCGGCATAACCCGTGGACCTTTTCCGGCATAACCCGATGAATCTTTCCGGCATAACCCGATGAATCTCTCCAGGCATAACCCGATAAATCTTCCCGGCATAACCCGAGAACTCTTTCCCTTTTTCCGGCAAAACCCGACGAATTTTTTTTTGACATAACCCGAACAGTGTCCAACATAACCTGGCAATCCTCCCAATTTAGGGCTCCGATCCCTATGTTGAGCAAGTTTCCATTTAGCCAGCATTAGGGCTCCAACCCTGAACTAAGCATTTTTTCTGTTAGCCGACATTAGGGCTCCAATCCCTGAGTTGCGCTTTGTAGATTAAGGTTTTTTCCAATCCCCTCATCAGTGCTGTAAATTTTTATGACAATTAACTCACGAAATTTTCCTAGTGAAACTGGGGCAGAAATTTCATTCGTTTGTTTTGTTGTCTCAACAAGTCTGACCCTGAGGTGCATGGATCGAGACGACCTACGGGGTGAGTCTCAATCCAGAATAAAGAAAAGAACAAAAGAAAAAAAAGAAGATATTCCCACATATTGGAACAAACAAAGGGCAAGTCGCTCAAAAATTGGATCAAATTCCCGAGCTCCGCCAATCCCGTTTCATTCAATACTGCAGAAATAAACAAATGCCTACAACTTGCGAGCATCAAGATTCAGATCGAAGTCTACAAGAAGAATTAGCTGAGACCCAAGATCAAGTTGCAAAAGAATTATAGATAGGAATCTTGTAACTAGCGGTTGACAGGCATAAGTAGTTAGTTCATTTTCAATTTCCTTTTGTTGTAATAAGGAGGTCAGTAAAGCAGTAGTGGCAACAGCAACAGCAGCAACAGCAGTAACAGCAAGCATTGCAATCCCATGGTAGTCCCAGCTACCAAAATTTCCTGAACTACATTGACCTGATTCCTGTTTAGCCCAGGATATGTAGGAAACCTTTGAAGCAAAGGTTCGGTCAAATTTTTTTCAAAAAATGCTTCACACGGAGTACTCGGATGGGCAAAAAATCGCTCGCTTTATCTTTGCACGAAAACCCTTCGTGTCTTCGGGCAAAGAGGGGCAGCTGTAAGCACGTGATTTTTGCCCTATATGAGAATTACTCCCAAAAAATTCAAAAATAAAATGATTTTTCTTTGGTGTGCAATTTTGTGATATTTTGAATAATTATTTGTATTTGTCTGTGCATGTTTATTTGCTAAATTAATAAAAAATACAAAAATATGTCGCATTTTGCATGTAGGATTTAATTCTACAATTGTTAGTAATTAAATTTGTTTTACAAAAATTAAAAATTACAAAAATAGGCATCGTTTGCATTTTTAGCATTTAATGTCCAAATATACAATTTTATGCTTAATTATTACTTAATTGTGCGTTAATTGTTATTGGGAGTTAATTTGCGCTTTTATAACTTAATTTAATTCTTAATAATAGTTTAAGTATTTTTATAATTTAGTTTTAGAGAAATAAAAGAAGAAAAGAGAGCGAAAATATAAAGAAAGTCGGAATTGGGCCTCTTCTTCGATTTCAAGCCACAGGCCCAAAAAATGGCCCAATCTTCCCTACGACCCAGTCCATTTCGAACTGGGTCGACCCAGTCCATAACCCAAAAGACCCAAACCCCTTTGTCTTACATTTTACAAAACAAAACAAAACAAAAAGAAGACAAAAACCCTAAAAAAATTCTAAACAATCCGCCACCCCCCCTTCCCTATCTTCTTCTTCTCCAAGCTTCTCCACCTCCCATGGATTCCCTTTGCCTTCAACCTCAAGAAGCCATGGCTACACACACACACACGCACGTCACCCTCACGACCCCGGCTCAACCAACGACCTTCCCCTTCCGCCAGTGAAGCCCAACGTACAAACAACCATAGTTGCCATCACCATCGTCCCAAACGACCATGGTTGCTTTTCAGCTCGCGTTGCTGCTCCGTTCTCTTCTCCGACCAGCCCGACATGCTGCTGCTTCACCACTGCTTCAGCTGCGTTGCTGCTGCCTCAGTTTTGACTGCCATGTCCATGACGTTGCTGCGCCGTTGCTGCTGCTGTCGTTCCGCCGCTGCTGCTGCTGCCGTTCCACCGCTGCTGTTGCTGCCTACTGCTGCCAGCTGCTGCCTGTATTAACTGCTGCATCTTCGCTGCTGCTCGACGTTGTTGCTTCTCCATCAAGTTTAATCCGTCGAAGTCGTTGTGTGATGTTTTGAGTTCGTCAAAGGAAGGTGAGTTTATCCTTGAAGGCAAGATTCGTTAGGGCATTGGTAGTTTTGATGCGATATTTGTTTCCGGGCAGATTTGTTTCCGTTCAAGTTCGTCATTATTTCGATCCGGTTAGTGTTTTTTTGAGTTTTATTTTTGTCCATATTTTTGTTTGATATTTTCCGGATCCAAAATCGTTAAAGAATTCAATTCTTGTTTTGTTCTTTGTTCATTATTGAAATCATTTTTCTAGTTTGTTCATGTTCATGTGCTTTGTTAAATTAATTTTCAGATTTCAAAATAGAAGTTTAATTAGTTGTTTTCATATTCATTTCATGTTTGTATTATTGTTTAAGTGAATATTTGTTAGTTTGATGTTTGTTAGATTCAAATTGAAATTTAATTAACTATTTCTTCAATTTGTTTCATGTGTTTATGTATTGTTAGAAATTGTTAATATTGTTAAGTTCAAGTTTAAGTTCATAATTGTTTCTTCGTCGATCTTGTTATTTGTTTAAAGAATTTAGTTGTGTTAGAGAAATATGTTGGTTTAATCGTTTAAATCCATCATGTTTGTTGTTTAAAATAGATTTAATTCATGTTCATACTTTGTTTGATTGTTCTTGAATCCGAAATTTGTATAGCTTGATTTCTTGTTTACCATTTGTGATTATTTCTTGAATTTGTCTCATAAAGTTTAATATAGGAATTGTTGGTTGTAATGTTGTTAGAATTGATTTTAAGTTCAATATGATTGAAGTTAGAAATCTAAATATACTTGTTTGTTGTAGTTGTTGAATCCGAAAATAGGATTGTTTGTTGCTAAAATATTGTTCAATCAAATTTTAGTTGTTCTTTGTTGTTCAATTTGTGTTCATGTGATTTGTTGTTGAAATGTTGTTAAAATCGTGTTCATGTGATATTGTTGTTATGATGTTCATCCGTGTTCATATTGTTGTTTGAACATTGTTAGAAATTGATCATATTGTCTATATTTTGGTTAAGTTTGATTAATTGATGTGTTATAGCTGATGGGTAGTTTGGTAAATTTGTAATACGTTCAGGGGTAGTTTGGTAATTTCAGTAAGGTCGGAAGGGGTAGTTTAGGAATTGTACATTTTGTAATTGTTTATTTGAAGCATGGGGGACAAAATGAAATGGGGTGGGTTGTGATATGATTATTTAATATAAAGGGGGGACAAGATTTAATTTAAAGGGGAATTTGCATTATTTTATGTTAGGCATGGGGGACAAAATATAATGGGGTGGTGTGATATGTTTATTTAATGTAATGGGGATGAGTGGGAAGATAATGGGTTTGGGAGAGAAAATGGGTTGATTTTAATTGATTAAAAGATTTATGGGTTATGAGATATAAGTAGAAGTCTTGAAATCAGATTTTAGGGGAACACAGACAGAAATAGAGAGAAAAAAGAAGAGGGGGAGAGAAAAAGAAAAAATTTAAGAGAGGAAATTCCGAAAAAGAAAAAAATACTAAGACTTTAGAAAAACAAAAAGAAAAACATTCTGGAAATTCAAAAGAAGAAGAATATACACCTGATATACAATCCAAATATTCTGAGATACGGATTGAGAAATTAAGGGTTAAACACTAACTAGTCTTTCAAAAATCTGAAAAGTTTCCCTTTGCTTCTGTCCGTTGGTTGTTGTTGTTTCTGGATTTTGTCTTGATTTTAAAATCTGTCACTAAGTTTCTCGTCGCTGGTTGTTACTAGTTGCTGGGATTGCTGTTGTTGTATGCTACTGAATTTCTGCTGATCTCTCACTTTTCTTTTGCTTCCAATATCAGGTACACAACTGACACGCTGATTATTGTAAACTGAAACAGGAAGCATGAATACGAAAAATGAAGAATTGAAGTTCTAAATTTATTTTGAATTATATTCTTAATTTTATTTGTATATATAAATTATTTAGCTTACAAAAATCGGAATCATGTAGCTATTTAATGTATATATAGTGGAACATCCAACGATAGCTTAACGGATGAACTATCTATATATTGCTTAAAAATAAATAAATGGTGTAGTAACTCCGTCTAAGTTAAAAATCAAACGAATAGACCATTTCGGAACTTGTAAGAAAATTGTTTAGTTAAATAATATTGGTTAATTCCAGCATGTAATTATTTTAGGATTAAAATTAGATTGCCAAGTTTTTTTTTTAATTTGACAAACTGAGAACATGCCTAGTATAATATAATTAGTTAGTAATACGTGAAGCCCAGGTTTAGTTTAATGCCATATACGTTGGGCCTGTGCCCGTATTGGCAACGGACTGCCTTGCTTGTATCATTTTTCATAATTTACGAATCATATTCGAAACTCAACTATAACAACTCAAGCATGTAAATAAATTAAGACCTTTTCTCTTTCATTTTTGTAGAGACAATTTTAGTAGAAAATGTAGGCACTTTAGGATTATCCTGATAAAAATAAATGAGATGAGCCTCGCCAAATAAAACGCACAAATTGCGGGGCCCTCGATAAATGTTTAATTAAAATTACTTAGACTTCGGGATGAGCCGTTTAGCAAAATTCCACGGCCTTACCCAGAAATAATAATACGATAATTGCTTCAGGCGTGCATTTTAATAATCTTACCTTCTTAAATTCGGGTGCGCATTTATGTGACCCAAATCCAAATCTCAACGGAGTCGGAATGTATTAACAACCATGGGCGCATTGATTGTGACATGGTTCGAAATGCATTTTTACAATGTTGTAATTCCATAAAAAATAAATAATAATAAAAGCGGTTTAAACTTAATGAAAGTACATAAGTAATAACATGTATTAAATCAGATATTTAGCCATTATAACAATTTAAGCGACCGTGCTAGAACCACGGGATTTGAGGGTGCCTAACACCTTCCCTCGGGTCAACAAAATTACTTACTTAGAATTTCTGGTTCGCAGACTTCATTTGGAAAGTCAAATATTTTCCTAGATTTGGGATTTAAGATAAACCGGTGACTTGGGACACCAAAAGCCAAACCTTTCCCAAGTGGCGACTCTGAATTAAATAAATAATCCAATTTCGAATATTGTCACTTAAATTGGAAAAAATCCCTCGTGCATATAACCCTTCGGGGCGGGCGCGCAAAAAGGAGGTGTGACAGAGACCCTATGTTGAAAAAACATAACTAGAGATTGGGGACCCTAGGCTACCATTTGTTTTTTGAAATTTTCTTTTCTTTTCTTTTCTTTTTTTAATTTTATTTTATAGAATGAGTAAATGCGGGAAATATTTTTTGGAGGGGACTTCCCTTTTGGATTTGTTATTGCTGCAAATCTGTTTCTAGCCCTTGCGCAGTTTCTCTTTGGTTGCACCTGCTTCTTGCAAGGTTGCTTTGGGTTGCACCGGTTTCATGTTTTCAAACAAAGAACAATTGTTAGTTTGAATTGCGGTTGGTTTTGTGGCCTTTATTGTTTTGATCACTTGATTTTGGCCCAACTCTTTCGATGAAAATATCTGTTACTCGCCGGCTTTCTGGAGATCGATCTCTTTTCTAAACCCAGGGATCTTGACTTTCCCAAATTTCACTTGATGGTTCACCCGTGTGGGGCTTTCGCCTTTCATCTTATTTTGCCTTTATGGGCATTTGACTTTGGATTTATTTCCTTTTCAATAATTTTGAATATGGAGCATCGGCCATCATGGCCAGTCGAGATCGACTTGATGCACCTGCTAAGGTTGGGTGCTTTTTCTTGAATTTGGCTTTTGTTAAGCAGAAACCTGTAAGACCAATCTTGCTATCTTTTCTTTATATTAGTTTCGGAGAAGGATTACACCGAAAGGGATTCAAAGAAAGGTAAACCAAGGATATGATAATGAATTTAACAAGAAGTGTCCCTTTCGGGGGAAGAAAGAAGGACATATCTAGAGTGCACGTAGACTTCAATAGACATGACATGCTTCTTGGACTGGATACCTGATCTTGTGCAAACATCCAATCTCCCATAAACGCATCATAACTCGTGTCTTAAAACCAAGACACCCGGTTGGGATTCTATCAGTGTCGATGGTTGTAGAGAATTCCTTCTTTTCGATCGATGGCGCCCTTTGCGGGTTTTCGCTGATTGACCTCTCTCATTTTTCTTCTTACCGTCTCCTTATAGTGTTTTTTGCGAGTTTTCACTAAGAAGACTCTCATTTTCGGTTTCTCTGCTCACCATCGCCTTACGGTGCCCCTGTGGGTTTTCACTAATAAGACTCTCCCATTTTATTTTCTCTCATTTTGATTGCATCGGATCCAAATAGCTGCATTATTCGATTCTTGAACATTCTCACCGATCGATCGGAAGGACTTGAACAGGGTTTGGGGTAAAAGGAATTGTGATCGAATTACAACTTTGGAACCAATCAGGCGGGATCATCGCCGAGCCATTATAACATCTGCCCCAGTTTCAATTTAGTGGAATTTGGATTTTTGTTTTGGTCTGTCTGAACCCTAGGGAGAGGCTGCATACGTATCCTTTCGGAATCAAGTCGAACGTAGTTCAGGGAAACTTTGTCTTTGATTTTCTTTTGCAAACGTTTTCAGGTTCCAAAGAGGATAATCAAAGATGGGTAACCGGCTCAAAGGGTTAACAAAGGGTTGAAGTGTTTGGGGGTAGCGAGAATGAAATCCTCCGTCATCCCAATCAGATAATATCAGTGTTGCAGAAGGATTAAACGTAATACCTTTTGACTGCATCTGCATTTACGGGCTGTTTCAGAATCATTTCCTTCAATGTCTACCAAGTACAACGCCCCTTTTGGCAACAATTTTCTTATAAAGTACGGAACTTTCCAGTTTGGAGCAAACTTTCTTTTTGCTTCCTTATGATGAGGGAGAATACGCCTCAAAACAAGCTGCCCCACTTCAAAGTTCCTAGGCCGCACTTTCTTGTTGTAGGCACTGTCACACCTCCTTTTTACGCACCCGATGGGGGGCGCGAGGGAGTTTTTTCCAATTAAAGGACAATCGAAACGAGATTGGTTTAATTGTTTCAGAGTCGCCACTTGGGAGATTTAGGGTGTCTCAAGTCACCAATTTTAATCCCGAATCGAGGAAATGAATGACTCTATATTACAGTCTGCGTACCAGAAATCCGGATAAGGAATTCTATTAACCCGGGAGAAGGTGTTAGGCATTCCCGAGTTCCGTGGTTCTAGCACGGTCGCTCAACTGTTATATTCGGCTTATTTATCTGATTTTAAATACAATTATGAACCAATGTGCCAATTTTATCTTTTTACCGCTTTATTATTATTATTTCAAAAGAATGTGAACATCGCTTAAAACATGTCTTTGGATTGCGTCGCATGAAATGCACCCACAATCCGGAACATATTTTATTTGATGTTTTGGGATTTGGATCTGGGTCGCATGAAATGCACACCCAAGTATTAAGAAAGTAGATTATTAAACACGCGCCTAAAGAGACTATCGTGTTATTATTTTGGGAAGGCCACGAAATTCGCTAAGCGGCCCTCCTGAATTCTAAGTAAATTTAAAACAAGTATTTACTGAGGGCCCCGCAATTTGCATTTTTTGTTTGTCGAGGCTCGTCCCATTTATTATTTTAAAAATAAATTTGCAACGTCATGGAAATGCATCTCAGACCACATCACAGTCAATGTACCCGTGATTAGAGACACATTTCGATTTTTGTTGAGATTTGGATTTGGGTCACATAAATGTGCACCCGAGTTTAGGGAGATAACATTATTAAAGGCGCGCCTAAAGCAACTAGCGCATTATTATTTTTGGGGTAGGGCCGTGGAATTTGCTAAATGGCCCGTCCCGGAATCTAAGTACCTAATATATACATTTGGAGGGCCCCGCGGCTTGTGCATTTTTTCTTTTTTTTCTTTTTTTTTTTTGCGAGGCTCGTCTCATTTTTACTATTTAAGGGCAAACTTAAAACAACTACGATTTCCTACTAGTGAAGCCATCCGAGATTAAAAGAAAAAAAAACAAATTCTAATAGATAATAATCCATGGTAAAATGAAGAGCAATTCAACAAAGATGATACACAAACACTGCATAGGAAATCCATATCGTTTCATTCCATTTAAGCAAATATCACAAGTTTAAAAATGCGTATGCACCTGTTTGAAGGAAGAACAACAACCAACTAGACCGACAACTGTCGGACACCTCTCCAACGACGGAACCTCGATGCCAAGCTCAACGATATCAGACCGGAAGCCACGAGCACAACCCAACGACGACCTCCGACGGACTGCACGATGACAACGAATAAACAGCGGTCACTGGGCACGCGAATGTCGACTGGATAATCGCCTGGTTGCGATGGAGATTGGAGGAGAAGGGGTGGTTGTTTGGAGAGTGGTCGACGGGTGTGATGGAAACGAACAACAGCGGCAATGGCTGCTGCTCGAGCGGCGCAACAATGGTGGCAGCAGTAGGGTCGACGGGCAGTTGAAGCAAAAGACGATAGTATCTTCCTCTTCAGGTGGTGTTGGGCGATGGGGAAGGTGACGAGCCTGTTTGGACATTGGGGTTGAGGGGGAGTGACGACGTGAGGGAGTCAGACGCAGGTGGTTTGTTGGTGGTTTTCCGGCGTTGATGGAGGTGGTGGTTTGGGCGAGGTCGACGGACTGGGCTGGAGGTTGACGTTTAGTGATGTTCCGGCGAGAGGGCTGGTGCGTGGGGGTGCCGGAAGGGATGGAGGGAGCTGGTGTTTGGACGTGGGGATGGGTAGGTTTTACAGTAGGTTTTTTTTTTGGTTTTTCAAAGGAGGAAGACGGAGGAACAGTACCCTCCTCCCAAAATTTTTCCAAAGTCCTCCCTTTTCCAAATGTTAGTCTGTGTATTTGACATGGCTTTGCCCAGAAAAATGAGCCCACGCGTGGTTGGGTTCAAGGTTTGTGTCGCCCACGCGTGGTGGGGTTCCCCATGTATCCTGGACACGGTTTATTATGGGCTAGGTCCGAAAATTAGGCCTAAAATCGGGTAGTTTGAACCCGAATATTATTCTTTTGCCCGGACCCGAGAAATAGGAACACGTTGCTTAACTAGTCCTATGTAAGCAAAATAACTACCAAAAATAAGACTAGTATTTAAACAAAACTATATCTTTTTTAAATATTTTTTAAGTTTTAAAATAGCTACAAAATATTAATAAAACTATTTTTGTAATTTTCGTTTTTTTTTTAAATATTAAGATAAAATATGAAGTAATATTTTTTGTATTTTTCAAAGTTAAAATGACTATAGAATATTGATAAAACTATTTTTTGTAATTTTCGTTTTTTTAATAAAGACAAAAGTATGAAGTAATATTATTTTTTGTATTTTTCAAAATTATAATGACTGCAAACATTAATAGAACTATATATTTTTGTAATTTTTGAATTTATATAAAGTACCAAAATAAAGTACAATTTTTTTGTATTTTTTCCACGTTTATGAGAAATGCATAAACTAAAATTTATATATGTATTTTTTGTGATTTTTTCTTTTTGCAACGAAATAAAGTAAAAATAGTTAAAATGGCTATATTAGACCCAATTTCACATATTCACGCTAAAAATGTGAAAATTCTCGGGGAGGGTCAAAAATCACGTGCTTACAGCTGCCCCTCTTTGACTGGAAACACGAAGAGTTTTCCGACAAAGAACGACTAGACGTGTTTTTGACCCGACCATTACTTGGACGGACTACACTTAAGGAAAGGGAGGGAATGTGACCGAGCCCTGGTATCTGAGCTGCCTACATATCCTTGGTTATACAGGAATCAGGCCACGTGTAGTTCGGGATGAGAGAGATAGTGAAGTGTACCGAGGTGAAGAGCCGATCGAGGTGCCGTTCCGTTGAGGTTCCGGTCCGCGGTCCTGTCATTACAACAAAAATGAAAACTGAAAAAGACTAACTAAGCCTATCAGCTACTAGTTACAAGGATTCCTATCTTTAAGTCTTCTGAAACTTGGTCTTGAGTCTTGAATGGTGCTTCATACAGACTTTGGATTTGAACCTTGATACTTGCTAGTTGTAGGCGCTAGTTCTTGAGCAGATCACATTTGTTCTCCTCATCCGTGCTTCGGATTCATTCATCTTTCTTCTTTTTTTTTTCTTCTTTTTTTTTCTTGTTTTTGTTTTTTTGTTTTTGTGACCAGCTTCTGTTGATCATCCCAGACTATTGATTCGCGTTCTTGAGGCGAGCTTCTAACTTGGATTGAATGCTGGGGATTTCTGTTGTAATCCTTCTGCTTTCCAGTGGGTCACTGCTTGATCTTTGACAGGCGGACTCCTGACTTCTTCGATCTTTGACATACCACAAACTCCGTTCTACAGGCGGGTCCCTGACAATCAAAACAAACAAAACAAACAAAATTTCCTAACCCAGTTTGCACTGGGGAGGTTTGTGAGTCGTTAGCAAAATCGTAGCCCACTGATACTACTGATGCAGTGCTGAGAGTGAACTAAACACTAGATTAGGATGTATTCCCTTGTTATACAGGTGGGCGCCTAACTTCAATGCTTGAAATGTAAGGACTGAAATGTATTCCTCTGTTCTATGGGCGGGCTCCCAACTTCAACACTTGTAATGAAAAAGACTGAAATGTATTCCTCTCGTTATACTAGGTCTCTATCTTAGGAGAAAAATTCGTCAGACTAAGATTTTGATCCTAGGAGAAAGTTCATCGGACTAGGTCATTTTTTGTTTTTGGTATCTTAGGAGAAAGATTCATCAGACTAAGATTTTGATCCTAGGAGAAGGTTCGTCAGACTAGGTCTCTATCTTAGGAGAAAAATTCGTCAGACTAAGATTTTGATCCTAGGAGAAGGTTCATCAGACTAGGTCATTTTTGTTTTTGGTTATCTTAGGAGAAAGATTCATCAGACTAAGATTTTGATCCTAGGAGAAGGTTCGTCAGACTAGGTCTCTATCTTAGGAGAAAAATTCGTCGGACTAAGATTTTGATCCTAGGAGAAGGTTCATCAGACTAGGTCTTGTTTTTTTGGTATCTTAGGAGAAAGATTCATCAGACTAAGATTTTGATCCTAGGAGAAGGTTCATCAGACTAGGTCTCTATCTTAGGAGAAAAATTCGTCGGACTAAGATTTTGATCCTAGGAGAAGGTTCATCAGACTAGGTTTTGTTTTTTGGTATCTTAGGAGAAAGATTCATCAGACTAAGATTTTGATCCTAGGAGAAGGTTCATCAGACTAGGTCTTTTTTTTTGTTATCTTAGGAGAAAGATTCATCAGACTAAGATTTTGATCCTAGGAGAAGGTTCGTCAGACTAGGTCTCTATCTTAGGAGAAAAATTCGTCAGACTAAGATTTTGATCCTAGGAGAAGGTTCATCAGACTAGGTCATTTTTGTTTTTGGTTATCTTAGGAGAAAGATTCATCAGACTAAGATTTTGATCCTAGGAGAAGGTTCGTCAGACTAAGTCTCTATCTTAGGAGAAAAATTCGTCAGACTAAGATTTTGATCCTAGGAGAAGGTTCATCAGACTAGGTCATTTTTGTTTTTGGTTATCTTAGGAGAAAGATTCATCAGATTAAGATTTTGATCCTAGGAGAAGGTTCGTCAGACTAGGTCTCTATCTTAGGAGAAAAATTCGTCGGACTAAGATTTTGATCCTAGGAGAAGGTTCATCAGACTAGGTCTTGTTTTTTTTTGGTATCTTAGGAGAAAGATTCATCAGACTAAGATTTTGATCCTAGGAGAAGGTTCGTCAGACTAGGTCTCTATCTTAGGAGAAAAATTCGTCGGACTAAGATTTTGATCCTAGGAGAAGGTTCATCAGACTAGGTCTTGTTTTTTGGTATCTTAGGAGAAAGATTCATCAGACTAAGATTTTGATCCTAGGAGAAGGTTCATCAGACTAGGTCTTTTTTTTTGTTATCTTAGGAGAAAGATTCATCAGACTAAGATTTTGATCCTAGGAGAAGGTTCGTCAGACTAGGTCTCTATCTTAGGAGAAAAATTCGTCAGACTAAGATTTTGATCCTAGGAGAAGGTTCATCAGACTAGGTCATTTTTGTTTTTGGTTATCTTAGGAGAAAGATTCATCAGACTAAGATTTTGATCCTAGGAGAAGGTTCGTCAGACTAGGTCTCTATCTTAGGAGAAAAATTCGTCAGACTAAGATTTTGATCCTAGGAGAAGGTTCATCAGACTAGGTCATTTTTGTTTTTGGTTATCTTAGGAGAAAGATTCATCAGACTAAGATTTTGATCCTAGGAGAAGGTTCGTCAGACTAGGTCTCTATCTTAG
This sequence comes from Nicotiana sylvestris, assembly GCF_000393655.2. Taxonomy (NCBI): domain Eukaryota; kingdom Viridiplantae; phylum Streptophyta; class Magnoliopsida; order Solanales; family Solanaceae; genus Nicotiana; species Nicotiana sylvestris. The sequence goes on from NC_091067.1 coordinate 100,022,477, forward strand.
GAGAAAAATTCGTCAGACTAAGATTTTGATCCTAGGAGAAGGTTCATCAGACTAGGTCTTGTTTTTTTGGTATCTTAGGAGAAAGATTCATCAGACTAAGATTTTGATCCTAGGAGAAGGTTCGTCAGACTAGGTCTCTATCTTAGGAGAAAAATTCGTCAGACTAAGATTTTGATCCTAGGAGAAGGTTCATCAGACTAGGTCATTTTTTTTTTAGCATCTTCAACAACCACTTAGGAGGAAATGCATCTCCTATGGGTAAAACATAAACTTAGGAGGAAATGCGTCTCCTATGGGTAAAAACAAACTTAGGAGGAAATACATCTCCTATGGGTAAAGACGTGGAATGTATGCCTCTGTTATCTGGGCGGGCTCCCAACTTCAATACTTGAAACGTAAAGACTGAATGTATGCCTCTGTTATCTGGGCGGGCTCCCAACTTCAACACTTAAAATAAAAAGACTGAATGTATTCCTCTGTTATTATTGGCGGTCTCCCAACTTCAACACTTAAAATAAAAAGACTGAATGTATGCCTCTGTTATCTGGGCGGGCTCCCAACTTCAACACTTGAAAGTAAAGACTAAAATGTATGCCTCTGTTATCTGGGCGGGCTCCCAACTTCAACACTTGAAAGTAAACACTGAATGTATGCCTCTGTTATCTGGGCGGGCTCCCAACTTCAACACTTGAAAGTAAAGACTGAAATGTATGCCTCTGTTATCTGGGAGGGCTCCCAACTTCAACACTTAAAAGTAAAGACTGAATGTATTCCTCTGTTATTATGGGCGGGCTCCCAACTTCAACACTTGAAAGTAAAGACTGAAATGTATGCCTCTGTTATTTGGGCGGGCTCCCAACTTCAACACTTAAAAGTAAAGACTGAATGTATTCCTCTGTTATTATGGGCGGGCTCCCAATTTCAACACTTAAAAGTAAAGACTGAAACCAACATATCCTATTTGAGGGCGGATGAACCCGACATATCCTATTTGAGGGCGGATGAACCCGACATATCCTATTTGAGGGCGGATGAACCCGACATATCCTATTTGAGGGCGGATGAACCCGACATATCCTATTTGAGGGCGGATGAACCCGACATATCCTATTTGAGGGCGGATGAACCCGACAGATCCTATTTGAGGGCGGATGAACCCGACATATCCTATTTGAGGGCGGATGAACCCGACAGATCCTATTTGAGGGCGGATGAACCCGACATATCCTATTTGAGGGCGGATGAACCCGACATATCCTATTTGAGGGCGGATGAACCCGACATATCCTATTTGAGGGCGGATGAACCCGACATATCCTATTTGAGGGCGGATGAACCCGACATATCCTATTTGAGGGCGGATGAACCCGACATATCCTATTTGAGGGCGGATGAACCCGACATATCCTATTTGAGGGCGGATGAACCCGACATATCCTATTCGAGGGCGGATGAACCCGACATATCCTATTCGAGGGCGGATGAACCCGACATATCCTATTCGAGGGCGGATGAACCCGACATATCCTATTCGAGGGCGGATGAACCCGACATATCCTATTCGAGGGCGGATGAACCCGACATATCCTATTCGAGGGCGGATGAACCCGACATATCCTATTCGAGGGCGGATGAACCCGACATATCCTATTCGAGGGCGGATGAACCTGACATATCCTATTCGAGGGCGGATGAACCCGACATATCCTATTCGAGGGCGGATGAACCCGACATATCCTATTCGAGGGCGGATGAACCCGACAGATCCTATTTGAGGGCGGATGAACCCGACAGATCCTATTTGAGGGCGGATGAACCCGACATATCCTATTTGAGGGCGGATGAACCCGACATATCCTATTTGAGGGCGGATGAACCCGACATATCCTATTTGAGGGCGGATGAACCCGACATATCCTATTTGAGGGCGGATGAACCCGACATATCCTATTTGAGGGCGGATGAACCCGACAGATCCTATTTGAGGGCGGATGAACCCGACATATCCTATTTGAGGGCGGATGAACCCGACATATCCTATTTGAGGGCGGATGAACCCGACATATCCTATTTGAGGGCGGATGAACCCGACATATCCTATTTGAGGGCGGATGAACCCGACATATCCTATTTGAGGGCGGATGAACCCGACATATCCTATTCGAGGGCGGATGAACCCGACATATCCTATTCGAGGGCGGATGAACCCGACATATCCTATTCGAGGGCGGATGAACCCGACATATCCTATTCGAGGGAGGATGAACCCGACATATCCTATTCGAGGGCGGATGAACCCTACATATCCTATTCGAGGGCGGATGAACCCGACATATCCTATTCGAGGGCGGATGAACCCGACATATCCTATTCGAGGGCGGATGAACCCAACAGATCCTATTTGAGGGCGGACGAACCCAAAATATCCTTAAGACTTGAAGATGTCTTACCTTGAATACTTGTTGGGGATTGGGATGAAATTTCCCTTTCTACCTTCCCCATTTATTTTTTTATTTTTTATTTTTGTTATTATTATTCTTTTTTATTTATTTATTTATTATTATTATTATTATTATTAGCTTCCTCCTTTGAAGTCTAACCGCTGAGGATACCGACTTTCCAACCTTGTGTTGGACCCCTCGCAACTGCTAGTGATAACACTGTTGAGGAATTATTTACTTACCTGTTGGGGGTAAAATGTTATCAGCTGGGGGTACCTGACTTCCAGAAAATTTTCTAAATGGAAGGAAAATTTTCTGCCCCAGTTTGATAATATCCCTTGTGGCATGCGTTTCTGCATCAATGCCATTTCCTTTACCTGTTTCAAATCAAACAAAATTTGTTAGTTTAAAACATGGTGGTTGGCTGTGATACTCCTATTGGGATTGCTTTCCCTTTCTCCTTCATTGCGCTGTGCTCCACGACTTGTTGGGGATGATATTATGTGCTGGGGATAATCCCTTCCTGCTGGGGATATCCCTCTTCTTTTGTGGCATAGCTTGGAAACTGGCATTTCCCCGACCTTTTAGTCTAGTATGGATTTCGCCAAATCATGCTCACTGCTCTCCTTGCTTTGTTCACGGGCCTTGTCTTTGAGGTTTATAACCTTGGTTTTGGCAAGGATATCCCTCTTGATGCTCGTCAATCCTTTTGTCAATTCCCTTTGCTGGGGATATCTTTTTTGACACTGACCTCGCGCTTGTTCCTTGCTGACTATACCATTCGGATATACTAGTCAGATCTCATCTTGGAAAGCTGATGGCATATTTTGAAGTCATTTCATACTTGTTCTGACCGGACAGACTCTATTGGGGAAATTTTTTATGAAAGGAGAAAGATAACAGAAACAAAATAAAAGACAAAGGAAACGATGACTCTTTTACAAAAGAAACTATAAATAAAAACCTATCAAACGCAGATACCGACTCTAATGGCCATGACATGCATATGGGGCCTATCCTTTACCGTCAATCATCTTTCAAGATCCTCAATTGGTGATTCCCCATCTGATTCTTAATCTTATTCGACTTGCAGTGCCCGAAGGGTTTTCACTATCAAGTCTCTCTCATTTTTGGCTTTTCTCTCAGCTTTCATCGCCTTATGGTGCCTGTGAAGGTTTTCACCGATAAGACTCTCTCATTTGTATCACTTTCCAGCTGGGGATTTGGAGTGTCGCCGGTATGACTCTTTCTGCTGGAGATTAGAGTCCTTTCTGCTGTGGAACAGAATGTTATGTTCGCCGGTAAGACTCTTCATTTGTCTGACTTGGCATCTTTTGAAGACTGGTCAGAAGGTCTTTCTTTGGACCGTAATGTGGGTTTTGGATAGGGCTAGAAAGAAAGGGTATAAAAGGCTCAAAAATGCATTAATTTTGGGTTATTAGTTACAACCTTCGGAATTAGATTTATTTACAACAAACGCAACCTTTGCCCCAGTTTCTTGCTTGGGGATATCCTAACTGATTTTTTTTCATTTTTCAAAACTATGACCGAGCCGTGAAGCGCCTACGTATCCTCTTTGAGGAATCATGTCAAACGTAGTTCCCAATTCCTCTTTTTCATTTAATTTTCCCTTTTTTTTTCTTTGTTATCAATTTTCTTTTCTTTTCTTTTTTCTCTTTTTTTCGTTGCTGTTTTCTTTCTTTCTCTTTTTTTTCGTTGTTACTGATTCCGAACGAGGGGTATGAAAGAAAAATAAATAAGGCTCAAAAGGGGTAACGAAGGATAAAGTATTTAGGTAGCAGAACAAAATGCCTTCGTCATTCCAGTCTTCAAAACATGCCAAGTGCAAACAACACAATTTAAATTTGTAGTCTCTTCTGATGGTGCTGGACTTGACAATTATATTCAACATTTGCTTTTTCATTGGTCCTTTCTAAAGCACCGTTGGGCGATACTCTCATTATCATGAACGTCCCTCATGCCCATTTGGCGAATCTTGCTTTTAACGGTTTTTCTTCATATTTTACTTGCCCCAGTTCCATATGACTCGAGCTCTGAATAATCTCAACCGTCCTTATTTCCTTTAAATGGTCTGATCACCTTTTCGGGGTTTTATGATTAACTTTTAAGATTAGGCCCAAACTGGGTGCGCATGTCATGTCCCTAGAATCGGCATCGAACAAAAAATGGTAAAAGGACTAAATAAAAAGATGACTGGAAATAATAAAAGACCGGACTTTGTATTAGACTACCGGTGAAATGGTTTAAATAACAAAACAAACAAAACAACCAGAATAAAATCCTAACACAAATTAGACAAAATTTAAACAAACTTTTATGACAAAATGGAAAGATAAGAAGGTTTGACACAGGACAAAATCCCAATTACAACCTTAATAATCCGAACAACAGAAATGACCACAAAATAAGCCACCACAAGCTTCTCTCTTGCTGACCAAGGAAACGAAGCGTCCTCCCACTTTAGCAAAAACTGGCATCTTAGCCACTGAGCTTTGCATCAATACTGCCAAGACTATTACCAGCTTCAACCTCATCAACCTCCGTCGGCAAATTCTCGAGGAGGTTCGAGTGCTCCATGTCACTGTTATTAATCGCAACCCGCCCTTCTCGGATCATTTTCTCTACTTCCCTTCTCCAGCTATGACAGCTCTCAATGTTGTGCCCTATGACATTGGAGTGGTAGGCGCATCGTGCTGCCGGATCAAAGCTCCTTGCAAGCGGATTTATAGTACATGCGGGGAGTGGCTCAATCGAACCAGCATGCCTTAGCCTTTCAAACAGACTGGCATAAGATACCCCGATGGGGGTGAGAGCCTTTCCTCGTTTCAGCAACCTCTTCATTCTTGCATGTTGACAGGGCCGGAAACCTGATCCAGGTGGCTTTTGGTAGGCTTGTGTATGTGGGTAGGCATTTTGTGGAGCCGGGTGCCTGGAAAGTGAAGTATGGTGGGGAAAGAAGTGGTGTTGGGGAGCGGAGAAGCATTGAGGAGTGATGGAGCTACTCGGGTAGCTGGGAAGGCTGCCATAAGTGGGTTGGGATGGAGAGTATGGGGGATCTTCCATTATGGTGTTGGGTGCTTGGGAATTGACCGAGTTCAAGAGACTTGGCGGTGGAGGGGGTGGTGCTTTTCCTGTTATCCATGCCTGATACATGTCTGCCACATGCTTGTCTCAGCATTTTCACTTCTTCTACCAACCCGTTGTTCCGTTCGACCAATTGTTGTCGGTCATCAGTACCGACCCACTCGGTTCTGCGGTTCTGAGCCATTGTCCTTTGATTTTGCTTTGCAGGGAGGAGTTACCACAACCAACCACTCTCTATATATGGACACATCAAAGGGAAGTCATCACGTTAGTGTTAGGGCATTGGACAGACAATCATATATCAAAAATGTACCCAAGCAGTTAGGCAATTGTGCCCCCTGAAAATCTTCCACACTCTCTTTTATTTATTTATTATTATATATTTATTTTTTTATTTTTTTTATTTTATTATTTTTTCATTTTAGTGGTGGTCGAATCTTATGGAGATTGCCTACGTATCATGTCCCCGCATGAATCAGACCTTGCGTAGTTCGGACCAATAAAAGATAAACAATAATGAACATTTTTTCTTTTCACTTTCATATTAAAACAAACTGGGTTTCAAAGGTTTAAAGATGACCTACAAACTTGAAAATCAAACAACCCACCTATTTTAATCAAAAGGTTTACAAACTTCAAAACAAATGGCCAACTTCCTTCTTCCATTTGCTAATTTTAACCAAATGGTTGTTTTTTGCAAACGTGGCCCTTTCCAACTCTCACATGAATTTTGAGGCCGAGGAGGATTATTTTATGACACTTTACAAACTGGTCCATTCTTTTACGAAAATAACCTTTCGACAACTGAAAGATACTCTAAGGCTATTTCGGCAAGAACGGTTTAAGACGCGGCCGAAGCTGGCTCGGCTTATTATGACAAAATTTGAACGGTATTCACCTGACCGTCGACTCTTTGTTTTTTTTTCAAATTATGATAAAAACCTTGTATTGCAAACACGGCCTTTCGACGTCTCGGGGACGAAGCTTTTTAAGGCTGTGTGGGTCAACTGGACCAACAATCCTAATCATGACCCAAAGGTGACTGTTTATGCAAAGTCAGCCTTCCGTCGTCCCTTTCGGGAACATTCGGCTATTTATGACAACGCAGAATCACCTGGCTTATTTATGACTCTTTTCATCGTTTTTCAAATTAGGAAACTCAATATTGCAAACACGGCCCTTCAACGTCTCGGGGACGAAGATTTTTAAGGCTGTGTGGGTCAACTGGACCAAGTCTTAAAAATGACCCAAAAGTGGCTGTTTATGCAAAGTCAGCCTTCCGGCGTCCCTTTCGGGAACATTCGGCTATGTCTTGATGAAACAGCGTCACCCGACTTCTTTATGAAATTTGACATATATATTTTTGCTATTTTTTGTAAAAGGGGAAGTTGGACATCACCCGACTTATTTATGAATAAAAACTTGACATGTTTTTTTTATTTATTATTATTATTTGTTTTTGGCTTTTTAGCAAAAGGGGGTTGGACCCGATGAGGGTTGCCTACGTATCTCACATCCGGTGAGAATCAAACCCGCGTAGTTCGGGTAAATAAGAATAAGTAGGCAAATAATAATAAGCAGATGGACTAACTTTTTTTTTTTGAATTTTCGTTTAAAAGAACTACTTTAAAAGAAGCAAGGAAATATTATTTTTTGATTGATTTTCCTTTTAAAAGAAAGACTAATATTTTTTGAATTTTCGTTTTTTTTTATTCTAAAGAAAAGAAGAAAATATTTTTCGGAATTTTACCTTTAATATAAGAAATGCTCCTAAAATGTTTTTTTTTGAATTTTGAATTTTCTTTTCAATTTCTGAAAGAAGAATCAAAATATTTTCGGATTTGTTTTTTTATATTATATATGTTTTTTTTATTTTATTTTTTAAAGAAACAACTAGAAAGACTTTCTAAAGAAGTCAATAATGGAAAATATTTTTGGATTATTTGTTTTGAAAATTGGGATTCTAAAAACTTTTGGTAAGACAAATGTTCTTGCAACAGATAAAGATATATATATACATATTTTGGAAATAAAGAAAAACTTTTTGGATTTTTATATATATATATATATATATATATATATATATTTGCAACAAATAATAAAACTACTTTCAACGCCCAACTCTTTTTATTTTATTATTTTTATTTTTATTTTGACATTTTCATAAACAAATAAATAAATAAAAACCCATTTTAAAACAAAACCTTTTTTTTATTTTCATTTTTGTGGCAAAACAAACTATTTTCTTTTCTATATTTTTTTAAAAACAAGACAGAACAATGATGATTTTTTCTCTATTTTTCCTTTGCTTTTAATATAACAAACTAATAAGACATTCATTTTCATTTTCTCAAAATTTCGGCAGAGTTTCGATACTACTCGGACATTGATTTTTCTCTAAAAATAAGTAGTTATATCTCTACACTGTCATTTTTTCTCCTCTTTTTCACGATTTTTTTTAATCTGTGGAAAATAATGAAAACATACAAAATCTTTTTGAATTTTCATGCTTTGTTTTATTTGTAATTTTATTTTTTATATTTATTATTTCTTTCAAAAATGTGGCATGGGAGACATAATGATTTCCAAGACTTCTTGGATTCCGCAAATGCTCCCCATGCGCTTTTCCCAACATATGAAGCGTGGGGGACATATGGGAATTCCAAGACTTCTTGGATTCCACAAATGTTCCCCATGTGCTTTCCCAAAAAGCAAGCGTGGGGGACATAGGGAATTCCAAGGCTTCTTGGATTCCACAAATGTTCCCCATGCTTTGATTAAAATAACATCATGCTGGAAATGACCAAATGACCCATACGCCCTTGACTAAATACAACATGTAGCACATAGGATGCCGAAAGATTGTCTATTATTTTCAGGTTGCTTGTCCTAGACGGACCCAACCCCTATGTTGAGTCCCCTAAGTCAAATGCACATGATGCAAATAAACGTTCCTACTAGGGATCCGGCATGTGGCTTTGTTATACTAGGTTCAAAAACCTGGGTCGGTGTTCTAGACAGTGTACCCGAGCGGACAACTCGAGCTGAGGAAGGAGCTCCTTTCCGGGAACCAAAAGGCCAGCCGGCTTAGAAACTTTCCGAGCCTCTTTTATTTAGGGTATGACACTAACAGAATAGGGAGTCTCAACCAGTAAGCACATCCCCGGAGGTAAGAAGAGAAAGGTTTCGGCACAGTTTATATACAGTTCAAATAATATCAAAGCGGTAAAAGCAGCATTTAGCACATTAGGCTTAAAACATGTAATAATCAGATAATAAATAAAGCCAAATAATAACAATCATTCTAAGCTCGAATTCTTAACCCTGAACCAGTGGTTTTGGGTGTTCAATCCCCAACAGAGTCGCCAGAGCTGTCACACCTCCTTTTTCCGCACCCGATGGGGGGCGCGAGGGAGTTTTTTCCAATTAAAGGACAATCGAAACGGGATTGGTTTAATTGTTTCAGAGTCGCCACTTGGGAGATTTAGGGTGTCTCAAGTCACCAATTTTAATCCCGAATCGAGGAAATGAATGACTCTATATTACAGTCTGCGTACCAGAAATCCGGATAAGGAATTCTATTAACCCGGGAGAAGGTGTTAGGCATTCCCGAGTTCCGTGGTTCTAGCACGGTCGCTCAACTGTTATATTCGGCTTATTTATCTGATTTTAAATACAATTATGAACCAATGTGCCAATTTTATCTTTTTACCGCTTTATTATTATTATTTCAAAAGAATGTGAACATCGCTTAAAACATGTCTTTGGATTGCGTCGCATGAAATGCACCCACAATCCGGAACATATTTTATTTGATGTTTTGGGATTTGAATCTGGGTCGCATGAAATGCACACCCAAGTATTAAGAAAGTAGATTATTAAACACGCGCCTAAAGAGACTATCGTGTTATTATTTTGGGAAGGCCACGAAATTCGCTAAGTACCCTCCTCCCAAAATTTTTCCAAAGTCCTCCCTTTTCCAAATGTTAGTCCGTGTATTTGACATGGCTTTGCCCAGAAAAATGAGCCCACGCGTGGTAGGGTTCAAGGTTTGTGTCCCCCACGCGTGGTGGGGTTCCCCATGTGTCCTGGACACGGTTTATTATGGGCTAGGTCCGAAAATTAGGCCTAAAACCGGGTAGTTTGAACCCGAATATTATTCTTTTGCCCGGACCCGAGAAATAGGAACACGTTGCTTAACTAGTCCTATGTAAGCAAAATAACTACCAAAAATAAGACTAGTATTTAAACAAAACTATATCTTTTTTAAATATTTTTCAGTTTAAAATAGCTACAAAATATTAATAAAACTATTTTTGTAATTTTCGTTTTTTTTAAATATTAAGATAAAATATGAAGTAATATTTTTGTATTTTTCAAAGTTAAAATGACTATAGAATATTGATAAAACTATTTTTTGTAATTTTCGTTTTTTTTAATAAAGACAAAAGTATGAAGTAATATTTTTTTTTGTATTTTTCAAAATTATAATGACTGCAAACATTAATAGAACTATATATTTTTGTAATTTTTGAATTTATATAAAGTACCAAAATAAAGTACAATTTTTTTGTATTTTTTCCACGTTTATGAGAAATGCATAAACTAAAATTTATATATGTATTTTTTGTGATTTTTTCTTTTTGCAACGAAATAAAGTAAAATAGTTAAAATGGCTATATTAGACCCAATTTCACATATTCACGCTAAAAATGTGAAAATTCTCGGGGAGGGTCAAAAATCACGTGCTTACAGGCACGGGCCATTCTTTGTTGATACAACTGCCCATGGAAAACTGTGGCCATCCGTTTTTCATCAATCAGGGTTAACTGTTCTAGACGGGTTTTGACCCACTCACTATACTCAATTTCAGCCTCAACGATGATTCCGAGAGAAGGAATTTCAACTTCTGCAGGTATTACAGCTTCAGTGCCATAAACCAATAGATAGGGTGTTGCTCCAACTGATGTGCGCACTGTTGTGCGATATCCCAACAATGCAAACGACAACTTTTCATGCCATTGTCTCAAACTTTGAATCATCTTTCTAAGAAGCTTCTTGATGTTCTTGTTTGCTGCTTCAACAACACCATTAGCTTTGGGCCGATAAGGGGTAGAATTTCGATGCATGATCTTAAATTGTTCACATATCTCCCTCATCAAGTGACTGTTCAAATTCGCAGCATTGTCTGTAATGATAGTTGTAGGAATACCAAAACGGCAGATGATATTGGAGTGCACGAAATCCACCACTGCTTTCTTAGTGACGGCTTTGAGAGTGATTGCTTCAACCTATTTTGTGAAGTAGTCAATGGCAACCAATATGAATATATGCCCATCTGAAGCCTTCGACTCGATTGGCCCAATGACATCCATACCCCAAGCAACGAACGGCCAAGGTGCTGACATAGGATACAATTCTGAAGGTGGTGCATGAATCAGGTCACTGTGCACCTGACACTGATGACATTTTCAAATAAAGCTGAAGCAATCCTTTTCCAAAGTCATCCAGTAGTAACCTTCTCGAAGGATTTTCTTTGCCAGGGCGTATCCATTCATATGGGGTCCACACACTCTTACGTGTACTTCATGCATGATTCTTCCGGCCTCCTGGGCATCCACATATCGTAAAAGATTGAAATCTGGAGTCCTTTTGTACAAGACCTCTCCGCTCAAAAAGAAACCGCTGGCAAGCCTTCTAATGGTTCTCTTTTGGTCTCCATTGGCTTGCTCGGGATATTTTCTTTGTTTTTAGAAATCTCTTCATATCATGATACCATGGCTAAACATTTGGTTCCACCTCAACCGTATTGCAGTAACCATGCCTTTCTCGGATTTGGATTTCCGTAATGTGGAAATTGCCTAAATATGGCAACATCAAGGCCAAAGTAGCGAGTGTATCGGCTAACTCATTGTGAAAATGAGAATGTACCTGAACTCGACTGACTTGAACCGCTTGCCAAGATCTTCCACATGTTTCCTGTATGGAATAAGATTGATATCCCGAGTTTCCCATTCTCCCTAAGCTTGTCGGATAATCAGATCCGTATCTCCCATGATTATCAATTCTTCCACATCTTGGTCGATTGCCATATTCATACCCATAATGCAGGCTTCATAATCGGCAATGTTGTTTGTGCAGAAAAACCAAAGTCGGGTTGTGGCTGGATAATGCTGACCAGTTGGTGAAATCAAGATTCCCCAATCCCGACACCTTTTGTGTTCACAACTCCATCGAAGAACATTTCCAAGCATTGGTGTCTTTTGAAATTACCTCAACTAAATTTACTTCCTCGTCCGGAAAGTAAGTACTCAAAGGCTGATATTCATCATCAACGGGTTTTTTAGCTGGGTGATCTGCTAGAGTTTGAGCTTTCATTGTCGTACGGGTGACATAGACTAAGTCGAACTCGGTGAGCAAGATTTGCCATTTTTCCAACCTCCTTGTGGGCATCGGCTTCTGGAATATGTACTTTAAAGGATCCAATCTGGTGATGAGATAGGTGGTGTAGGCCAACAGGTAATGCCTAAGCTTCTGAGCGACCTAAGTTAAGACGTAGTAAGTCCTTTCCAATAGAGTGTATTTGGCTTCGTAACTAGTGAACTTCTTGCTCAAATAGTATATTGCCTATTCTTTCTTCCCGGTCACATCATGTTGCCTGAGGACACATCCGAAGGAATTCTCAAAGACTGTCAAATACAAAAACAAAGGCCTCCCAGGTTCGGATGGGACCAAGACTGGAGGATTCGACAGATATTCTTTGATTTTGTCTAAGGCTTCTTGACACTCATCTGTCCATTTAATCGCCACATCTTTCTTTAACAGCTTAAATATGGGATCACATGTGGATGTCAACTGAGCAATGAATTGGCTGATGTAATTCAACCTTCCCAATAGGCTCATAACCTTTTTCTTGGTTCTCGAAAGAGGCGAATCCCGAATAGACTTTATCTTCGTTGGATCTAGCTCGATGCCCTTCCGACTGACTATAAATCCCAAGAGTTTGCTAGACAAAACCCCAAATGCATATTTAGCTAGATTTAGCTTCAAGTCATACTTACGCAGACGCTCAAAGAACTTTCTCAGGTCCTGAACATGGTCGTCCTGTGTTCTAGATTTGATGATTACATCATCCACATACACCTCGATTTCTTGGTGCATCATGTCGTGAAAGATGGCAGTCATAACCCTCATATAAGTTGCCCCAAGGTTCTTCAAACCAAAAGGCATGACCCTGTAACAATAGGTGCCCCAGGGTGTGGTGAAGGCTATATTTTCCGTGTCTTCTTCATCCATCAAGACCTGATGATATCCAGCATAACAATCCACGAAAGATTGTATCTCATGTTTGGCACAATTGTCAACAAGGATGTGGAGTTTTGGCAAAAGGAAGTTGCCTTTGGGACTTTCTTTGTTCAGATCCCGATAGTCAACACACGCTCGAGTTTTCCCATCTTTCTTTGGCAGAGGAACCACATTAGCCAACAACGTGGTGTATCGAACCACTCGGATCACCCCCGCCTTCAACTGTTTGGTACCTCTTCTTTGATCTTGTCACTGATGTCAGTTTTGAACTTCCTCTGTTTTTGCTGGACAGGGGGATAATCGGGGTAAGTTGACAATTTGTGGACCACTAAATCGACACTTCGTCTTGGCATCATCGTAGGACCAAGCAAACACATCTTTGAATTCGAACAAAAGTTGAATCAATGCATCCCTAGTTCTTTCATCTGTGTGAATGCTTATCATGGTTTCTTGAACCTCTTCCGAACTACCCAAATTGACTGGCTCGGATTCATTTAAGTTTGGCTTAGGTTTATTCTCGAATTGTTCCAGTTCTCGATTTATTTTCCTAAAAGCCTCATCTTCATCATATTCCGGTTCCTGATTCATTATTTCATAGTTAGACAGCGTGCTATGATCTGGGCATGAAGTCTGCAAGTATGTCATGTTATTTAAGTCCACATTATTAGATTGAAAGTAAGAAATAAGAAAAGTAACAAAAATCAGAATGAATAAAGAAAGAGATTCATAGACGATCAAATATTGATTTCATTTCATTGAATTTGAAGATAGAAGGGTTTACATGGGTATTTTAAAGACAATAAACTAAAAGAAACATTGGAGTTACACCCTGGAATAACTCGGAATGCAGAAAAGGTGGCAAGACTAGACTACCGGGATTCCCGCCTGACTGGGAACAGAGTAGCCTTCCAATTTTACAGCTTGGCATCAGGCCCAATAAATTTCATCTCAGCGGTGCTCGAGCCTTCACCTGGCTGGACCATATAAGCTTCATATAACATTTGCCTCATGGATCCACATATGTCCTCAATTTCCTCGGCCGTGAAGGCCTCATCATCTTCTTCTTCTATGTACTTTGGCTTGATAAATGTTTTGGAGAGATACGGGACTAGCTGAGGTAGAACCCACCCATCATTCTTACGCTCTTTAGCCCATTTCACGTAGGCTTCTGTAGCTTGGATACTGACAACAAAAAAGTTTTTACTGGCGGCCAAAGTGATAGGTTCCGTGGTACCTTGCAAAGATACCCCAAGCCCCTTCTCGGGATTATACCCGTGCTTAATCATTTCAGTAGCGACCATGATTGATGCATTTGACTGAAAGGGTTGAGGACACGACCTTCCCTCCTCGCATTGATCTGCGACCACAACCTCGAAAGCTTGATAGACTATGTGCTCGCTACCTTCCCTAGCTTCGAGGCATGGGACTGACGGGTCCTAGTAAATTTATTGCTCGTCTTCTTCATGAACCATAATTTCGCAATCTTCGTGTTCAAACTTCACCATTTGGGGGAGGGTAGAAGGTACGACCCCCGCAGCATGGATCTAAGGCCTTCCTAAAAGAAAATTATAGGAGGTATCCATGTCCAAGACCTGAAATGTCACTTCGAAATCCACAGGACCGATAGTCAAGATCAAATCAATTTCCCCTATTGTGTCCCTCTTGATGCCATAGAAAGTGTGCACACAAACATTATTAGGCCTGATCCTCTCAGTCCCAATTTCCATTCTTTGCAAAGTTGAGAGAGGGCATATGTCGACCCCTGATCTACCATCCACCATGACTTTTTTTTTACATAGTACCCTTCACACTTAACTGTCAGATGAAGAGCTTTGTTGTGGGCATCCCCTTTCGGGGGCAAGTCATTCTTGCTAAATGAAATCTGGTTGACTGCGAAGAATCTTTCTGCCATCATTTCCAATTGCTCCGCAGTGGTTTCAGTTGGAACATAGGCTTCATTGAAGGTCTTTATTAGCACTTTCTAATGCTCATTCTAGCTTATCAGTAGAGACAAGAGAGAGACCTCGGAAGGAGACTTTCAGAGTTGGTCAATTACCTCGTAGTCTGCAGTTTTTATTTTTTGGAAGAACTCCTCTGCTTCTTCGGCACTAACTGGCTTTTTGAGTGGGAAACGCTTCTGCTTGACATTGTTCACTTCTTCCAGATTGAGGTACTTCCTGGATGGGTTGGTTTCATTTACTTCCCCTGTGATTTCTTTCCCCTTGTACGTCACAATTGCTCTGTTGTAGTACTAGAGCACTGCAGTGGGGTCTTTCATGGCTTCTATGGTGTGCGGCTGATAACCACGGGCTCATTCAGCCTTAGTGAAATTACCGCCCCTCGCGCCACATAAGTCCCTCTTGGCACATACATCTTAGGTCCCTTGTTTAGCTCAAACCTATTGGGGGACTCAACACCAATTGTTCTTCCCTGGAGGCTCGGGGAACATAAAGAATGGCATCCTTAGGGGATACTACCCCTGTTTTGGTTTCCACTGTCTTCTTTACACTATGAGGGGCAGAGTTACTCTTTTTTTCCCTTTTGTCTTGCTTTGCAGCCGCCTTTGGCTTCTTTTCACCATTGGCGACGGCAATGATGGCTTTCAAAGCTGGGTCAAACTCCTTATCTTCACTAATCATCCCAATAACTGGCCCATTGTTGTGAGCCGGCAATGGGTTATTAGTCATGTTGGGGATCTTTCATCTTATAGCACTACCCTCTTTTGCTCTATTAAGTTTTCGGTTGCCCTTTTGAGAGTCCAATAGTCTTCAGTGTCATGCCCTTCCACTCCTGAATGGTAGGCACATCGAGTATCGTGTTGGTAGGAGGGCAACTCTGGGTTTTGCCTGGTTTAGGGTATGGGTTGAAACAAACCCATTTGGACAAGTTTAGGGAAAAGGCTAGTGTATGATTCACAAATAGGCGTGAAGTTTGTTCTTCTAGGTGGCTCCCGGGCACAAGCATTGTATGGAAAATTATTTTGAGGGGGACAGGGATTATATGGAACTTGGTAAGGAGGGTTATTTCTAGGAAGCGAAGCTTGATTTTGGTTAAACTGTTGTTGTGGCCTAGCGTAGGGCTATGCATTCATCACCACGCAAGGTGAGGAGCCATAGCATAAGCCACATCCTGGTGAGGATAATAATGCTGCGGTGTATTTGGAGGGAAGTAACCTCTGGGTTGACGGGGGTTTCTCGAACTTAAAGCCACCATCGCCACTTCTTCTTTCTTCTTTCTATTTGCTATGCCTCCTGATCCGCTTTGGATTGCTTAGGACGTAGCTCTTATAGCAGATTGGCTCAATATATGACCTGTTTTTAGACCATTTTCGATCATCTCCCCAATTTTGATAGCCTTAGCAAACGGCTTTCCCATTGCAGACATTATATTCTGAAAGTAGTCCACTTCTTGGGCTTGTACCAAAACACTGAGCATATCGGTCTCGTCCATCAGGGGCTTCACCCTGGCTGCTTGTTCGGCCACTTAACAGCATATTCTTGGAAACTTTCCAAAGACTTCTTTTTGAGATTAGGCAGGGGATTTTTGTCTGGGGCTATATCTATGTTGTACTGGAATTGTCTGATGAAATCTCGAGCCAGATCATCCCATATGTGCCAGCGATACATGTCTTGATCCATGTACCACTCAGATGCAATGCCAACTAGACTCTCTCCGAAATAAGCCATTAGGAGCTTTTCTTTGCCTAGTATCATGACGCCGCGTGAATCAGATCATCACGTAGTTCAAGGAATCAATGCATTAAATAAATAAACATAATTTTGGGTTTTCTTCAAATTTCATTAAAAATAAAAACTCCTAATCTTTTCTATTACAAATGACTCCATTGTACTTTTCTAGGAATTGAAAACAAAACAGACTCGAAATAGACTCTAAAACTGGAAACTAAAATACAGACTCGAAACGAAAATCAGGAATACATAAGTGCTTTTACTCCAGGGGCCCGTGGGACATCTGTCGGTCTCGCCACGGGCCTATGTGCAAGATCTCCTTGGAGACAATCTATGTCACTCATTATTTGTCGAACAAAAGTCATCACTACGATGAAGAAGGTGGTTCTAGTCATGTCTTCACATTCATGGCATTTCATGACGATGTAGTCAGCAATTGCTCTAACCCTTTCCCTGATGATACCCTTCTCTTGGAGCAAACATCTGATTTGTTGAGACCTAGCTTCTAGTACTTGGGTGTCGTGATGGCTTTGGCCTTGCAGCTATTGCATATGTTCCTCTAGCTGTGACATTAAAGCATAACAATGTTCCCTCTCTGCTTTAAAGCTCTTTGTTTTTTTGGCTATCTCATTCTCGAGGGTGGTTAGCTTTTTTTTTCAAGTTTGTGACTTCTCCATCTTATTTTCTTTTCAATTGCCTGACAAATTCTGCCCGTCCCTCTGCGTTTTTTGCCAACTGTGTCTGGGCTCTTGCCAGACTACCCTTGGATTTTTCCAAATCATCCTCGTACTCGGATATTTTCCTTCTAAGGCCATTTATGAGTCTTTCGTCCGTTCGGCTCCTTTCCTGATTCTCAGCAGCTATCTTCATTTTTTGGATCTGGGCTCGAAGGGCTCTGTTTTCTTGGGCCAACTTCTTCTTTTCCCCTTCATCGGCAGTAGCCTGTACACTACTATCAAATTTGAGATCCCTGATTTGTCCCTTCAATTTGCCTATCTTGGCCCTGTAGCTTGCCTCTTTTGCCAACCAATCCCATTGTTCTTGCGCTCCATTAGTGAACTGCTGGACATGGGGCCTCTTGGCAGGCCGTTCAGGCTCCTGATGGACTTGAAACCTTTTACTGTACCGAACCGTGTAACTAGGCTCTAATTCTCCTTTGGACAAATCCCGCACCCGAGTCTGTGGCTCCAGGAACCGACACTGATGCCAAATACGGCGAACCCTTTCTTCTGCGAATGTCGCTTTTGGGCCTAGTTCGATGACTTGTTGACTCAAATCTTCATCATGAGGGATAGTTTGGTACCAGCCTAGCTGGCGCAGAACCCTGTGTGGAGCATATGGTTGAATACTCCGAAGACCCATCAATAGAAGAAAACACACCTCGGCTGACATGTAAATGACTTCAGTGACCGGGAGCTAACCGAATGTCCACTCGATTTTTCTTAAAGTCAGGGAACTCAAATGCACGAACCATACCTCCGTACCTTCCAGAAACTCATGACCCATCACCCGGTTTTCATGTTCTTCAATGCAGTTAAGACCAGTCATATCATATTTCATGTATTCCGGACGATGGTAGAGGTGTTCTTCCATCCAAAGCTGTAGAAGCATGTTACAACCCTCAAAGAATTTTCCACCCGCTCGGCAAACGATTAGAGCTCGATAAATCTCCGCCAGGATCATTGGTACAATGGTGCTATTAGCCTTTTTAGTCATGAAGTCGGCTATTCCCACGAGCCCAACTCTATATTTCCATCCTTTCTTGGGCAGATTAAGATACCCAAGAATGCTAATATAAAAGCCAATCCTCGACGTGCTTCCCATTTACCTTTGTTCCCTGAATGAGTTACGCCAGTATCTGGGGTCTCAAAACCGTGGGGATCCCCGTAACGTCGGTACAAGAAGTAGAATGTACAAAATTCCTCGGCCAAATTTCCGTGTTTAACTTCCCGACCGATACTTAGAAGGTCTAGGATTTATGAGGAGTCACCGCTCTAGGTGCCACTGGGTATCTATTTTTGAGATTTCCACTAAGACCGGCATAACATGCTATTTCTTCAAGCGTAGGGGTTAGCTCAAAATCATAAAAATGGAACACATTATGCATCGGGCCCAAAAAGGTATCAAAGCCTCAATTATATCCAGCCTCGGCTTAATCTTCAAAAGACCAATGATACCGCCCAAAGATTTTATCACAGTATCTCTGCTGACTTTCCCTAAATCATTCCATCACATATGGAGTTCTAATGGGATTTCCTCGAGGATTGTGAAGGGTTCATTTTTAATAGTGTTCATCCTGCACATTTATTTAAAGTGATTAGTTAAAAGATCATGATTTATTTTGACTAAAGAGAAAATTATCAATTTTTTCAAAATTGCAATTCAAAACAAAAACACCTTTTGCAAATACGGCCCTTCAGCACCTCGGGAAAGAAGATTTTAGGCTTGCGTTTACCAATCGGCCAAAAATTTTAAAAAGGACCATAGGTGGCTATTCTTGCAAAAATAGCCTTCCGGCGTCCTTTTGGGGGACATTTTGGCTACGTAGACAAGAAGGACATCACCTAATTTTATTTATGACAGAATAACAATATTTCATATTTTTTGGATTATTTTTGCAAAAATGGAATTGGACCCGGTGAAGGTTGCCTATGCATCCCACATCTGGTGAGAATTAAACGTTGCGTAGTTCGGGCAGTTTTGACACAATAGAAAAATATCATCATTTTTTTAAACAAAATTCTCTTTCCCCTTTTTTTCAAAATTTCGGCAGAGTTTCGGTATATATTTTTTTTGACACGAGATTTTCTAAAGACGAGTAAATATGCTCTCTCATACCTGAATTTGATTTTACCAATTTTTTTCCCTTATTCTAGAAGCCGGTAAACATGCAATCCGAAGCAAAATAAATGTACAGGCAACAAATAAAATGCATCAGGATGGTCTTTTGATTTCGGGTATACCTGTCCTGGACGGACCCAACCCCTGTGTTGAATCCCCAAAGTCAAATGCACGTGATGCAAACAAGCGTTCCTACTAGGGATCCGGCATGAGGTTATGTTATACTAGGTTTAAAAACCTGGGTGTTTTGTTCTAGACTTGGCTTACCCGAGCGGACAGCTCGAGCCTGGGGGGGGGGAGGGGGAGGCAGCGTACCGGGAATACAGAAGCTTCACCGGCTTTGCAACTTGTCTGAACATCGTTCTAAAATTGGGATATGACTCTAACAGAAAAGAAGTTACACGAAATGCACACTTCCCAGATGATTTAGAAGACTTAGAGAGAGGAGGGTTTCGTAGCAATTTATATACAATCCAAACAATATCAAAGCGGTAAAAAGCGGCAATTAGCACATTAGACTCAAACATGTAAAAATCAGATAATGAATAAAGCCAAATATAACAGCTATTCTAAGCTCGAATTCTTAAATCCTGAACCAAATGTTCTGGGTTATGATTCCCTAGCAGAGTCGCCAGAGCTGTCACACCTCCTTTTGTACACCCCGAGGGTATAGGGGAGTTTTTCCAATTAAAGTGACATTATTCAAAATGGGATTATTTTAATTATCATAGTCGTCACTTGGGATAGTTTATTTGGTGTCCCAAGTCACCGGTTTATTTTAAAATCTCAAATCGAGGAAATTTTGATTTTATTTTAAAAGTCTGCGAACCAAAAATTCTAATTAAGGAATTTTGTTAATCCGGGAGAAGGTGTTAGGCATTCCCGGGTTCCATGGTTCTAGCACGGTCGCTTAAACTATTAAAATTGGCCTAATTATCTGATTTACTACATGTTTTAAATCTATTGTGCATTTTTCACTTTATAACCGCTTTTATTTATTTTAAACTGCTTTTAGGATTTATAGAATTATTTCTTGAACAAGTTACGATTGTCGTACACTTGTTTGTTTTGGAACACGCCGCAAACCACGCTATATGAAATGCACCCGCAATTCGCGGCATGTTTATTTTATTAATATTCGGAGTTGTTACGATCGGGTTACATGAAATGCGCCCCGAATTTGGGAATTAAGTATCACAATTACGTCACGGAAATCGTACCCGTAGCTATGATGATTTATTAATCGCGTCTAAAACGAATTAGTACATGATTTAGTAAACCTAAAATCAGTCATCTCATCATCGTGTTACATTCAATCTTATCATTCAAATTCATTGGAACTAATTAAGCAACTTACTGTCCATATTAAAACCAAACTATTACACCAATGTAACAATTGTATATAAAAAAATGATTTAATTCAAACTACAAAGGGAACACCTAGCTATAAAAATAAGGAACAGGCAATCAGTACAAAATTTATTGTCTCCTTTATGACTAATTTTTGGTGATAGCGATCGTATACCGCTCTTTCATTAGTTTAATCCGATAAAGCCATATCAATTTGCAAAAATAATTACCTAGTTCATTCTGTTTATAATACTCATTTTACGCTAGTTACAAAAGCATTGTAAGTAACTACATATATATATATATATATATAAAAGCCAAAATCTGCACATTTAAGTTGACACCTTAAACTAAAGATGACAATGTTACCAACCGCCCCATCTTTTACTCCCCAAATTTCATACACAGCAATTAGCAGAACCCCACATACCATATACAAGTAAAATGTACAACTACTTGTCTCCATCATCGTTCGTTGATTATCTGCCTTTTACCTTAACCTCCTTTTCTTTTTGTATGCAAAACACGAAATCGGCAACTTCAATCTAGACGCAAGTAAAACTCATGGAGCAAGAAAAATAGAGAAGTATCGGCTGATGATGTTACAAAATATAAGAATGAGAGTTCAGGTTACAAGGGCAGATCTAAATTGGAAAACCATTTATGAGCGACAATTAAGTTGACAAAGTTAAAGCCCACTATTCAAATCGTCCGCACCTTTGAGAGGGCAGTTCACAAAACATACATCATGAACCACACATAGACACATCTGAATTTCATAGAAGAATAAAGAAGATGGATTAAAATAAAAATCCTACAAGTTTATAGAGGTATGTACCTAAATGCTTGGGCAACAGTACTCCAAAAAGAAACCAAATGAAAGCAAGAATGAAGGATGGAGATCAACAGAAACAGCACAGCAAAATCGCAACGCAGCAACAATACTCCCACACGTCTACAGATATTGAGATTTAGACAGCAAAGTTGTATTTTCTGTCCTCAAATGCTTGATCTGAGAAAGCATGTCCTTCACAAATCGAGCAGTTTCATTTTGTCAGGCCCCGTACCTGGGGGCGAGACCGGCACCTAGTGCCTCACCTATCCCTGCGTACCAACTTGCAACTAAGGGACTCTGAACATATGATGTCATACTTTAGCCATAGGCCACATTGCAAGATAACTGCGAATGCTGACTAAATGTCAATATAAAACTGGGCTGACAAGGCCGTCATAACTATTACAGCTGACAAACCAACCAAATATACATACAACGCCTGCAAGTCCAACATATTGGACTAACTGACAGGATATGTCTACAAGCCTCTACTGATGGATGTACTATGATCGGAACAACTCCCCGACCTACTCATAACATATATACATATATATACAAGATGTACATAAGGCTCTAAACCTGGAAACTCCGAAAGGCATGGAGCTTACTGATCAAGCTGAACTTGGGCAAAACTTATTGAAGAGGCCTACCCGTCTGTCTGTCTGACCTGCACCCATGAAATGCAGCGCCCCCAAAAAGGGACGCCAGTACGAAATAATGTACTGAGTATGTAAGGCAATATACTGAAAGCTGAAATTGAACTGATAATATAATAACTGCAAGTAGCTGGAAGTCAAAAATAATCTGAAGATATGCTTATCTGCTGATACTGACTCAACTCTCTCAATATAGTAAGTAAAATAGTTGTCCAGCCCTATAAGGCTCGGTATATATATAACTGCTCTGCCGTAGTAGGCTCGCTCATAGTCGCTCGACCATACTAGGCTCTGTATCTCGACCAATTGGGCTCGCTCATAAGCGCTCGACCACAGTAGGTTCGGTATATATATATAACTGCTTCGCCGTAGTAGGCTCGTTCATAGGCGCTCGACCATACTAGGCTCTGTATCTCGACCAACTGGGCTCGCTCATAAGTGCTCGACCATAGTAGGCTCGGTATATAACTTACCATCTGATTAAAGGTTGCCCAATAGAGGCCTGCCCATCGATTATAGCTTGATGGTAATGAAAATACTTTAATAATGTATATATAAATTCTTTGCTCTCTTGACTAGAAGAAGGAAATACTCAATTGAATATGAAGCCCCGATAAAGAGAATAGTGTAACTTACAGAACTAGAAAAATATACATAAATTCTGGGATAAGGATTTTTCTTTATGCTTCATTTTTCAAACGCGCGTAATTACGAGATCATGTCAAAATGAAAGAAAGGTCTAGCCTTAACATACCTGAGCCGATTCTCTTGACAATCCCTCTAACATAGATTAATTGCGACAAAATACGGAACAAATCATATGAAAAGCTCGAAGCAAGTACAAATTCTCGGAAGAAAATGACCCGGAACACTGACGAAACCAAACCCGGCTAGGATAGCAGTGGAACTTGACAAACACCCGAGAAATTGCACAACCAACTTTAGTCAGTACCACACAAATTCCATCACAGAGAACCTTTTTCCAACATTGGCTAATGAATTTTGACTTGGTACCACATGGGAAGCCTCACAAAACAGTATAATATCGTAGTACTGATGCTCATGCTTTCTTATGCAAATTTGCTAGAAAGAAAGAAGAGGTCTTTTAACGTTGAAGAATTATCCCTTATTAACTTTTGAGGCACTGCTCACAAAAGCATTTCTTATAAGTAAAAAAATGATAGCTATCCACATTTACGTGGTGAACTCATTAGTTCTCTAGAGATCTCAATTAGTATAGTCGACTGTCCTAGCCTTGCCACCTTTCCCTTCAATTCATGAGTCACACTCTTGGCATGGAAGGGCTGCCACGTAATTTTCTTGTTGGGATTTAAACTTTATCCAATAATCAATTAGGTAATATCCCGCTACTCGGTAATTAATTAATTACCCGCATAATTAAGAATTGTCTCAAATTAATTAATTTTTTTTTTATTCTTAATACGCTTTATACACCTCACTAACATGTTCACGCGGTACCATATAAAATTAATATATACACTATTATTTCTTTAAAATATCCATGTAAAAATACATATATTTCTCAACTTATAATTTTCTAATCTCATATAAAGAGTAAAATTTTCGTACGCTTAATTCTTAAAATGGTAAAATGTTAACTTCTTTTCTTGTGAGAAAATAATTTATATTTTTACAATAAAGAAAATCTCATAAACTTTCTCATATTATGAGTATAATTTAAAACATATTCAAAAGTTGTAATATTAATAAAAATATAAAATTATATCTTTCAAACTACTTTTTTTTCTCTATAAAAATATTCCACTCAAAATACCATATCAAATATATATATCCTTTTCGGTCTTTATTATTCCTATTTTTTGTAGTCATGTTTTAAAATTGTATAATTTTAACAGAATAATACTCTAATAGTATTACTTTTAGAAATTAATAAAAAGCTAGATAAAATTATTAAAGAAAAGGAGATAAAGACTGAAATCCTAAAAGTAGACGATTTAATGGAACAATTAAAAAGAGTTGAAATACCACCGCAAAAAAATAAAATTAAAATAAGAAAACCACAAAAATGGACATTTTTCCAGGTGGGTCAAGAACAACAAACCAAGAGAGATCATGAATAAGTTTTTCAGATAATAGAATAGGTAATAATATGTTAGCTAGAATTCTAACTAGAAAAAAGACAAGAAGAAAATCAGAAATTGGATGAAATAATAGATATAGACAAAGATATACAAATCTTTCAACAAAATCAACTAAGGTTACTCAATCCGAGAATACTATATAATACAGGATATTTTTCAAATAACTCTCGACTATATAGACATTATACAAAAGAGCAATTATCAGCTATAGGAAATAAGGTTGCAACATTAAATTTAATTAATCCAGAATCAGTAAGACAAATTAAAAATTATAAAAAGAATTCGCATATTGGATTAATACTAATCGGATTAAAAGGACTAACTAGAAAGAATTTAGGAACTAAAGTACTAATAGTAGTATATGATGATAGATGGTCAGATCAAAAGAAATCTATAATAGGTTTAACAGAAGTAGACATGACAAATAATGGAGGAATATTTTACATTAGCCCAGATTTCATGATAAATCTAGCAGAATTTGGAAAAAATATCAAAATAGGTATACAGACTAAGGGATATGAAGAAATGAATAATGGAAATAATTTACTGATATGTGTAAGTTTCATAGGAAAAATGGCAACAAATAGTAATACAAAATTTAAAATTAAGGTAGACGATGTAGTCGAAGTAATGAGAAATAAAGGAATAAAATTAATAAAACCTATTAAGATAAACCCAGAAGAATATGCTGGATTAGAATGGAATCTAGAAGATTTCGCAAAGCCAAAAATATTCAAACCAGAATCTCATTTAATGTATACAAACTCTAAAGGAAAAACATCAATTAGGTTTACCAATTATAACTATTCTACCCAAAAAGAAATAGATGATGGAACTGAAAGTACGATGGAAGATAATGATACTGAATTTATGAATATTGAAATAATACAAGACGAATTCGAAGTAGACATAGCATTAAAAAAATCAAGAATGGTAATAAACTACAATTGTATGAGAAGGGTGTGCATTCTCCAATGAATGTAGCAAGATCCACTGTATCGGATAATGATACAGCTAGTCCAGTTCAAACGGTAACCAGTAAAGACACATCAAATCCGTTTATGGCTGTCACTTTGCCAAAAAGTAAAGATGAAGGTCCATCGAGAAGAAGACTACTCAGAACTTTAACACAGGAGAAGCGTTAAAAAAGAAGGGTATAATTTCAAAAAATGAAAAAATAGAAAATATAATCAAACAGACATTAGAAAACATTTTTCAAGAAAAGGAAGAACAAGACAAACACATGGTTAAGAATCCAAGTCCAAATCCAGAAAGGACCCAAAGTTCAGGAGAAGATGATAACTATGAAGACAACCTAAATTATCAAGATGCTCAAGATCCATATAAAGACGAGTCAGAAATGAGTTTTGATACAATAGTTATACATAATTTAGACACATAAAAGCAAAGTCTTAGTTAAACAGCAAGTAAAAGAGCACCAAAGACAAAGGAAAAATGACAAGGCTGGTATACAGAGCAATAATGTTGGCATACCAATGAGAAAAACAAGAAAGTAAAGAAGATGTGACAGAAAGAAATGCTAGCTGTGCTAAAAGACAAAAGTGACAAGTGACATAAAGTAGAGAAGATGTGACAAGAGGTAATGTTAGTTGTGCTAAAAGACAAGTTAAAATTTTGAGTGGAAGAAAAAGTTACGAACACGAAAGGAATCTCCGACCAAGCCATGTGAAGATGAGGCCCAATGAAGTACCCTGCAAGTCTGGACAAGATAGATTTCGAAAGAGTTTGGAATTTATTTTTCAAATCCGTTCAAAAATTTAGCTATAAAAGGGAGAAGAAAGAAGAAGAAAAACACTTTGAAAAAAAAACCCATCCAACCAACTTTTCATCAACCAAAATTCCTCTCCCAAAACACTTTGTAAAATATTTCTTTATGAATACTTTAGTAGTTCCTCCTCTAAGCTTGTAAAATAAATAAGTCTTTATGCTTATGTGTGATCGTTTTTAATTCTCAAAGCTCAATAGTCTTTTTCGAGTTTCCCGAAAGGGAAATCTCTCTCCTATAAGCATGTAAGTTACTCACCTTTATCTAAATTATGTTTCTGCTAGATATTACCCCTATTTATTTTAAAAATTTTTGTTATTCTGTATAGTTTTATGTTTCATGTTCATATGCTCGATTATTAGATATCACTCTTAGTATATGGTTAACTTCCCAATTTCTTAACAATTATGATGGATTAACCTGTAAATTCCTAGGAAAAACTGGTTAAGTAAAATCTGAAAACAATTAAGAAGGGTATAAATGTTTAACTATGGTCGGGGTGAGGTTAAAGAAATAAGAGTTAAGAAAGGTGTCAAAAACTTTAAAATATTGGGAAGAAGAGATGAACAGAGTGGATTAAAAAAAAGAGTAGTAAAGGGGTAATCTCAGTTCATAATTTAGTTAATATGGTAACTATACAAGTCTATAGAATAAGAGAGAGAGTACCGAGTAGGATTTTCACAACATAAGAGTTTAATCGCAAAAAATAATTTTATTGTTAATGTCCAATAATCGTAATAACTATACAAATCCAGAAAGCTTTGCTAGGAGCCTTACTCAAAGTTTGGAAGAATTTATATTAGACATAGAAACCGGATTTTATTCGATAGTAGATTTGGCCGTACATTTTATATATCTACAATACAATAGTAGTATCTGTTCAGATAGATATAGAAAACAACTGCATTTGATATAGTTAATATTATCATACCATCAGTCATATCATCTATACCATCTAAGAAGACGATTTTAATTTTTTAACTCTAACTTTTTAGGCAACTTTAACTGACTTTAACTTTTTAACCCCTTCTTATATATATATATATAACAGTATCAAGGTGGTTAAACTTATGAGGTGTAACACATTCAATATGGAGGCTTTTCCATTCATCTGCTCAAATAGTTCAAGAGCATCAGCCAAACCAAGGAAAAGCTCATTGGTCGTCTCTTTGGTTCTTCAGAATCATTTGAGAGTTGCAAAATAAAATTCAGGGAAGTTGGAGAAGAGGGATGTCTTTTATTTAATTTATGTAAAAAGAGGAGGGTATCGCCGTTCTCTATTTTTCAGAGAAAAAGGTCCACCTTTTTGAGAAGGTTCCATCTCTTTCTTTTTATGTGGGATCCGATCTTTTTTAGTGAAGAAAAAAGGGAAAGCTGCGCTAGGTCTAGAAAAATGGGGAAGGGATCCCATTTTTAGGTCTAGGAACTAGGTTTTAATTAAAGGGGATGGGTTTTGGGTCGGTTCGGGTCGGGTCAGGCGGGTTTGGGGCTATTTTGGGGGAATTTGGGATTGGACTAGTTTAGAAAGAAATGGCCAATTCGGCCAAAAACCCTTTTTAAAATTTTTTTAAAGACTAATTAATTTAAATAAACCCTAAATTAAGTCCTAAATTATCTTTATTTGCAAAATTAAACTAATTATCCATTTGTATTAATTATAAAAATTACTTAATCCTAAATTAAAAGAGAAAAATCAATAATCTAAAAATTAAAAGGTAAAAAATGTAAAATGAGCCATTTTTTTGATTTTCAACTTTAATAAAATAAATAATTAACTAAATAATCCTAAAATTATAAAAATAAAAATCTAAATACAATGCATGGTATTTTTTTGATTTTAATAAAAATTAAACGCGCACAAAAATATAAACAATTAATAAAATTCTACAAAAATTCCTAAAAATATCAAATAATTAAGTAAAATCTATTTTCTTGGGTTTTGTTTAGGAGTAGTTCGTAGAGGACAAAAATCACATGCTCACAACGACCAATCATCATACTCCTACCATATATACTGGTATCCGAGCCCGAAGGTAGTACCATGACATTTCAGCAGTATCGGTTTGGTAATACCGTGGAGATTCTTCCCAAGCCCTTTGTCGGGTTCATACCTAGACCATGCCAGTATGCTTTCTATTTTGCTACTCTATCATTTGCCTTTCTCAACGGCATTGACACGTTCGATGTGATGATAGGTTTCCCCTCCTGCCGTACTTCTGTTTCCGATAACCGGGATGGTTTGACTGGTGTAAATAGGGTTACTCCCGTCTCTGTGAATAATCACCTCCTGATAGATCCATTCAAATTTCATGACTTGATATAGTGTGGAAGCCACAGCCCCAGCTGCATGTATCCATGGTTGGCCCAACAGAAGATTGTATAAGGCTGATATGTCGAGTACCTGGAATTCCACGTCGAACCAAGTTGGCCCCATCTGCAGACAAAGATTAATTTCTCCAATCGTGGCCCTTTGAGACCCATCGAAGGCTTTCACGTTCATGCTTCCTGCCCGTATTTCATGGAAACCTTTGCCCAATCTGTTCAGAGTATTCAATGGACAAATATTGAGGCTTGAACCTCCATCAATCAAGTCCCTGACAATGAATTTGTCTTCAAATTGCACTGTGATATGCAATGCTCGGTTGTGATTCAACCCTCCAGGTGGTAGCTCATCCTCGTGGAAGATTATTTTATGACTTTCCAGCATTTGCCCTACCATGTTCGCCATCTCTCCACAGATGATATTGTTGGGCACGTAAGCTTCAGTCAACACATTCATCAAAGCATTCTTGTGCGCCTCTGAATTTTGCAATAGTGATAGTATGGATATCTGAGTTGTAGTTTTGTTTAAATGATCGATGACGGAGTATTACCTTGCTTGTACTTTCCTCCATAGGTCATCTGGTCCTATTTCAATGACAGGCTGCTTGGCAGTTGCATCCTTACTTGGTCCTCCCAAGTGTTTAGGTGTATAGATTTTTTCGGTCCTAGTCATTCCTTATGCAGCATCAGATTCCTCCATTTTTGACTTTCTTTTTCACCTAACTTCGCAACGTAATCCCAGGGTATTGCTTTTAAATTGAAAGGAGGTGTGGTTGATACTATCACTGTGAAAGGTGTGGCCACTTCCACTTTAAATGGAATAGGGGTGGCTGCAGGTGGAGCTACCTCAACCTCAAATGGAACCGATGCAGCTACCCCAACATCGATTGGTAACTGAGTCTGTAATACAATAGGAGTAAGTGTGACTGCAAGTTTAAAGTCATCACCTTCTCAAATAATCCCGATTGACCCCTCAGGATCCCATTCCTCATCCATCTCTATCACATGTATCCCGCCACCCATATGATCCAAGAGAGGATTGTTGCGGACATTGGGTATAGCTTCTTTCGCCTATATGACCTTGATGTCAATTAGTGTTTGGATTTTATCTTTCAATGTCCGGCACTCATCAATGGTGTGCCCCTTCATACCGGAATGGTATGCACAGGTTTTTTTGGGTTTACCCATTGGGACGGGTTTTCTATGGCCACAGCGGGAATGGGAGTGACGTAACCAGCAACCTTCAACCTTTCATACAGTCGGTCGATGGGCTTAGCAATAGTGGTGTATTGTCTGGGTAGTTTGCGGTCAAAATTGGGTCAAAATTAGGTCATGGTATTGGATAATTTTGGTGAGTTGGAGGTGACTGGAAATGAGATGGTTGGGAATTATAGGTATGATAGACAGTGGCCAGTTGGGAATATCTGGGAGATGAGGGTTGATATGTAGTTGGTGGTGCTTGGTATGTGGGTGGGGGTGTTTGATATGTGAGTGGAGGTATTTGATATGTGAGTGGAGATTTTGGGCCCTGAGCCACCATTACTGCCCCAACATCTTTCTTCTTTGATATGCTGCCTGATTGTAATGCCTTGTTTGTGGCCTGTAATGCCTCAAAGTTCGTTACCATCTTGCTTTTGATACCTTCTTCGATTATTTCCCCAAGTTTGATGATATCAGAGAATTTATGGTTTTCAATAACCATCAACCTTTCATAGTATTACGGATCCTATGCTCTAACGAAAAATTTGTTCATCTGTTCCTCATCCAAAGATGGCCTGACTTTGGCTACTTCCGACCTCCAACGAGTAGCATACTCGCAGAAAGTCTCGGTGGGCTTATTCTTAAGGTTCTGAATGTAGAAAACATCTGGCGCATTTTCTGTGTTGAACCTGAATCGGTCCATGAAATCAGACGCCATACTCACCCAGTTAGACCATTTCATAGGATCTTGGCTGATGTACCAAGACATGGCATCTCCCGTAAGACTCCTCATGAAAAGCTTCATCTGGATCTTTTCATCCTTTCCGACCCCGACGAGTTTGTCACAATAGGTCCTTAGATGAACCCTAGGATCACCTGTACCATCAAACATCTCGAACTTGGGAGGTTTGTAACCCTCTAGCAGTTATAATCCAGCTGTATGCACAAGTATTCATAGTTCAAACTTTCTATCCCTTTGCCTCCTTCGACACCCTGAACTCGACTTGTCAATTTCTTGAATTCCTCAGCCATGTTCTTGATGAGCATGTCCTTCTCAGCGGATTCTGGTGTATAGGAGGTTAGTTGGATAGAGTGAGGTACAATTTCCACGTATATAGGGTTATTTTGGTGAATTCCAGGAGCCTGGGTGTAGTGGTGGTCATTGGTTGAGTTTTGAGGATCGGGAATGGGATGTGGTGTGTTATGAGGAGTGTGATAAATGGTGGTTGGTGGGTACTGAATTGGTTGATGATGGTGTTGTGGTGGAGTTGGTATTGGTAAGGGATTGAAATTTTGAGGTAGAGTTGCATATTGATGCGGTGCATGAGGGCTTTGTGGATGTTGGTTCAGTGTGTTTTGGGAGGTGCTGGGTTTTTGGTGTTTTGTTGGTTGATATCAGGGACATTCAGGGTGAGGGTTAGGTTTGCCAAGTTGCGGACCTGCTCAAGTTCTCCCTGTAGTTCCAGTATCTTTTGTTCTAACCTCAAAACTAAATCATTTGGTGCCGGAGTGCTCCGTCTGTCTGAAGTTTCTGCATTTTCTATATTTTCTTTTCGAATACCACTTAAGTCGTCCATTTTAGCTTTCCATTTACTCTTTGTATTACTTGGAGGAGGAGGAGGTGGAGGGCCTCTAGATCTGGTGTGATACGCTGATGATGCCAGTATGTGCCAACCAACCTTGGGGGATGGGAATAAAGAATAAAGAAAAACAAAGGTAAACAAGTCAGTAAGGGTTCTGAAATGTTTGCAGTATTTAAACAGATATTGCGGGAATGTAAATTTTCATCCTAATTTGGGAGCCTCGTTGTGCCCGAGGTAGGCCTATCAACAAATAAATTTGGAGAAATTCAATACCAATAATTGCCTCATTTCATTAATGTAAAAGTAAACGACCCAAAACGATACTAAATAAGATAATGTTGCTAATGACACTTGGCCTTATTACATTTAAATGGAAAGCAAGTAAATCTAATCTACTTGGTCCCAGAAGTACCCTCTCTAGACCGGATGTTGTTGTCAATCAACTCTCCCAGCTCGCGCAGGTTCAGCAGTAGGAATTCCCTTGCCAAATGCCTTCCTTCATTTCCTTCAGCTTTCTGGCAGTCGGTGACCCTCTTCCTTATCTTCCCTTCCAATTCCATTAAACTGTACTCCAGATATTCCAGCCTCTTGCTGGATTTAACAGCTCTTTCTTTCCACTCGTTAATCATTTCCATATCGGCCTTATGCTGCGCCATATGCTCAACTCCAGACTCTCGAACTCTTTTGCGCAGCTTGTTGTACTTCACCTCTACTTCGGCAAACTCATCTATGACCTTGTTTCTTGGACCATTCCTTGGCTCAAAGACTCTTGATAGGTTATCATCCAACCATGAGGGGTAAAGTATGAATGGCCTGCATGATATTGGTCCGGCTCGATATTATCCTTCTCCACAATAATCTTTAAAGTCCACATATGTTGTGCTTCATTCTTGTATGGGATGGCATCACCCTAGAAATCAGCTATGAAGTGACTCGTCTTAGTAACCCCGGTATGACTTGTCTTCTGCATGCCTGTCTCATAACCCTGAGGGGAGCATAATGGTATATCCCTCTTAACCCAATCAACACCAAATGCGGGACATCTCTGGATCTTATGATGAACTCGTCGGTGGGGAACCACTCGAACATCCACTGAACCTGGTCCTCAGTCAACTTGTTGAAAAACTGCACCCATCCTACAACATCCTTAGGTTGAGCAAACATGTCTGGAATGTAGGTCATTCTCTTAGGGTGATGGAAGGCTATGTGGTCATTCCACGGTCTTCGTGGAAACTCTTGGCGGTATTGACCCCTTTGGAGATATTCTAACAGCCAGACTTGTAACAACAAATTGCAACTCTCAAAGAATCTAGATCCCTTCTAACAGTGTTCTAAAGCCCGATACATATCCGCAATGATCATAGGGACAATAGTATATGTCTGCCCCTCGATCCTATCCATCAGAGTTTTGGCCACCATGGCCAGCCTAGTATGAATTCTATCCCTTGGATTGGGAATACCAGCATGCCCAAGAAGCACACAATGAACACGAAGACATTACGATGAACCCAGCCTAGGGAGGTGATTGAGAATTCATCATAAAAAATACGGTAAGAGCTAGTGTGACCGGATCTTTCATAAATGAAGTCAAAAGGTACGTAGGAATTTTTTAGGCACCCCAAATCATCATTTTTCTTCGGCCCCATCATCTTAAGGAACCCTCTGGTGGTGCAATTTTCATGTGCTAACAGACCAGGGCTATCCCAAGGGAGCCCAGCAAATCCTCCTATTTCTTCTAGGAGGGGAGTCATCTCTATATCCCCAAAATAGAACACAGCCCGTTCCTTAGCCCAAAACAGAGTGGCAACATCGATCATCATTTTGCTCGGTTGAAGATCTAATAGTGATGGCAAATTCCTGAAGACTCTTTTCATATGATTTTCGTCGCTTGAGTGAAGGTCCCTCCACCAATCTATCAAAAGTGGAGGTATGCTACCGACCATACCGAATCTGGGGACTTCGTGCCTCATTTTCTGCAAAATAAGAGATAGTTAGGCCCTTTCCCCCTCCAGGTTCATCTATTTATACAGTAATGATTAGCATATTGGCACTTATTTCTCCAAATTAATGCACACAATTGTGATTACGTCCGTTGGAATTGTGGAAAACCCGATGGACTTTTGGACGAGGCTTATCTTAAAGGGTTATTATGCAGACAACATATTAACCCAGCTAAGTTTGACCATGATGCATGCATAATCAGAGTAAGGATGCTATAGAGGTCTAGACTAGGACCCTCAAGCAGACAACATGAGGGGGAAAGGTGCGGAACCATCGAACGCACCGTTGATCGACTAGTTTTACCACAAATACACCTTTCCGAATTTAAAAGGGTGATATATTGGAATAACACAAACACTCACCAAGCGTTGCTCTGGGATTGATTACGCACGAGTGGAATATGATGTTGAGCATGATTTATGCAACAATAAATAACATGTTGTCAAGTATTTGCACGTAAAAAATGATAAATGTAGTATTTAAATAATTGAAAGACAGTTACGGAAAAAGAAAATAAAGAAACAAGTCAGTTTCAGGAAAATAAAGAAATCATAAATAAGCAGTTAAGTCCAAATAAAGAGGAAAGGGTACACGGGATAAAGCATGCTTAGACTAATTCACAAAAATAAGTTAAGAGCCTAAAATATCCCCAGCAGAGTAGCCATGCTATCGCGCCCCCTTTTTCCTCGCGGAGTCTGGGTTTCAACATTCATGGGGGATTGACTCGTTTCCTTTTGGGAATTGGGTATTTGAAGAGTCGCCACCTAACGGATTAAGGTGTGTAAGGGCACCTATAGCAATTAACTCATATAACTAGTTTGCATCACCAGAGATCGGGGAAAGGGCTCGAAATGACCTTGAGGGGAAGGTGTTAGGCACCCCTCGCGGTCCACAATGGTGGGTCCCGACCGAACATAAACTATTCAAATTAGTCAATTAACAAGTAAGCACGTATTTGCAAATAAAATAGTTTTCCCAATCTAAATGCATATATGATAAAGGAAGTTCAGATAATGAAAGTAAAAGAGGTTTGGATAGCTTACACATGTATATGTAAAGAAAAAGGGAAGTTTAGATAATTTAAGCACTTACAGGAATTGGGAAAGGGAAGTCCTAAGTTGATTAGCCTACAGGATCAATCTGTGCAATGCCCGATAATCCTCCTCAACTAGAAGGGCTACACGTGATATTAACGCGCAGGTCATCATATCCTTTTACTACCCATTATCCCCCCCACCACTTATTAGTTACATAAGAGAGTTTGATTAACGACCTCTAAGCGTGCTGCTACCCGTCCCTTCCTTATGGCCCCGGAGGAATTTAAGGCCTCTAGACTTGGGCAGTTCTAGACAATCCTAAGGTGTTTAAAAGGGAAAAGTCTAGGCGACAACGAATAACATATAGGACTGTCAATTAAGGAAGAAGATAAAAGGCTCATGTTTACCTCCATATATACATAGGCAAATAAACAACACGTCTCACACAGCTGATTTTGAAGAAGTTCAGATAACCTAGGAACATGACATCTAGATGAATGTTACAGATACAGGGTATGCAGGGTTTGTTTTAAGGGAGGTGGCAAAATCTTAACTAGTTTTGCCTACTGGTTTTATAGCCTGTGAAAATAAGCAGTTTAAATACGATCCGAACACAGTTTCTCTTTTTTTTACAAGGAGGTTAGTTACCTAAGGCTTGCCTAGGCATGGGATTCTATATAATCACAGTTGTAGAAACTGTTTAAACAGTTTGAGATTATTCAACCTATAGGCATGCTGGACCTAGGTGATACAGACTATAACAGGCGATTTATCAATTGTGTTTAGAGACATGATACTTATACATGAGTCTGTTTTAAACCTGTTCACAGACAACTATTATTTAATTGAAATAGACGTGGTTCAAACAGATGCAAATAGAGTTCCTAAGAACATGGTATCTAATGTATACAAGAATGACAGTTTTATTAAGATTATTTGATAGCAAGATGTTTATGTGACAGTACTTGCGAAAAACCAAGAATTGAGCATGCAACATACTGAAGTAGTAAACGTGAAGGTCCTAAAAACAGGTTATCTAATGCACAAGTTCAACATTGTTTAAATTTAAATGAACACATCAATCCTAGAACATGGCTTCTAATGCAGATTTGCAGGATATAAAACCTATAGCATGTTTTCTACCCAGTTTTACCCATAGTATTATACAACTACCCTCCCGTTTCACTAGTTACCCCAATATCTGTTTACAAATAGTTATTATAGACCATAATTGAATAAATTACATAAATGCAATATAAATTAAGCTATAGGGAGCCTGATGCAGACCAAAGCAAATCTAGGGTACCAGGCCTTCAATAGTCTCAAATGCAAAGGATTTCATTGCCAAATTTGTGTCCAGGTGTGTCAGAGTTCCCTAAGGACCTCAAGGATCCTGGGCAGTGCTCATACCCAGGCTTTTCTCAAATAAAAACTGATTATGTGCATTGTGAAAAAGCCAACCCTGATATGCCAGAGTTCAGAGAGACCTCAAGGATCCCTAAGCATTACACATACCAGAAAGGCAGAACTTAATAACCTAAGAGTAAGTGAGAGTGCTTGACATAGTTCGAAAGACTTAGTGAAAAATAGTTTAGGAGTGAAAAAGGTTTTTTTTAAAATAGACCAATTTTGAGAAAATACTAGGAATGAAAGCCAGTTTTTTAAAAGAATACTAACAACACTTGAAAACAGTTCAGAAGAGAGCAAATTTAGTAGACAGCCAATAAATCATAGAAGGTTCAGATTCACAAGTACTATAGCAGGCAGGTTTGCGCACATGGGTGAAAGGGATCAGGAACATAGGAACCTCATTGGGGTACATGGATAGGTTGCAAGGAGACATGTGGACAATAATGTGCATAGATCACTAAAGAGCTTCACAGCCTTAACAGATTAAGCAGGATAGTAGGCAATTAAGACACGGGGAAAAGATATAGAGGATAGAATCAGACACACAAGTAGGATCAACCATATTAAGCAACCAACATGATCACATAGTTAAAGGATTTATCATAAATCAACAAACAGATTGTTCAAACATCAACTAGACATGTGAAGTGTAGACATGTTAGTAATACATTGAACATGACAGAATTTAGGCATGCTAAACAAAGAAGTAACTAAAAGGATAGGTCAAATTCATAATCAATGAGCTAATGCAAGAATAAAACACATAGAGTTTGGGTTTTAGATTTAACTAGAGACATACCGGTTGAAGGAAAAAATAAAAGAGTGCAAAATATAGAGCAAGTATAGTCCAACTATCTAGCCTTGGCTTTCAGCCGGCTAGACCCACAATAGCACAAGTTGCACAAGCAACAAAGAAAAAGAGTAGTTTGAATGTGTGTGTGTATTATGAGCTAATGTCTATCCAGAAGTGAGAATAGAGGAGAGTATATATAGTAGTTAGGAGCAAAACAGAGTAAGGTAAAGGAAATCAATCAGTCAGCAATTAAGGAAGCTTACGGAATCAATTATGCACAAAATTAGAATAGTCTCCCTTAATTAAGTGCAGGTTAACATTTAAGGAAAGAAAATCGAGTAAGACTTAAGTACAGAGTGGACAATTAGGGGTAAATAAGCAGGGGTTCAATCAAGGAAACAATCTTGAGGAATCAGTAAGTATCACAGTTAATCAAATAAGGTAAGAAACTGAATAAGGTCGAAAATAAAGGAATAATCAAGAATAAGCCCCTAGGTATTTTTACGGAGCAAATCAGTGAATCAGAATCCAAAATAGTATTGATTTAAAGGAGAATAATATATGTTTCCACAAATACACAAATAGGCTAAGTATAAACACACAGAATCAGTCGAGAAATCAAGTCAGAAACCTTAATAGAGTCATACTAGGGTAAAAATCACAAGACGTTTAAATTAGACTAAGGAGAAATCATGAGAATCAAAGCATAGAACGAAATAGTGCACAGGTAACACGATCAAGCTCAGAATCAAAGAAAAAATGTCAAAATTGAGGTTTTAGCATTAATCAATTAGGGCTAAGGCAAACTTAACATAAATCGACCAAAAGCACTCAAGAACAGAAGGTTAAACATTCAAAGTCAGAAAACGTTTGGAGAAAAGGATTTCCAGGAAACCCTAGCTTTAGAAAAAATGGAAAATCACTCGAAAAATCAGAAGATTTTTTATGAAAAAACATGTGAAATAGGTCCGATTCTTCTCAAATATGTACATATCTGAGAAGATCAAAGACAAAATTTAGGTTTTTCAGAAGTAAATCAGAGATAAGAACATATATCTAGAAAATCATGGATTCATATCAAAATAAGAGAGGCTTCTTACTCATGGTCGAGCAAATGGCCTGAAACAGGCAAAGAAATCAAAGGTGCAAACCAGACTGCCTAGGCCCATTGAGATCTTTTCAAGGATCCAAGAAACTGATGAACCATAGCAAGTAGGAGGCCAATATAGGCCTGGGATGACAGAGAAACATCGTAGAACGGAGGGCTAAGCCGGTGACGGTGCCTAAAGATTAGGGTTTAGATAGAGAGCATTTGATATAGAAGGGAACGGGTGACGACGGGGTGTGGTGGAAAATGATTTAGGTTAGGAGGGGCCGTTTGGAGTTAAAATTGGTAAGAATCAATGTGGGTCGTTGATCTCATAGATCAACGACCAAGATTAGAGAGGTTTGGGTCGGGTCTAATTGCCTTTGGGCCTAGGTGAATTGGGTTAGGGATTTGGGCTGGTTTTTGGATCCGAAAATTAAGGAGATTAAGAGGCTATTTGTTAAATACCCAAATATTTGAATGAAATTATTTTTATAAAATAATTAACAATGAGAAAAAAAATATGCATAGAAGTGCCTCAAAAAAATTATTCAATATTTTAAAAATATAAGGGACCAATTTCTGGCAAAATTATGCAGTGATGTGTACCTGGGCTATAATTGCAAAATCGGTGCAATTGTAACCAAAAGGTGTAAATCTGACCATTTGTGAAATAATTAGAACTTAATAAGGCC
The DNA here is from genome assembly GCF_000393655.2 of Nicotiana sylvestris. Lineage (NCBI taxonomy): Eukaryota > Viridiplantae > Streptophyta > Magnoliopsida > Solanales > Solanaceae > Nicotiana > Nicotiana sylvestris. The sequence goes on from NC_091067.1 coordinate 100,060,736, forward strand.
ATAAATGATAATATTAAATCAAGAAATGTTTTAAAATCATCTGTAATACAATTTTGTAATTATTTATACGAATGAAATATTGAGATAAATTAATTAAAAAATACAAAAATTATGGAAAAATACCTATGGATGCGAATGCATAGTTTTAAGGGTATATATGCACTTCAAAAATATTATAGAGAAAAATTGGGTATCAACAAAAGTGTCGAAGTTTGGCTCTTTGATTGTAATATCTTTCGATCCGTTGCTTTTGGCGGCCAACCGGACAAGGGCATCCTCGCGCCTTTCGTCTAACAGTCCCAAGCTCGTATTCATGGCCTCGTCGTTTGACTCTTTGGTCGCATACCGGAATGTGAGACTTGGTTCTCCTACATCAACTGGTAATAGGGCCTCGGCACCGTAAACCAACGAGAACGTGGTGACCCCAGTACTCGACTTTGAAGTCATCTCATACGCCCATAGGACTTCGGGCAAGATTTCCTTCCATTTTCCTTTGGCGTCGGTCAACCTCTTTTTGAGGTGAGGAGTATGGTTTTTTCGTGGACTCTGATTTCCCGTTGCCACTAGGGTGATTGGGCGTCGATAGGATCCTTTTGATCTTATGGTCTTCGAAAAACTTACTCACTTTGCTGCCGACGAACTGCTTCCCATTGTCGTACACGATCTCGGCTAGCATCCCGAACCGGCATATTATATGGTCCCAGATAAAATCAATGACCTCCTTCTCCCTGACTTTCTCAAACGCCTGGTCTTCAACCCATTTGGAAAAATAGTCAGTCATAAACAATATAAATTAAGCCTTACCATGTGCCCAAGGAAGGAGCAAGACGATGTCCATTCCCCATTTCATGAATGGCCAGGGTGACAAGACCGAATGTAGCAGCTCCCTGGTCTGATGAATCATTGGACCATGCCTTTGACATTCGTCGTATTTTTTTATGAAATCCTTCATGTCCTTTTCCATGTCGATCAAGTAGTAGCTGCCTCTAATTACTTTCTGAACTAATGATTATGCGACCGAATGGTTTTCGCAAGTGCCTTCATGGACTTCTCTCAGAAACATACTCAGTATCTCCCGGTCCTAGGCATGTTGCGAGGGGGCCATCGAACATTCTCCGGAACATGGTATCGTCTTCGGACAAGCTGAACTAGGTCGTCTTCGTGTCACGACCCAAATCGATGGGCCACAAAGGGCAACCGGTACTTTACTCAACCGAGTACCAATGTAATGTATCTTTCTTATTACATCATCATATATACGTGACATACGGGCCTAATAGGCCAACATGATCTTTTATAAACACGAAACATAGGCCGACAAGGCCGCACAATCTTTCACGTACAGGACATATGTCTACAAGCTTCTAAGAGTACATAAATGTCATAAAGGTCGGTACAGAGTCCTATCATACCAAACAATACACGTCTAAATCATACTAACAAAACTCACAGCTCCGAAGCAAATAGAGCGCACCAACATCTTCCACTGAGCTGATAGCCTACTTGGAGGGCTCTCAACCTGTCTATCTGGACCTGTGGGCATGAAATGCAGTGTCCCCAGGCAAAAGGGATGTCAGTACGAATAATGTACCGAGTATGTAAGGCACATAAATAAATACATAAGAGACATGAAAGAAATATAAAGTACATGACTCAACCTCTAAGTCTGAATAACTTTGTAAATCATAAATTACTTTTAGCGTCATGCATATGTGTACGAATGTCATGTCGTGTATAGGTATATGTTTCATAACATCATCAGCCTCTGAAGGTATCCCATCATATCATATTGGCCACTGTGGGCAAAATCATCAACGTATACCAGCTGATCAGGTGGTGGTGCATATATAACGCCATAACCTTTTTCCATATCCCATATACATATACATATATATATATATATATATATATATATATATATATATATATATATATATATATATACGCGTATATAACGCCGTTTAAATTGTATATACATATATATGTATATATATATACGCGTATATAACGCCGTTTAAATTGTATTTTAGCCATTGTGGGCAACATCATCATCATATACCAGCTGATTAGGTGATGGTGCGTATATAACGGTGTAACCTTTTCTCATATCCCATATACATATATTTACATATATACGCGTATATAATGCCATCTGGTCATGGGTCAACACACATATATGAAATGCATGAAAAATACGTAATAATCTCAATATTCCTTCCGGATAATTTTTTTTCCAACTGCGTATTATTCTGAGATCCACGAGCAGAATTTTTCATGGGGAATCAAGAATATAGACACCCCTACTATTTCTATGAATAGAGTAATTTATGGAAACTATGAGTTTGCTCGTTTCTTCTATATCATATGGACCATACTAAAAGAAATAAGGGAGGGTCTTAACATACCTGGAGTAGGGAAAAAATCCGTATGATATTCTTGGAAAGGTTGCACCGTACTTTCTTAGGATCACAAAATCTCGCGTTGCTAATGTGCTAAGAAATTTCGTCGGAATTTCTTTGTTGCGAGACTTTTGTTAAAAGCTTGTTGGATGGAATTGTAACATCTGGTTTGGACATGTCTTGAAATTGTATTAGGAAGAAATCAGATTTGCAATGTCTATGAAAAAAAACTTGTAAGAATTGCTCATGTTAGTACTTTAGTATATTAAATGTAAGATTGAAGTGTTTCTTTATAAAGAAACGTATTGAAAGTTGATGACAATGGCTAACGCCCCCATGCCCTCTTCTGATTGTAGTCTTTTATATGGAAAAGATTTGAATTGAAATAAATGTGTAACTATCACATAATTGCCACCTAATCAAATTTGTTCAAGAGTCACTCTTTTAATATGTGGAATGCTGTCATGTTTTGGGTTAATCTTATCCAATATATCCCCAATTAATTAGGTTATCAGGTAATTAACTAATTACCCGTAAAATTAAGAATTATTCCTATTTACTTAAAATATTATTCACTTTTCACATACCCTATACACCTTACTATTATGGTTATGTGGTACCTTATATGGTACTAGTCCATAAATACCGGGTATTTTAGATCGGGCCGTATTTTACCCCAAAATGTCAAACTTGGACAAAATTTATTTTCTTTGAATTGCTCCCCCTTTCACCTTCATGAATTTACTAATTACTTGTGAAATAGCATAATCCTTATAATATCCAAATACCTCTTACTTGGACTGATGTCAATTACATTACAACAAATTCAACGTACAATACTTCAGGGTGCAGCATCGTCATAACTTAATACTGCGAAGCGTGACATCACCGTAATGTAATACTACAAGGCATAACATCCTCATAATATAATACTGCAGGGCGTAACATCATCGTAATATATTACTGCAGAGCATAACATCATCGTAATATAATATTGCGGAACATGATATCGACGTAATATTGCGGGGCGTAACATCATTCCCCCCTTTGGAACATTCGTCCTCGAATGTTGACCAATGGTCTTATCATTTTCATACTTATATCTTCCGAATACTTTAGAACTTCCCTTGCCATCTAGGTGACTGTTTTGTGAATAAGTCCAATGTCCAGGGCATCCTCCCCTTAGGCATCCTTCTCACCCCATAACTTGTAGTCGGAATCCTTCCAATCTCGTAACTGTTGCTACCTTTCATCATGCAGCCTGTACGATTTTAACCTTGTAAGTGTGCCCAATCTCTAAGCTTCATATGTAGAGCTTGATAAGATGTCCCTTTGGAAATCTATGAGTATACTGGAGTTGTTTGCTCGGTACTTTGTTGAATTCATGAATATTTATCTCATCGTATTGGTCCGTTTAGCCATCCGTATGAATTTACTGCCATAACTCTTACTTTAATTTATCGTTGCTCAGGTCTGCTACCAAATCCCAGCTTACTCTTATTTCTTACCCCATATGTATAAATTTAAGTCCTTTAATGCTTCCTCATTACTACTCATATTTAGAATGACGGCCTAATCTCATCTCATACTTTGTGACTTTTTTCCATCCATTGTTGATTCACCTCAATATTGATCTACAATATACCACTGATAACTGGAAACTTCTTACGCATTACCTTGCCACTAGGGCTTATGTTATATCAAGGAATATTCGAAGTAATTTTCCTAATCCACTTAGCGGCGATACTGTACTCCAATAACCATATTCTATAGCATCCCAAGGTGATTCTCTTACATGGGTATTTTAATCCCGTACAATTCATGAATCCCTTTTCTTTTACCTCTTTTTTCCAAATTATTACTCAATCGAAGGCCCAAACATCATCCTTTATCTATCACAATGACACCCTTATTCTACTATTAGGGCAACATTCCATCTCTTCTAAATGCTACTTATGAAGAGTAACTCCTTTGAGTCCATTCAGGATATACTGAGCTTACTATAACATAGAGAAGCCATTATTTCCCTTGTTTTCATGGGCCTAATCTTGAGGACTAATCCATTCTCGCCACCTCCTTACTGCCCTTTCTTATCCGTATTCCTGTCTTCCTAAAACCTTGTCTCTTTACCATACTTTAGCTTGCGACCTATACATATCCATTTATAAACTTTCCTTCAACTTGTTGCGCCATATTTTCTTATGTTATTCTAGAATGTCAAGCGAGATATCACATCATCTCCAACTTTTCTCTATTCTCTTAACTAGATCTCTCAGTACTTAGAAACCATAGGCTGGAAGACAAGCTGCCGACGATGCCACTATCATTCCCGGTTATTGGATCCTCATGCTTATGGCCTTCTATCCTAAGTATGGGCTATCCTCAACCTTCTACTTTTGAGTATCTCGTACATTGCTCACCTTTACCATACTTTCCTTAAAGCCTCACATCACATCTTCTATCTCTTTCGTACGTCTGATTTTAAGGGAGATCCTACAATGTTCTCGATCACGATGTTTCTATTTTTCTGGGTCTAATAATCAAACTCCTGATTTACTTGGGTGATGTAACTCTTTAGTTTCCTCCTTCTTCTGATCGGCCTTTACGTCAACTTAAGCTTTCTTCCGATCTGTGGTTCATGGTATTATTTATTCTGTTTAGCCTTTCATGGGAGCTGAGGAATACGCATGATACAATCCTTAATAATTTAATCCTTTGTTTATGACCTGGGCTCCATTCTTTCTTTTAACATATACCAGAATCTTCTACAGTTGTATATGATGCATATATAAAACTCTAAACCCTTAAGTGAGTTCTTAACGCAACCAACTCTGGCTCATTGATCGAGTAATTCCTTTTTTCATCTTAGCTTTCTTTAAATGTAAGCTATTACGTTTCCAATCTTTCTGCCCCTTGTTACATCCATACTTAGCTTGTCTTAGTGACCACACTTGCCAGAGTTTTCATACAACTCATATGATCTCGAATATTACTTTTAATTCTTACTTCCCGTTCATTAGCCACGGTATGTGCCACTTTCCTTTGGAATGCTTACAATGTTGTTGTGAGATTGTTGTTACACGACCATTTCCTCTTTAGGTCGTTGTGCTTAGGTTGAAACCTTCTTTCTTATCTCCTCAGCTAGTCTTTTGTTGTAGTACTTAGGGAGAACTCTTGACTCTCGTAAAGCTGTGAGCTTATTACAGACCTTTTTGATGTCCTTACTTTCCTATAATCATCCGTAGTTGCTTACTTCCATGCCCTTGTGCTTGTATGGTTGCTTTTGAGCTGATATTTTGACTGCCTTCCTAGTGGCACTTTATTTATCCCCGTAACACTCATACGATACCTTTAACTACCCCAACTCTTGTTTGAATATATCTCAAGTATTATAATGATATTCTCCGAGGCTAAATTCTCCATGTTGGGTTCTACTATGTTTATCTTACACGATCTGATGACTTGTTTGTAGCTTCCTGTTTAGCCATAGCTAGGATCTTCCTGACCAATTACTAACTACTCGTTGGCCCATTCTCATATCAATATTCCTCGTAATCTTTCATGGGTTATTTACTTTGTTTTAACTTACGTCTCGCACTGGCTCCTTATTAATTAATAACAGCTTGGGCAGGAGCCTTTACTTCATTTCCATGACGTCGTGCTTACACAATATTCTTGAATCATAACGTATCTGTAAGATTTGGATAAGTGCCATCTCATTCCTCTTTCATTTATCGCATTCTTCCTTTACCATTCCATAGTCACTAGAACCACTTAACTCTGACTTAATGCCATATCGCTACATATTCCCCCCTTTGGGGGTGTACTAAGAGCTGAAGCCACAAGGATCTACCTATAGATGTTTACCTCTTCATCTTTGGCGTCGTTTCTCAACATCAATGATCCTTACTTGCCTTGCGACAATCCTTCTGTACCAAGGATGACAAATTCCCTTACTCGCGATGGTGACACTTATCACAACTAGCACATGCAGCCCCTTAAGCTTAACTTTGCTCACATTGCTTGCTTTAGGGAAGCATCTTCCTAAATGACCTTTCTCTGAATTTCTTATTAATCTTCTTCTGTTGTCCATTCTATTATGGCTGGAACGCAATCTGAAATTCTCATGATACTGACTATTGTCAAATCACTCGGTCCCTAATTCATATTTAGTTTATCTTATTCACCAGCCCATATTTATTTCTATTACTCTAGGGTCTAACTCTTCCTATTGGTAATCGCGCTAGAGTTGCAAACTTATTTCTCGAAATGAGGACATGACTGTATGGCCTATACTCTTTTGTTGTCCTAAGGCTTGTCACCCCTCGTTTCTTCCTTCAATTGACTATAGATTTTATAATATTGCCATCTTTTGATCTGCCGTTATCATCCATGTACCACATCTTACTCATAATGCTTCATTAACTCTTTTCTTATTTCCTGATAACATTAATACCGATCACTTTATTCTGAAAATTTGAACAAGACATTATTTTTTGCTTTTTGCTTCCCTTTGCTCCATCCAGTGGCTCTTCAAGTTGCTTAACGTTCTCGCTTTACTAGGGACGCGAGCCACACTAAGGTAATATGTATCCCTTCAAGGCTTATAGTGCATGTCTTTGTAGTACTCATATCTGGCTGCACTATTTTAAAGTGTACCATTTGGGTGTCTCATAGGGAGATCCATTACCACGTTTGCACTATCCTTAGGAAACTTCAACTAACTCTACCAATCCATCCACTATTTTGGGTTATTATACCCCCAGCCGGATCCTGATAACTCGTCCTTTTCTTAATCGATGTCTGTTATCCCCCATAGGGCATAACTGAGATGGGTACGGCCAATTATACATACCTCTGTTACCATTGAATATAACTCAAAAAGCTTATATTTCTCTGCCTGAATTATAAACACTGTTAACCTTTATTAACTGGGCGCCTCGTACTTTTCTTCATCTTACTTCTTTTACTTGTTAACACTTGTATTTACCTTCTAAATCTCTCATTGTCTTTCACCATTAAGGTGGATATGTATTCTTGCCTCAAGATCCTTACCAAGAGGCTTACATCTTTTAGTACGCACATGATCTACTGGAGACCTCACATTTACTTATCATAAACATGATGCAAAGTTTAGTTCCTCTTACTCAACTCTCCCATAACTATATCTCTTACCATCTATCTTTCTGGATGTAGGCATCGTCGTATTATGAATAAGGTAGAGTTTAGGAAATTGAGTTCTTACAACTGAGCTCTACCACACGATCTAGAGTAAGAAGAAAGAGTGATAGTCCTAAATGCCATGTAGCCTCCTGCTTATAAGTGTGGTGCATGACACACCCATAAACAAGACTCTACTAGACACGGCTTGTAGACTCCTTAGGACAGAACTGCTCTGATACCACTTTTCTCACGACCCAAACCGACGGACCGCGATGGGCACCCGGTACCATACTCAACCGAGTACCAACGTAATGTATCTTTCTTATTACATTATCATATACACGTGACATACAGGCTTAATAGGCCAACATGATCTTTTATAAACACGAAACATAGGCCGACAAGGCTGCACAATCTTTCTCGTACAGGACATATGTCTACAAGCCTCTAAGAGTACATAAATGTCTCAAAGGTCGGGACAGAGTCCCGCCATACCAAACAATACACGTATAAATCATACTAACCAAACTCGCAACTCCGACGCAAATGGAGTGCACCAACATCTTCCGCTGAGCTGATAGCCTACTTGGAGGGCTCTCGACCTGTCTATCTGGACCTGCGGGCATGAAACGCATGCTATCATAATAGATAGGAAATTGCGTACCTTATTCTTCCCCGACTAGGACTCCACTTACCACCACCTTGGATACTGCCAAGTATAGGTACAGTTGTTCGTCTTCCTTCGGAGAGTAAAGAAAATGGGGGCTCGAGAGGTACCGTTTGAGTTCCTCCAAGGATTGTTGAAATTCTGGAGTCCATGAGAAGTTATTCTACTTTTTCAATAGTGATAAAACCTGATGGCTATTTTTGGAAGACCTCGAGATGAATCTACCCAAGGCGGCTATGCAATCGGTTAACCTTTGAACAACTTTGATGTTGTCCACAACAGTGATGTCTTCAATGGTCTTGATCTTATCGGGGTTGATCTCGATCCTCGGGTTGGATACTATGAATCCGAGAAATTTCTCGAACCCGACTTCGAACGCGTATTTCTCCGGGTTCATCTTCATATTGTATTTCTTCAATATATTGAAGGTTTCCTGCAAATATTTTAAATAGACCTCTGCTCGCAGGGACTTAACTAACATGTCGTCAATGTAAACCTCCATTTTTTTCCTATTTGTTCTTCGGACATCTGATTTACTAGGCGTTGGTAAGTAGCAGCTGCATTTTTTAGTTTGAATGACATTACGTTATAGTAGTAGTTACCATACTCAGTGATGAATGAAGTTTTTTCCTGATCACCCGGGTCCATCCAAATATAATTGTACCCGAAATAGGCATCGAAAAAACTAAGGATCTCATGGCCGACCGGCACATCGATCATGCATAATATTGGGCAAAGGGAAAGATTCTGTGGGGTATGCCTTATTGAAATCTTTATAGCCTACATACATTCTTAATTTTTTCCCTTATTTAGGGACTACCACTAAGTTTGCTAGCCAATCCGGGTATTTAACCTCTTGAATTGACCTATTTTAAAGAGCTTAGATACCTCGTCTGTGATGAATGCATGTTTGACTTCGGACTGAGGTCTCCTTTTCTGTTTGATTGGATGAAACTTTGGGTCCCGACTCAGCTTGTGAGTGGTTATTTTCAGGGGGATCCCTATCATATCAAGGTGGGACCAAGTAAAACAATCCACGTTAGCTATAAAGAATTGAATGAATTTTTTTCCTGAGCTCGGGACTTAACCCCATGCCCAGGTATACCTTATGATCGAGCAAGTGCTAGATCAGTACAACTTTCTCCAGCTACTCGACCGTTGACTTGGTGGTGTCGGAATCATCAGGGATTATGAAGGACCTGCGGACCCCGTATTCATCATCCTTATCGGCCCATGCTTCTCTAATTGGGTCGGGGCTGGTGTTGGTAATTTCTATTCGATTTCTTCTTCAGCAACCAAACCCGGACTTTTTGTCATTGTAAATGCGGATATCCGGACCGCCTCTTCGACAGCGAACATTTCCTTCGCAGCTCATTATTCTCCTTAGATCTTTCTAATCCCTCTTGGCGTTGGGAATTTTAACACTTGCAGGATCGAGGGTACTGCTCTCATGTTGTGGATTCATAGCCTCCCGAACAGAGCTTTGTACCTCATATCTCCTTCGATTATATAGAACTTGGCTTCCTAGATGGTCCCCGCGACGTTCACCGATAATATTATCTCCTCTTGGTTGGTTTCACAGGCCATGTTGAATCCATAAAAAACTCGGACTACTGGCACGTTTTGATCTTGTAGACCAAGCTGTTCCATAACCCTCGATCTGATGATGTTGGCCGAGCTACCTGGAACAATTAACACACGCTTAGCTCGAGATTTATTTATGAGTACAGATATTACCAGTGCATCATTGTGGGGATGCACAATCCCTTATGTGTCTTCGTCATTGAAAGACAAAGTTCCTTCAGGCACATAATCCCGAGTGTATTTTCCCTTGTGATGCATACTTTGGTGCGCTTTAACATCGGCCCCTGGGAATGTCGACCCCACCGATAATCATGTTAATGATGTGTTGAGGTTCTTCCTGCTTGACCTATTTATTAGTGTCTCTATTCCTAAAATGATTCATGGCTCGATCGCTCAGGAACTATCAGAGATGTCCGTTATTGAATAGCCGGGCTACTTCCTCTCTTAATTGTCGGCAATCTTCTGTTCTGTGTTCGTGAGTGTCATGATATTTGCACATAATATTAGGATCCCTTTGGGCTAGATCGGACTATAGAGGTCGAGGCCATTTGGTGTCTTTGATATGTCTGATAGCAGATACAATGGCGGCGGCATCAATGTTGAAGCTGTATTGCGATAATCTTGGCGCTTCCTTTGGCCCGATGGGCCTATCGAAACTGTTTTAGCTCATGAGTCCTCGGTTGTTTTGACCTCGATCACTGATCCTTTCACTTCTTACAGGGTTTCGCCCGGACACGTTACCTCTTCGGTCCCTGTTGTATGGTTGGTAATGATCTCTGCTTGATCTTGGTTCACGATCAATGTCTCTTTTGACCCTGTCGACGGCTCTAATGGGATAAATGGACTCGGAAGTGGCCCCAAGTTAATCGTCTTCGACCCTGATTTTTTACTAATACCAATTATGCACAGCGGCTTAAGTAACAGCCAGATACTTTACTAGATTTTGTTTTAACTGTTGTGAAGCCAAAGAGCTTCGAACATTGAGTCCTTAGGTGAATGCCTGAATGGCCCAATCGTCTGTGATCGGAGTCAGGTCTATCCGTTCTATTTGAAATCGAGATACGAATTCTCTGAGCATCTCATTGTCCCTTTGTTTTACTTTGAAAAGGTCTGACTTTCTAGTCTCGACCTTGATAGCCCTGACATGAGCTTTCACGAAGGAATCTACAATTATAGCAAACGAGTCAATAGAATTAGGAGGTAAATTGTGATACCATATCGTATCTCCCTATGACAAAGTCTCTCTGAACTTTTCAGTAGGACAGACTCGATCTCATCATCCTCCAAGTCGTTCCTTTTGATGGCGCATGTGTAGGAGGTCACCTTCTCATTTGGGTGGATCATTCCATTGTACTTAGGAATCTCGAGCATGCGGAACTCTTTAGGGATTGACTTCAGAGCTGCACTTCGAGGGAAAGGTTTTTGAACAAACTTCTTGGAATTCAAGCCTTTTAATATCGGCGGTGCTCCCGGTATTTGATCGATCCTAGAATTGTAAGTTTTCACATTTTTGTCATTGGCTTCGATCTTCTTCTCTCCCGATTCTACCCATTTTGTCAGTTCCTCGAGCATTTTTATGATCTTGGGGTTAGTTCCTAATTCATTTTCATTCAGCCTTTCCGCGACCGGTTCATTTATGTGGACGACTTCCTTGGATGGCTCAGGCTCAATTCTGGTCAGGGCGCGATTTTGGTTCTGAGTTGAGCTATTGCTGCCTGTTGAGCCTGTAATATTTGAAAGATCGCCCGCAAGTTGATCCCATCATCTTCACCGTTGTGCGTATTTGGTGCAACCGAACGGACTTCCCTACGAACATTGTTCTCAAGATCGATAGGCAAATTCGTATTGATGGACACATGCGAGCTAGTATTGATCGGTTCTAAAATTGGAACTCTGTTGAGGTCGACAGGGGGGGCAACTCGATACCAGGTGCTACATTGTTGTTCTTGCCATAGTGGTCGGATTTACCATCCACGTTTAAAGGGGCGGACTGGGAGTTTAACATTTCGAATTTTAACCTGAAATCAAAGGCACTCCAAAGAACAAATGTAAAATAGGATATGTTATAGAAGTTTTTATCAAATAGTCACTATTATCCTTAGCCCCATGGTGGACGCCAAACAGTTTACCCTCAAAATCGGATAATAATTAAATTTGTAAGTGATTTTAAGGAAATATAGATTAATTCGACACAAAGTAGTAAAATGGATTACATTGATCAAATAAAAATAAAAATAAATTAAAACCACACATGCAGGATAGTTTCGGCCTTAGTGAAATCTTTCCCCTCAATCTTGACACACTAAGACCACACGCGCAGGATTTTGAGCGTTCAAAACCCTTTTTACAGTACCATTTTTTTTTCCCGGAGAAACAAAGCATGCATTAATAAAACCCAACAGTCAATAGTACAAAACCAGATGAAGCCTCGGTGACAATCCAAACAGGAAAGTTGTCAAACCAAGAGACTTCACTAAGTAACACCGAAGAAAATTTGGCTAACTTATGAGTACAAGTATTGAACCCTCTACTTAAATATTTAAAAGATACATCACTCAGATGTTGCTGAAGTGCCCAAATATCTTCACAAAGAGTATTAACCACCCATGAAGGACCGCTTCTTCCATTAAGCATTTGAACCATTGTTAAGGAATCAGATAAGATATCTATATTCTTCCAACCATACTTCACCGCCAGTTGAATTACTTTTCTTATTGCCCACGCTTCAGCTATTATGGCTTTTCCATCTAAAGGAATTGGACTACCATAGGCATAAATCACGTCACCATTAGTCTTTAAGGCTACCATTCCAATATTCGCTTTGCGAGTGTTTGGATCCAGACCTATATCCACATAAAACAACACTTTTTTCTGAAGAAAGAGTTAGTAATGGTAGATTAGTAGAAGCATCGCTCATAGTGTTAACATGTTCCTTTGCAACTATAAATTCATTAAACTCAAATAATGCTTTAGATAAAATCTCATTTTTATTCCAGATCACCGAATTAAAAATATACTTATTCCTAGCCTTCCAAATCATCCATAAGATAGATACTGCTAGTTGCAATAAGGTATTAGTTTCCGAGAACCTTTTAATGTCTAACACTAATTTATACCACCATGTAGCAAATCAGAGATCAGATGCAAATTTGGCCAACGAATCAGACTCATTTTCCACACATAAATTGATCTAGGACATTTAAAGAACATGTGCTCTAAAGTTTCAAGTTCTAGCCCACAAATAGGACAGATGTCATCCATAGAGTGGATTCGTTTTTTAATAATATTTTTAACAGACAATGTATTTAAGACACACTTTCTTAAGAAATATTTGAGCTTGTTTTTAATATTTAAAGACCATAAATGGTTCCAAAAGGATTTCGGGAACCCATGAGAACTACTTTCCGCACGATGAGCCAAACTTCTATCATTTGTTAGGAACAATTTCGCCAAATAATATCCAAACTTCACTTCGTATTTACCTGAATTAGTAAAATGCCAAACCAGTCGATCATTTCCCCTACGGAAGAAACTGGAATAGTTAAAATAGATTCGACATCATCTTCACTAAATAATGTATTCAAAATGTGCATATTCCATGTATTAGTACTATCATCAATTAGTTCTGATACTTTCATATTTGTCGCAGTACCACTCATCATACTTAAGGGGTAAAAGGAGCTATCTCGTGGTAACCATGGATCTCTCCATACTCTTACAGATTTACCATTTGAAATATTCCATCTAACACCTCTACTTAATATATCTCGCCCCCATAAAATATTTTTTCATACCCAAGATTTATATCTATTGGTCGGTGCATGTAAGAAAGATTCCTTAGAAAAATATTTACCTTTAAGGACATGAGAAACTAATAATTTCGGTTCAGTCATAATTCTCCATGCTAGTTTGGTTTAAAGAGCCATATTAAAAGCCTTGAGATCCCGAAAGTCTAACCCCCCTTTAAAATTTGGTTCACATAGTTTTTCCCACTTTTCAAAATGTATCTTTCTCTTATCATCATTCGTACCCCACCAAAAGTTTGAGAATAAATTAGTGATTTCCTTACATAGCCCATCAGGTATTTGGAAACAAGACATAGCATATGAGGGAATAGCAGCTAAAACAGACTTTAATAAAACTTCCTTCCCTGCTTGACTTAAAAACTTTCCTTTCCAACCCTTTATTTTAGATATATTTCTATTCTTTATGAAAGCCAATATTTCTTTTTTAGATCATCCGACAATAGCAGGCAATCCTAAATACATTACCCTTTCACACATTCGTATATTATTCAAAGAATAGCATATTATAAATTTTTCCTCCTCCATAGTATTCTTACTAAAAAAGATTGCAGATTTCTCAAAATTAATAATTTGTCCGGAGCATCTGGAATATATGTCTAAAATATTATTAATCATAGCAACACTATTCATATCAGCTCTACAAAATATAAATGAGTCGTCTGCAAAAAATAAATGGGAAACAGAAGGACTACTTCTCCCTAATTTGAACTCTTTTAACTTTCCTTGTTGTTCAGCCGAGTATAATAGAGCAGATAATCCTTCAGCACATATCAGGAATAAGTAATGTGATAGAGGATCGCCCTGCCTTAATCCTCTAGATGGCTTTACACAACCCTTAACCTCTCCATTAAAGTTAAATGAAAAAGAAGCACTCATAACACAAGTCATAACCCAATTTACAAAAATTTGGTGAAAACCCATTTGTAACATCATTTGCTGAATATAAGGCCACTCCACACGATCATATGCTTTAGACATATCTAACTTTAAAGCCATTAACTTATCTTTGCCTTTTCGTTTGTTTTTCAGCACCTCCATAAATTCATGTGCTAACACGACATTATCCACAATTTGTCTTTTTCCAACAAAGGCAGCTTGATTCATAGAGATAAGTAAAGGCATCAAAGGTTTCATACGTTTCACCAGAATTTTTGTAATGATCTTATATAATGTAGAGCATAAGCTAATAGGTCTAAAGTGATTTACGGTAGGAGGTATTTTATTTATGGTACCAATGTTATCAAAGTTTGATTTCAAACGGGTAAAAGTTGACCTGTCTTAAAAAAAATACCTTACTGGCAAACAAACATCATGAGAAATTAACGGCCAAAACTGCTGGAAAAATAGTGGAGTCATTCCACCAATACCAGGGGACTTGTTAGGATGCATAGAGAAAATAGCTTCTTTTATTTCCTCATTAGTTACTTCACTAATCAAGCCCAAATTCATGTTTTCATCAATAGAAGTTGGAATAGACTGAAGAACATGAGATAAGGAGGAACGATTAGAAGTAGTAAATAGTTCCCTATAGAAATCCTCAATTTCCTTTAGCATACCGTTTTTGTCACAAATCCACTCTCCTCAATTCCTTTAATTAGATTCCTCCTTCTTCTCTGAAGAGTATACATATGAAAAAAAAGTATTTTTATCTCCTTCATTTAACCATTGAACTCTAGACTTTTACTTCCAATAAATTTCTTCCTCCTTATATGCTTTACCTAACTCATTTTTCAGCTTTGATATGACAGTTAGATTAGGTCCTTTTGGATTAAGTTGTGCAAACTTAAGAAGATTTTTCAGTTGCTTAATCTTTATCATAGAGTTTGTTGCGCCCTTCTTTCTCCATAAGATTAAAGAATTTCGACATTTTCTTATCTTTGAACACACTTTAGATTGACAATCCCAGAAGGATTAGTTACCCAAGATTGTTTAATTAATTCATTCATGAGCTTCAGAGTTTCCAACCCATCTTTTATCAAAATAAAATCTTTTTTTCCAGCAATCATTTAGTCCATTTGTGGAACAAAGAATTAATTCATGATCTGAAGCATTATTTTGAATATGAAGCACCATAGCATGATCATATTTTAATTTCCAATCATGAGATACCAAAACTCTATCTAACCATTCTTGAATAAGTCCTTCGTTAATTCTGTAAGAAGACCAAATCCAAGGTTTCCCTCTATAACCAAGGTCTACCGCTCCTAGCATATAAATAAAGTTATTAAAATCCTTAAAAGTCCAAGGAGCCCACATAGTTCCCCCAGATTTTTTTGAATTATCAATAATATCATTAAAATCCCCTAGCAACATCCAACGGTTTCCCCAAGATACTGATCTAGTAATAAGTTCAGCCCATTATTTCTTTCTAGTTTCTCTATCTGTGCTAGCATATATGAAAATACAACAAAAATTAATCTTCTTTTCATTATCATAAATGGAGAACTCAATAAAATAGGATGAAGAGTAAATTTTACTTATCTGAGTGTCTTCATGCCAGAGTAAGGCAAGTCCACCAGAGAGTCCAACAAGGTCCACAATTAGGAATTTTGCATCCCAATTTTTTGTCGTAGCCACTGAAGTCGTGATTGTTGGTTCTTCGTCTCACATAGAAGAATACAATCCGGGTAGTGGATATACATTTGCCTTTTCAATACGGGGAACTATCAAGGATCCCCCCAACCCTCGACAATTCCTCGCCAGCAACTTCATTTCATCAAGGGAGACCATTCCAGCCTGGCCTGCCCCACTACCTCTTTCTTTTGATGTTTTGCAATAGTTATTGGTGTAACTATCTCCTTAGCTTTTCGTTTTACCCCTATTATCCCAAATTCTTCCCTAATCGGAATATCAATTAGAATATTAGGCTCTTTTAAATTGACTGCTTCATTCCCAGAAGTAACATCACTCACATTTACTCCATTGTGTGCATCATCAGTAGCTTTATATTGGTTCTGTAACATCGTCATCTCAATACCATCCTACTTTTTGTCTTCTTGCCTAAACTCATGTATACAAACGTTCGCAACTAACCTTTCACCCGGTATAATCGCAACTTCATGACTGTTTCCTGCAATATCTCCTTGTCTTTTGAAAAGTGATTGTGAATATGAATAGACTGGAAGTTTAGTTTTTTGCAAAGTATTCGTATGGAGTTGGCCAGTATCTTTATTTTGTGAATCAACAAGTGGTAGACTATTATTAGAGATATGGATTGTTTCTTCCTCTAGAGAATGTACCCGGTGCACTTCCTCTTTGGCATTCAAATTATCATCGCCCTTTGCTTGCAAATCCAGAACTTCCTTCCCTTGTAATCCATTTTCCCCCACTTGGACATTCTCTTTCTCGATACCATCCTGCATATCCATCGAGTCTCCGTCGTCTTCCAGATGTTGCAAATCTTTCCTGGTTCTTGTAGCAATTTTCTCCTGAACTAATTTATAGTTACGATATCTCAACATTGTATTCCCTACTCTATCATTACTAAAATCTTGACGCTTTTGACTTTCCGAGAAAGATGCATTGTTCTCTGCTCGTAGTCATGTCCCGAACTGGTCGCTTCTAAGATTTCCTGATCGTACATCTTGTTCCCTATGTATACAGGTTTTATCATTATGTCCTAGCACACCACAATAGTAACAAACATAAGGTAGATTTTCATATCTCAATTCAACCCATATAGTTTTAGAGCCTAGCTTGATCCATTTCTCTCTAAGCAGTGGCTTAGTAATATTAATCTTGACTTTAAGCCCCATATACTGACCCTCTTTACTCCCATTTTCAGGTATGAGAATATCTAGGATTCCGCCTAACGCATGCCCTATTTTCCGACCAACATCCTTTGATATCCAGTGTAAAGGAATGTTCCAAACTTGAACCCACATATTACTCTCGTTAAAAATTGGAGAGTCACTCTCCAATCCTGGTTTCCAAGGATGAATGTTGAGAAGGTATCTATCATATAACCATGGAGTACCAAGTTTAACTTTATCTAAACCTGTCTTGTCTTTAAAGATGAACTGGAAAAAATTCCATGTGATTTCTTTAATTTGTAATTCTCTAGGGTTACCCCAAGCCAGAGTCATAGCATTCCTAATTCCATAAAAATTCACCTTTTTGTCAGAGATTACCTTACCAAGAAGACTTACTTCACATTCCTTCATGCTTGCCTAAATATCTGGAAACTCTATTGCCACAACCTCCTTTTCTTCCTCTGTTAAAATACATTTATGAAGGTGTTGTGTAATTTCTTCTGCTATCTTTGCACTGTAAATTCCTGATGCTAATGATGATATGAACTTTGTGATTTTGCTTCCCTTTTTGCCGTATCTACCAGACAATCTTTGATCTCTGTTGTTCTTTCTTTTTGTAATCTACTACCAGTTCCAGATGCCAAAATCAACGGCGACAGTCGCAAGCTTTAAGCCTATGAGCTTGCTTACAAGGAAAGTTGATGGAGATAAGTACCGGACCAGAAATGAGAAGGGGACTTGTCGGCGGCTCGAAAATCTAGAGAGAGAAAGAGAGAGAAAATTTAATGAGTGAACGGAGTGTTGCAAAATTGAGGAACAAAGAGGATGAAAGTAGCGATTTTGATAGAGTTATTTGTTGAAATCTGTTTGAGAGTATGATTAGGAGGTAAAAGTGAAGTAATTTTTTTGTAGATTTGATAAATTAGGGCAAGGAATAAAACCCCACACAGGGGAAAAAGCTCTCAGTTGTAGAGAGAGAAAACCCTCACGAAGAAGGAACCGCGGACCAAATTTTTATTTTTACAGTAACATTACTTTCAAATCTCGGTACAACTCATATTTTATCATTTAATCCGATACACATGCGAAGACATACACCATATATTCATTTGATTTATGTAAATACCAGGACTTAAATCAACTTCATTTGGCACTATCGTAGAACCCTATAAATTTCACTTCTGATATATTGATAGAAGTTGCATGAAATATGAAAGTAGTATCGTGGTTATTTTAGCATATTTACCCATGATGAGTCAAAATATTTGAATATTCAATTTCATTTTGGAGAAAGAATATTCTGTTTGAAATATTCGCAAACTTCTTTCATTTAAAACCACCTTTAAATAACATGTACGTGAAATTTTAATTGATTATATGGCTGAAAATTATTTCAAAGATAGAGTTGGTCCGAGAGTACGACCTCTAACTTCATAATAAGAGGTATTAATGATACGCAACAAATATTGTTTAGCTTTTTAGAGTTTTTAGTTTCTAATTAATATTTTAATCAAATTCTTCTTAACTATTTTTAAATATGTATTATATAAAATTAATACGCACATGTCCAGAAATCATACTTAGTATTTATACATTTGGATAAAAGATAGCTATGAATCTGGACCAAAGAAATTGGAGCTTTCACATCTCCCTTTCACTTGATGAGAAAAATACAAAAGTAGGATTGGCGTAGATTTAGGTCCACCCCACAGTGTACAGTGAAATGATCGTAATGAACAGACGAGACTTGACAAAATTTTTCGCTTTTTTCCGAAATCAGTGTTTGGTCATAAAATTTTCAATTTCCACTTAAAGATAAATTTTAGAATATTTCGAAAATTTTAAAAACTCCACAAAGTTATTTTTAAAATTTTCACTCAGATCTCTCACAAAACTTCAAAACAACTCAAAATTATATTAATGTCCCACAATTCTAATTTTCAAATACTATTTTCACTTAAAAAAAATCACTTTTTTAAAAAAAAAAATCACTTTTTTTTAAAAAAAAAATTCATAATTCTTATGTCCAAACGCCCACTGATAGTGCTCTCAGGACTCAAGAGAAACATATCTTACAAAATTAGAATCTCTCTGACCTTAATTAAAGTTTTGGATTCAAGTGGTGGAATAAAACTTCTCAACAGGGAGCACTTTATCCGCTAGGTAGACCTACCCTATGTGACTTTGAATTAGTCAGACCACACGAAGTTGTTTCTGATATTAACCGGAAGTTTGGACATAAAAATTGTGAAATTTCGGAAAAAAAAGTGAATTCTTTTTCAAGTGAAAATAGTATTTAAAAATTAAAATTGTGTTTCAATATAAATACAATTTGGAGCTATTTTTTAATTTTTGTGAGTGATTCGAAGTAAAAATTTTAAACAACTTTTTAAAGTTTTTTAAATTTCTGAAAATTTTCAAAATTCAACTGCAACTGAAATTTGAATTATCATGGCCAACATTTAATTCAAATTTATTAAAAAAAATTCGAAAAAAATTAAATTTTTTTATGGCCAAACATGCCCTAAATGCCTAAAGCAATAAAGAGAAGTCACGTGACTACTAGGAAGGATTAAAAACTATAACAAATTACTTAGTTCCACATATAATTTTTATAGCTTGTTGGCCAATCTTCTAAAATCAGCTTCTTATGTGCCCGTTTGAATTAGTTGATTGTAAATAGATGATAAACTTGAAGTGCTGAAAAGTATATTTAAATGTTAAAATTGATTTCTTTAAATAAGTATTTATGTGTTTGAATAAACATGTTGAAACTGATAATAAGCAGTTGATGTGTTTGGTAGAAAAGTACTGATATGCTATTCTTTTATTAAAATGACTAAAATACTCAAAAATAATTATAAAAGATTATAAATTAAAAACTTTCTTTATAAAGAAAATGATGAACAACGAATATGTAATGAAGAGAAAGTTAGGAATTTTATTTTGGAAAAATATTTTGTGAATTAAAAAATATTATTAAGGATAAATAGTAAAAATCTTGGTCAAACTAAAAATGCTTATAAGCTGAAAAATCATAAGTTGGGCGTGACCAACTTATGACATATGACTGATTTTAGCTTATAAGCACTTGGCTTAGAAGCACTTTGTGTATCTACCAAAATGTGCTTGTAAGCTAGTTTGATCGACTTATAAGCTAAGTCAAACACCCTCTATAAGAAGCGTCACGACCCAAATTTTCCTCCGTAGGATGTTGTGATGGCACCTAGTCTTAGGGACTAGGTAACCCTAGCATTTGATGGAATAATAATAACATTGAATATCATCTGACAAATGCAAAGTAGAAATCTCAATACAAGATTTACAAATCCCAAAACCGGTAGTACAAGTCATAACCTCTACTGAGTTTGCTAGAAAACTTCTAAATATAACTGTTTCAAAATAAAGATAAACATTGTAATTACAATATCAGAAGGTGACTCCAAAGCCTGCGAACGCAGTAGCAGGTTTACCTTGAGCCTCTACAGCAGATCTGTACAACTAGCTAGCAATCGGCTAACTTCGAATACCTGAATTTGCACAAAATTGTGCAGAATTGTAGTATGAGTATGCCACATTGGTACCCAGTAAGTATCAAGACTAACCTCAGCGGAGTAGTGACGATGGGCAGTCAGGATACCTACTGGACTAGATAACCTGGACAAGTGTAAGCGGAAAACTAACATAGTACTATATCTCTACAAAACTACGCATAATGACAATAATAGTGCAATGCGTGCAATAAGAAATTGAAGCAACAATTAGCAACAGAACACAACATATAATAACATAGAAGAGTAAGCTAAACACAGTTTAAATTCGGTGAAAACAAATAAAAGAAGGATAAGTGACAACTCGACAAGAATGGCCGCTTTCACACCAAGTTTATCCAATAATCTCCACGACATACGAAACTTCAAAATATTCACAATTCACAGGTAGAAATTAGTGAACCCTAAACACTTGGCATCTTGTGCCTTCGTTATAACTGGTAACTGCACGAACGACTCACGTGCCACTAGAATCATTCTCACATAGAAGGAAAGTAGACGAGGGTGTGTAGGAAGGATCAATAACATCAGGATCCATCTTCTTAGATCGATATGTGTAATTAACTGTGTGTATGCTTGTGCAAGTGGTCTAACAAAGTTTAGGCCAATTAGTAAGTGTAGAGAAAATGAACAACATGTAAGAATGTTTCCCACAATTTTGCACAAGGTAAAACACATACAGGTTAGGCATGCCACTACACAAATATCAACAACAACAATGCCTCCAGGCCATCACAAGTCATCGCAATCAATCCCGGACATGCCCACCTTGTCTCACCACGTGTGCAATAATAAAGTAAATGCCCTCCTTGTCTCGCTGCACGAGCATAATAGTATTCTCACCTTGTCTCACCACATGCGCAAACACATAGATATAGTCTGCCTTGTCACGCCGCATGTGGATAATCAATAGAAATAATAGCACTGCAGAAACCTCGTACAAATACCCGAACAAATTCTCCCAACAATATCATGTGCCAACAACATAATAACACAATAGAATGGCATTCACAACATGTTCTCATATTCCATAATATTTCCTCTAAACAGTTTTTTATATGGTAAAATCGGAGGGTCCAATTTTCCATCGTTATGACACCTCAAAGGCTCAAAATCACGGTCGAGTTTTATCCCTCGAGGGCCATCGACGCTCGAACTCAGGACAGTATGAGGCCGATGGTTACGGGAAAAAAATGGGGAGTTCCCAAGGCGTGAAGCTAGAGCCGACAAAATCTGTCAAGCTAGTCTGAGCTCGTATCGTGGCATTAGTTAGGTGTCCCATCTCCATATCTTTGTAATAAATGCACTTGTACTACGTTGGGATTCCCCCTCTTATATAAAGGGGATCCTTGTCATTTTGTAAATATATGTTGCTCCATACTAAATATACTAGAACATTCTCTCTGCTCTTTAATAGATTCCCTTGGTTTCGCTATCTTATTTATTGCTCATATTTATCGTGTTCTATTTATTGTTCATCATTTATTGCTTATTACTGGCCACAAAGAGCCACCTTTTATCTATTTATAACTGTTATTCACCATCAACCGCCTTCGATAGCTCCCAACCGAGCTTTAGACTCGACCCCGAGGCCTTCGAATAGACAAGCTTGAGGTCCCGATTGACAGTGATTCGGTTTGATTAACACCTTGTTCTTAAGCTCTTATTTCATTTCTAAGTCTTTCACATAGCATCAACTGCCTAACAACTAGCATAAAAATAGATCACGTATTTTTAGAACCACTAAATCAAATTTAATTGTTATTACATTTTGAGAACCACGGGAAAAATGGTGTAGATGTTCCAGGTGCTGGCGTACCACCGCAAAACCCTGAGAACGTGCTAGAACCAATCTCCGTGGACGCGGTCTCACGCGATGCTCCACATGTCGATGTAAGCTCCCACACTAACAGGAGCGCGTACCGAGGAGACCAACAAGAAGCCCATGAAACTCTGGCTAGGGAAGAACGGGAGGTTAGCCTTCACATTATTTTTGAAATGTTGAAGGCACAACAACTAGCGATTGCTCAGCTGCAAAGTCACCAGAAAACTCCCAGCACAGTAGCGCTGGGGACGGCTCCCCGGGCTGAGCAGGTACCGGAGAGGTCAAGCAACAATGGGTCGGTAGCTGACCCCGCCATTGTAAAGACGCTCGAAGACCTCACAAAGAGGATCGAATCGGGCGAGAAGAAGATAGAAGCCAATGACAAAAAGGTCGAGACCTACAACTCCAGGGTCGACCAAATTCCGGGCGCACCCCCGATCCTGAAAGGTGTGATTCGAAGAAGTTCATAAAAAGGCTGCTCCCAGAGGAAGCGGCTCCAAAACCTTATTCCAAAGAAGTTCAGAATGCCAGACCTTCCAAAATTCAACGAGACCTCAGACCCTAATGAGCATGTTATGCTTACACTTGCGTAGTGAAAGGCAACGACATAAAGGATGACGAGATCAAGTCTGTCTTACTAAAGAAGTTCGGGGAAACACTCTTGAAGGAGGCCATGATGTGGTATCACAACCTAGCTCCTAACTCTATAGATTTCATTTGCCATACTGGCAGATTCTTTCATAAAGGCACATGTTGGTGCCATCAAGGTAGCAACCAGGAAATCCGGCGTCTTCAAGATTAAACAGAGGGAGAATGAGATGTTGCGAGAGTTCGTATCTCACTTTCAAATGGAACGAATAGAACTACCACCAGTCTTCGATGACTGGGCAGTGCAGGCCTTCACTCAAGGTCTGAATGAGCGAAGCTCAGTGTTTTCGAAGCAACTAAAACAGAACCTGGTCGAATATTCCCTTGTGACCTGGTCGGACGTTCACAATTGATATCAATCAAAAATCAAGGCCGAGGACGACCAACCAGGAGCCCCCTTGGGCTTGGTATACCCAAGCAGGCTTTTGGCGAAGGAGCCAAAACCGAATAAGGAAAGGTACCAGCCATACATCGGCGACAGGAGAAATGCCACGAGGCGTAACATACCTTGCAATGACCGAAGGATGGACCAAGGTCAAAACCCTTGGGGATTCGTCAATAGAGCCGGATTCGACAGGAACACGGGGCCAACGGAGGCACCTCGCTTGTTGGAGTGCAACTTCAACGTAGATGTATCAGACATACTATTCGCCATTAGTAAAATAAGAGACACCAGGTGGCCCAGGCCTATGCAATCAGATCCTTCGCAAAGAAATCATAACTTAGTTTGTGAGTTTCACAACACGCATGGCCACAGGACCCAGGATTGCCACAAGCTCCAAGAAGAAGTGTCCAGACTACTTAGTAAAGGGCACCTTTGAGAATTCCTCAGCGATCGGGCCAAAAACCAGTTCCGAGGAAGAGAAACGGCCAAGAAGAATGAATGAATGAGCCACAACATGTCATCCACATGATCTTGGGAGGCATCGTTGCCCCCACAAGATCCCATGATGAGAAGAATAAAAATATCCGTCACCACAGAAAAGCGAACTCAGGATTACATACCCAAGGATGCCCTCACATTCAGCGACGAGGACATCGAGACCTTGTCTCAGCCCCACAATGACGCACTGGTAATCTCTTTTCTTGTAAATATATTTCAGATTAAACATGTACTTGTGGATCCAAGCAGCTCGGCCAACATTATCAGGCCAAGGGTGGTAGAGCAGCTCAGACTGCTTGACCAAATCATACTCGCCTCTCGAGTCCTCAACGGATTCAACATGGCGAGCGAAACAACAAAAGGGGAAATTACCCTTCTAGTCAACGTGGCCGGCACAATCCAAAATGTTAAATTCCATGTCATCGAGGGGGATATGAGGTACAACGCCTTGCTCGGAAGGCCATGGATACACTGCATGAGAGCAGTACCATCCACCCTCCATTAAATGATGAAATTCCCCACAAAGGATGGGATTAAGATCGTCTACGGGGAACAACATGCGGCAAAAGAAATGTTCACGGTACACGATGTGGCCCCGGCACTGGTACCTCCACCTTCGAAGGAGCCAAAGGATAAGCAAATAGTAAAATAGCAATAACAAACTACACTCCCGGCTATCCCCGACTAAGCAAAGCGGGGAACCCTATCACGTCCTCATCACAGGCGACTGAAATGTATCGGGGCTAGAAACATCGCCGGCACACTCTACGCTAAGGTATGATTGTATTCTCTCTTTCAATAATATTTTACGCTGATCTGAATGCAGGTATCCGATCGGAACGGCTAAAGCACTCTCCAGCTCAAAGACCTTAAGGTTTTAAATCATCTGTTGCACTCTTTTCCTTAGATCGAGTTTTTATCACGAGAAGGGTTTTACCGGCAAGGTTTTTAATGACGCAACACCTACATGCTACCTAAGGAAGATCTAACAAGTATTCAAGGCTTCTTTTGCAACCAACCTCAAATACTAGGGGCCATCCCCCCCGGAAGGTCACCTACTCGGAGAAGCCAAGATACGCCAAATGGGGGCTCAATAGGAAAGTAATATATAGGGCCAAATGGTCGAACGAACCGTGTTCTCATAGACTAACCGAGCCCGCGATAGCAAAAATATGTATACTTGTACCAAGCAATCAAAGAATACTTCCCAAAAGCATTTTTGCACTTCAAGGAAGCTCAACATTTTTGCAAAAAATGGCCCAAAAGCCGAAAGGCGCCCCGAACACTCGGGTACTGGCGTCATCAACCTAAAACAATGCAACCCCCGGGTCGGAGCTCCTAACTCATAAGCCTTCAATGACGCAAAATCAAGATCATAAAGTGGCTCCAGAGCCAAAAACGTCCCGAACACTCGGGGACTGGTGTCAAAACTCAAAAGTTACACGACCTCCGGGTCAGAAACTCCATCATAAGACCTCGATGAGGCAATACCAAGTTCACAATCAATGGATCCTGAGCCAAGCAACCCTCGGCCACTTGGGGACTGCCGTCAATCACCATCTCCATCGACTTATCAAAACCCGAGGCCATAAGACCAAATGCAAGAAGCCTCAGTCTCGTAAGACCTGCATAAGGCAACAACAATA
Source organism: Nicotiana sylvestris (assembly GCF_000393655.2). Taxonomy (NCBI): domain Eukaryota; kingdom Viridiplantae; phylum Streptophyta; class Magnoliopsida; order Solanales; family Solanaceae; genus Nicotiana; species Nicotiana sylvestris. The sequence goes on from NC_091067.1 coordinate 100,086,660, forward strand.
TTTGTAAGACCTCAAGCAAGGCATGAACCATACTTGTACCAAGTATCCAAAACTGTAAGACCTCAAAAGCATGTAAAACTTGTATGACCTTACTAAAGGCATAAATCCGATCTCAAAGTTTCGGCTATATATTAAACTTGTAAAACCCTTAAAAAGGCATACCCTTGATATAGGCACCAAAACTACTTCACTCGAGACTTAAAGTCTCCAGCCAAACACAAATGACTCTGGTCACAAGGCTGTACCAGCCAAACTTACGCGACTCGGGGACGCCCGACCGTCGCTACAAATCACATGCCTTCAATTACTTCGAATATACTTCGGAAAGAACCGGTTAAACAGGCTACCCTCGATATAGGCAAAAGAGCTTCGACCATGTCAGCTCCTAAACACTGCTTCGAGATACTCAGCCTCCGAGCCAAACCTCCCGAAGTGCTCGATCATCGCCATATAACGACTCACAATCAAGGTTTTTTATTAAACCATCGAAGAGTCAAGCAAACACTATTTCAAAAAATCCTTATCGAGGGAAAAATAAAGCCTATATAAAAGGTCACATCGACCCAAGGTGTAAGAGCCACTGTCTCCAGCCCACATATATAAAAGGTCGTACCGACCCAACGCGTAAGAGCCTAAGGGCCAGTTTGCAATTCAAAAACTTGAGGGTCGAATGAGCTCGAGTCGTAACCCGATTTAGAGACTGAACCCAAACCAGTTAACTAAATATGCCTAAGGGAAAAAGCGTAAGAGCCATTGTCGCCAGCCCACATACACTAAAAGGTCGCATCGACCAAAAGCGTAAGAGCCATTTTCACCAGCTCACATATACTAAAAGGTCGCATCGACCAAAAGCGTTAGAGCCATTGTCGCCAGCCCACACACACTAAAAGGTCGCATTGACCAAAAACGTAAGAGCCATTGTCGCCAGCCCACATATACTAAAAGATCGCATAGACCAAAAGCGTAAGAGCCAGTGTCGCCAGCCTAAAATTCGATAACTTGAGGGTCAAATAAGCTTGAGTCAATGCCCGACTCGGGGACTAAGCCCAAAAGAGTTGGCCTAAATATGCCTAAGAGAAAAAGCGCGTAAGAGCCAACAGGCCAGCCCAACGAGCCTCAAGGCCATACCGTGAATCTAAGGGTTCCTCTCAAATCGAAGACCAGTTCATCTGGCTAAAATCAAGACAAAAAAAATATAGAAGAAACAAAACCACAAGGTTTCCTCCTTATACATACATGCGAAAATATACAAGCTCCATTTACAACATACTTCGAAAGTACTATGTACAGAATCAGAAAGCAAAATCTACATCCCTTTGGGGGCTATGGCTCGTCGGCCTCATCTTCGCTATCCTCGGCATTGGACAGAAGCAACTGAGCACCACGCTCATCCGCCCTTGCCAGCGTCAACTCTTCCGAGAGATCGAATCCCCTAGCACGGATCTCCCCGAGGGTTTTCCTCCGAGACTTACACCGAGCATATTCTTTGCTCCTATCTTCACGGCCAAGGATCTTTCTCATCTTAGCTTGAGCATCGGCAGCATCCTTCAAATAGACTGCCACTTTCTGGTCAGCCTTAGTTCGGCTCATTACAGCTTCAACTTGGGCATCCGCAACCTCAGACTTTATCTTCGATAGCTTAGTCTCGAGCTTCATAATCATATCTGTTCGAACTAAGATATTATCACAAGCTAAGCAAAGTCTAACCTGAAGGGCAAAAGTCTTAGCTATAGCATCCTTCTCCGTCGAAGCCTGAGCGTCTACCTGGGCCTTGAACTCATCATACTTGCGCTTGGCTCGGCCAACCTCGTCTTGAAGGCGCTCCAAGCCCTCTGCCTTTTTCTACAACTAAAATAAACAAAGTGTTAGCCTCAGGAGCTAGAAGGAGGAACGCACGCTCGCTCGAAACAAAAACTACCTGCTCCTTCAAGTAGCTCTCATAATTCGATCTCCGATTCGCCTTATATCGTAAGCGTGCCAACTTGACTTCCCTTTTCTCACAAAGGAGACTAAGGGATTTCTCCTTATCCAGAGCTTTTCGTAGCCTGGCCTCGCGGTGGAGTAGCTCGGACTTAAGCTTGTCAAACGCCTGCGAAATAAAACTTAATAAGGAAGAGAAGGCCCGAAATTCGAAATGCCTGTGCCAAAAATCACCACAGAGTGAAGACATTGGGCTTCCTCGAAGGTCGAGCGCATATCTGCTTACCTAGTTCCCTCAGCTCCGAAAGAATTGACCTCGGTCGAGGCACGGTCACTTGGAGCATATGACCCTGGATATCGAGTATCCCTCGAAGTACCTCCAATAGAAAAAGAAGGCGATAGCGGAGGATAAACCACCTCTTCAATACCAGAAATCACGAGTACGGCAGGCTTACACACTTCTATTCCGGGCCCCCGGCCCAGGTTTTCCTTGCCCCGACCGCCATCGCCCTGCAAAGGTATCTATTGCTTATTGTTATCATTCTTTAGCCTAGAAGTTAGCGATCCTTCTTCCCCCCAAGGGGACACAGCCTCGCCTCGGAAGGCTTCCATATGCCTACAATAACAGGGTTAGCACGTAGAAAGAGAAAGTGCTTTTTCAACTAAAAGAAGGGAACAGATCGCACGGTATATACCGTGATATTTTGCCTCCCACCTATCCTTAAATAAAGCTCGCCACTTACGCTCGTTGTAAGTCGAGTGGGTTGCCAACTTCCGAACCCAATCCGATAGATCGGGAACCTCGCCCGGCATCCACGAAATCGTTGTCGAAAAAATAAAAGAAGGCACATTTACGGAACACCCCTTTTCCAAAATTGAAGAACTATAAAGGCACGAGTGTACCACTTACGTGTATAATTCCATTCCTCAGGGAATGGCATAAACTCCACGGGGATAATATCTGGAGTTCGTACTCGGATGAATCGACTCATCCACTCCTGACCCCTGTCTTCTTCATCATCCACAATGAAAGGTGTGGCCGATCGGCATCGTAAGGTTAGCATACCTCGATGATGAAAGGGCCGGTATAGTCTGATAAGATGGCTAAGCGTAAATTCAAACCCTGCCTTCTCCGCAAAGAACCTTACCATCAACATTATCTGCCAAAATAACGGGTGAATCTGGGCCAAGTTAACCTGATACTTTCGACAAAAGTCAAGCACAATCCTATCAAGGGGGCCCAGCGTAAAGGGATACATGAACACATTCAGAAACCCCTCGGCACGGTCCGTAACACTCTCATCCGGGGAAGGTACCTGCAGTACTACCTTTTCCCTCCATCCACAGTCTTTCCTCACCGACCCAAGGTGTCTATCTCCTATTAATGAAGTATACTTCAAGATATGCTCCTGTGATCTTGAGAATCTGGGCATTTTCTGACGAAAAGTCCCCTCTCAAAGGAAAATGCCCCGAGCCAACAAGGCGAGTACCGGAGGTGAAACCCTCTCCTCCCTATCAAATAGGTCCTGATGTAGCAGTCATGATTACAGCAAAATCAGAGAACTGGGGCGGAAATTTAGGCTAGAGCGTCAATGTTGAAATAATGAAAAGCCTAACGTAGGAAAAAAGGGTAACTTCTCAGAATGGTGGAATCTCCAAAAGGGCAGAAGCAGCCCTATATAGGGAAAAAGCGGCAATGATCCACCTGCCCTAGAGGCCTATTAAAATGTTGGCCGAAACCACTTTGGTAAGATATGCCGGCGGAGACGCCTTGGTCACTTTACAACCATGTCGCCTATTTGACAAGCGCCATGTGATGTTTCGTGGTCGGAGACCCCTGCACCAAACCAGTTCCGAGGTGGTACCCGACCTCGAGGACATCCATCAAAAGAAGTAAGGCTCCAAGGAGCCATTAATATCACTACCAGTCCCGAGGTGGTACACGACCTCGAGGACCTCCACAAAAAAGAAGTTAGGCACCAAGGAGACATTAATATCACTACCAGTCCCGAGGTGGTATCCGACCTCGAGGACCTCCATAAAAAGTAAGAAAGGCTCCAAGAGGCCATTAATACCACTACCAGTCCTGTGGTGGTACCCGACCTCGATGACCTCCATCAAAAAGAAGTTAGGCTCCAGGAAGCCTTTGGCATCATCACCAGTCCTGAGATGGTACCCAATCCTGGGACCCCCACCAAAAAGAAGAAAGGCTCCAAGAATCCATTAATATCACTATAAGTCCCGAGATGGTACCTGATCTCGAGGACCTCCATCAAAAAGAATTTAGGCTCTAAGAAGCCTCTAACATCATCGCCAGACCCGAAATGGTACCGATCTCGGGGATCTCTCCAAGGGGCCATCGACGTCATTACAAGACTCGAGATGGTGCCCGATTTCGAAGGCTCCTCTCACGGAGAAAAATAAGCACTTAAAACTTTGTTCATATGGGCTTGGCCTCGGGATACCATCTAAACCCTGGCAGTCCCTCATCCGGGATCTACCTACAATGTATATGCACTAAGTTCAAGACAAGTTTCCAGATTGCCCGAGTTAACCCTCACTCGGGGACTGCTCTCTAAAGCCTAAAGGCAGTCTCCATTCTCGAGCTTCCGAGCGAATCCCCCCTTGAAGATTATCACCGGGTCTAAAGGCTAAATCTTGATTTTGGGGTCCGAAGTCCTACTCTCATTAAACTCGAAGTCAGGATCCCGATGACCCAAGTTTATCAGTCCAACCCGTGCTCGACATTTTCCACAAGCATAGATAAAGGTAAAATAGTATGCGTCAGAGAAAAATTAAAGAAACATTTTTCATTCATAAACATTCGATTACAAAAGCTCACGAGGGGTCCTTACATATGATTACAAAAGCCCACAAGGGGTCCTTACACAGAAACAAAGAAGCAAAAAAGGTACATATGAAAGAAAAGCCTAGAGTCTAATCTCTGCTCGAGGGTTCATCCTCAGCGGAAATATCTTCGAGCGCCATCCCCTCAGGTATGCTTTCTCGGTGACAATGTCTTCCGCCGCCACCTCCTCGGGGATCTCATCTCGATCCTCCAAAATGGTATATCCAAGGGAGAAGAAGAAGAAGATGAAATGGGAGAAAGGCTGATTGAAGAACAATTGAATAAGGAATTGGTTCCAGAAAGCCCCCATTTATAGAGAAAGGGCAGAGTAGCCGGCGGGAACAATCAATACTCTTTTGAAAAACGCAACCGGCGGCGCCATAAATGTCCTTGAAAGACATATCGGCGGACGTAATTAATGCATTTTGGGAACTGAATCGGCGGCGATATTATCGCCTAGAAAGACGAGAATCGACTGTGCATTGAAAGGCACTGAAAAGACAAGTCAGCGGGATGCCTCGGTTGCCATAAAAGCCTATGTCATGAGTATGACATCATCAGTATAACATTATCATGGGAAATTCAGAAATATGGTTATCAAGGTCATTTCTTATCGTTCTACTCTAAGAAACACGGGGACTATCTGTATATGGTAAAATCGGAGGGTCCAATTTTCCATCGTTATGACGCCTTGAAGGCTCAAAATCACGGTCGAGTTTTATCCCTCGAGGGCCATCGACGCTCGACCTCAAGACAGTATGAGGCCGATGGTTATGGGAAGAAAATGGGGAGTTCCCAAGGCATGAAGCTAGAGCCGACAAAATCTGTCAGGCTAGTCTGAGCCTGTATCGTGGCATTAGTTAGGTGTCCCATCTCCATATCTTTGTAATAAATTTACTTGTACTATGTTGGGATTCCCTCTCTTATATAAAGGGGATCCTTGTCATTTTGTAAACATCTGTTGCTCCATACTAAATATACTAGAACATTCTCTCTGCTCTTTAACACATTCCCTCGGTTTGGCTATCTTATTTATTGCTCATATTTATTGTGTTCTATTTATTATTCATCATTTATTGCTTATTACTGGCCATAAAGAGCCACCTTTGATCTATTTATAACTATTATTCACCATTGACCGCCTTCGATAGCTCCCAACCAGCTTTAGACTCGACCCCGAGGCCCTCGAATAGGCAAGCTTGAGGCCCCGATTGACAGCGATTCGGTTTTATTAACACCTCATATTAAGCTCTTATTTCGCTTTTAAGTCTTTCACATAGCATCAACTGCCTAACAACTACCATAAAAATAGATTACGTTTTTTAGAACCACTAAATCAAATTTAATTGTTATTACCATTTTCATGGTAAACAAGTTTCAATACCACAACCACGCATAGCCCTCGGCTCAACAAACTGAGTACCACAACAACAGCCACAACAATACAGGGGAATACAACAAGTAAATCAACTCATGAGCTTTCGAACACAAAGAAATAGTAGAACGAGCTCACAAAGAATAGACACAATAGAGAATACTAGTCACAACAAGGGAGAAAACATGAGTCAATAATTCCAAATAAGGATGAGGCAACTATGATAAATGACAACTAACTTTATTTAGGGTGGAGCAATCACGAAAGAGATATAACAATTGCAATTAAGGATAAGCAACGAAAAAAAGATGGTGATGACCTCAATTAAGAATGGACAATTACAGAAGAGATAATAATATCAATTAAGGATAAGCAATTAGGAAAAAGTTAGCATGACAATCGAAGAGGCAACAACTTCAGTTAAGGTACACAAGAGTCAAATAGGCAATACGAGTGAAACATGAGGCAATTAATCCCAATTTAAGATACATAGGAGTGAAATTAATAAAATGAGGAATTTAGCATAATAAAGCAACTTCATATCTAATGAACATAAGAACCTAAGAACCCAAAAAGGTTAACTTTCCACAGATAAACCCGAGCACGTACTCGTCACCTCGCGTACACGGACTTCACATGACATAATTGGCATAAAAGAGTCAAATCCTAAGGGGTAGTTCCTCCACACGAAGTTAGGCAAAATACTTACCTCAAAGAAGATAGACTGTTACTAAAAGATGAACTTCTCGAGTGAAATAACCTCAGGACAACTCAAATCTAGCCAAAATAAATTCAAAGCATAAATAAAACTCAAAAGAAACTATTCCGGATAATACAACTTCAATCTTTATCAAAAACTAAAATTCAACCCAAAAGTCGACCCCTGGGCCCGCACCTCAAAATCCGACAAAAATTACAAAACCCGAACACCCATTCCGATACGAGTTCTACCATACCAAAATTATCAATTTTCGATACTAATTCGTCCCTCAAATCATCATTTTATATTTTGAAAGTTTTCTTCAAAAATCCTCATTTTCCTCAACTCAAAACACTAATTTAATGATAAAATAAAGATAGAATCATGGAATATGATAGGTTACAAGTACTTTGGTTATAAGTACTTTACTTTATGTTTTGATGATCTAACAAACTTACTATCCAGAACCAGATAAGGAACCTGTTACACATTTACAAGACCTCAAGATTATAAGGTTCCGGGTTGGGATTAAGCGTGGAATATGATTCAACCCTTCAGAAGTGGAAGGAACAACTGAGGGACTAGGTCCTTACCAGTTCCCGATGAGACTGTACGAAGTCAACTTTCCAGCTGGAAAGTTGCTGCCTGCACATGCTATAGTGCAGGAACAATGCTGCAATCAACTCTCCAGGGAAGACTTTTTACCTACCATGCTTACATCATTGTAAGTGATGTCACACATGTATATATGCATTCAAGGGAGGTAAAATAAAACACTTGAACATATGAGAAGCTCATTCACGTATCTATTCACGTAGGTTGTGGTTTTCAATCCCGTTGAGTTGGGAATCTTTCACGTAAAATTTCTCATGCCATTTAATTACTGCTATGTGTGTGTGTACTGTTGGTCCTGATAGAGAATCTGGTTCTCTATAGAGTTTGGTGGACCCTTATATTCTATCAATTGGTATTAGAGCAGGTTCTTTCTATCAGGTTAACACCTAGAAAGGATCCTCATGGCTACTCCTCCAAACTTCGAAGAAGGCCAGTCTACTTACAGACCACCTAAGTTAAATGAAAGTATTATGGATGTTGGAAAACCAGAATGCATGACTTCATCATGGCTGAAGATTTTGAGCTATGAGATGTCATATGTGATGGACCGTTTGTTCCTACCAAAAACCTTGGTGACCCACAAGTAGTCATTCCCAAGACAAGGAAAGAATTCAATGATGCAGACAGAAATGCCATAGAGAAGAACTTTCGTGCTAAGAAAATTCTGGTGTGTGGTATTAGACCTGATGAATACAATAGGATATCATCATGTCAATTAGCCAAAGAAATCTGGGAAGCCCTTCAGACAGCTCACGAAGGAACAACACAGGTCAAACAATCCAAAATCGACATGCTCACAACTGAATGTGAGCTCTTTAGGATGCAAGACGATGAATCTGTCTAAGAAATGCATACCCGGTTCACCTTCATCATTAATGAGCTTTACTCCCTTGGTGAAACTATTCCAAGAAACAAGCAGGTAAGAAAGATCCTAAGCTACCCAGTTCTTGGGAAAGCAAAGTGAACGCCATTACAGAGGCGAAGGACTTGTAGGAGCTAACTATTGATGAGCTTGTTGGCAATCTAAAAACATATGAAATGAAGAAGAAGAAAGACAGTGAAAGAAGAGCCCAAGAAGGAGAAGAACCTGGTCCTCAAGACAGAAAACAATGACTCAAGTGGTGAAGATGGTGATATGGCATACCTAACAAGAAGATTCCAGAAGATAGTTCGCATGAATAGAGGCATTCCAAAAAGGGGAAGTGCTAGCAAGCCAAAGAATTATGACCTTTGTCATAAATGTGGCAAGCCATAACATTTAATCAAGGATTTCCCTCTCCTAAAGCATGATCAGTACAAGAACAACTCTGACAAAGCAGCCAAGATGAACCTGGTTTCTAACAGACACTTCAATAGAAAAAACATCGCTGACAATGTCGCGAGACAAGCTCTTGCTGCACGGGAGATTCATTAAGCAAATCTGGAGAAGATGATGAACCAGGTAATAGCTCTATGACGGCAATGGAAAGTGAAAGCAGCCGAGTATGATTCAACTTTTGCTTTGATAGCCTAGTCTGATGATGAAGATGATGATGATGAGGTAAATTTTCTGGATGTTCAGAGAAATCTGAAATCTTATTCTCCTAAGAAACTCATATCTTTGGTAAATGTTCTAATCGACGCTTATCATAGTCTTATAAATGACAGAGATATCTTAACAGTTGAACTAGGAAAAGCATAACAGTCTAGAGATGACCTAGTAATAGTTGCATTTGATCTAAGAGAGTCAATTTAGAACCTGAAGAAAGAAAGAAATGTCTTAGAAAAAAGGATTGAAAATGTAGAACAAGAAAGAGATGACCTTCTAGTGGTAGTAATGGACTTGAAGGAAACCATTGGGAAACCTACAATGGAGAGTAGGGCTGAAAATTATCAAAAAGGAAAGGAAGTTGCAAGCGAGGCACACATTAAGCTTGAAAGTAAGCTAAATTTAGTGAAGTTTAGTCTGTGTGCTCAGCTTTAGAAAAACAAACAACTTCAGGAAGAACTGGCTAGAGTGAAGAGCGATCTTGAAAAATCACTCAAGTGGATCTGGTCCTCTAATGCTATCACTGCCATGTACTCCAACAATGGGGGAAACAGGCAGGGGATTCGGTTTCAAAGAGAAAAGATTCCTTACAACCCTCATAGCAAGTACGTTACTGTACCTAACAATTGGCTTTGCACCCATTGCAGTAACAATGGGCACCTTAAAGAAAACTATAAGGCCAGATGTCAGTCACAGAAGAAAAACAAATCCTTTGCTGAAAACGTAACTACTAGTAGAGAACCTGGTCCTTCATTTAAAAAATGCATAATGCCTGCATGGACCAAATGATCCCTTATTCACCCCTTTCCTCATTACAAAGGACCCAAATTGGCTTGGGCTCCTAAAACTAACTCCTAATGTTCTTGTACAGGGAACAGTAAAAGGAAGCAGCCTACAATGGTACATGGATAGTGGTTGCTCAAAGCATATGACTGGAAGTACAAACGATTTTCTTTTACTAAAGGCCCTGCAAGGAGAGAGTGTATCCTTTGGGAATGGCAAAAAGGGATACATTCTGGGAGTTGGAAGGATTGAGAAGTCTCCCTCTCACTCGATCAAAAATGTGTACTACGTGAACGGATTGAAGTACAACTTGCTAAGGGTTTCCCAAATCTGTGATAAGGCTGGGTATTTTATGCCATCGAGGTGTTGGTGTTGAACCTAAGGAGGAAACACTAGTGCATTTGTTCTTTACATAAAATGCTGCTAATAGAGTTTGGAAGTACTTCTTATCGAGGGCAAGAATAACAACGGACGGGGATGTCAATGCACCAAGCAATTACCAAGTGTTGAACTGCCCAGGTACTTCCTCGAATTAAACCAATTATGCAAGCTTTGCCTTCTTGTATTGTGTGGGAATTATGAAGAGAAGGAACAACTACAAGTATGGAGAGGCAACGTCTATCAACAGAGTTATCTATCAGGTTTCTACAACATTACAACCTCTTATTCAGGTGAGAAAGCCAGGTTTAAAAATCCCCCATAAGTAGCAGGATCTTCTAACTTTGTTGGAAAATTATACTCCACGTTTGAAGTTTGAGAAAGTTATCTGGGAACTACCGATGGAGGGTTGGATTAAAGTAAATACAGATGGAGCATCTAAAGAAAATCCTAAAAGAAGCTCAATTGGTTTTTATGTGAGGGATGAAGCAGGGGAGCTGAGATATGCACTGGGAAGGGAGATCAATGAGGGTACAAATACTGAATCAGAAGCTTTAGCATTTGTGGAGGCACTGAGGCTTTGCAGATCACACAATTACACTCACATATGGATTCAGACAGATTTGATGTTAATGAAGAATATAATTGAGGGTTCATGGAAACCACCTTGGGGTATAGTTGATTATGTAGAGGAGATCATGCAACTGATGGAGGGGTGTATCACCAAGGTGTCACACATCTATAGATAGGGAAACAAACTGGCTGACCACCTTGCAAATTATGCTCTTGAAGTTGGTACAATTGAGTGTCATGATTTTTGGCATCTCGATTCACATGGCAGAAGGATAGTGAATGAGGATAAGATACAATGTCCATATTTACGAGTAAGAGTGGCAAAGAATTAGGGGGAGGAGGAGAAAGATTGTCAAAGGGGAAGGAGATCACTGGAAGTCATACAATCGATCACCATGTTCAAATCCTTTCGGAGGAGAGCATGGTGATGCATTTTTATACTAACATGGTTTTTCTTTTTTGCAGGAGACGTTACTATATTTATGCGCTGTCCTTTGATGAACTTTCAGCTGGTGGTATATGTAGTATGTACTCATTCCACTGGAAGATAGTTAAAGGTAGGCAAAAGCATGGACACGAGGATGATATTGCGGGCACCAAAGATTAGCATTGCAGTGTGGTTCTTCAAGTATCGAAGATCATTTCTCCACACCATACACTATGGTGTCCTAGTCCCTATGCTGAATACCAATAGCTTTCACTCAAAGCTATACAAAAGGGACATACAAGAATGGAACTACAAGACAAGGCTGCCCAGAAATTTCAGGAGAGGTATGCGCTTTTGGCATTAAAAAACGGGATCAATGGGTATGTTGTGGATTGAAAACTCAATGCATTTCAGTACTTCAACATCCCAAAAAGGGAGACCAACAATGTTTATACCAGAGCTTCGCTGGAAATCACACGCATTCCTCTTCAAACTATACAGGTTCACCTATGTGCAAATCTGCTGCATAGTAGAAAGTAGAGAGGATGCGTGTGGTTCTGTTGGATTTTTTCATATTGTAGGTGACCTACTGGACTCTAGATGTCAAGAGAAAACACTTATGAAATGGGAGTGGATTGGTACATGCAAAGAGACATAAGACAGGAAGAGGAAAGCAATGCAGTAAGGGCTACTATATGGCTTTTTGCTCGATTTGTGGAAGGTCTGATAAGCTATGACAAGGAGGATGATGCTGATTGTTGGGAAAGGAACAACATGGTTTCACAGTTGGATTCATTATGCTGTTATGAGTACCAAATTTTACAAGAGGACAAGGGCCAGATGTGCATCGACAGAAACATACATATGGGCTTCAGTAGAGATCATTTTCAATGGCTAGTTTTTATATCTTATTTGAGGATTTCTTTTAGAATTCATTATGTAATATCATTGTTGAGTTTCTTGCTCAACCTTGGTAATATGATTTATGTATTCGGCAAATTTTATGTCTTTCACAGGGTAAGACCCCCTGACATTGTTTTGTTTTATTATATACATACATATATATATATATATATAAACTAGCCCTAGGCACCTTGCCTAGTGGATTTGTTTAAAAAAAAAAGCTCCCGCTATGCACGGGGTTCGGGGAAGCGCCAGACCACAAGGGTACAGTCCAAACCGTTACAATATCCCTATCTATGAAGACGGTTTGCAAACCGTTGCAAATAACCGTTCCAATAGACCTATTGTAACGCCGAATCCCGGAACGCATCCAAATCCGTCCCAATAGACCTATAAGGACGGTTAGCCTATCTATTGCAACGGTTTAGAAGGGTTGCCATAGCTGCAATTTCTAGTAGTGAGGCAGGTTCAAGTGTACAGGAAAAACATAAGGATAGTAAGACATTTACATATTTTTAACAATAAAGTTTGCACTAATTAATTATTGTATTGCATTTAGATTTACTAGTTTCAGTATACTCTACAATAAGGGATTATGAAATATCAATTGCACAAACTAGCAATAATTTTTATGACTGCTGATAAACCTCTGGAAAACAATTATGCTTTCTGTATGACAAAACGCTACTTTAATTGTCATTATTAAGAATACAAAGGAGATGGATTTTTGCATACCTGCATAAATGTTCTAGCTAATTTATGATTTTATAACTGGTCTTTTTATGGGATTTTTACCTATCTATACCATATATCAAAACTTATTACCCTCAATGTTTAAGGTTTGTGTTTATTACATTTAAGCATACCAAATTTCCATTTCTATACCATAATTCAAATTAGGGATATAATTAAGGGTTCATTTTTATTAGGCATAATTATAGGACTGTATCTTCCCACTTTCTCTTTCCTTTCATCTCAACTGTTCACAACACACACAAAACTCACGATGCTCCTATGCTTCCTCTCGTTGATCATCCCCAACTGCCCACCACCGTCGAAGAATATCATATTTTCAGATTCACAAGAAAATTTTAAATTCTTTGATCGAACCACTTGAATTCCCACTGGAAATAATAATGGCAGAGAGTTCGAAATACGTTGACCTCTTTTTTTTTTTTTTTTGGGCAGTAGTTGAAGGTTACTGGTTAACACTGTCGATTGAAACTCGAAGAAGAAGAAGAAGAAGAAGAAGAAGAAGAAGAAGAAGAAGAAGAAGAAGAAGAAGAAGAAGAAGACATATTTCCAGGATTTGTAGATATTTTGTAGTCAAATTAGAAAAATTATAGATAAATTGTAGACTGTTTTTTGCAGAAGATTTTGTAGAAGCTTTAGTCGTTTTGGATTTGTGAAAACAGAAAATAATGCATCTACAATCAGAATACAAATAATCTACAATTTATCTACAAGATATCTACAAAATAGATACATTGAATTTTAATATCCAAATTCTCATTTCAATTGTAGCATAATTGGCATTTTCGACATAATTGTAGAAGATTTGTAGAAGTTTTAGTCTTCCCAATCTACAATTCATCTACAATTTATCTACAATTTATCTACAATATATCTACAATTCTACAATTTAACTACAATTTATCTACAATTTCTGGAAATACGTCTTCTTCTTCGAGTTTCAATCTAAAATTCAGTCAAAACCAAGTCTAATCTTCACCAAAACCCCTCAAAATTGAGATATAAACTCCTAAACATATTCCGAATTATTTACAACAACACCCAATCCAAACAAATAATGATTTTTGAAAACCCAAATTTGAATTCAAAGCTTTCAAGCTTTTTAATGGCTATCAATGGTGGAAAATATATGGAAGAACAGATGAAGATGAAGATGAAGAACAGAAATCTCCTTTCCGTTTGATTGCTAGAGCTTCAGTAGCTTGCGTTTTTTGAGAATTGTAGTTGAGTGAGAGAAGAGAGATCTCTTTCCGTTGAGGAAGGAGAGAATTACGCAGCAATTCGAATTTAATGTTGACAGAATCACACGCAGATCTGGTGCCTTCATTTTAGCGCGTTTTTATGGCAAAATCTATCTATTTTTGGATTGGTATATAATTTGTAGTAAAAGTGTGGACTACACGGATTAATAACAAATTATGAACATTTTTGGTAATAAGATTTGATATATGGTATAGATAGGTAAAAATCCCTCTTTTTATTAGCCAAGAGATCATGTTTGATTAAGAGTAAATTATCTGGTTTGGTACAAACATAAAATAAAAAGGCAGCCCGGTGAACTAAGCTCCCGCTGTACGCAACCTTACCCTGCATTTCTGCAAGAGGCTGTTTCTACGGCTCGAACCCGTGACCTCCTGGTCACATGAAGGATAAGTCTTTTTACTACTTTCTAATTAAGTTAGTCCAAACATTTAGGAGTCTTAGTTAAATACCAAACTTGAACAGGAAAATGAATGTGATGTACTTTGCAAGATATCAAACAACTTTTAATTTGTATTACAAATCCAGTGAACTCTGTTGAAAAATAATGAGGTAGTGCGAAAGAATTAATGTTGTATACATTCCCTCTTTTCCTTGTACGTGGTCTCTTGAACTTCCATCCATTTAAGCAGATCCAAGGAAATTCTTGAACCAGTTCACAGAATTCTTAGGATATCTCTTGAGGTTATCCTTGTAATCCACATAATAAAGACCAAACCTCGACGAAAATCCAGCTGCCCATTCCCAGTTATCCATCAGAGACCACACGAAGTATCCTTTCACGTTGCAGCCATCTTCTCTGCATATTCAGCAAAATATTAAACATATCCTTCCATAGTAAACGATAAATAAGTAGTGTTTTATGTTTGTTGGCCAAGTTGTAGCCAGTATCGATGCTATTTGAATAACTTACTTGATAGCAGCTAACAGGTTAGTAAGATATTCATTGTGATATTTGATCCTTTTTGTATCCTTGAGAGCATCTTGTCTCGATACTAATGCATTATTTGAATCATCCATTCCTGTAACAGTCGCAAGCAAAGGATTCTTGTTTCATGATAATTAACAAAAGGGAAATGACATAAAAATGTCATGAAATGACATGGTTTAGTAGCTGCATTGCTGATTTAAAGACTTACCATTTTCAGTGATTATGATTAGAGGGTTCCCATACTTTTGCTTTATGTAGTTCATTAAGCTTCTGATTCCCTGAGGTACTATGTACAACCATATGGAACTTGCCTGCAAGTAAAAATTATCGGTGATATCAATTCTCATAACTGCAGTAATTAAATTAAAGCTTCTTTTTCTGGTGACCTGAAAATGGTCAATTGAATGAAATTACATACCCTTTCTGCTATCGGCGTTAATCCTTTGAATGCTGCAAGATACAAAATCATGGCGAAAACGCTTAGTTCTTAATGTAGAATGAGTCTCATAAATGAGGTATTGAGTAAATAGAGAAGGCGTTAATGACATACGGAGGGTAATGGCACCAGAGTCTGCGAGGGAGTCATTGAGCAGAACACCGATTATGTTGGTTTTGTTCTTGCTGGCATACCATGTAGTATAATGATTTATGCCTATGAAATCATAGGAACCTTTCACAAGAGCAGATTCAGCTGGTGAAAATTTTGGCAACCGGCTTCCCACTCTATTTACCATTGAACTTGGATACCTTCCAAGCATTATAGGTTCAAGATACCTGAATTCAGTTACAAATCATTTAACTATCAAATTAAGTCTCATATTGAATATTCCAGGACATGTTTTAACAAATTGGGCGCGAAAAATGAGTAGCATTTCGACGGCTACAACAAAATCATTACCAGTCTAAGTTAAACTCAATGGCCCTCTGTGTTGCTTCAATGTCATCTTTGGAGTTTGTCAAAGGTTCATACCAAAAGGTATCTAGTGATATCCCAATTGATCCATGCTGTATAGGCTGCAACAGCAAATGATCACAAACATTAATATTATCTTTTTTAAACACAATGAAATTTATTGCTTCCTTTCACTTATCAAAAAACTTTACATTGTACTTTCTCTTGTAAATGTCAACAACACTTGCATGAGCAAGTAGTAGATTATGAGTAACAATGTAAGGTTCAGTTGCAGAGTTGCCAGCCCTGCAAAAAATTTTGAGAAGGATGGAACATCGCCCGGGCGCTTGAAGCCCTACATCAAATCCTTGAATGGCAACAGTATGTGGCTCATTGATAGTGATCCAGTTCTTCACTCTATCACCAAATTTCTGGAAGCACGTCTCCGCGTATATTGCAAAATCTTTTCTGTTTAAATGACCTTAAAATGTCACATAACACAAATCCAGACAAAGATTAAACAGTTAAGTTGGAATAACATGTACTGAACTTAATTACATGATTTGTGGGCTGAGCCATCCATTGTACTTGTCTTCTAGAGCTTGAGGAAGGTCCCAATGGTATAGTGTTACATATGGTTGAATTCCTGAGGATTAACATACATTAACTGTAACAAACAGTTTATATTTGATGTAAGAAATTTTGACATAAATGCTGAAATAAATGTATAGTATCTAAAGATAGAAGAGTAGGAATGTCAACTGTACCATTAGCTAGTAGAGCATTGATCAACTTATTGTAGTGATCAACTCCAGCCTGATTGATTTCTCCACTTCCATCTGATAATAATTAGAAAGTTAGAGTTAATTATGTTAGAATTTGGACTTAATTGGTTTATAGCATGAAAAAGGACAGTGGTCTCACACAAGTCGATAAAATTTAAGGTGTTATCCTAATTTAATTATATGTTGCAAAATAATGATTATATTATAGTTACAACATAATATATAGGGAAGTGCCCAAATAGCTGTTTGTAGAACCCTTCTCTAAAAAATAGTCGAAATTTACTAAAAATTTTACGTATAACAACCTCAAAATCAATTTCAGACTCTCTACTCTGAAGTTGAAATCGCAGGTCTGAAATTTCAAAATTTTGACCTTCAGTTCCGAAGTGTAGATGAAGGAATCTGAAATTAAGCTCATTTTGATATGGCTAAACTTTCAATAGTTTGTCAAAGCTGACTATATTTTTTTAAAGGAAAAATGACACTGTATAGTCGCTCTTAAAATAATAGTCGAAAAATGTATATTTGTTGTATATATATACATTTTGTATGTTATGTACAAAAATTATACAAATTTTATACACTTTTTCGGCTAACAAATGTAAATAGTTTCTTGCGCGGGTTAAAAGTGAAAAATGCCCTTTTTTTTAAATAGAAGTGCTCAAAGCGGCTATTTACATCAAGTAGGCAAGTAAGAAAAAAGTTAAAATAGCACGGTTTAGCCAGTTTTCGGACTGGTCATTAAAAAATAGCCAGCGTTTGTCAAGTCATTGAAAAATAGCCACTATTTTGCTGCAACAAAGACCGGTCTGACATAATATACTAGAGCTCGGTGTACCTGTGTATGAACTTTCAGTATATTATGCTGGACCGGTATACTTTGTTGGCTCCAATAAAATATATTATACTGGAATTTCAGTATATTATGCTAGAGTATTTTTCGGATTTTAAACAATGTTTTCGTTCAAATTTATCTTTACTTGAAAAGTGGCTAAATTTCGATAACTTTTAAAACTATGGCTATTTTTAGATGACCACTTGTAAATCTAGCTATTTTTGAATTCCTCCCAAGAAAAAGGGAAAGAAGCTTTACTAGGGAATATTCTGGTCCAAGCAATAGAAAATCTATAAGCATCCATTCCCATATCCTTCATAAGCTGTATATCTTCCTGTTAGAAAAATAGAGTATTGGAATTATTTGATGGTTTATAATTTTGATATAAAGAAAGGAAGTATGGAAAGCGTTACTGTAATATAGTGTTTATAAATATGAATAGATTTACCGGGTACTTGTGATATTGATCCACGGCTACATCACCATTGCTAAAATCAAGTACTTTACCTACAAATCCATCCAAATTAGCAGTAATATTTACTGGTTAAGTAGGCATTTGGGCATAAAAATTATAATTTTTGAAAAAAAATAGCATTTGGAGTTAAAGTGAAAAGTGGTATTTGAAATTTGAAATTATGTTTGGACATGCATTTGACTTGATAAATTATTACAGCTCATAAGTGGAGAAAAAATTATTTCCGAAAAATTTGGTTTTTGAAAAGCCTATTTTCGAAAAATCTCCAAAAATTTACAAATTTTTATGGACAAACACATTTTTGAAAAAAAAAAATTATGAACAAACGAGTCTTAAGTCTCATTTTGTTAAACAAAATCATCAATAGACAATATTTGTAAAGTTTTACCAAAAGAATGAGAAAATTTATCCCATATGGTTGGACCTCTTCCATCCTCCTTTACAGCCCCTTCAAACTGCAATATTATGTCACGAGCAATGAGTTATAACATATAAGTGTGAATTGTTATGACAAGCTAGTAACACATAAATTATAAAGCACTACATAGATCCTATTTTATGTAGCACTATTACCATTTAGAGCATTGAATAATTTTTTCTTTGATTTACGATCTCTTAAATATTCTTAGATATTTTTAATTAGTAAAAAATTTGATATAGTAGCTTGATAGAGTTTCTAAGTATGCAAATTTTATTCAAGAAAGTTGAGGACTCTATATCGAAGTTGACACTAAAAATCAGATGCATTGGCCAATCACATTTTTTTTCTTTTTCATCATTTGGGACGGGTGGAGTTCAATTTAATAAAATTAGGAGAAGATTATATGGTAAAAATAGCACGGGCTAGCCAGTTTTCGGATTGGTTATTGAAAAATAGCCATTATTTTGCTGCAACACGGAAAGTTCCAGCATAATATACTGGAGATCGGTGCACCTATGCACGAGCTTCCAGCATATTATGCTGGAACTCCAACACGCGGAAAGTTCCAGCATAATATACTGGAGATTGGAACACCTGTGTATGAACTTCCAGCATATTATGTTGGACCGGTATATTATATTGGAGTTCCAGTATTCTCTTGATTATATGTTATGATCAAGCTTATATCGAGATATAAACATAAAGTCCATTGTAATTTTAGGCCCCTCAACCTTAACATTTGAATTATCTCATCGACTTTAGTTAGGTTATAATGATGAGTCATGGAAAAATCAAAAACTACAAGAAAAAGCCCAGCAGGAAATTGGAAAAAAATACCTATTCTCTTTCTTAATTTTCATAATTAAATGTATAGCAACTTTTGATTTTGTAATTTTAACTTGTCTCTAAGTTATTATACTTTCATATACTTAGATACAGATATACACCTATTTTCCAAAACTAAAAACAACACACCTTTGTAAAGTAAAAATATTATTAAGAGAATATTTGGGTAGAATTGTCATTGCAAAATGAGGTTAAGTGCATGATTTTGAAATATAAAGGGATGTATCTACAGCTTTGGTATATTACATGGGTGTGCAGTGTAATTTACTTTTGATTTACTCGACAACCTTAGTGAGCTGTTTGATACGTAGCATAAAGATAAAGTAACCCAATCGAGAAAATGTAAAGATGCTTAGTAAAATTTCCTAGTTTCTTGACGCAATGAGCTCTCTCCCTCATCAACTAACGGATTCTGTTGAGATATTGACCGAACCAAGTTTTATTGATGCTTTCATTTTCTGTATTTATTTTTAGTTTTACTTTTGTTCAGTTTCTTCTTCTATTTAATTAGGAATATTTATTATCTATAACAATAAAGTCACACCATTGGAGATATTTCATATTTATGAGAGAAGTTACGATAGCCTATATAGTGTAATCATATACTACACGTTTATCTAATTAAGGCTCCAAAGTTTTTTTTCTTTCCTTTTCCTTATACCATTTTTGAACTTTGTTACCTACTTAATGCGGATCTTTTGGCTAAGTGGTAGAAAAAAAACAAAAGGAAAAATAAAGAGATTCTAGTAGAAAATGACGTTCAATTAAAACATCAATTGTATTAATAAAGAAAAGATGGTAAGGACAGAGATTGCTAGCTTTTACACTTCTATATACCAAAATACCAAACTAATAGTTGAAGTAAAGAATGGACTGAAAGCTCCAATAAACCCTGATTTTTATCAAAGTAAATGTATTATGATCAAACCTCCTTATGACTCCCTCGTTGTTCTGGATTTCTTGGGTTGTTTATTATATATTATAAAGATTAGTTTTCTGTTATAGTAAATAAATATTATATAGCGATAATGTTATAAAAATATCTCATTGTATTAATATTGCTTTATTAAATAGAGAAAGTAATCTTAAAGCCATGAAAAGAAGATCTTAGAAACTATTGTTTGTTGCCTTGGACTAATAAAGGAGAATAAGAAAAGATGAAAGAAACTAAATTAATTAATTATTTAATTAATTAATCGTGGTTCTGGAAAAGGATAATAAAATATGAAGAAAGAGACTAAACTAATTAATTAATCGTGGTTCTGGAAAAGGATAATAAAATATGAAGAAAGAAAAAGAATATAAAAAATTATAATGAATGGATATAGAATGAGTGATTCACATGCATGTGAAGAGAAGGAGACAAACCTGGTAAGCAGAAGAAGCAGTCCCAAAAACAAAACCCTTTGGAAAGTTATTTCTGCTAATATTCTGTGCTGAATATGTATGAAACTCAAGAACAAAGACCATAAGTATTGCCCAAAGAGCAATGTCTCTCTTCTTTAACATAGTTTCTTTTCTCTTCTTTTTTGGCCTTTGGAGATGGAGAAGCTTTCTAAGTATATTTCAAGGGGTTTATCAATTCTATATTTTGGAATGTGATTATTATTACTTGTGTTGTGTATTTATAAAGGCTCACAAAAGGAATGGATAAAGTATTTTTTTTTAAAATAAAAATAAAGAGGAGGATGTTGGTTGTTGAGTGAAGCAAAAAATGGTGGTCCGACTACTAATGAGAAAGGGAAAGAGAAGATAACTTTTTTTGTTTAATAAGAGAATTCTTTTTTAGTACTTGTTAATTTAGCTTCTTCTTCTTTTTTTTTTTTTTTTTTTTTTTTTTGTGGCTTGGGGAATGGGGGTGCGTTAATGGGCATGATGATTGGTCGTTTCCACACTTATATGGGTATGGAGGTTGGAGGAGAAGAGGAGGGGGGGGGAGGTGATAATGGGGAAGGTGGTGGGGTATTTCTTGAAATATAAAAATCTGTTTCATCATCCATTATGAATGCAAATTTAGTTAAGAGTTTGATTTATGTAAACCAAGAGTTTAAAACTCCAAAAATTTATTTTTTAAAATTTTCGCTTAAATTACTCATAAAACTTCAAAACAATCTAAAATTATATATATTCATATTCAAACATAACTCAAAATTTTAAATACCATTTTCACTTGAATTTTTTTTATCATTTTTTGAAATTTTACAATTCTTATGCCCAAACGCCCACTAAAGAGAATAATACTTTAGGTTATGATCCAAAAATGTGGAAATTTCTTTAATAATATTATCTTGAGTTGTATATAAATTAAACTTAATTAGTTATAAATGAGCTAGTTGCTATATATGCCATGGACCCATGTGCAGTTTTATCAAAAAAGTATTGTGAACAGTTAAATTTGAACAATTTCTGACACACAACAGAATTTTATGGGGTATATCTACATGACAATAAGAATTGTACTTACAAGGAAAGGTATGTATATGAACACCAATTTCCTTTTTTATTTGTTTTAATTAACTTGTCTAATACAATATCATGAGGAAGCAGACAATATAAAGATTTTTTATTCCCCAAAAATTAGTTAGAAAATTGTTATAGATGTGGGGTGTGTTTGGTTTCCATTTTTTTCGTGTTTGGTTGGCCTAAATATTTTGGAAAATATTTTCCTCATGAATTCATTTTCCTTCAATTAGAGGAAAATATTTTCCCTATGAAGAGCAGAAAAAATATTTTTCAAAACTCTTTTCCAACATTCCCCCATTTCTCATCCCCAACAACCCCTACCAGCTCACCCCCACCTCACCCCCATATCCCCACCCTAACCCCAACCCACCTACGCCCCACTCCTACCTATCCCTACCCTAATAGTAATTTCTTTTCATGTTGTAGATATAGTATTTTTTTTTCATTTCAACAAATAAGTATTTTCTTTTCACGATAAAAAAATGTACTTTTTTTTCATTTTAACAAAAAATAATTTCTTTTCATAAAAAATATTTTCTTTCATTTCAAAATGATGTAGTAAAAAGTATTTTGTTTTATTGCAACAAAAAGAATATTCTCATGTTGTAGAAATAGTACTTCTTTTTCAACCAAAGAAAAGAGTACTTTTTTTTTAAAGTTGTGGAGCACAAATTTTAACATTTGTTTTGTGTAAAAAAGTAAGGCACCACATTAGTTCTTTTGAGTTTGTGTGAATTTTTAAAAGAATAATTAAATTCTTGAAAGAAAATAGAGTCATGAAAATGTTGGGTATTTGGGGGAGGGGGAGTGGAGAGCACAGAAAACATGGGGACCTTGGGGAATGGGGAGAGGAGAGTAGCATAAAAATTATTTTCTACTCTCTAACAAAACACTAGAAAGTATTTTCTGAAAAATAAAAATTTCACTCACCAACCAAACAAGAAAAAATAAGTGATAAAACTATTCGTTTTCCAAGACAAATATTTTCTTTCGTACCAAACACACTCACCGATTAAGAATGCAACCATTTCAGGGATATTTGTGGATTTTGCCGTGACCTTTTTATTTTATTTTAATCCAAATTAAGTCTAATTAGCAATTCTTACTATTATGATTATCCAATCCAAGAAAAAATCACTTATATTCTTTTGCCACAAATAGTAATCTATCAGCGTGTCCATTTAAATCTCTATATTTAATAAACCCTTGTATTCCTATTATTTATCAAGTGTAAATAAAGATAATAATTTTGACATTTTTCAAAGCTAATAATGAGGCTGTTGTTGAAAAAGCATGTCATGTTCCATTAATTAGCATATTATATCCTAGATTTTCTCGACAAGTGCATGTTTGAGCATTAACTTGTATACTATTAGCAATAAGTAAATGCATGAATTCAACAAATCATATCTACTGAATACACCTAAACAAGTTTTAGAAACAGTCATCTTATAGAATTATATTGCGAATTGGATTATATTTCTTGCTCAATGAATTGTTCATTTGGGGATTATTTCTTAGCTAACTTTAAATTGTATTTTATGGACCTTTTTTTCAAGAAAAAAAATAAAGAAATATCGTAAGCCATGAGGATGAATGTGAATATACAGACCATATTGGCTGGAGAAAATAGAAATTGTGGCTCTTCGTGGAAAGCAATGATTATGTAGTTTACTGTAATGTTCAATCAGCTGTGGAAAACAAAACATTACTTTTGTTCTCTTCACACTTGTATATTTTTCACCTGCCGACTAGCAGTCTAAGTTTCATGCATACAGTTCATTGACTGTAGAATACTAATACTACTATTTTCCTGATAATCAAAAAAGTATCAAGAAGTCTGTTGAAAATGTTCAATTACTACTATTCTGCATGTGATATAGCAGATCTGTTTGTCAAATATATTTGACTAATTAGAGGAATGAGTGCCTGCAAGTTTTGTATTCTAGTGTTTATGAATATGAATTATTGCGTTCTAATTTTAGTACATCTTAATTAGGGGCCTACATCTCTCCTCCAAACCCCCAAATTTGACTAAGTTTTTAATTATCTAATCTTGTAATCTTATGGAGTTGTAGTCTAGAGTTGTGTTCGATCGATTATGTCAACTCTCATTTGACCGGTTATTCCCACCTAGTCTCTTCCGTTTTCCTACTGCATGTCTCTTCTCCTCGAGCTACTCTTTCTTTTTCTTTTTTGGTAATTATTAGACATATTACCAATAATTACTATGCGTCATAACAAAAGTTAGTGCTATATATCTAGTGCACTATGTATGAACTAACTATATATGCATTAGTCGTAGTTTGTCTTACAAAGGAAATTCCTAATTGGTCTGCTTAAACAACAATTAAAACAAGCAAAGGAACAAATGCTAAAAAATACAAAAGTATTACTCCTATAACTTTTTTCTTCTGTTTCTTCTTTAGCTAGAAGGTTAGCCACTCTATTTTGCTCCCGAGTACTCATTACTAAGTTTTAGAAAATAAATAAGAAAATGACTTATATTTTTACTTTTCACCATCTCATTCAGAGTGTAACGCGACGATTTTATTATAAAATCATTACTTTCATAATTCAAATGTAGGTAGAGTGAATAATTTTCATGGATTCATGATCGAGGAGACTCCTTTCTTTAGTTTTGTGTCGAATGGCAACTCAAAAAGGAAGGAGAAAAAGTCCACACATCACCACTTACCCAAATTCTGATCCTTTCTTGGGTTAATGGAGAACACTAACCGAAAAAACGGAAAAGAAATTCCATGCTTTTCATATTTCGAATTATTTGATTAGACGAATCAAGAACCATTATCAACTTGACTAACTGCTGCTAAAAGTGTTGAAAAAGAAAAAAAGATTGTCAAAACTAGAAAGCTAGCACCCATACTACTTTAATTTCATGTGGCTGAAGTAACGAGGAGGATTCCCTGTCACATGCTGTTTTTCATATTGGAAGTCATAGTTTTCACATCTTGGCTCTTTCTGTTTCGAATAACATTATATGCCATGAGCTATATATGACAACTTTTTTTAGTTTTAATTAATATCGTGGATTAAAATTAATTAATTGAAAGAAGCTACATTTTCCATCCATGCCGCTTTGAGAATCTTAGACACTAAAAATAGCTGGCTTTTTTATTTTAAATCGTTTCTTGTTCGACCAATTGTTATCGTTTTCGTTGCTTATTTTTTACATACATAAGCAAACCCAAAAAGTAAGAGCAAAAATAATCTTCGGCAGGAAGCATATAGTATGATTCACTAATTAATTGATCTTCATCCTTAGTTTTAGACGTAGATATATGGAATTTATGTTTTTCTTGTTTGGCCTTCTAACAAGAAAGAATTTCTGTCCACATTGGAACTTGCAATTAATCATTGGTTCAAGGTGTTCATGGATGAGCGTCTCTTGTTCTTTTAGAAATGCATTATAGGCTTCCTTGGAAAATGGAAATAAATTAGTTTCAATTAGTGCAATTGTGATTAACCAGTAACACATGCTGTGTATTTGGTATGATAGAAATCAAAGTCTGCATTCTACCGTGACAAGTAACCAGGTGGCCCAAGAGATAATGGGTTTTCTGGACACTCATAACCCATACTTCTAGGCCTGCCACAACTTTTCCTTGAAAAGCCCAAATATCTGGTTTACTCATGAAGTTACCATCAAGAATAGCGGTAGCAAAATAGTTAAAAGAAAATAATTATTCACTTATATTATTCGTTAAAAAATGAGTTAGATAATAAACTTTTTAAAAACGGATCAAATATGAAGAATCATATTATCCACTTAGAAAATGGATAACCATTAGATAAATAATGGATTTAACTTTTACAATTGTAAAGCCTCAAATTGGGGTTGCTCAAGTTTGAGAGACTAGGAATTCTCCCAAAAGTGATCATATTCAAGAAGCCATTATTAGTATGGATATCCATATTATCCGTTGGTTAACATATTTTTTATCCGTATTAAATATGGGTCGAATCAGATAATTTATCCGTTTTTGTATTACTCATTTTCGACCGTATATATTCGATCTGCTCGTTTACCACCACTAATCAAGAACTTGATGTCTGGTTAAATTATCGGCATAATACATATAGTTTACCCCTAACCTTCAGGCCAAATTCTTGCGACACATTTTTACAATGCGGGCGATCCATTACACACTCTACCTTTTCAAAGTGTGTCTAAGACACACCTACTTGATGCTTGATCACCGTGTTCCCAACAAGTGTATTGTAACGATTCGACCAGTCGTTTTGAGCTTTAACGCAACGTTCGACAGTTTGAGGTCCTGAGTAGCTTCACTTAATGTATTGTGACTTGTACGTATAGTCGGAATTGGATTTCGGAAAGTTCAAAGTCGATTGGATAGAAACTCTAATTTCGGAAGCTTTAAGTTGGAAGAATTGACTAGGATTTGACTTTTGAGTAAACGACCTTGGAATCAGAATTTGAAAGTTCCAAAAGGTTCATATGGTGATTTTGGACTTGGGCGTATGTCCGGATCGAGTTTTTGATGACCCAGGAGCGTTACGACACTTATTGTGGAAAGTTGGCATTTTAGAAGAATTTTATAAAATTGGGTTGAAGTGTATTTTAATGTTATCGATGTCTGTTTGGGATTCCGATCCTAGGGAATAGCTCCGTATTGGAATGTTGGTCTTAGGAGAGAGTCCGGATGTGGATTTGGAGGTCCGTAGGTCATTTCGGGGTCATTTGGCAAAAGTTGGAAGTTTGATGGTTTTTGTGAAGTTTGACCGGGAGTGGACTTTTTGATATCAGGTTCGAATTCCGATTCCGAAAGTTGGAGTAGTTCCGTAATGTCGAACGTGATTGTCTGCAAAATTTGAGGTCAATCGGACGTGATTTGATAGGTTTCGGCATGGGATGTGGAAGTTAGAAGTTCAATAGTTCATTATACTTGAATCGATGCGCAATTTGTAGTTTGATGTTGTTTGGCGTAGTTTTAGGCTTCGACTAAGTTCGTATCGTATTTTGGGTCGTGTTGGTATATTTGGTTAAGGTCCCGAGGGCCTCGGGTGGATTCCAGATGATCAACGGATCGAGTTTAGACTTGGAAAAAGTGCTGAGGTAGCTGATATCTGGTGCAATCGCACCTGTATGGAAAGGGCTGCAGGTGCGAGCCCGTAGGTATGGCGATGTGGTCGCAGAAGCGACATTTGGACTGAGCTGGGATGGCCGCAAAATGCGAGGATGTTTCCGCATCTATGAGCCCGTAGATGAGAGGAAAGCTCCACAGAAGTGGAATGCGAGCTGGGCAGCTGGAGTAGAAGAAGTAGAAGGTTTCCGCATATGCGAGACCGCAGGGGCATCATAAGTAGGGATTTTAACGAGTTTCATGCTCATTCTTGCCTATGCTTTGATTATAAATTGTTACAAAATACTCCCAAAAGGCTCATAAGTTGTGCTTGATTGCAAGTTTGATCGACAAAGTGACAAAATGTCAAAGAACGGCTCAAAAAGGAGTGAAACCTACTCAAGTATCAAAGACAAAGTAAACTGAGGGCAAACAAGCCTAGTGCGGACCGCACAAAGTCGAATGCGGCCGCACTAGGTGATTCAGAGAGATGGCAAAACCAGGCTTCAGGCAACGCGACTGCAGTACGCATTGCGCAGTTCGTGGTGAAGGTTCCGCGGCCGCACTACCTTTTTGTGCGGTCCGCGGAAAATAGATTCAGAGAGATAGAAAATTCCAAAGTTCAAGCCATGCGGTCCGCGGTCATGATTGTGCGAACCGCGCCAGCTACCTCCGCGGCCGCGGTGCATTCTTCACGGTCCGCGGAGCCCAAGTTCAGAGAGCCCAGAATTGAAGTCCAAGAGCCTAGCGCGGCCGCGGTCCATTTTATGCGGCCCGCGATGAACCCGCAGGGGTATTTTTGTCCAGTTTTTCTATAAATAGAACATTTTACCATTTTTGGGTTATCTGATATATCTAGAACTGATCTGCGCTCGTGGGAACCTCATTTGTAGCCATTTTTGGCATCTTAGCTTCAAATTAACGGTAGATTCTTGTATTTTAATTTAGCATTTAATTAATATACCTTGTTCTTCATCTATTTCTCTATTTTCTCCTTCAAGCATGAGTAGCTAAACCCATTAGCTAGGGTTGTGGCTCAACCCTAGTACGGGTAATTGATGGGTGTTGCCATCTATTGTTAGATTGACTATGAGTGTTTGTTACTTGTGTCAATTTTATGGTTTAATCTATGAATTGGTGGTTGCAAACACTGGTTTGTGCTAAGTTGACTTGGCTCTTCTTGAGAAAGAGAGCCTAAGTCTCTAAAATTGACCCAATAAGGAATTGGGATGGACTCAAGAGAATTGATAGTCCCAATTAAAGGGATAAACCTCAAGAGAGTAATTACCCAACTTGAACCCTAGTTGCTTGAGCTAATTTGCCTACCCATTTAGTCTCGAGAGAGTTAATTGGTCAAAATCACTCTCTCTACCAAGAGGTGTGAGAGTAGGTAAAATTGTGCAACGGTTATAGCATATTTCCCCGAACATGCCAATCTAACCTTAGAAGTATTTACCCGTCAATTAGCCACCTAGGTGAAAGTCACTACCCTAGTGCCTTTCTCCCATTAGATACAACTTAGCAATTATCTCGTAGCATAATCTAGTTTCAATTAATAGTTTGATAATAGTAGTTTATAATCAAAACCCAAAAATGTATGGAAGTGACATTTGGAACAATTACACAACTCTAGTCTAGATAGATACTCGACTCCATTCCTAGCACCCTGTGGAAATCGATCCCGACCCTCATATCGGGTAAAAGCTATTGCGACCCTCTCTTACACTTTTTAGTAGTGTGGAGTTAGAAGCGATCAGGGCACGTTTGGCATCCAGCTGAGCCAGACACTTCATAGCTTTAACAACTGGATGTCGACTGCTTCGTCTAAGTTGTCTACATTGACCTCCACCATTGCAGCTCAGTCGGCACCATAGCCAGTGCAAGTGCCCAGTCTATCGAGGATTCACTTAAGGAGATTCTTGCCAACCAAGAGAAGATCCTTGATTCTCAGGCTGCCTTAGCTAAGGCAGTGGATTCACATGGCAAGGCGCTAAAGGAGCTTGCCAAGGAGCACAAGAAGCTGTGCAAAACACGGGCTTCCAAGGAGTCTGTGAAGGAGCTTAGAGTGGATGTGAACAAACTGAAGGCAGACCAGCTGCTTTTAGATTTGTTATTTGAGGATCCAGCTCCAGTAGCAGTACCAGTAGCAGAGCCATAGCAGGAGCAGACACAGAGTCTTCCAAAGAAGAAGAGGAAGCTCCCTAGTGCAGATGAGGCCATCATCTAGTTGGCGCACCCACCGGAGGCCTCCTCCAGTCAGCCACAAGATGTACATGATATACTGTCCAGGTCCAGGCCCCAGTTCCAACAGCTGAGCAGCAGGATACCAGGAATCAATCAGAGGTTCCCGCGTATACAGAGGACCCGGGGATCACTGATGATCCTATGCAGACGGACATGGCTTAGGGAGTCCTCATATCCTTTCCTTATACTTTTTGGTGCTTATTTGTTTAGTTGGCATTGGAGACAATGCCAGCTTTTATTTGAGGGGGTGCGCCCTACATTTTTTGGATGACTGTATATATTGTTACATTTTATGTCTTGTTGATTTTCTATTAGTCTGTATATAACTTTACATTTAGCTACTTTTATCGCATCTTTTATCTTCCCTTTTGTTTGTATATAAAGTTACATTATTGTATATATTCATCCCCGTTGTATATTCAAATTCCCTATTGTACATATTCATTCTATTTTCTATTTTTGTAAAAAAAACAAATTCGTTTTTAGCTTCTTAGATAGGCTCGTAGCTTTTTGTTTCATTTTTGGCGCTTTCAATAAGCCTTTGGTTTTCTTAATCCCACGGTTCTTTCCAAAGATGGAGTATTGTGTGAATCGGGTGGCTCTTCCCGATGATGAATGGCATGACAACCTTCTTAAGGGTTTGAGTCCGTTTTTATTTTTATTTTTGGTAGCTTGTAGTTAAGTGTACCTCAAGCAAAGCTTCACTTGGGCCTAACACATTTACCTTTGATCCCATGATCAAAGACAAGTTATTGTGTTTAGGATGGTAAAAGTCGTGACCTTGAGACTCTTGTGTTGATGAAACAATCATCACGTGGTCTTTCGGGATTATTGTGTGCTCAATCATGTCTAAGATTGTTGTGGGCCCCCGACTCTATGTCTTTAGCAATCCTTGAGTTTGTGCGGTGAGAAATCGAATTGTGAGTCCATGTCCCGAGCCAATGGTCTAGAACTTGCCCTAAATGTCTGTTGAGGCGAAATCTTGAGTGAAATTTGGCTTGAAAAATTAGGCTCTCCTTGATCCAAATGATAGTTGAACAATTCCATAGTCCACAAATGATATAATCCCTAGTTAAACCTTTTTGAGCCTTAAACCTTTTTCTTTCAAGAACCAATACTATAAGCCTATACCCGTTCTAAAATATACCCTCTCTTGGCACCTGATCTTTCCTTGAGCAATGGCAAAAGTTTATATTTGGGGGGAGAGACGAGAAAGGGAACAAAGTGATAAAAGGTACAAAAAAAAGCGAAGGCAATGAAAAAGAAAAGAAGACAAAAAGAAAGCCCAATGTGAAAAAGAATAAAAAGGGATTCAAGAAAAACAAAAAAAGAAAAAGGTGTGAAAAAAGTTGAAAAGGGAGAAACGCTTTGAAGTGCATAAGAAAGACTGACATTATGTCTCTCTAACCCCTTAAAAAGAAGTGATATACTCAAAGAGTCAAGAGAATTGTGCCAAATGAATAAAAAGAAGTGCTTAAGGGAAGATGGAACCCATTTAGACCAAAAACTTTTCCTACCCTGAAAGCCTTCATATTGACTCCTCAAAAGCCCTATATGATCTTGAGTTGAATGACGCTTACATTAGTGGATACTTACATGAGGGGCAAGCATATGGTACATAGAGCCGGACTTGTGGACTTTCCTTGAGAGAGATGAGTGAATTCCTATTAA
Organism: Nicotiana sylvestris; assembly: GCF_000393655.2. Taxonomy (NCBI): domain Eukaryota; kingdom Viridiplantae; phylum Streptophyta; class Magnoliopsida; order Solanales; family Solanaceae; genus Nicotiana; species Nicotiana sylvestris. Next base: position 100,117,391 of record NC_091067.1, read on the forward strand.
CCTCGGTTTGTGTGCTAATACTCTAAATGGTGAGGTTTGCTTAGGGAGAGTTGAGGATGTGTGAGTTTGGGTTTCACAATGACCAAAGTAATTGAGAGAGTTCCTTGATGTAATGAGTCAACTCTTGATGCTGTTGTGTCACACTTGATCTATAGTTTTTCAAAGTTTAAGTGTTGTTAATGATTCATTCGTATTGAGGGCAATTGTTAGTCCCAATTGATGCTTGTTGAGGTTACTTTAGGATAGATGGAAATACTTGGATTTTCCCTTAAGGTGTGGGTCTTATTTTGTTTGCTTGAGGACAAGCAAAGGCTTAAGTTTGGGGAAGTTGATAAGTAGGGATTTTAACGAGTTTCATGCTCCTTCTTGCCTATGCTTTGATTATAAATTGATACAAAATAGTCCCAAAAGGCTCATAAATTGTACTTGATTGCAGGTTTAATCGACAAAGTGACAAAATATCAAAGAACGACTCAAAAAGGAGTGAGACCTGCTCAAGTATCAAAGACAAAGTAAACTGAGGGCAAACAAGCCTAGCGCAGACCGCACAAAGTCAAATGGCCGCACTACATGATTCAGAGAGATGGAAAAACCAGGCTTCGGGCAACGCAACCGCAGTACGCATTGCACGGTCTGCGGTGAAGGTTTCGTGGCCGCACTACCTTTTTGTGTGGTCCGCGGAAGATAGATTCAAAGAGATAGAAAATGACAAAGTTCAAGCCATGCGGTCCGTGGTCATGATTATGCGGACCATGCCAGTTGCCTACGCTACCGCGGTCCGTACTTCACGGTCTACGGAGCCCAAGTTCAGAGAGCCCAGAATTGAAGTCCAAGAGCCTAGCGTGGCCGCGGTCTATTTTATGCTGCCCGCGCTGAACCCGCAGGGGTATTTTTGTCCAGTTTTTCCAGCCTAGTAAATAGAATATTTTAACATTTTTATGTTATCTGATATATCTAGAACTGAGCTGCGCTCGTGGGAACCTCATCTGTAGCCATTTTTGGCATCTTAGCTTAAAATTAACGATTGATTCTTGTATTTTAATTTACATTTAATTAATATGCCTTGTTCTTCATCTATTTCTCTATTTTCTCCTTCAAGCATGAGTAACTAAACCCATTAGCTAGGGTTGTAGCTCAACCCTAGTGTGGGTAATTGATGGGTGTTGCCATCTATTTTTAGATTGACTATAGGTGTTTGTTATTTGGGTCAATTTTATGGTTTAATCTATGAATTGGTGGTTGCAAACATTGGTTTGTGCTAAGTTGACTTGGCTCTTCTTGAGAAAGAGAGCCTAAGTCTCCAAAATTGACTCAACAAGGAATTGGGATGGACTCAAGAGAATTGATAGTCCCAATTAAAGAGTTAAACCTCGAGAGAGTAATTACCCAACTTGAACCCTAGTTGCTTGAGCTAATTTGCCTACCCATTTGGTCTCGAGAGAGTCAATTAGGCAAAATCACTCTCTCTACCAAGAGGTGTGAGAGTGGGTAAAATTATGCAACGGTTATAGCATATTTCCCCAAACATGTCAATCGAAACTTAGAAGCATTTACCCGTCAATTAGCCACCTAGGTGAAAGTCACTACCCTAGTGCCTTTCTTCCCATTAGATACAACTTAGCAATTATCTCGTAGCATAATCTAGTTTCAAGCAATAGTTTGATAATAGTAGTGTATAATCAAAAACCCAAAATGTATGGAAGTGACGTTTGGAACAATTACACAACTCTAGTCTAGATAGATACTCGACTCCATTCTTAGCTCCCTGTGAAAATTAATCCCGACCCTCATATCGGGTAAAAAATATTGCGACCCTCTCTTCCTACTTTTTAGTAGTGTGGAGTTGGCAGCGATCAGGGCGCGTTTGGCATCACAGGTGAGGAGCTGTGTTGGCCGGAGGGTATGTGCAAGTGATAGCTTTTGGCCGCACCTGCGAGACCGCAGATGCGGTGAAGTGGCAACAGGTGCGGTAGTCGGGCTGGGCAGTGTTCTTTTAAAATGAATGGTTTGGCCCAATTCCACTTCATTTCGTCCATGGGAGCCGATTTTGGAGCAATTTTAGAATGCCATCTTCATCAACTATTATGGGGTAAGTGATTTCTTCACATTGTGAGTAAAATACATAGTTTTTATATGGATTCAAATATGGAAATTGGTAGAAATTGTGAGACGTTGAAGGAAACTTAAAAATTGGTATTTTTGGGTTTTGTCCATGAATTTGGGCATGGAATTGGGAATAAATTATATGTTTGAGTTAGTAATGTTATGGGTAATGTTTATCTTTGAAAATTTTTCGAATCCGGGCACGTGGGCCTGAGGGTTGGCTTTATCGATTTTTCGATCGGAGTTGGAAATTATAATAATTTGATTTATAATGAGTATTAGAGTATATATTTATGGATTTGCACATTGATTGACTAGTTTTGGAGTAATGGGCACCGGTTTGAGGTATTACAGTAGCGTTGGAGTCGGTTATGGAACTTCAGAGCGAGGTAAGTCTCCTATCTAATTTTGTGAGGGGAAACTACCCCTAGGTGATGCATTATATATGTGTGACTTGTTGCGTGAGCTATATACGCACGAGGTGACGAGAGTCCGTATGTAGTTTGATTCATATTATTGTCCGGGTAGACTTAGATTCACACCATGCTATACTTGTACTATAGGGGTTATCTTGCACATATAATTCTTTTATTTCGTGTTACGACTTGAGAATAGACGTGCGTAGAGTGATATACATTTTATTGTAGAGATTTGACGAGTTTCATGATTAGCCATGGAACAACTGTGTTCCTCTTATGGATTTCTCCCTCGCTATACATTTTCATCAAAAAGTTTTCCTTAAAATTATAACTCACACATTTATTCGTGGGTGGGGTCAGGGACCTGTTAAAGCTTCTTATTCTAATGGGATCAGGTCGTTCACCTCGATAAGATTATGTACCACACTCTCATAGGAGCGGGCCGTTCGCCTCGGCAGTATAACAGATGCATATATGGTTAGTGTTGTTCAACCCTCGGTAGTGCACAGATTATGATGTGATCGGGCTGTACGCCTCGGTATTTCTATAAAATACTCTCATAGAATCGTGCATAATATTTGACAAGAAGTTAGTGTATTTATGAGTCTTCCTGATTTGAATTCTGACGACCTATCCGGTGAAGTCCATTATATATATATATTGAGGAGGTAATTGCTAATTGAGAGCTTGAGTCTATTGTAGAGAGGAGGATTGTATCACGTATTTACACTTGTTTATTTTGTTTGTTTACTCTGCCCCATATCTGTTTACTTCTTATTGTAACTGTCTTATTGGACCATTAGTAAGCGTCGATGTCGATCCCTCATTACTACTTCTCTAGGGTTAGGCTAGATACTTACTGAGTATATGTTGATTTACATACTCATGCTACACTTACTGCACATTTTATGCAGGTACATATATGTCTGGTAGTCTTTTGGGCGCAGAGGTGCGGATGTTACAAGGACTTACTATGAGCTATATTTCATGTTACGATCTGTAGCCTACAGAGTCTTCATCAGAGTTATTCATGTTCTCATGTCTAATTTGTATTCCAGACAGATGTTGTATTTAGTTATACTTCCTAGTTGATGCTCATGCACTTGTGATACCAGATTTTGGGGGTGCTTACATGTTGTTCATTATTGTAGTTGTTAAAATATTATCATATACCTTGTAAATTCTATTTCTTAATTTTTAATTGATGAAATTTTTTATTTCAAAATACTAAAATAAGTAATTAAGTTAATCATTCACCATTGGTTTGCCCGACGGTAGTTTTAGGCGCCATCACGACCTTTAGTGAATTTTGGGTCGTGACATGTATATCACACACCATTAATATCATGACACATGTTATTAACTTTAAAAATACTACAATTAAAATTATCGATCTTCTTAAAAAATGGAAAAAAATAAAATACGCTTCAACCCAAATTTATGAAATTCTTCCAAAATGCCAACTTAAGTGTTGTAACTGTATTTTTGATGGTTACAAGGCTTTGAGCAGGTTTCTATGATGTTCAGACGTTGTTATCGCACAATATTTGTACAATGGTAGGGTGCTTGTCTATGTGTCAAGGTAGTGAATAACTTTAAAGGAGGATTTCTCGGTGCGTGATTTAGGGATTCAACATTTAAATACCATGGAGGAAAGACAATCGGTCTATGAATACTCATGCTTGGGTTGACAAAGTAGCAAGACTTGATATTCTCGAGTGTGGTGGAATTCTCTTTTTGATGTGGTATCGTCCTTGTTGGAACACATTAAGGTTCGCAAGTGTTATGGTCTCCTTTGATTTTCCTTCGGAGCGGGATGTTGTGAAATAGTGCCTAAGAAGCGATTGTTAGATATGGAAGGTATATATTAGCTTCAGGATCGAATCGATGTTTCTAATACAGATGGCTCGGGAAATATGATCTTCGAGGAGGCTTAGAGTTGGTAGCAATTTATCAGGTCAGGTGCTATAGTGATGGATTTTGCTTTTAAGTTGCATTTGGGCAGTGAAAGATGAGGAAGGACAGGGTGGAAAGTGTCTCGCGGTTATTGACTTACTAGCAGGTCAAGTATGAAAAACAGAAGTCGAGAAGTTGCTTAAAGGAGAGGGTTTAGCCTAAGTAGGAGAGTGGCAGATTAGCATATGGGTTATGTGGTAGGATAGCCACACTCCTTGAGAAAAGTTTAGAGAGATTTGGGAATCATGGTGGGCAGTGACTAGGTCCACGGATTTTGTTTGGATGCAACATGACTTCAAGGTCTGCATACACTCTACTCTCCCAGACCCCACTAGTGGGATTTTACTCGGTATGTTGTTGTTGTTGTTGTTGTTGTTGTTGTTGTTTGCAACATGACTTCAAGTTTGGAATGTATTGGTGGAATTTTAGTTGATGTCAATGGGGAAGAAGGAATCTTGGTGGGTCCCAAGGTTATGTAATTATAGCTTCAAGCTAAGTGGGGAGCCCCACCGTCTACGATTGGATTGCGTGGTTGTCTACTTATGCGATTTCTAGTTATCGGTGTATTGGTGGGTTATTACGACTAAGGAAAGAAAACATCAATGGTAATTTGAGCAAAGGATTTGAGGAATGTGTGCTATATTTGGCCTTATCGATTCATGTTTAGGTTTTAAGGAGGCTCACAGTTTATGCTTCGTGTAGATATAATGTATAAGGAAAGTAATTCAACCGGGTGCTTCTTTGAGTGGGTGTTCATGCGCTAGCAGAGCCATAGGGTTCATTTTATTCAGAACCAAGTTAGAGTGAGAGACTCTCAACAACGGTCCTAGTGTGTTCAAAAAAAAATTTAATGTGTGGTGCCTAAGGATTTCGAGTCCGTGGTGTGGTTAAGTATCGAGCTTTTGTAGTGGATTATGAAAGAGACTTGGAATGTTCCATGTTATCATCGGTCTGTGGTGTAGCATTGGAGGAATGGGAGAAAATAACTTCGGATTTGTAGAGGGATTATCAGAATGGGTGTTCCAGTTGGAGATGCAAATGTGCTCACAAGGAGGGTATGAGATGGTTCATGGGTTTTGAGACAACAAGTTCTCATGAATTGGGTCACTCAGGATGAGTACATATTGAGTTCATTATATTTGAACGGAGCTATTATTATTTCTAAGGCAAGTCCAGAGTAAATTAGAAGAATTTGGTTTAGTTAGCAATGGTTGAATCCGCATGATGGTGGCAATGATCAGTTCCTTTAGCGTGTTATGTTATACATGTGATTTGTGGCGGTACATGCGAGGCTTGACGACTACCGTAATTTGATTTATTGGGAGGCATTCAATTATTATGGTCTGTTATGTACAGATGGATCACGGAAGAGTTATGGTGGTCTAGACCACTACTTGAGGTTTGTATTTTCTGTGGTTATGGAAATTCAGTCGCGTATTGCAATGGTTCTCTTGAAATAAGTTAAGTGAAAGGTTTTTATATGATGAAGTGTTTATTCTATTAGTGGTTCAGGAGTTATGATGAAATTCTTGTACTCTCACGTAGTGGCATGTTAGGTGCAGTAAACGACATGGGAATTGGAAGTTGAGGATCAACGTTGCGGTTCAGTGTTGACAAGAATGTTCCGATCTCGGATGAGCAGGAAAGAATTCAGATGTTTAGAGTAAGCTAGTATTTACTTTAGCGTCACTTGAGAACAATGTCTTGTATAAGAGGCTTTGTGTACTGATTTGAAGATTCTCGATTTTCTTTACCGCATTAGTATGGCCGGTGGTGTGGATGTGCAGACCTTGCCACCTGGTGCAGAAGGTCGTGGGAGCGTGTCCTAGGGGAAACTTGTATAAGTGTGACATGTAGTCACTTGATTGATTAAATATTGAAACCAAGTGTGGAGATTATGGTACTATTGCTAATGTGAGAGTTTAGGCCTGGAAGGCATTCTATTCCTTAGGCTGTAGACCGTGTGAGTTTGTTTCGAATTTGACGGTTGTTCTTATGTATCATGAATAGGTTAGTGTGGATCCTTGAAGGTTATTAGCCCAATGTGGTATGATCAGAATCGCCTTGAGGTCCGTTGATGGGTCTAAATGTGAAAGTGTTCTCTACACCAGGCCGAGTGTGTTTATTCAGCATAACATTTCTTATGGAGCAGTCTTCGGACATTGGATGCTATTTTCGCCGTCAGCTAATTTCATGTAATACTCTATTATGCCATGTGGGTCGTGAGATGGTTTGATTATTCGCACATGTGTTGAGGTCCCGCATAGATGGGGTGTTATGTAAGCTCTCGAAATGCAGATCATATATCACACCTTAGTTGTGCTTGGGTTTCGTAGCGTATGGCGCTATCCGTTTTCCCGGGATTTATGTTATGAATTTGGCGTGCTTGTGGTCGATATTTTGACATTTTGCGAGTATAAGTGTTAAAGTTTGATGTGCATTTCTTCTTGATTGTTATGTGTTGATCGGGTGGCATGCCGCCATGGGTATATTTTTTGGATCGGGTGGCACGTCGCCACGAGTATCATTGTTCAGATCGAGTTTTATGCCGCAATGATATCATGGTTGGATCAGGTTTCATGCCGCAATGGTATCATGGTTGGATCGGGTTGCACGCCGCAACAGTGAGATGTTGAGCATAGTTCCTTACACTCAATTTGTGTGCCTTGTTTCATCCCTGAGGTAGGTTCATAGCACCTATTCGGCTGTTTTATTCATTACGCGGGCTGGGTAATTCCCTATCAGAGTTCGTTCTTCCTTATGTGTTATATTCTAGTTTGTAGCTTGTTGCCACATTGTTGGGGTTATATGAGCTTTTGGTAGTGTTCGAGATAACTTATTGCCTGAACAACTTGTACTAGGCTAGACAAGGTTATTGGACCAGGGATTAGTGAGATCGGAGTTAGGAAGGGTATATTTAGGAGAAAATATCGTTATTCAGTTTAGAATGAGGTAATTGTCTTTGTCAGGAAGAGAGACTTCATGATTTGTTAATTTGACAGGAGGTTATTAGTTTCTATGCATCTCTTCCATCATGACAGCATTAAGAGAGTTGGAACATGACTTATATGCGTCATGAGGTGTGTTGTGGGCATTGGATTCATGGAATTGCAGTTATTATTGTCAGAGGATATGGTTATGGTCAAGCGACCTATGTGGTGCATGGTGTGATTTTAGTGGAGGAGCATGATCATGATTGGGTACATTGTATAGTGATTGATATGGTGCCAGTATGTTAGAATCAGGTATTGTAGAGAAATTCGAAGATTGGAATTTGGTTATCTGATTTTGAGCTTTGTTATATTGACGGTGTTGAAAATTAGAATATTGGAAATTTTGCTAAAGAATTTGAAATGGGTTTCACCGAATTGGTGGCAAAGTAGTGGCAATTTTCTATGTGGTTTATGGGTTTTATTTTTGAACAACAAAAATGAAAAAAAATTATGGTGTAGAACACATTGAGGAAGGTGATGTTAGGTGGCGATAATGAAGGATGGCGGTGGAGCAGTAATGAAGGGATGGTAGAAATGTAGGCTAAAAGGACTTTTTTTTTAAAATAAAGGGAAAAAGCATAAGTACCGCCAACCTTTGACCGAAGTTTCAGCTACACACATTTTTTTTCGAGGTCCAATTATCCTCTTATACTATTCCAGAGTATAATTATTGCACCTAAAGGCTTAGGTGGCAGAGTGAGTGTATATAACTCTATATGAGAAAGTGAGAAGAAAAAAGATTTTAAAATATCATTTTCTTACTTTTGAGAAAATTAAAAATATACTTTCTTACTTTTTTTCTCTCTTCTTATCTTTGTCTTTTGCTTCTTCTCCTCTACTTCACTATTCATATCAACAACACACAACACTCGCCGATGACTTTTATGGCTTTCTCTTTAATTTTTTTCTATTAATCTTCTTCCTCTCTCTCCTTCCCGAACACATAAATTACACTTTTATGAAAAATTTATACATACGTAAAGTTAAACCACCCAGATTTGGAAACATCTATCACCATAAAGCCTTTTTTCTGCCGGAAAAAATAGAATTTTTGAAATTTCAAACCGAAAGAAGCATTTTTATTACCTAGTAAGCACACATATACTCACGTCATTTACCATCACTTGCCTCTTAATTAAAAGAGCCGTCGATTTTATGCCCTCTAATCACCGGTGATAGAAACCAACCAAAAAACCTCCACCATAATAGTCATTTTAAAGCCACAAGCCTAGCTTAGCAGCAAAAATATAATAATAATAAATAAAATAAAATAAAAAATTAGGGGCCAAAATTTAGAATATAGGGTGAAAATTTGTTGTCTAGTTTGGTGGTGACACGAGTAAATGAAGAAGAGAAAAGAGAAAGAAAAAAAGTAAAGTAAAGAAAACAAATAAAATTTTAATGAAATATACACTTGTTTAGGAGTGTAGTTGACCTCCCAACAGAAATCTGGTTGTAGTGTTTCAAGGGCGAATTTATTCTATTTTAAAATAGTGCGGGGGAGGGGGGTAATAGGACCCCCGAAAAGGAAAAGTGTATAGTTGAAACATCGGTCATAGGTTGGGGGTACTTATGCCTTTTCTCAAAAGTAAATTTAAGATTAATTAAAATTTGATGAAAAAAGAAGATAAATTATAAAATAAGAAAATAAAAAGAATTGGACACGTGACATAATTGCTTCATACACAAAAAAGTTAATGAACACTCACTTATATTGGGTGTAAGAGCTTGTTGGATTAGCTGGTTGTAAATAATTGATACGCATGAAATGCTGAAAAGCAATTTTAAGGGCAGAAACTGATTTTTTAAATAAGCATTTACTGTCTGGATAGACGTGCTGAAACTAATTATAAGCAGTTGATATGTTTGGTAGAAACGTGTTGATAAGTTGTTCTTTTGTTAAAATAACTAAAATATCCTTAAATTTTTTTTTACAAAAGGTTATAAATTAATAGGTTTCTTTGTAAAGAAAAGGATGAACAGTGAATGTGGAATGAAGAGAAAAATAGAAAATTTATTGTAATGACCCGGCTGGTCATTTCATGAGTTACCGCTCTGTTTCCTTTATTTCTACTTCTTTATATAATGTTCAGCGGTATTATGCTATATCAGGTTAATTGATTCGGGTTTGGAATGGTTTTGGAGAGGTTTGAGATATTTAGTCTCTTTTGTGTAAGCTTAAGTTGGAAAAGTCAACTGGACGTTGACTAATGTGAAAAAGGTCTCAGATATGAATTCTAATGGTTCGTATAGCTTTGTTAGGTGATTTGGGACTTAGGAGCGTGATCGTAATGTAATTTGGAAGTCAGTGGTAGATTTAGGCTTGAATTGGCAAAAAAGAATTTTTGGCGTTTTCCGGTTGATAGTGAAATTTTTTATATCTGAGTTGTAATGGAATTCCGGGAGTTGCATTAGGTCCATTGTGTCAAATGGGATGTGTGTGCAAAATTTCAGGTCATTCGGACGAGGTTTGATAGACTTTGTGATCGAAAGCGAATTTCGGAAGTTTTTGAACTTCTTAGGCTCTAATCCGTGATTGATTTGTTGTTTCGATATTGATTTAGGTATTTCGAAGATTTCTATAAGTTTGGATGGTGGTATATGACTTGTTCGTACTTTTGGTTGAGGTCCTAGGGCCTCGGGATGTTTTTGGGTGGTTATCGGGAGGTTTGGAGTTGGAAATTTGCAGGCTGAAATTGCTGAAGCTCTAGTCATAACCGCAACTGCGGCTTGGGGACCGCAGGTGTGGGCCCCCAGAAGTGCAAGGAGGGCCGCAAATTAGGAAATGGGCGAGAGGAGCTGGAACCGCAGAGGCGGATGTTTGAGCGCACCGGCGATAGAGCAAGTGCGGGATTTGATCGCAAGTGCGGTCCTTGCGAGGTTAAGTGAATTTCGCAAATGCGCACCTGGGTCCGCAGGTGCGTGATTTCGACTGCAGAAGCGGTTTAGCTGGGGCAGAAAATATAAATTCAGCCCTTCACGATTTTGGAGTGGTTTTTCACCATTTTCATGCGGGTTTGAGCTTGGGAGAGCAATTTGAAGAGAGAATTCAAGAGGGTTTCATGGAGGTAAGATTTTTGGACCCTAAACTTGTTTCTATGATGGTTTTTAACTGGTTAAGCTTGAAATCTATGGAAATTAGTAGACAAAAATTGGCAGTTAGGGCTTGGAAATTGGAGACTTTAATCTAGGGATTTGAGGGGTCATTTGTGGTCGGATTCTGGTATTCTTGGTATGTATAAACTCGTGAGAGTGTAAGGATTCTAGTTTGGTACAGGGGTCAGATTTGACTAATTTTGGGATTTGTGATGTAATTTGATTATTTTCGTGCGGGCTTTGTTCCCTAAGCATATATTGATGTTATGGTTCTGATTTTGGTTGGATTCAGGGCATTTGGAGGTCGAATCAAGAGGAAAGGGCGTCGCGGGCTAGTGTGTGGCTTGGCTTGAGGTAACTAACGCTTCCAAACTTGGTCCTGAGGGTTCGAAACCCCGAACTATGTGTTCTATGATTACTAATGAGGTGATGCAAATGCCAAGTGACGGGTGTGTGGGCGTGCACCGTGAGAAATGTGGCCTGGATCATTCCAGAGGACCGCTTAGTGACTCTTTCTTACTGATATATGTGTTGTATCTATGTGATTAAGCTAATGAGCTGCAAATCATGCTAATTATCATGTTAGGGCTTCACGCCAACATTGTTGAGACCCCAGAGGTCGTTTCTTGCTGTCATGTCATTAGCTTCATTTATATTCTATACTCAGTCCTGTTCATGCATAGTATATCATGCCTCAGTCTCAATTATTACTATTTGACATATCATATCATTGTTCGGGCTTGTATTATGACATAGCCAGCCCGTGTGTGTGAGACTAGAGAGTATTAACTGAGTGAGGCCAAGAGCTTGATATTGATTGACAGTATGGGATCGGACTGCACGCTGCTGCGATTTGATCATGTCTTCGTTGGCATTGATATAACTCTTGGGCTCAGAGAAGCCCCTCCGGAGTCTTTACACCCCCAGTGAGCATAGTTGATGATATTGAGGGATGGATCTTCCCTAGACATGGATCTTGTCCAAAGTATTGGTATGGAGATGGATCTTCTCCATGAGACTGGATTAGCATGTTTCCTCGGTACTGGGTGACTTATAGTTAATAAAGTATATATTCTGGGATGGATCTTCCCTGGGCCGAATGGGCCATATACAATACCGAGTGGTTGAGCACTATGAGTGGAAGTATTATACGTAACATTTATCATGCTATCTGGGCATTAGTACTTAGAAGTTCCTAAGCTGTATACTCTGTATTGTTCATACCATGTTTAATCACTGCTGATAATTTACTTGAACTGTAAGCATGTCTACTCTTCTGTATAATTAAATGTTGCTACCTGTTAAGGCTTGATTCGTCACTACCGACAGTCCATAGTTTGGACTTGTTACTTACTGAGTTGGTGTACTCATGTTACCCTCTACACCCATGTGTGCAAATCCAGGTATCTTGGGGCACGACAACGGTTGTTGTTCACACCTGTTGGAGACTTTCTGTGGAGATTGCGAGGTAGCTGCTTGGCGACCGCAATTCCGCCTTCTCCTTTCCTTATCTTCCTTTAGTATATTTATTTGGATATTCTCAGACCGTGTTGGTCATGTTATTTTGAAGAGATGTAGTAGTTCTAGGTCATTACTTAGTGACACCCGAGGTCGGGATTGCGTTTCTTTCCGCTGGATTTTGATTTCTACTTTTATCTTGTTGAATTTCTATTAAAATTATGATTTTCCTTAAGTTTTATTTGAAAAAAATGGAGTATTTGGAAATAAGTGGCTGGCCTAGTATCACGATAGGCGCCATCAAGACATGGTTAGATTTTGGGTCGTGACATTTATTTTATGAAAATATTTTGTGAATTAAAAAAATTTATTAAGGATAAACTAGTAAAAATCTTGGTCAAAATAAAAAGCTTATAAGCTGACTTATGTCTGATTTTAGCTTATAAGCATTTGACTTATAAGTACTTTGGGTGTTTACCAAACACGTAGGTAAGCCAAAATGTGTTTATAAGCTTAGATAAACACCATCTGTCACGACCCAATTTCTCCTATAGGCCGTGATCGCGCCCAACGTTACCGCTAAGGAAGCCAATAGTGAACTAACCACATGATAGTTTATTTCAATAATTTAGAAATAGTTGATTTTTAATTAGTGAATAAATAAGAAGTGAGAATTTTGATAAAATGAGAGATAAACAATTTTAAGAGCAAAAGAAATGAGTAAATAATCAAAAATCATCATATGTCTACTAGCATAATCTCTATGACCTGGTGTTACAAGTGTATGAGCTACAAGTAGAATATATAAAAATACTAACTAATGTCTGAAATGAGTTAGACAGAAAGTAAAAGCCAAAAAAAAGACTTCGGGTGCCGCAGAACGGGTTCGGAAGGCAGCTCACCGCAAAGTCACGTAGTATCAGGAGTGCGCACCGGGATGATAATCAGATGCACCTACCTCAGATCGTGCACGATGAGTGCAGAAGTATAGCGTGGGTACATAAACAACATGTACCCATGTGACGAATCGGCCTGTCGTCTCATGAGTTACTACTCTGTTACCCCCATTTCTGCTTCTTATTGCTTTGTTTATTGGTTCTATATGTGACCGGGTTGGTTGGCTCGGGTTCGTAAAGGATTAGGTAAGGTTTGAGACACTTAGTCTCTTTTGAGTAGCTTAAGTTGGAAAAGTCAACTGGATGTTGACTTATGTGTTAGAGGGCTCAGATGTGAATTCTAATGGTTCGGATAGCTTCGGGAGGTGATTTGGGACTTAGGATCGTGATCGAAATGTTTTCGGAGGTCCGGAGTAGATTTAGGCTTGAATTGGCGAAATTGGATTTTTGGTGTTTTCCGGTGGGCAGGTGATATTTTGATATAGGGGTCAGAATGGAATTCCGAGAGAGTTGCAGTAGCTCTGTTGTGTCAATTGGGATGTGTGTGCAAAATTTCAGGTCGTTCGGACGTGGTTTGGTTGAGTTTTAGATCAAAATTTGGAATCTTAGGCTTGAATTTGATGTGATTGTGGTGTTTTAATGTTGTTTTGAGCATTCCGAAGGTTGGAACAAGTTTGAATAAGGTTATGGGATATGTTGGCGCTTTTGGTTGGGGTCTCGGGGGCCTCGGGGTAATTTCGGATGGTTGACGAAGAGTTTGGGAATTTGGTGAAGCTGCAGATTTTTTTCCAGTTTAGTTGTTTCCGCACTTGCGATTGGGGGCCGCATGTGCGACGCCGCAGATGCGGAAAAGAAGTCGCAGAAGCGGAAAGAGGCTAGGAAGGCTGTAACCGCAGAAGCGATTGGGTAATTGCACCTACGATGGAGCAGGTGCGAAGTGAGCATCACAGATGCAGAAGTTGGGATATAAGTGAAAAACCGTAGAAGCGGTTCAAGGACCGCAAAAGTGGTACCGTAGAAGCGGGATTTTGGCCGCAGATGCGAAATCCATGGTCTAGAAGGTATAAATTATTTCCTTCGCAATTTTTGAGCTATTCCACCATTTCTAAGTTGGCTTTTGGAGTTTTTTGGGAGATTTGAAGAAGGATTTCAAGGGGATATCATTGAGGTAAGGATTTTGGACCTAAAACTCGTTCCTATGGTATTACTTCACGGATTAGAGCTGAAATTAATGGAATTTAAGGGTTAAAATTGGTGAAACTAGGGCTTGGTATTGGAGACCTAGACTTGAGGATTTGAGGGAACATTTGGTGTCGGATTTTAGTACTTTTGATATGTATGAACTCGTGGGAAAATAAGGAACCTATTGACGTACAATTTATCAAATTCTAAGACGTGGGCCCGGGGGGTCGGGTTTTGGTAATTTCGGGATTTATGTTGTAGATTGATTATTTTCGCATGGACTTCGTTCCCTTAGCATATTTTAACGTCGTGATTCTGATTTTGGATAGATTTGACGCGAGTTGAGGTCGATTCGAGGGGCAAAGGCATCACAGTCTAGAGTTTGGACTGGATTAAGGTGAGTAATGATTGTAAATGTTGTCTTGAGGGTATGAAACCCCGGATTTTACATCATTGTGCTATTCTGAGGTGACGCACACGCTAGATGACGAGCGTGAGGTCGTGCACTGTTGGGGATTATGACATAGTCCATGTCGAATGAGTGTTTTACCGCGTATTTGATTGAAAACTATTTGTTATCATCATGTTTTGGGCTAAATGCCATATTTGGGTCTCGTGCCAACTATTTGAACCCTTAGGGGATTTTTACTGATATTTCCTCACCGTTTTGACTTTACACTTGAACTCAATTATGCTATATTCTACTATTTTGATAACTCAACCATATTTACTCCACTATAACACTTAAATGATATTTTAAATGATATTTTGGGCGGAGCCTTATATTTTACTATTTGCCCGAGTGGCTTATGAGATTCTGATTGAGTAAGGCCGATGGCCTATGTTGTGAGGAAACACTGATTATGATTATGAGGGTCAGGGCCTAAGATTTGTACGCAACGAGGTGGCTTATTGATATGAGGTCGAGAGCCTATGTGATTATGCCACGAGATGGATTGATATTGTGCTTGGTCCGTATGGGGCCCCTCCAGGAGTCTGCACACCCCCAGTGAGCGCGGGTACCCATTGTGATGTGAGATATAGCCCGAGGGCCTGGTTATTGTTCCGTGTGTTGCCCGATGGGTTGATTCTATTGGTATTGTGCCTGAGGGGCGTTTCTTTATGTGTTTACCTTTTCTAGTTGCTTGTCTTTTACTTGTTTAACTGCTTAAAAAGGGATTTTAAGAAGCTTAAACTGAACTAAAGTGAATTTGAATATTTTCACTGTTTCATTATTTTTACTAGCTTTTATTGCTTCCTTATAGCCTGTGATGTGCCTTACGTGATTTCTTATTTCTCAGTCTTTATTTATGATTATTACTCACTGAGTTGGAGTACTCACTTTACTCCCTGCACCTCGTGTGTAGATTCAGGCGCTTCAAGTCCTGCTGGCGAGGGTTGAGAGCTTCCAGCAGATTCCGGAGTTCACAAGGTAGCTGCTCGGCGTTCGCAGCCCCGTGCTTCTCCGCCTATCTCATTTCTTTTCTCTTATTAGTGTTATATAATAATTTGAGTAGACTTTTCAGACTTGTAGTATATTGATAGATGCTCATGAATAGTGACCCTCTGATGTCGTGCTGTGTTGGTTTTAATTCCGCAAATTGTACTATTCACTACTTATTTTGGGGTTTTATCATGTTAAAGACTTAATAATTATTTTTGTAATTGCTTAAAATGAAGTGGGAATATGTCGGCTGGCCTAGTCTTCACGAGAGGCGCCATCACGAACGGGTCCGGTGCTAGGAGATCCCTTCAGTCCCCTTCTCCAGCACTCGGGAGTTGCTATGAGTGTGGGTAGATGGGTCATATGTGGAGACAATGTCCTCTTCATTTTGCGGGTTCATCTCAGCAGAGGAGTCAACCATCGTCTTCAGCGCCAGTTACTTCACCACCACCCACCCAGCCAGCTAGGGGTAGAGGTCGGTCAGCTAAGGGTCGCCCTAGATGGGGAGGTCGATCAGGTGGCGTTCAGGCCCGTTTCTATGCACTTCCAGCTAGACCTGATGCTATTGCTTCCGATGCTGTCATTACACGTATTGTCTTAGTCTTCCACGGAGATGCCTTTGTATTATTTGATCCCGATTCCACCTTTTCTTATGTGTCATCATACTTTGCTTGTTATTTGGATACGCCCCATGAGCCTCTTGTTTCACCTGTTCATGTATCTACTCCGGTGGGCGATACTGTTGTTGTAAACCGTGTGTACCGGTCGTGTGTGGTGACTATTAAGGGTATGGAAACTCGAGTGGATCTTTTACTATTATATATTGTGGACTTCGATGTTATTTTGGGCATGGATTGGCTATCTTCTTGTCGTGCTATTCTGGACTATCATGCTAAGATAGCGACATTGGCTATACTGGGTGTGCCATGGATTGAGTGCCAGTAGGGTAATTTCATTCTTGAAGGCCTAGCGTATGGTTGGGAAGGGTTGCCTTTCGTATCTAGCCTTTGTGAGGGATGTCGGTGCTGAGACTCCTAGTATTGATTCTGTTCCAGTTGTGAGGGATTTTCCCGGTGTGTTTCCTGCAGACCTGTCGGGCATGCCACCGGATAGGGATATTGATTTTGGCATTGACCTGATGCTGGGCACTCAACCCATTTCTATTCCACCATATCGTATGGCACCAACGGAGTTGAAGGAGCAGCTTCAGGAACTCCTTGATAAGGGGTTCATTCGGCCTAGTGTGTCACCTTGGGGGTGCGCAGGTTCTATTTGTGAAGAAGAAGGAGGGCATTATGAGGATGTGCATTGATTATAGGTAGTTGAACAAAGTAACAGTTAAGAAAAAGTATCCTTTGCCTTGCATTGATTATTTATTCAACCAGCTTTAGGGAGCGAGAGTGTTCTCCAAGATTGATTTCCGTTTAGGTTATCACCAGTTGAAGATCAGGGACTTGGATATTCTTAAGATAGCTTTTAGGACTCGATATGATCATTATGATTTATTGGTGATGTCTTTTGGGCTGACCAATGCCCCAGTAGCGTTCATGCATTTGATGAAGAGCGTGTTCCGGCCTTATCTCAACTCGTTTGTCATAGTTTTCATTGATGATATTCTGGTGTACTCGTGTAGCCAGGAGGAGAACGCAGAGCATTTGAGAGTTGTCTTGCAGAGATTGAGGGAGGAGAAGCTTTATGAAAAGTTCTCCAAGTGTGTTTGGCTCAGTTCAGTGGCTTTCTTGGGGCTCGTGGAGTCCAACGAGGGTATTCAGGTTGATCCGAAGAAGATAGAGGCAGTTTAGAGTTGGCCTAGACCGTCCTCAGCCATAGAAATTCGTAGCTTTCTTGGTTTGGCAGGCTATTATCGCCGGTTTGTTCAGGGATTCTCATCTATCGCATCGCCCTTGATCAAGTTGAATCAGAAGGGTGCTTCATTTGTATGGTCAGATGAGTGTGAGGAGAGCTTTCAGAAGCTTAAGACAGCCTTGACTACGACTCCAGTGTTAGTTTTGCCATCAGCTTTACGTTCATATACCGTGTATTGTGATGCTTCGAGAGTTGGTATTGGGTGTGTATTGATGCAGGAGGGTAGAGTTATTGCTTATTCTTCTCGTCAGTTGAAACCCCATGAGAAGAACTACTCCGTTCATGATTTGGAGTTGGCTGCCATTGTCCACGCATTGAAGATTTGGAGGTATTATTTGTATGGTGTGTCTTGTGAGGTGTTTATTGATCATTGTAGCCTCCAGCACTTGTTCAAACAGAAGGATCTCAATTTGAGGTAGCTGAGATGATATGTGTTGCTAAAGGATTATGATATCACTATATTGTACCATCCAGGGAAGGCCAATGTGGTGGCCGATGCTTTGAGGCGAAAGGCGGTGAGTATGCGGAGTTTGGCATATATTCCAGTTGGGAAGAGACCTTTTGTAGTTGATGTTCACTCCTTGGCCAATCGGTTCGTGAGGTTGGATATTTCGGAGCCCAATCGGGTATTAGCTTGTGTGATTTTGTCACGCCCCAACCTCGGGAGGCGCAACCGGCGCTCAATCAAGTGAACCCAACTGAGCAAGCCTTACCATACACTTCCTACCCACCTCGATATGAATAAAGAAACCATACTTTTGTTTATCCATTTAGACGGGGAAAGACAACACATTCTACATTGATAGTTCATTTTAAACACCATATTAAACCGTAGATGAGTTAGTTTCCAAGATCCCCATAGAGTTACAATTTATGGGCAACATAAGTTTAGAATCACAACATGGTTCGTAGACCCATCCAACCCCCGTACATAACCCACACATATGTATATAGAGCCTCTAGGGTACAAAAGATGAGTTTGACAACGCCGACAACAAGGCCCCGACTATACCTCAAAAGTGAAAGTCCACAATACAAAGATATACAATATAGCCCCTTGAAGGAGAAATGGGCTCACCAAGATCTTGAGAAGAGGGATGCTTCGCTACACATGACCGGCACTATCACTATGGAGCCACCTACATTCATTTAAAAAATGTAGCGCCCCCGGCAAAAGGGACGTTAGTACCATGGAATAGTACTAGTATGTATAACTAAACACCATAAAATTAGAAAGAACTTTCATACACAAATAAGGAAATCACCGGTATCACTTCAAAGCTTTAAACGATCACAACATTATCAACATGAAAGAATTACGTAACCTTCACATTATGTTTCCATAGCCTTTAGTTGGGCATCTCATACTGTTCCACATCGTTCACATTACAACCGCTATCTCGAGCGGAGTTCAATCTCGACCTGATCGGCTAGGCCGTCTCCCGGAGACGTTACCAATATTCTATTCATACTTTCCAGTTTCAATCATCAAGGCATAACCGCCATGTGTATATGTCATGGCGTCCGATCATGGCCCGATTGGCTAGGCCGCCTTACCGAGGCATTACCATTTTTCATTATTCATCTCACTCCAATCTTTGGTTACACATGTATTAGTTTATCGGCACTTGGGGCCACAATTTTCACATTCCACAATTCACGTTTCACATTGTTCCCATTTTCAACATTAGGTTTGTAATTCAAGAGAGAATGGCACACAAGAGCAAATAAGGTTGTAGGCGTAGATGAGACTTCATGTAAATGGCACAACAATACACTTCAATTTCAATCTAAGATCTAAGCATTTCGATACATGATTCATAGTCCTTGCACCTTTTCAAATTATCAAGAATAGCACGTTGATAAATTTGAGACGCAGTTTGCACGCATATAAGGTTGCAACACCAAGTCAAGTGAAATAGCAATCAATACAACAATTCATTTTAATCTTACTGTACTCACAACCAATGATGAAGCTCAATTTCTAAAAGACGAGGTTTTAGCCATATATACCTCAATAAAGCTTTCCTTATTCCTTACAAAATTCCGGAACTTTTATCACTTCGATCTATTGGGTAAGAATTACAAATTAAACTGAGAATTAGAGACGAGATTGAGATTCTAGCTTGTTTTGAGCATACTATCAAACACTAAAGGTGCATTGTGATCTTAGGACCTTTTGAGAGAAATTTCTATCATTTTATACTCCAATTGCTTTCTTTTTAGTTCACTACCTCCCAATATTCTATGGTGTGATATGCATGCAAGAAATTCATTCTTATACCCATGAATTACTTCACTAGTGATCCCTTATTGCTAAGCATAAGAATAAGAGTTGAGGTAATGAGTCTTACCTCTTGGGATGAAGATTTAGGTGCCCTCACTTGACTATCTTCAAAGATTTGGCAAAGTTTCATGGAGTAATTTGATGGGAAGCACTTCCCTCTCAAAGACCCCCCTCTTTCTAAAAGCATCAGGAAATATGCTCAAAATGAGTTATAACACCGAATATATCGATAAGGGGTCGGGTTTAAAATTTAGAAAATTGGAGCCCCAAGTCAGGTTTGTGATCGCATTTGCGATCCAAAGTGGAAATGTGTCCCGCAGAATGGACCGCAAAAGTTCTCCCAAAATATGAACATTCTGTCTGGGCATGCGACAGAAATGCGGTCCGCATACCCATTTTGCGGTCGCATAATGCACCGCAGAACTGCTCCTTACAAAATACCAAGGAAATAATGCGATGACTATGCGTTCCGCATATCGGTTATGTGATCGCATAATGGACCATATATTTAACCTCAAATTTGATTAACACACTGACTCACTTTGCGGTGACTATGCCCCCTATACGGTCCGCATACCTGATATGCGATCGCATTCTCGACCGCAAAATCGCACTTCTCTGGAAAACATATTTCTTGACTTTTTAATGCACTGTTCAATCCAAAGTGAAAAACCGCAGAAGCGGTTCAAGGAACACAAAAACGGTACCGCAGAAGCGGTTCAATGACTGCAAAATGTACCTCAGAAGCGGGATTTTGGCCGTAGATGCGAAATCCCTAGGCCAGAAGGTATAAATTATTTCTTTCGCGATTTTTGAGCTATTCCACCATTTCTAAGTCGGCTTTTAGGCGATTTGAAGAAGGATTTCAAGGGGATATCATTGAGGTAAGTATTTTGGACCTAAAACTCGTTCCTATGGTATTATTTCACGGATTAGAGCTGAAATTAATGGAATTTAACGGTTAAGATTGGGGAAACTAGGGCTTGGTATTGGAGAACTAGACTTGAGGATTTGAGGGACCATTTGTGGTCAGATTTTGGTACTTTTGATATGTATGAACTCGTGGGGAGATAAGGAACCTATTGATGTAAAATTTATCGAATTCCAAGACGTGGGCCCGGAGGGTCGGGTTTTGGTAATTTCGGGATTTATGTTGTAAATTGATTATTTTCACATGAGCTTCGTTCCCTTAGCATATTTTGATGTCGTGATTCTGTCTTTGGATAGATTTGATGCGAGTTGAGGCCGATTCGAGGTGCCAAGGCATCGCGGGCTAGAGTTTGGACCGGATTAAGGTGAGTAATGATTGTAAATGTTGTTCTGAGGGTATACAACCTCGGATTTCATATCGGTGTGCTATATTGAGGTGACACACATGCTAGATGATGAGCGTGGGGTCATGCACTGTTGGGGATTGTGACTTAGTCCATCCCGAATGACTGTTTTATCGCGTATTTGATTGAAAACTGTTTGTTATCATCATGTTTTAGGCTAAATGTCATATTTGAGCCTCGTGCAAACTATTTGAACCCTTAGGGAATTTTTACTGATATTTCTTCACTATTTCGACTTTATACTTGAACTCAGTCATGCTATATTCTACTATTTTCATAATTTAGCCATGTTTACTCCGCTATAACACTTAAATGATATTTTGCGCTGAGCATCATGTTTTACTGTTTGCCCGAGTGGCTTATGAGATTCTGACTGAGTAAGGCCGAGGGCCTATGTTGTGAGGAAACACTGATTATGATTATGAGGCCGAGAGCTTGAAATTTGTATGCCACAAGATGGCTTGTTGATATGAGGCTGAGAGACTATGTGATTATGCCACAAGATGGCTTGATATTTTGCTTGGTCCGTAAGGGATCCCTCTAGGAGTTTGCACACCCCTAGTGAGCGCGGGTACCTATTGTGATATGAGATATAGCCCGAGGGGCTGGTTATTGTTCCGTGTGTTGCCCGAGGGGCTGATTCTATTGGTATTGTGCCCGAGGGGCATTTCTTTATGTGTTTACCTTTTTTAGTTGCATGTCTTTTACTTGTTTAACTGCTTAAAAAGGGATTTTAAGAAGCTTAAACTAAAATAAAGTGACTTTGCATATTTTCATTGTTTCATTATTTTTACTAGATTTTACTACCTTATAGCTTGTGATGTGCCTTACGTAATTTCTTATTTCTCAGTCTTTATTTATGATTATTACTCACTGAGTTGGAGTACTCACTTTACTCCCTACACCCTGTGTGCAGATTTAGGCACTTCAGGTCCTGCTGACGAGGGTTGAGAGTTTCCAGCAAATTCCGGAGTTCACAAGGTAGCTGCTCGGCGTTCGCAGCCCCGTGCTTCTTCCCCTATCTCATTTTTTTTTATTATTAGTGTTTTGTAACAATTTGAGTAGACTCTTCAGACCTGTAGTATATTAATAGATGCTCATGACTGGTGACACTCTGATGTCGGGTTGTGTTGTTTTAATTTCGCAAATTGTACTGTTCATTACTTATGTTGGGGTTTTATCATGTTAAAGACTTAATACTTAACCCAGTAAGTATCTAGTCTAACCTCGAAGAAGTAGTAACGAGGAGTCGAATTCGGCACTTACTATGGGCTAACAATAAAAATACTGAAATTCTAATTAAGCATGTGCTATATAAATGAAACTAAAAACTCAATAACAAGAAATGAATAAACAATTCTTTTACTGATAGCAAATCCAAAATCAATCTCCATCATTTAAAAAATTAACCTCTCAAGCCAATAAACAATACCAAGTATAATTGGGCCCCAAGTATTATTACGCACGATTATGTCGAGGTTGTATGGCCCGATCCAAATACATACACATATACTGTGTGCACTACCGAGGGTCAAATGACACGAACCATATATGCATCTATTAACCTGCCGAGGTGAATGACCCGCTCCCATGAGAGTAGTGGAATTTACCTCGCTCGCAAAAATACTTGCGACGCGAGTGAATATAGATTTCTCAAAGTTATTATATAAATCTTCAATTCTTTCCAAAAATAAGTGGTCTAAACAGAAAAATTTAAATCTTGAAATCCTCAATCTCATCTCTATTCAAGACAATTAATATGTATAATCAAATAACGGTGTCAACAAAGCATGATGTAAACAGAAGGCTACCCGGACATCACATGGAATATAGCTACGCATGGACTCTCGTCACCTAGTTCGTACGTAACTCCCCATGCAATTAAATTACAACAAAACACACCTAATGGAATGAGTTTCCCTCATTCAAAGTTAGAAAAAAGACTTACCTCGTCTGAAATTCACTTCCAATCCACAACTATGCTTTAAATCCTCAACTCGGTGCCAAACGACTCAAAACTAGCCAAATATTATATAAAATAATCAACACAAGTTCAAAGCTCGTAATTTAACCATTAGAGTAATTACCCAACCTCAAATAGAAGATTCCTAAAATTCACCCTCGGGATCACGTGCCCGGATTCAAGAAATTTTTGAAGATAAATATTACCTATAGCATCACGAACTCAAATATATAATTTTCACCTCATTCCATAATTATTTTTGTGGTTAAATCTCATTTTTATCAAAACCTAGGTTTTTCATCTAAGCCCATAAATTTTACAAATTTACATGTTAAAATCTACCCATAATCTATGTATTAAACTCACATTGGGTAGGAATTACTTAGCTTCAATAGCTAGGTTGAAATCTCCCTCTTTGAAGCTCCAAAATCACCCAAGGGTGTAGTAAATGAACCCAAAAATGGCTTAAGCCCCGATTTAAAACATACTACCCAACTGCCCCCTTCTTCGCGAATGCGGTATAGGCCTCGTGTTCGCGAAGGCAAAGTTCCATCAGCCCAGGAAAATTTCCTACGCAAACATAGCAGGGGCCTCGCGAATGCAGAGGCTTACTTGGCCCACCCTACATGAACGCGAGGGCTCCTTCGCGAACGTGAAGGGTAATGGGAACTGACCCTCCCCAGGCCTCTTCCTTCTACGCGAACGCGAGGGGGCCTCGCAAACGCGTAGGCATGGAACCTTAATGCTTCGCAAACGTGACCCCCTTATCACGAACACGAAGAGAAAACTGCCCTACTACCCAAATCCTTCATCGCGAATGTGAGTCCTTTCGCATTTGCAAAGAAGGAAGCCAGAACTGGAATTTCAGGTTTTCCTAACTCAGCTTCAGGCGATCCGAAACACCCCTGAGCCACTCAGGACCCCGTCCAAATGTACCAACAAGTCCATAAATATAATACGGACCTACTCGAACTCTCGAAATGCGTAAAACAACAACAAAACCAAGAATCACACCCCAAAACCAAATTGAATCAAGTAATGAACTTCAAGTTTCCAAATCGCTCTGAACGCGCTAAATCATACTTAGACTAATCGGAATGACACCAAATTTTGCATGCAAGTCTTAAATCACCATAAAAACTATTCCCGATCTCATAATCTTAATTGGTCCCCGATAACACCAAAACCTACTCCAAACCACATTTAAAGAACTTTAAAACCTTCAAAGAGCCAGCTTTCACTATTAGTCATCAAAACGCTATCGGGTTATCCAAAACCCGATCCGAACATACGCCCAAGTCCAAAATCATCATACAAACCTATTAGAACTGTCAAATCCTGATTCTGAGGTCGTTCACTCAAAATATTGACCAAAGTCAAACTTAGCCCTTTTAGCCAACCTTAAGGAACCGAGTGTTCCTATTTCAACCTGAACCCTTCCAAATCCCGAACTAACCATCCTCACAAGTCATAAAATAGTAAAATCACATATGAGGAGTCTTATTTAGGGGAATAGGGTTCTAGAAATTAAAACGATCGGTCATGTTGTTACATTCTCCACCTCTTAAACAAATGTTCGTTCTTGAACGAGTCTAGAATCATACCTGGAGTGATGAATAAGTGTGGATATATGTTCCGCATGTCCTCCTCATCCTCCCAATTCTCCTCCTCGACTGGTTGACCCCTCCACTAAACTTTTACCGCATAAATCTTCTTGTACCTCAATTGGCGAACATGCCTGTCAACAATGACAACTGGCTCCTCCTCATTACCCAGGCTCTCATCTAGCTGAATTGTGCTTAAGTCTTAACATATGACCTATCGACATGATACCTCTAAAGCATAGACATGTGGAAAATTGAATGCACTCCCGATAGACTGGGAGGCAAGGCGAGCTCATAAGCAACCTCCCCAACTCGTGTGAACATCTCAAATGGTCCTAAAACCTTGGGCTCAACTTGCCCTTCTTCCCGAACCTCATGATTCCCTTCATTGGCGAGACTTTCAAGAGAACCTTCTCGCCCACCATAAATGATAAATTACGCGCCTTCTGATCCGCGTAACTCTTCAGTTTAGATTGTGCTGTGTGAAGTCGCTCCTGAATCAACTTTACCTTTTCCAAGGCATCCTTCACCAAATCAATACCATATAATTTAGCCTCGCCGGGATCAAACCATGTGATGGGAGAACGACATCGCCGACCATATAAAGCCTCAAATTGAGAAATCTCGATGATAGACTGATAACTGTTGTCGTAAGCAAACTCGCCCAAAGGCAAGAATCAATCCCACTACCCTTCTGAAGTCAATCACACATTCTCTAAGCATATCCTCCAAAATCTGAATTGTCCACTCCGACTACCCATCGGCCTGCTGGTGAAATGCTATGTTGAGCTCTACACAGGTCCCCAACTCACTCTGTACTGCTCTCTAGAAATGTGAAGTAATCTGGGACAACCTCTCTAAAGTATACATGGTCACAAACGAAATGAATTGTGCCGAATTAGTTAACCTATTGACAATGACCCAAACTTCATCAAACTTTCGCAGGGTCAGCGGCAACCCAACTATGAAGTCCATAGTAATGCACTCCCATTTCCACTCAAGTATAATCATCTGCTGGAGTAGGCCAACTAGCCTCTGATGTTTATACTAAACCTGCTGGCAATTTAGACACCTCGCAACATACTCAATTATGTTCTTTTTCATCCGCTTCCACAGGCCGCGATACATCTTCATAATACTTGGATGAATATAATACCGAGAACTATGTGCCTCCTCTAGAATCCTCTCCCTCAAGACATCGACATTAGGAACACATAGGTGACCCTGGTGTAATAGAACACCATCCTCATCGATAGTAACCTCCTTGGCACCACCCTATAGTATCATCTCTCTAAGAACCAACAAGTGCGGATCACCAAACTGTCGAGCCTTGATCTGTTCCAATAGTGAAGACTGGGCAATGACATATGCAGGAACTTGGCTGGGCTCTGAATATCCAACCTCACAAGTATGTTAGCCAAGGATTGAATGTCCAAAGCTAATGGCCTCTGCTCTGCTCAAATGAATGCCAAGCTACCCATACTCTCAGCATTTTTTCTCAAGGCATCCGCAACAACATTCCCCTTTCTCAGATGATAAGGATGGTAATATCATAGTCCTTTAGCAACTAAAGCCACCCGAGCTGCCTCAAATTGAGATACCTTTGCTTGAACAAATGCTGCAAGCTATGATGATCAGTGTAAACCTCATAGGACACCCCATAAAGATAATGCCTCAGATCTTAAGAGCATAAACAATCGTAGTCAAATCTAAATCGTGCACAGGGTAATTCTTCTCGTAGGGCTTCAACTGACGTGAAGCATATGCAATAACTTACCCCTCCTGCATCAATACACAACCTAAGCCAATGCATGAAGCATCACAATACATAGTATGCGTCCCTGAACTGGAGGACAACACTAACACCGGTGTTAAGGTCAATGCGGTCATGAGATTCTAAAATATCACCTCACAATCATCGAACCATCAAAACGGAGCACCCTTCTGGGTCAATCTAGTCAAAGGTGTTGCGATAGATGAGAAGCCCTCTACAAACCGATAATAATAACCTGCTAACCCTAAGAAGCTCCTGATTTCGATCACTGTGGTGGGACGAGGCCAACTCTGAACTGCCTCGATCTTCTTGAAATCAACCTTAATACCCTTACCTAACATAACATGTCCCAGGAATACTACAAAATCTAGCTAAAACTCACACTTTGATAACTTATAATATAGCTTCTGTTCCCGCAAGGTTTGAAGCACCACTCTCAAATGCTGCTCGTGCTCCTCCATGCTATGCGGGTAGATCAAAATGTCATCAATGAAGACAATGACAAAAGAATTAATATATGGCCTGAACACCCTGTTCATCAAATCCATAAATGTTGTTAGGGCATTAGTTAGACCGAAAGACATCACTAGAAACTCATAATTGCCATATCAAGTCCGAAAAGGAGTCTTCAACAAATTCGAATCCCGAATCTTCAATTGATGGTACCCCGATCTCAATTCGATTTTAGAAAACACCCTGGAACCCTGCAGCTGGTCAAGCAAATCATCAATACACAACAACGAATACTTGTTCTTAATGGTAACTTTGTTCAACTGGTGGTAATCAATGCATATCCACATAGTTCCATCTTTCTTCTTCACAAATAATACTGGTGCACCCAAGGCGATACACTTGGTCAGACGAACCCCTTTTCTAGCAATTCCTCAAGTTGTTCCTTAAGTTCTTTCAACTCTTTCAGAGCCATGCATTACAGTGGGATAGATATATGCTGGGTACCTAGAGCAAAATCAATACAGAAATCGATATCACAATCTGGTGGCATGCTTGGAAGATTGAAAGGAAACACATCAGAGAACTCCCGGACTACGGGCACTGAATCAATTACCGGAGCCTCTGCAGTAGTATCCCGAACATAATCTAAATAAGCAAAACAACCCTTCTCGATCATGTGTCGAGCCTTTAGAAAAGAGATAAATCGGCTATATGTACTGATAGATGAACCCTTCTACTCCAATCTAAGCAACTCTAGTATTGCCAAGGTAACAGTCTTGGCATGGAAATCAAGGATGGCATGGTATGGAAATAACTAGTCCATGCCCAGGATGACCTCAAAGTTGGTCATATCAAGCAACAAATGATCTGCTCTAGTCTCATAACCATAAAATGTGACAACACATGACCTATAGATCTGATCCACAATAATAGAATCGCCCACTGGAGTAGACACATAAACAGGAGTACCCAAGGTATCACGTGGAACATACAGGAAATAAGCAAACAGAGATGACACATATGAATAGGTAGACCATAAATCAAATAATATCAAAGCATCCCTACCGCAGACAAACATAATACTTGTGATCACGGTATTTAAGGCCACCACATCTGATCTGGCCGGAAAAGCATAGAACCTAGCTGGAGCGTCGACTGGCTGGCCTCCATCTATCTGACCTATAGCTGGCTTGCCTCTACCTGCTTGGCATCCATCTCTAGGACGACCTCTACCCATCTGCCATCCTTTTCTAGGCAATCGGATGGCTGGTGTTATAATTATGGGCTAATGACCCTGTTGTACTGCCTTGCCCCAAACTTTGGGACAAAACCTCTTCGTGTTGCCAAGACCCTCGCACTCGTAACAACCCCTCGGAGTGGCGGTCTCCTGCCCTAAAGTCTGACCCTTATGGCCTGAATACCTACTAGAAGAACCCTGAATAGCTGGTGGGCAGTAGGAACTCTCTGGAATGGTGCTGAAATAGGGTCTCACTGGAGCACCCCTAGGAGGTAGCAGTGCTGGATATGTGGGCCTAGGCTGACCTTTCCCAAACTGACATGTGCCCCCAGATAGAGAACTACTGAACCCTCTAGAATAACAAAACCGCTTGTCCCACAACATCTTCTCTCGGCTCCACTGAGATAACCCTCAATCCTCTGGGCTATCTCTACAACTAGTTGGTAAGAAGTCACCATCTCAATCTTTCAGATCATAGTGGCTTGAATACCTGAGTGAAACCCCGTAACCAACCTCCGTACTCTCTCCACCTTAGTAAGAAGTATCATAAGTGCATGGCGGGCAGATAATCTTGCCTCATAATCGGCTACTGGAGCTGCTCATACTGAAATCGTAACTCTTCCTTATGAACGGGTAGAATATACCTATCAAAAAAGCTATGTGTGACATGGTCCCAAGTCAAGGGAAGATAACCTGCTGGTCTGCCTAGAAGACAAGACTACCACAATCTAGGGGCCCTGCCTTCAAGCTGGAAAGTAGTAAAATCCACCTTGTGGGTCTTTAATATCCTCATGTTGTGTAGTCTGTCCCTACACAAATCAATGAAGTCTTAGGGATCCTCATGTCTCTCACCTCCGAAGACAGGAGGGTGTAGCCTGGTCCATTTGTCCAATAGTTTCTACGGCTCGCCGGCCATAGCTGGTCTAGGCTCAAGCATAGCTGTTGCCAGTGGCTGGGCTCTACCTATGGGTAGTGCACTTGGGGTATAGTACACGACAATTGCATGCCTAAGAGCCTGAGCTGTAGGGTTCTGTGCACCCCCTCTATCTTATGATGTAGCTGGGTCCATTGAAAATAAACCAGCCCGAGTCATAGTGTCCATGAACCGTAGCATGCGGCCCATGATCTCCTGAAAGCCTGGTGCGAACATGAAATCTTCCAGGGTGGCTCTACTGCAGGTGCCTTGCCCTACTCCGCAATAATGGGGTCCTCTACTGGATCCGCTGGTGGCATAGTTGGAGTGTCCTTGGGATGTCCTCGTCCTCTACCACGGGCTGGAGTCCTCCCTCAGGCTCAGCCTCAGCCTCTATAAACAAAGGGAGCAGCTCCTCCCGAGCCTGGAATCATCTGTGAGAGAATAAGAGAAAGATACTTAGCATAACATCAAATGCACAATAGAAGATGAAGAAATAGTAGTTTCCTAGCATCCTATAGCCTCTCGAAGATAGGTGCAGACGTCTCTGCACTGATCCACAAGACTCTATTAGTCCTGCTCATAATTTGTGAGACCTACATGAACTTAGTTCTCTGATACCATGTTGTCACGATCTAATTTCTCCTATAGGCCATGATGACGCCCAACGTTATCGCTAGGCAAGCCAATAGTAAACTAACCACATAATAGTTTCTTTTAACAATTTAAAAATAGTTGATTTTTAATTAGTGAATAAATAAGAAGTGATAATTTAATAAAATGAGAGATAACAATTTTAAGAGCAAATGAAATAAGTAAATAACCAAAAATCATCATGTGTTTCTTTCAACTGTTGAAATTTTAACTGGCTTGACCTCACTGGACCGAATCATCATGACAGTTTGTGAAGGCTTCTTGGGCTCCCCTACCTTATGTGCTATCTCGATCATGTTCGTCTCCTGATGGGTTGGTAGTGGGTTCTGGTTGATATTGGGTGCCTCTGGAGTCTGGACTTCAATCCGGTTTGTGTCAATGAGCTCCTAGATGGCATTTTTCAGGTGCCAACACTTCTCTGTATCATGCCCAGAGTACCAGAACAATACTCATAGCTCATGGAGTAATCAAGATTCTTTGGAGGAGGGTTTGACAATTTTGACTCGATTGGCCTTAACATATCCAACTACCTCAATCTATGGAATAAACTGGTATAAGATTCTCCCAATGGGGTGAAGGTTTTCTTTTGCTGCAGCCTCTTGTTTTTGAATGCTGGATTGGGTCGGAAACCTGGGCCGGCGGGGTTTCGGTAGGATCGTGGGGGTGGGTAAGCATTTTGTGTAGCTGAGTAGGTATTTTGTGGGGGCTAGGGCACGCCATTGTGCGTAAGCAGAAGGTTGAGTATATGTTTGGGCGTGGTGGATAGAAATATGAGGGTCTGGTGATGTGAAGTAGTGTTGGGGTGGATTTTATGAGGTTTGAGTGTAGGTTCGGTGGTGGGGTCGAGGTTGGGTATATTGGTGTGACAGGCCCCTAGGTCCGAACCATGGTTCTGAATCAATTGTTGCCATATCTTCCTTCTTCTTCTTTCCAATCACTCCCCCATTACCGTTCTGAATGGCTTGGGTAGTTGCCTTGATATCCAAGTAACTCATGATTTTGCTTAATTTAAGTCCTTCTTTCACCATGGTACCCATCATTACTACCTCATTGAACGATTTGCCTATGGACGATATCAGATGGCTAAAAGTGGGCTCCAGAGCCTGGAGAAAGTACTCCACCATTTTTCTCTCCTCCATCGGGAGGTTAACTCTTGCCGCTTGTTATCTCCAGTGAAAACCATATTCTCTGAAACTTTCACTAGGCTTCTTCTCAATCTTAGTCAAAGACAAATGATCGGGAACAATCTCGATGTTGTACTGGAAATGACGAGCGAATGCTTGGGCCAAATCATCCCAGGTATACCATCTGCTGTGATCCTGACAAATGTACCACTCCAATGCCGAACCACTCAAACTCTGGCTAAAGTATACCATTAATAGCTCATCTTTTCCACCGACTCCTCTAATTTTATTGCAAAATCCCCTCAAGTGGGCCACCGGGTCTCCGTGCCCGTCATACAAATCAAACTTCAGCATCTTAAATCCCAC
Source organism: Nicotiana sylvestris (assembly GCF_000393655.2). NCBI lineage: Eukaryota > Viridiplantae > Streptophyta > Magnoliopsida > Solanales > Solanaceae > Nicotiana > Nicotiana sylvestris. The sequence continues at coordinate 100,148,513 of NC_091067.1, forward strand.
AAGCAACTGAACATCGGGAAATCGACATAAATCCTTATAGGCTATGCTCACCTGGCCTCCCAATCCCTGCATATTTTTGACCGACTGTTCTAGGCTTCTAACCTTCCTAAACATCTCCTCCTGTTCTGGGATTTTAGGTGGTTTCTCCGTCTCAATAGGGAGGTCGAAACGAGGAGTGTAGGAGTAAGGTTCCGGGGCCTTGAAAGTAGGCTCAGGGGGGTAATATTGGTTATATTGGGTTTGGAGTAAAGTCTCACTGGAGGATCGGTGGAGTGTAGCGGGTGGGGGTGCCACGAAAATAGGGGTGGCTGGTGGAAGAGGGTATGGAACTAGTTTGGGTGGTGGAGCTTGTGGTGTTTGGGAAGTGGTGCCCTGGTAGTGGTGGTAAATGGGGAAGCCTAGAGATGAGTGAACAGTTGGAGGTTCTTGGGATTGAGCCAGCGATAGGACGAAAGCAGGGTTGGCGGAGTAGGATGGTGGTGGATGCCCTTTTACCCATGACTGGTATATCTCTGTCATCTGGTGTTTCAGCTTATACAACTCTTCTTTTAGATTAACATCAGACTCTTCCCCCTCTCTCGATGGATCAATAACACTTGCATCCAGTCCTTGGTTAGCCATGATCAACTTATCTTTGGACCTGGTGTTGTATGGATGAATTTCCAAAATGCCAAACAAACTAACCACCTGCCTAAACTTGATGACAACAACAAACTTGTTAGCAATTAGGGCTTGACAGATAGGTAACCGCACATTGAGGATGCAATGCACCTAAGTAGTTAACCATTTCTATTATGCATTTGACTGGTTTCTTGCGTCATCCCGACTTTCCCTAATTTTCATTTTGCAACTTCTCTCTCCTTTTTTCATTCCTACTTTTCTCTATTTGATTCTTGCCTTTCTTTATTCTCTCATCTTCCTCTCCTGTTTTGCCATTATTTCTTTCCGCTCTTTCTTGCTTTCTCTCTTTTCTTTTGTTTCTCTTTTTTTTTCTCTTTCTTCTCTCTCTTTTTCATGGTTATGATCAAATCCTATGGGGATTGTCTGCGTGTCATGATGCCGCATGAATCAGACCAAGTGTAGTTCTAGGGAATAAGTGTAAAAATAAATAAAAAAATATTTTGGGGTTTTCAAATTTTTTCATAAAACACATCTCATTACAACGACTCATCCTATCATAAAAACTAACAGACTCGAAAAAGGGGACTAACAGACTCCAACAGAAAAATGAAAATACAGACTCAAAATCAGACTAATAGACTCCAATAAATAAAAATGAAAATACAGACTCGAATAAAAATCATGAATACATCAATGCCTCAACTGCTTTAGGGGCTTGTGGGACATCAATCGGTCTCTCCACGGGCCTATGCGCAAGATCCCCTTGAAGACGCTCCAGGTCACTCATTATTTGGCGAACAAAGGTTATTACCACAGTAAAGAAGGTGGTTCTAGTCGTGTCTTCACATTCATGGCACTTCATGACGATGTAGTAAGCAATGGATCTAACCCTCTCCTTGATGATACCCTTTTATTGGAGCAAACGCCCTATTTGCTAAGTCCTAGCTTCTAGCACCTGGGCATCACGATGGTTTTGGCCTTGCAACTGTTGTATATCTTCCTCCAGCTGGGACATTAATGCACAACAATGTTCCCTTTCGACTTTAAAGCTCTTAGCTTTCTTGGCCATCTCATTTTCGAGGTTAGTTAGTTGTTTCTTCAACTTGGTGGCTTTTCCCTCATATTTCTTTCTTAGTTGCCAGACAAACTCTACTCGTCCCTCTACGTTCTTCGTTAACTATGCCCGGGCCCTTGCCAAATTAACATCGGATTTTTCCAGATTATCCTCACACTCAGCTATTTTCCTCTTGAGACCACTTATGAGTCTCTCATCCTTTTGGATCCTTTCCTGATTCTCAGCAGCTATTTTCATTTTTGGATCTGTGCTCGGAGGGCCTTATTTTCTTGAGCCAATTTCTTCTTCTCCCCTTTATCGGTAGCGGCCTATACACTTTTGTCAAATTTAAGATCCTGAATCTGTCCCTCTAATATGCTTATGGTGGCTCTATAGTTTGCCTCTTTTGCCAACCAATTCCATTGCTCATGCGCTCCATCAGTGAATTGTTGGACATGGGGACTTTTTGCGGGCCGTTCGGGCTCTTGATGGACTTGGGACCTTTTACCGTACCAAGATATGTAACTAGGCTCCAACTCATCTCTGGATAAATCTCGTACCTGACTCTTTGGCTCTAAGAACCTACATTGATGCCAAATTCGACGCACCTTTTCTTCTAAGAAAGCAGCTTTGGGTTCCAATTCGATGACCTACTGACTCAAATCCTCATCATGTGGGATGGTATGGTACCTGCCTAACTGGCGTAGAACTCTGGGTGCGGAATAAGGCTGAATGCTCCGGAGACCCATCAATAGAAGAAAACACACCTCAGCCAACATATAAATGACTTCACTGACCGAGAGCCACCCGAATGTCCATTCAATCTTCTTTGCAGTCAGGGAGCTCAAGTGTGCAAACCATGCTTCTGTACCATCCGAAAACTCATAGCCCTCCACCCGTCGTTCATGTTTTTCAATGCACTGAAGACCAGTCATACCGTAGTTCATGTACCCAAGAAGGTGGCAAAGGTGCTCCACCATCCAGAGTTGTAGAAACATATTGCATCCTTCAAAAAACTTTTCTCCTTCTCGGCAAACAGTTAGAGCTCGGTAAATCTCCACCAAGATCATCGGTACAATGGTGCCATTTGCCTTTTTAGTCATGAAGTCGGCTATCCCAACAAGTCCCAATTCTATGTTTCCATCTTTTCTTGGACAAAACAAAACACCCAGGAATGCCACTATGAAAGCCAGTCCCGGCAGAGCTTCCCACTTATCTTTGTTCCCCGAATGAGAAAGACCGGTATCTGGCATCTCAAAACCGTAGGGTTCCCATAGCGTCGGTACAAGAAGTAGAATGTGCAGAATCCCTTGGCCAAATTTGCGTCTTGAACTTCACGATTGATGCTTAGAAGGTCCAGAAATTTATGAGGAGTCATTGTTCTGGGTGCCACCGGGTATTGATTTCTGAAATTTCCACTAAAACCAGCGTAGCCCGCTATTTTCTCAAGCGTAGGGGTTAGCTCAAAATCAGCAAAATGGAATATATTATGTGCTGGGTCCCAGAAGGGTATCAAAGCCTCAATTATATCCTTCCTCGGCTTGATCTTCAGAAGCCCAACAAGACCACCCAAAGATTTTATCACAGTTTTTTTGCTGACTTCTCCCAAATCATGCCACACATATGTAGTTCTAACGAGATTTCCTCGCGGACTATGAAAGGTTCATTTTCAATTGTGCTCATCCTGCACATTTTTTTAAGGAGATTGATTAAAAGACTGTGATTCATTTTGACTCAAGAGAAAAACACCCATTTTCAAAAATTAGAGAAAAACATTCTTGCGAATACAGCCCTTCAACACCTCAAGATAAAAAAATTTAGGGTTGTTTTTGTTAATCAACCAAAATTTTTGAAAAAGGAACCTAGGTGGATTTTCTTGCAAAAAAGCCTTCCGGAACCTTTCGGGGCATTTTTGGCTTTTTTGGACAAGAATGGCGCCACCTAATTTATTTATGACAAAACAACGACACTTCATATTTTGGGGTTATTTTTGCAAAAGCAGTTGGACCCAAAGAGGGTTGCCTACGTATCCCACATCCTATGAGAATCAAACTTGCATAGTTCGGTCAATATTGACACAACATAAAACACAACCTTTTGAAGTAGCGTTTTCTTTTTTTTTTCCCGAAAATTTCGGCAGAGTTTCAGGGTATTTTGGACACCAGGTTTTTCACAGGCGGGTAATTTCCTCTCTCTCACCTCAATTTGGTTTTTCTCCAATTCTCCCTTATTATAGAAGCCGGTCAACATGCAATCCAAGTCAAATAAATGTGCAAGTAGCAAGCAAAAATGCATCAAGATGGTCTTTTGATTTCAGGTGCTCCTGTCCTAGACGGACCCAACCCCTGTGTTGAGTCCCCAAGGTCAAAATGCACATGATGCAAATAAGTGTTCCTACTAGGGATATGACATGAGGTTATGTCATACTAGGTTTGAAAACCTGAGTTTATTTGTTCTAGACCTGGCTTACCCGAGTGGACAGCTCGAGCTGGGGGAGGGGGGCAACGTACCGGGAATACAGAAGCTTCGCCGGCTTTGCAACTTGTCCGAACGTCGTTCTAAAATTGGGATATGATTCTAACAGAAGAGAAGTCACACGAAGTGCACACTTCCCAGATGATTTAGAAGACTCAGAGAGAGGAGGGATTCGTAACAATTTATATACAGTTCAATAATATCAAAGCGGTAAAAAGCAATATTTAGCACATTAGGCCCAAACTTGTGAATAAAATCAGATAATAAATAAAGCCAAATATAACAATTATTCTAAGCTCGAATTCTTGAACCCTGAACCAGAGATTCTGGGTTCGATCCCTAGCAGAGTCGCCAGAGTTATCACACCTCCTTTTTACCCGCCCTAGAGGGATATAAGGGAGTTTTTCAATTAAAGTGACATAAATCGAAATGGGATTATTTTATTTAATTTCTTCAGAGTTGCCACTTGGAATATTTTAATTGGTGTTCCAGTCACCGATTTATTTTAAATCCCAAATCGAGGAAATTCGACTTTCCTTTTGAAGTCTTCGAACTAGAAATTCTGAGTAAGGAATTCTGTTAACCCGGAAGAAGGTGTTAGGCATTCTCGGATCCTGTGGTTCTAGCATGGTTGTTTAAACTATTAAAATTAACCTATTATTCAATTTATTACATGTTTTAGCCTATGGTGCATTTTTAGCTTATTAACCGCTTTTAGTTATTTTAGGAAGATTTAACGTTACTTAAAACATGCCTTGAACCACGCCACATGAAATGCACCCGCGGTTCGCAACACATTTTATTTAACATTGTTAAGAATTGAAATTGGGTCACATGAAATGTACACCCTAATTTAATAAATAAAGAAAAATCAATTTAAATAACGCGCCTAAAGCAACTACGAAATTTCAAATTAATAACAAGGTTTGCGAGGGCTATGAAAAATTCAATTGATGGCACACCTCGATTTTAAAAGAGTTAATAACAATTATATGAGGGCCATGGGTTATTTACTAGAAATGGCACACCTCAAGTCTATCCTTTTAAGGGATGTTTAAACTAATCTTCTGAGGGCCATAGATCATTGATTTTGGGTAACATGACACACCCCAATCTAATTTAAAAGAGTCTAACTAATTAAAGAAGGCTTAAAGGAATTTGAATTTATTTTAGGCTAATGTTCAAACTAAACTTAATAATTAGTGGACTAACATTAAGTGAAATCAGGTATTTGGCTGTTTGAGGGGCCTAAGCTAGCAACAAGCCCAATTGTCACGTGCCAGCTCCATGACAAAACACGAGAGCAAAGCTAGGCTCAACATGAGGCCCGGACTGGGAATATAATCAACAAGGGGGTACTTTGGTACAACTGGGCCAACGATAACAGCCCAACTAAAACAACCTAAGCGAGATCGCTTGGAGAAAATAGTGAATCAAACGGTCAGGCCTAGACAATGCCCAACTGACTACGTTACACCCAACAGAATACCAAATGAATTTTGAAAGTCATATTGCAAGAATAACCATGTTAACGATTTTTAAAACAATGCTATCCTTCATGCTAACCATATGATCTAAATTATAAAACAATGCTATCCTCATACTTACAAAATTAGAGCTGAATTTTTCATTCAAAACTAACTTTTAAAGGAACAATCCCAAATAACTACTACTAAGTGTAATCACTACTAGATACAGCAAGACTATAAGAAAAGCCTATGGTAGACTAATTGTCATTACTATCTTGGAAACACTTCAATCAAACCCCACGAAAGAAGATGCTATATGTATACAATATATCATGCTACAACAGTCCAGATTTAATACATGTTAAAGAGGGTTCAAATACAGTCCAAAATGCACTATCTAAGCATGACTGAATACAATAAGATTAAAAATAGTAAGGCTAATTCAAATAAGGAACAACCAGGTAAACTTTGAAGAACATATATTTAATATTCAGCTAACATTCCTCCACAAATATTTAAATCGATTATAAGGCTTCCAAACACGCTTCTCATATTAACGAGATCCAAGAAGTACCTGGGAAAATCAAGCAAAAGAAAGGTGAAAGGATCAACACAGTAACAACTTGTAGTTCAGCAAATCAAACCAGCAAACCAGCTTCCTCAAACCATTTTGAATATCAAATAAATCAAGAAAATCTGTGAAAACTCTTTGATTACTGCTAAAAGTCATATTGAAAACCCAATTCCAACAATTTTGACCTTTGAATGGTGCAAGAACTTCTATATTTTCAGAACATGTTTTTTAGCCGTTTCTAAGTTTTGAGTATATGTAATTCTTTAAAAAAATTCTACCTTGAAAAGAAAGAAATAGGCTTCTTATAGAGAGCCTTTAGGGTAGCAGAAATGACTCTATTATTTTCCAATTATCCCTTCCCCAATTTTCATTCTTTCAAGTTAAAACCTGATTTTTAGTTCTGTTTGTTAAAACTAACCCCAATCCCACCTTCCTAGCAGCTTCCTAGGCAGTTATAAGAGATTCCCTCTATCCCTTTCCCTAAACTACCCTTTAAAACTCAGTTAATTACCCTCATGAACCAAACATGGGTCAAGCTGACCCAAAAAATCAAGCCGCAGACCCTGGGCTTTGCAAACTCGGATTGACCCTCCCCCTTTTGGGCCTCTACTGAAAGAGCCCAATTAGTAATTCAAAAACCCAACAGAAAACCATAAGAAAATGGGCCAATCGGAATTATATGAACTTCTGAAACCCTGATTCCAAAAAAAGACAAAGATAAAGGGAGACTTGAACAAATTAGACCATGAAATCAAATGGATTAACAATATGTTAAACACGACTTAAACTCAAAATGCAAACAAAACAATTTGAAACAGTAAATAAGAAAGAGAAGGAAAGAAAAAGAAGGATCAAAGGACGAGAATAAAATCAAAAATGAAAGACGAAGAACTGAAATACCTAACAGAGGTAGACGGACAATGGGCTTGTACGGACTTCAACACCTTCGATTTTGAGCTGAAATTGGCATTAATCACGTGTTCTCATTGAGAACAAACTAATAACACCAACTTCAACTCTAATCAATCATTGAAACTTGACGACTTGGGAGATTTGGTGATTTTTAGGGTTTGGGGTGTGGACCTTAGATCTGAGATTCGAGAGTCTTGGTGATTGTTCGAAGGAAATGAGTTAGGGATTTGGGATGAGGGGATGGAGAGGATTGTGTGATGTTAAATTAGGGTGGGTTGGAGTCCGCCGCTGGCCGGAGATGGTGAATATTTTCACGGCGACGCTAGGGTTTTAGGTATGAGGGAGATGAGGGTGAACTGAAGAGAGTACATAAGTTAAACTGAACGGTGTATGGACAATTATAAGTGAAACTGGAGGAAGAATCATGGTCGTTGGATGAGATAGCACGGAAGGCTAAGATCTTTTGACGCGTCTGAACTCAAAACGAAGCCGTTTGGAGTCGTCCTGATGCCTGAATGGGTTTGGACCGTGTTATCAGGAATGGGTTTGGGCGGAATTTGATTGGGCCTGGTTGAATTGGTTTTAACAGCCCTTTCTTATTTTCTTTTCTTTTCTTTTCAATTGTTTTTTTTCTTTCTTCTTTAATTAATTAAAACAAAAATTAAACCCTTGAATTAAAATAATTTACAAAAAGTTAAACTAACTACTCACTATAGTACTTACAAGAATTAATTAACTCCAAAATTAAAAGAAGTACTACAAATTTTAAAATTAAAAGGTTAAAAATGCAAAGTGAGTTATTTTTGTGATTTTTTCATTTTTTAAAACAATTAATTTACTAATTAACCTAAAAAATGTAAAATTAAATCCTAAATGCAAATGTAGAGTATTTTTGTATTTTCATGATTTAAATAAAAATTAAACATGCACAGAAACATGCAAATAATTAAGAGAATTCCACAAAAATTCCTAAAATGGCAAATAATTAAAAGAAAAATCTATTTCCTTGGGATTTTGTAGCAATAATCCAGATAGGGCAAAAATCACATGCTCACAGAGCATATAGAAGTAATTTAAGCTATTAGAAAACTAAAGCATGACAGCATACTTAGCACATAATGAACATAAGGACCTGAGAACTCTAGAGGCAAAATTTTCACAAATAAGTCCGAGCACACACTCGTCACCTCGCGTGCACGGACTCCAATTAGCATAGAAGACTCAAACCCTAAGGGGAAGTCCCCCACGCAAGATTAAGCAAGATACTTACCTCAATTCGGCAAATTCAATACTCAATTTAGCTTTTCCTTTATCGATTCATCAACGCTCAACTCAATCTATCCAAATACGACTTGAATACATCAAACAATGCAAGAGAAAATAATTTCAATTGACAAAACTATGATTCTTATACAATTTGTAAAAAGTCAACAAAAGTCAACTCCGCGGGCCCGCACCTTGGAATCCGACAAACTTTACAAAAACCAAATACCCATTCGCTACGAGTTCACCCATATAAAAATTATCTAATTCCGATACCATTTGGTCATTCAAATCATCATTTTACATTTTTAAAAGATTTCACAATTATCCCCAAGTTTTCTTTTAGATGCTCATGAATTTGATGTTAAATCTAAGGTATAATCACAAAATATAGTTGGAAATTGATTAGAGACACTTACCCAATGATTTGGAGCAGTTTGGGTCTTTGGAAAATTGCCTATGGAGGTTTAGGCTTTGAGAAAATTAAAAAATGGGTGAAAATCTCGTAAAAAATCTCACTTAACAGACCTCAGATATTGCATTTGCGAACCCTCGCAATTTGCGAACAAGGCAGGCCTGGCAGAAGTCACATTTATAACAAAAATTTTGCATTTGCGAACTGGGCATCGCAATTGCGATGAAAAAGTTCGCATTTGCAACCACACCAGAAACCAACAATTTAATGAGCATAACTTCCTCATACGATGCCCAAATTTAATGATTCTTTTTCCTATGGCTCCATAATTTCGATACGGATCTAATGGTGCAATAAAAACTGAATTTAGATTTCATTTACTCAATGTGATGTCATTTTTGGTTGAAGAAACGGCGATGAAGCATCCAAAAACAAGCGCAACATAGCCTAAACCTATACGAAACGCACCCAAGCCCTTGAGGCTCCAAACCAAAAATGCACGTAAGTCTAAAAACATCATATGGACTTGTTCATATGATCAAATCATCAAAATAATACCAAAAACTATGAATATAACCTCAAAACTCATGATTTTCTAAGTTTTCAATCGGACGTCCAAATCACGTCAAATCAATTCCGATTCTCACCAAATTTCACAGATAGAACTTAAATATCATAAATACTTGTACTAGGCTCCGGAACCAAAATACTAGCCCGATACAAATGAGTTCAAACATTAATTCATTTATTTATTTCCTTTAAAAACTAGCACAACAATTTTCTTCAAAAATTATTTTCTAAGGCTAGGGACCTCGAAATTCAATTTCGGGCATACGCCCAAGTCCCATATTTTATTGTGGACCTCCCGAGATTGTCGGAACACAGATCCGGGTCCGTTTACCAAAATGTGACCAAAGTAAACTAAAAACCAAATTTTAACTATAGAAATTACTATATTTTTTTATATTTTCACATAAAAGCTTTTCAGTTTCACACCCGGACTGCGTACGCAAGTCGATAAACATAATATGAAACTACTCATGACCTCAAACTGCCGAACCGGACAAAATTTCTCAAAACAACCAGTCGGGTCGTTACTTCCTCCTCCACTTAAACATATGTTCGTCCTCGAACGTGCCCGGAGTCGTTCCAAAGCCATCAAACCACTGCATAAGCTCCTCATACATACACACGGGGCGATTCCTCATCACCCAAACTTATGTAGGAGTAACAATGCAACTTAACTGTTGGTCACACCTCATCCTTTGTCCATAACCTTAGGACATAACCCAAACCTCAACGTCTATAAATTCATCATAGGACACGAATCCCACATCATCACACTGCATGAACTTGAACAAGCTAAATCAAGCCAAAACTCCAATCCAGAATACAATCACATGTTGTTCCACATAACTCAAATGCCCGAAGCAATAACCTCTGACGACCATAGCTGTTCAAATAACATCCTGGATGCTGGCAATACACCTCACATTGAATATAACCTTGTTCCGGACCTCCACAACATTGTCCATGATAAAGAAACATGCGGATATTCATAGATGCTCATGAAGTCAACAAGTCAAGAAACTCTCTCGCCCGCCAAGGGCCATTACCCAACTCTTAGCAAAAGCAACCACATACATCCAAGCACTCCCTACCCCTAATACCATAGTACAAATCTCAGGTCTAAGATCCTCATTTCAGCCAATACAAACAGCCCAACTAACAACTCACCACGGAACTACACAGATTCTCACACTACACAGTTCGTACACCAAACCAGCAATAACTAAATTATACAGCACAAATAAGGGAAAACCAAGTATAAGAATTATCTAACAAGTACAACATGTGTGACAACAAAAGTATATTCTTTCATCAAATCGTCCCACAGAGGGAAAACACAACACCAAATAAACACAATAAAAGGGTACCCCTCATAACATCCGCTGCGGCGCACAGCCCGCTCCCAAATACTTATCAAGCCAAAATGCTCGGGTCCACTGATCACATAAATATTGATATCAGGCACATCAAAGTGCATAAGTAAAACTGTGGGAATAATGAATAAAAGTAATAATATATGAGAGAAGCAAGCACATATAAGGTGCAATGAGCAAATCAACATCACGAGAGCTATCTCGCCCGCTTCGCCATAAGGCTTGAACAGAGTTACAACATGTGTGAGGTATAATCATACAACCTCACCGCCTAACACAACATAAAAGAGTAGCACATAACATAGGCTAGGGGAACAAATAATATCCCTTCTACCTGATCACATAACTAAAATGACAATCTCACAAAGGCACACAAACTTGATCTGACACGACATACATATTCTCGCTGATCCTCGAAATAGCCCACAACCAAATCCTGATCCTTCCCAATTAGATAAATATTCTTCAAAAAGATCCACATTAACCTATCGATAATACATGCTACTAATTACCCCATTCTCAATATTTCTTCACAATCCACAAACAAAAATTGTCCCCATATGAGGGCATCTAGCCCTAAATCTCAGGAATACCAAGATTTCCGTAGCCAACTCAACTACGCCAATTGAATGGCTGATATATCACCCACACCCTATCATTCTTCTGAAGCACCCATATAGAATTTCTGGCCGTGTAACAAACATGAACCTTGAAAACCTCAAAATCCAGTAATCACCATGCTACTAGACACGCACCCGCAAACCAAAACTCAAGGTCCTTTCTAAAAATGCACACTCCTCACATATGATAGCCAACAATGCCACACTCTATAAATTCCAAATACTGATCTAGGAGAAAACTGCAATGTACCACATATTCCTTATGCTTATAGTAGGCAACCAACTCAAGTCGATACCAAACCACCGAGAACCCTTCGAGATCCGCTCGCTCGCAACTAAGCCATCTGGACTACACCTCCATAACTCAGCCAAATCACACAAACCGTCCAATCCAAGAGTGTTGCCACAAATGCCAGTAGAGAATTCCTATTCAAAGGACCAATTACTTCATCACTATGCTCACCCAACACCATGGAGCTGACCCATTTCTTTGGATAGTTGATATGCAATAATCCCAATCAAAGTCCCAATTACAGGTGATCTTAACACGAACCACGTAGCCTAGAAGCTTATAAACCACTGCATTTCCTCTTAAGCATCCCGGCATGCCACAACCACGGCACCTACATTGAATAGACCTTCTATGAATCTGAAGTTATTCCTCTGACTCCCCTTGATGCATGTAGATCCATTAATGACAGGGAAACACTGTAAGCCCCAACATCATCCCGTGCAAGATCTTAGACCTTGGTCATAAACAAAATCCGGGAACCCAGTAATACCACATATACACATACCTCAGGCCAAATCTAATATAAATCTAACTCTGAAATCTGAATGCCACTATTGAACTCCTCCACTTGGAACAAAGCCATAAACGTCTGATGATCTACAAAACTAACCTTTAAAGCTCGTTCAACACAAATCACAAGGTACTCCAATACCACCAACTATTCCCAATCAGCACCCACTTCGTGGCCTTGCCACAAACGTGATGACTAGTCAACCAATTAAACCTTTCCAAGCTCGCACTCATCAATCAGATGCCGAAAACTACTGTGCCTCCATACGAACAACTAAATAGTCTCTCAAGGCCTCTGTATCTTCAGTTTGGACAACACGTCGAGGAAATGCCTGAGCATCCCTGACTCCTTCATAGCTTGTCTGTAGCATCACGAACCACTGACACATAGCGGACACTGAGAGCATAATATTACACACGAGTGGATGTAAAGGAACATAAGTTATATACTTCGAGCTAAATCAACATAACACGATAAAGAATAAAATAAGTGGAATTTCCTAATAGTTCTGTAGCCTATCGAAGATAAGTACAGACGTGTCCGTACCGATCCGCAAGACTCTACTAAACCTGTTTATAACTCTTAGCACCTATGAACCTAGAGCTCTGATACCAACTTGTCACGTCCTAAAATCCCCCCAAAGGAGTCGTGATGACACCTAGTCTCTAAACTAGGTAAGCCTAACATTAACTGAGATAACACTTATATTTGCTATCTTTAATTTAAAAAACTCTTACCAAATTACAATTTCCAAAATTGGTGGTACAAGTCATAAGCCTTTCTAAGAGTAGTTATACAAATAAATACATCACTGTTCCAAAACAAAAGGAACAAATGGAAGTAAGTACAAGTGAAAGTTACTCTAAAGTCCTGCGAACATTGCAGCAGGTTTACCTTTAGTCTCCACCGCAACGACCCACATGGCTACTACCGATCAAATACCTAGATCTGTACACAAAAATGTACAGAAGTGTAGTATGAGCACACCACAGTGGTGCCCAGTAAGTATCAAGACTAACCTCGATGGGGTAGTGACGAGAAACAGTCAAGACACCTATTGGTCAGACAGATTAAACATGATATGATAGCAAATATCAAGATAAAGATAACGAAATAATATCAACAACAGGGATAAATCTATCTACAAACAATCGAAATAATAAAAGGAAACTCGGATGAAAATGAAAGATAACCAAATAAATCAACACAAACATAGCTGGAACACAAAGATGTAGAATAAACTCAAGTAAGGAAGACAATGTCAACTCAATCAATCATATCGTTTCTGGTGCACAACCCCAGCCATCTCAGAACTTGATGTCTCATCTCATAACCTTAACATCCAAACCTTTATCACACCTGGCACCTTGTGCCCACATATTTTTTCTTACTTTGTACAACTATGTTCTCATGTTACTCAGTACATAGGACCCATGACTAATGCAATAAAGATGTTCCAGCAGTCTCATTTACATAAAATAAAGTAGAGTACAACTTCTAAACCAATTAGGAACTCAGCAAGAAAATATGAAGTTATTTTTAGAAATCATTTGAATAAAGAAAGTACCATTTTCAATTTAAAATACAACATCGAATGATTTATTACTTTTAACATGGGATTTAATAAATTAACTTAGTAGAAATTCCCTTTTAAGTAAATTACAACTTCAGACGATTTAAGGGAATTTAATTGAGTAATTAATTGAATTAAAAATGTGACAAATTTTAAAATTTGAAGTATTGAAATATGTATATATAAATACGGCGAGGTATTGAAAACACTATGAATTCCAACACAAAGGATCACAACAGTAAAGGAATCTAAACAGTTAAAACACTTGAATTGATAACAACAAATAAACACAACAAACAGAAAGTGAACGGTATCACCCTTCGTGCTTTATCTCTCATGCTTTTACTCTCGTTCTCACCATAAGAATTAATATTCACTTTTATTCTTTCTTGTTGCAGCGTGCAACCTGATCCCAATCATATAATACTGATGCGGCGTGCAACCCGATCCAAATCATATAATGATATTGCAGCGTGCAACCCGATCCAAATCATGTAATATTGTTGCGGCTTGCAACCCGATACAAATCATATAATGATGTTGTGGCGTGCAACCTAACCCACATGTCCACCCTTATTACTCCTTGTTGCGGCGTACAACCTGATCCCATATAATATTATTGCAGCGTGTAACCCGATCCCATATAATATTATTTCAGCGTGCAACCCGATCCCATATAATATTGTTGCGGCGTGCAACCCGATCCCAATATACAAATCAATAACAATCACAAAAGAATCCTGGCAAGGAAATAATAGTATAACAACAATATCCCGGCAAGGGAAACAATATCATAAGCAGTAACATCCCGGCAAGGGAAACAATATCATCAACAATACATCCTGGAAAGGGAATTAACAATACCCAATCTCGTTCCAACAATTAACTTCACAAAATGAATCCCAACTTGAGTCAATACTCAACAACGGTCAAATACCAAGAAATTACCATAAGCCTGGTCCAACATGAATACTCATCAAGTCAAGCATAAATAGTACATAATAAGGATCACGAAAAGAAAACCAAAAAGCACACCAACCTTAATAGAGCAGCAAGACATAATAAGCATATGATAATTACATCAGTAACCACAACAAATGGACATGTAACATATTTTCACGAAGTCATAGGGGAACTCACAATCAAGAAGTATCAAAACAATGAGGAAGGCAATCACTTCAATTAAGGCAATTAGGGGTCAAGTAGCACGTAAGAATTAGAGGAAAGCTAGCAACATCATATGGATCATATAGAGGTAATTTAAGCAATTAAGAAACTCAAGCATGATGGAATACTTTGCACATAATGAACATAAGGACCTAAGAACCCTAGAGGCAAATTCCCCACAAATAAGTCCGAGCACACACTCGTCACTTCACGTGCACGGACTACAATTAGCATAGAAGACTCAAACCCTAAGGGGAAGTCCCCCACATAAGGTTAGGCAAGATACTTACCTCAATCCAGCCAATTCAATACTCAATTTAGCTTTTCCTTTACCGATTCATCAACGCTCGACTCAATCTATCCAAAAACAAGTTGAATACATCAAACAATACAAGAGAAAACAATTTCAATTGACAAAACTATGATTCTTATACAATTTGCAAAACGTCAACAAAAGTCAACTCCCCGTGCCTGCACCTCGGAGCCCGACAAACTTTATAAAAACCAAACACCCATTCCACTATGAGTTCACCCATAAAAAATTATCTAATTCTGATACCATTTGGTCATTCAAATTATTATTTTACATTTTTGAAAGATTTCACAATTTTTCCTAAATTTTCCTTTAGATTCTCATGAATTTGATGTTAAATCTAAGATATAATCACAAAATATAATTAAAAATTGATTAGAGACACTTACCCAATGATTTGGAGAAGTTTGGGTCTTTGAAAAATCGCCTATAGAGGTTTAGGGTTTGAGAAAATTGAAAAATAAGTGAAAATCTCGTCAAAAATCTCACTTAATAGGCCTCAGATGTTACATTTGCGACCCATTTCGAACCTTCGCAATTTGTGAACAAGGAAGGGCTGGCTGAAGTTCGCATTTGCGACCACACCAAAAACCAGCAATTTTTCCCACAGGAAAATGAGCATAACTTCCTCATACGATGTCCAAATTCGATGATTCTTTTTCCTATGGCTCCGTAATTTCGATACGGATCTAATGGTTCAATACAAATTGACTTGGATCTTATTTGCTCAATTTTGTAACAACGATGAAGCATCCAAAAACAAGCGCAACATAGCCTAAACCTATCCGAAACTCACCCAAGCCCTTGAAACTCCAAACCAAACATGCACGCAAGTCTAAAAATATCATACGGACTTGCTCGTGCGATTAAATCATCCAAATAACATCAAAAACTATGAATTTAACTTCAAAACTCATGATTTTCTAGCTTTTCAATCAAACGTCCAAATCACGTCAAATCAATTCCGGTTCTCACCAAATTTCACAGATTGGACTTAAATATCATAACAAACTTGTACTAGGCTCTGGCACAAAAATACGGACCCGAAAACAACGAGTTCAAACATTAATTTATTTATTTATTTCCTTTAAAACCAGCACAACAATTTTCTCCAAAAATTGTTTTCTAAGGCAAAGGACCTTAAAATTCAATTTCGAGCATACGCCCAAGTCCCATATTTTATCACAGACCTCCTGGGATCATCAGAACACATATTCGTATCCGTTTACCAAAAATGTTGAACAAAGTCAACTAAAAACCAAATTTTAACTCTAGAAATTATTATATTTTTCATATTTTCACATAAATGCTTTCCGGTTTCACGCCCGGACTACGCACGCAAGTCGATACACATAATATGAAGCTACTCATGACCTCAAACTACTGAACCAGATGAAATTGCTCAAAACGACCAATAGGGTCATTACAACCCCTTTTAAATTTACCTACCCTAACACTAACTCCCAGTTCCCTCCAAACCGCCGTCCTCAAACTCTCTCCTATCCTCCTTTTCTGAAACCCTATAGCCATCACTCCTAATCTTTTTCGATTCCAACCCGATATGGAATCAATCGGGGATTTCCTTACCTTATTTATCTTATCTCACTACTAGCTACTCGATTATGGTATTATTTAGTAGCTTGCCTAACATGAAAAGTTAATGCCTCCATTTTCGGACCAAATCTAGTTCGAATCCTCCCCTTTTATCATATTTGTTCGTCTTCCCTCTCTCTATATACGAATCTCTGAGATTTTCTCTGTTCTCATTTACCCTAAATGCTATGGTTTATATCTTTTATAGATCTGTTTATATTTTTTATTTAAAAACTCCTTTATGTTCTTGCATGTCTATTTCTTTGTGATTTTCTGTTAAAAGTTTTGCCTAATTTATTTATCCTAAGATTAGGGCTCAGATCTTGCTAAGATCTGTTTTCCTCCTATTTTGGTTGAGTATCTTAACCTTCCCATACATATTCCTTCTATTTTTGTGACACTGTTTTGCCTAAATTATTGGCCCTAGATTAGGGCTCAGATCTGTTAAGGCTTCTTATTTTTTATTAACATTATTCTTCAATGTTTCCTATATTTGTCTATATGCATATCATTTTGATTTTCCTTTGATTATTCCGATTAACTTTCCTTACCCTTAAAATTAGGGTTTCTTATTTCTCTTCTCTTACTGATTCTGTCTATGGATACTTGCCTTAGTTTTTCCTAGACCTGTTTGATTAATGTTATTTCTGACTTGCCTTAATAATATTCTGAGTTTTTCTTAAATAATTTGATTGATTATTTCCATGTTTGTGTACCCTAGTCTAAGGCTATATAAACCCCTCTCCTTTCCCCTTTAGGACAGCCAGAATCAATAGACTCTCACAAAAAAAACTTAGGGTATTGGCTCTATATTCTCTTTGCTATCTCGTTTGCTTTTGGTCTTGGCCGGTTGAAAGACAAGGCCAAGTAATTCTGGGCTCTCGACTATTGTGGTGTATTTCTTGTTTTCTTGCCTAACTGGTGAGTGACTATCCTTTTGTCATTTTCTTTCTATGTATCCATGAACTGTGTTTATGATCTGGCGTGTTTAAAGTCCATTCTGAGCATGATTCGACCACTTTTATGTTCCTATGATTTATTTTAGTCCTGTAATTGATACTGTTAGTTCTGAGATTGGTTATTTTTGAATAATATGAATCCCTTAGAGATTAGCTCAATACCTTCTAACTTATTTTAATGCATGCTGTTTTGCTAGTTCTGAAATTGTCCTAAACTTAGCATCTTTAGGATAACGCTAGTATGTTCATCAGTTAATAAGTCCAGAGTCTTTACAAACTCATCGTGTTGTTAGACCTTTCTCTGTCATTCATGTGCCCTTATAACTTGCCTTCTAATGTGTTTTTCACTCATTTGGGTTCATGTGATTATTCAACTGTTTGCCTTAATGCATTGTCTAAATGTTTTCTATGATTGAACAAAGTTGTCCTAAAATATTAGCATGTAAACTTAGCCTAATTAGACCTTTTAGACTTTAACTCATTAGATACTGTACATGAACAACTTTGCAAATCTTGTCAATTTATCTTCTTAATGCAATTCTGCCTATATTTTGTGTTTTAAACTCTGTCATAATGGCTTTCTAAAATCAAACCTACTTTAAAATTTCTCCTTTACCATTGTCTCCTTTTATATTTTACTACTTTTAAACTCCAATTCTTAGGTCCTTTAGGTTCTATCCTTCACCTCCTCAGTGTGAGCACTACTCGGGGTCGATGTGAGACCCTTATGAACTTTAATACACTGGGGTTTGATTTCTAATCTCATTTGAACTATTTCTGAGTATTTGTTCTTTAGTGTGAGCATTTTCCTGGGTTCTTGAAGCCCTTGGTAACTTTGACACACTAGAGATTTGGGTTCTGTGTGCTATGGGTGAATCATTCACTATTGATTATTGTGTACTTGTGAAGGCGAGCCTTGAATCTGCTATGGTTTGAAGGTCTGGGTTGCCCAGGTGCATTTGGGCCTGTTGTAGGCTCTCTATAGTTTATTTCATTATTATTATATAGTTCATTCATTAATCTAGTCTATAATAACTTTATAACAAACAACTCTGGGGTATTTAGTAAAATCGGGAAGGGTTTCTTATTTCTATTTGCTAAATCGGGTAGAAATCATGCCTATAGGATCTCATTTGTGTTGTTTCATATCATGCTTATAAGTCCTATATTATGTTTACATACTAGAGATCCTACCTATAGGATTGACGTTATGATTTGTTGCGAATCCTGTCTTTAGGCGTATCAATCTGTCCAATAAAGGTGTGTTAGCAATCATGCCTATAGGATCAATATTTGGCTTAATTGTTTTCTGGCTCAATGTGCATATATTCCTGCTCATATACTGCTCAATTCAAGAAATCATGCCTATAGGATTAAAATTAGCTCAACGATAGAAATCATGCTTATAGGATTAAAATTAGTTGAACTCTAGAAATCATACTATAAAATTAAAGGCAGTTCAATGATAGAAATAATGTCTATAGGATTAAAAACCAATTCAAACACAGAAATCATGCCTATAGGATTAAAATTAGTTCAGTGATAGAAATCATGCCTATAGGGTAACAATCATCACACTAGTAGAAGTCATGCCTATATGATTCTATTAACTAATTCGGAATTCGATTATCACTGTCAATCGCTTAGAAAACATGTCTATAGGATTTAACAATAATTCTGGACTAATGATTGTGATTTACTGTTGAGATGCCCAGATATTGTACAGAATTAAAATTAGTAGACAAATATACGTAGGCCCTGACTCTACATACTACTGCTCGCCTGTTCTTCACATAGATATTCTGCCCATAGGACTCCAAGATTAATAAAGCCTGCTAAAATAGTTGCGTGCATTTGCTGTTTACATGCGGAGTTTGACGTGAGCCCATATCTATCTTTATTTGAAAAGTCCTAATTTTTTTGCTTGTCGCATGGTATTTTACAATTTTGAGAACCTTAGGCCTAGTCTAGGACCTTCCTAAATAGAGGTCTCAATGCCTCAAGGACCTTATGTAAGGGACGAGTAGTGCACGCATAGGACACGAGTTAGAATCAACTAAAGTGCTTTAATTCGTTAGGTGGCGACTCTAACAACCTATTCCTTTTCCCTTTCTCTCAAAAGGAGTTGTCAAAATGTCGAAACCCAATTTCGCAAGAAAAAGGGGGAGCGATAGCATGTCGACTCTGTTGGGGATATCCTTAGGCTCTTACCATAACGAACTTGTTTTGTGAATTAGTCTTTCTCAATAAGCATGTCTTTATTATTCTGTTAATACTTGTGCACACCTTTCCCTTTCCACTGTCTATGAACTTATTTGCCTTCCTTCATCCAATTATGCTCACTAAATTTCTTTTTTTTGTTTCGTTGCTTTTTACTATGAAAAACTAACTCTTCTCCTTGTTTTCTTTCTTAAATGCCTGTACTATTATTAGATACCACATTTTATCATTCTTATCGTGCAAATACTTGAAAATGTGTTATTTCTTTTTACATAAACGCATGCTCAATATCATATTCCACTCGTGTGTAATTAATACCATAACAATACTTGATGAGTGTATGCGCTCTTCCTATATCACCCTTTGAATTTGGAAAGGCTTATTTATGGTAAAACTAGTTGATTAGTGGTGCAATCGATGGTTCCGTGCCTTTCTCCTTCAAGTTGTCCGCTTAGGGGTACTAGTCTAGACTTCTATAGAAACCTTACTCTGATAATAACTGTACATGCATCGTGATCAAACTTAGCCTGGGTTAATATGTTGTCTGCATAATAACACTCTAAGAAAAACTTGTCCAAAGTCCATCGGGGTTTCCATAATCCCAACGAGCGCAACCACAATATGTGCATTATTTGGAGAGACAAATGCCGACATGCTAATCGTTAATGTATAAGTAGTCGAATCCGAAGGGGGAAAAGGTCTAACTTTTTTTATTTTGCAGAAAATAAGGAACAAAGCCCCCAGGCTCGACATGGTCTGAAATATACCACCTTTATTGCTAGATTGGTGGGAAAACCTTTCGTCGAGCGACAAAAATCACGTGAAAAGTGTTCTTGGAAACTTACCCTCCTTATTAGACATCTAACCAAATAACATGTTGATCGAGGCTGCTATTATGTTCTCGGACAGAGAAAGGGCTATATTCCATTTTAACAATATAGAAATGAATCTTTTTTGGAGGAAATAGGAGGATTCACTTGATTACTCTGGGATAGTCCCGGTTTACTAGTAGATAAAATCACACTCCTAGGGAGTTTCTAAAAATGATGGGTCTGAGAAAGAATGACGACTTTGCATGCATGAAGAAATCCTACATACACTTTGACTTCCTCTATGAACGATACGGACACATCAAATCTTATCGTATCTTTCATGACAAATTCTCCATCACTTCCCTGGGTTGGACTCATAGTAGGGTTTTTGTATTCATTGTCTGCTTTCTAGGTATAATAGTGTTTCCATGCCAAGGGGGCAGGATTCACACCAGGTTGGCCATGGTAACCAAAGCTTTAATGGAGGGAATCGATGGACTAACATATACTATTGTTATGATGATTGTAGCAGAAATATATCAGGCTTTGGATCATTGCAAGAAAGGGTTCAATCATTTTGAGGGTTATAACTTGTTGTTGCAGATTGGTTGTTAGAACATCTTTAGAGAGGCCAATACCGCCAAGAGTTTCCACGGAGACCATGGAATGATCACATAGCTTTCCACCATCTGAAAAGAATGACCTTTATCCCAAACACGTTTGCACAACCAGAGAATGCTACAGAATGGGTACAGTTTTTCAGCAATTTGACGAGGACAAGGTTCATTGGATGCTTGAGTGGTTCCTACCAATGAATTCATCATCAGATCTAGGGATGTTCCATATTTGGTGTTGATCGGGTTAAGGGGCATATATCCCTATGTTCCTATTAGAGTCATGAGACAAGCTGGTAGAAAACAAGTCATACCGTGAGTCTCCAAAATGGCTCACTACAAAGCAGATTTCCAAGACGATGACATCCCATACAAATGTGAAGGCCAACACATGTGGCATTTGAAGATAATTGTGGAAAAGGATACCATCAAGCCTAATTGATACCATGTGTACTTCCACCCAGCATGGTTGGATGATAGCATAGCAGGAATAGTCGAGCCAGGGGTCGGTCAAGGAAACAGGATCATAGATGAAGCTGTTGTAGCACAAGTGAAGTATAAGAGGCTACACAAAAGAGTCCTTGAGTTCGAGGCCAGGCATTTGGAACAACACAAGATAGACATGGAGTCAATTAACGAGTGGAGGGAAATGACTACAAGGTCGATAAAAAGGTTGGAATATTTGGAGCAGGGTGTAATGGAACTGAAAGGGAAGATGAGGAAAAGGGTCGTAAACTGTCAAAATGCAGACGACAACAAAGGAGGACACCTAGAAAAGGCGTATCTACTGCTGGACATGCGCGACCTGGGGAATCTGATCAACGGATCCAAGAGGGTCAAGACTAGAGAAGGTCCCACTAGGACCAAGTAGATTAGGATTATCTGTTTTTAGAATTGTTTTGGAATTCGAATATAATAAGGTAGATGCCATTAGTGACTCATTTATTTATTGTTGTTTTAAAAGTTCGTCTTATTTATTACATTAATGAAATGAGGCATTTATCGGCATTAAATTTCTCTAAATCTACTTGTCACTAGGCTTACCTCGGGTACAACGAAGTTCCCAAATTAGGACGCGAATTTACATTTATGCAATATGTGTTTAAATACTGCAAATACTTTTTAGAATCTTTACTAACTTGCTTACGTTTTTGTTTTTTTTCTTTCTTTTGATTATTCCCATCTCATAAGGTTTGTTCGCACAAATTGAAATCGTCAGCATATCACACCAGATCCAGAGGCCATCCACCACCTCCTCCTCCAAGTAACCCGGAAAGTAAGGGAAAAGCTAAGATGGATGATATGATTGGTGTCAGGAAAGACAACGCTACACATGCTGAGAATGTGGAAACTTCAGATGGTCGGAGTACTCCGGAACAGAATAATTTGGTCCTACAGTTGGAACAAAAGATACTAGAATTGCGAGGGGAGCTTGAGCAGGTCCGCAACCTGGCAAACCTTTCTCTCACCCTAAACGTCCCAAACGTTAACCAACAAAATGCTCAAAACCCAGTACCTCCTCAAGACACACCAAACCAATGACCGCAAAATCCTCCTACACCCCACAAATACGCAACACCTCCTCAAAATCCTAATTCTCTACCCATACCGACACCCCTTCAACACCAGCATCTCCCGACTCAATACCCACAAACCACTTACCATACTTTTCAGAATACCCCACAACCTATCCCTGATCCGCAAAATTCAACTAATGATCACCACTACACTCAACCACCCGACACCCACCAAAACAAGCCCATATACGTGGAAACCTTACCCCACTCAACCCAACCAATCTCATACACACCAGAATCTACCGAAAAGGACCTGCTCATTAAGAATATAGTGGTGGAGCTCAAGAAGCTCATAAGCCGAGTCTAGGGTGTTGAAGGAGGCAAAGGAATTGAAGATCTAAACTATGAGGATCTATGCATTCAGCCAGACGTGGAACTGCCGAAGGGTTACAAACCTCCTAAGCTTGAGATGTTTGATGGAACGGGTGACCCGAGTGTACATTTAAGAACATACTATGATAAGCTCGCGGGGATCGGGAAGGATGAAAGGATTCGCATGAAGTTGTTCCTGAGAAGTCTCACTGGAGATGCTCTATCTTGGTACATAAGTAAAAATCCCAAGAAATATGTTAATTGGGTAAGCATGGAATCGGACTTCATGGATAGATTCGGGTTCAATACAAAAAATGCACCGAATGTCTTCTACATACAGAACCTCAAGAAGAAACTGACGGAAACTTTCCGTGATATGCTACTCGATGGAGGTCAGAAGCTGCAAAGGTTAGGCTAGCATTGGAAGAAGAGCAGATGAACCAATTCTTCGTTAGGGCCCAAGATCTACAATACTATGAAAGGATAATGGTCATCGAAAATCTCAAATTCTCCGACATCATCAAACTCTGGGAAATGATTGAATAAGGGATCAAGAGCGGGATGGTAACCAATTTTAAGGCATATAGGCTACGAACAAAGCATTACAGTCAGGGGGTATATCAAAAAAGAAAAAAATAGGGGCAGTGATGGTAGCCCAAGGTCCAAAATCTCTACTCACATACCAAACACATCCGTCCACATACCAACCTTCACGTCCCAGATATCCTCAACCCACTACCGGTTACCACACTTATAACACCCAGCCAGCCTATTATCATTCACCTCCAACCCGTCAAAACTATCAAAAACCCAGACCTAATTTTAATTGCAGGCTGCCCAGACAATACACCCCTATTGCCGAGCCCATCGACCAGCTATATGAACGACTAAAGGCTGCTGAATATGTCACCCTTATTCTCGTTATCGCCATGGAAAACTCCTCCCAATGGGTCAACCCAAACAAAACATGTGCATACCATTCCGACATGAAGGGGCATACTATTGATGAATGATGCACTCTGAGAGAAACGATTCAGACCCTGGTTGATACCAAAGTCAATCAAGCAAAGGAAGTTGCACCCAATGTCTGCAACAACCCCCTCCCAGATCATAAGAGTGAAAGAGTGAATGTGATAGAAACTAATGAAGAATGGGATCCTGAAGGGTCAATTGGGCTTATTCGGGAAGGTGATGACCCTAGGAAACTTGCAGTCACACTCACTCCTATTGTGGTACAGATACAGCCACCGGTCGAAATTGAGGTAGCCACATTAGCTCTGTTTGAAATCGAAGTGATAGCATCTGCAACTATACCTACTCCATTTGAAGTAGAAGTAACCACACCCTTCACTGTGACGGTGACATCCATACCACCCTTCAATTCCAATTCCATACCTTAGGATTGTGTTTCCGAAGCTAGGAGAAAAGGGAAAGCAAAAATGGAAGTGCCTGGTGCTGCACAAGGGATGACCAAAACTGGAAGAATCTATACACCTGAAAATTTGGGAGGAACAAGCAAGGAAGATGCTGCCAAACAACCCATCATTGAAACTGGTCCAGATGATCTTTGGAGGAAAGCAAAAGTAAGAGAATACTCTATTATTGATCATCTGAACAAAACTCCCGCCCAGATATCTAGCTTGTCACTACTACAAAATTCTGAGGCGCATAGAAACACTTCAATGAAAGTGTTGAATGAAGTGTACGTGTCCAACAATATCACCAGTGGAGAAATAGCCAACATGGTGGGGCAAGTACTAGAGAGCCACAAGATCACATTTCATAAAGATGAGTTAGCGCCCGAGGGATTGAGCCACAACAAGGCACTGCATATCACAGTGCAATGCAATGATAAGTCCATTGCCAGGGTTTTGATAGATTGGGGGTCCAGCCTCAACATATGTATGCTGACAACTCGGAAAAGGTTGGGTAAGGGTTTGCATGAAATACTAGCAGGAACTATGAATGTAAAGGTGTTTGATGGTTCTCAAAGAGCCACGATTGGGGAAACCAATTTATGTTTGCAGATGGGTCGTACTTGGTTCGATGTCAAATTTCAGGTGCTAGACATATCTGCCTCCTATAATCTGTTGTTGGGACGACCTTGGATACATACCGCTGGGGCTGTCGCATCCACTTTGCACCAAGCTATGAAATTTGAATGGAATCATCAAGAGGTAATCATTCATGGAGATAGGAGCAATCCCATCTACACCAATCAAACTGTTTCGGTCGTAGAGAATAGAAGGAAGTTGGGTGGAGAAACTTATCACCGCATCGAGCGTGTCAATGAAATTGAAAACGATAAATGGTAGAGCAGCAAAATAAAAATCATACTGGCATGGTCAGGGTATGAACCTGGCAAAGGGCTTGGGAAGAAGCTCCAAGGCATTACCAAACTAATACAGCTGAAATGTCATGGTACAACTTTTGGGCTTGGATATCTGTATACATGGAAAGAATATGATGATTGGTCACCATCATGGCGTGGTCCCTATTACCCTCTTAAGCAGCCAGTGCCGCATCTGAGTCATACCTTTCATCAGGCCGATACAATATGGGGATCCGAAGAAGAAGAAGCTTTGGCTAGGCTAAGGAATCTGTTCTTAGAAGACAAATATATGGATTGCAGTGTGATAGTTGAGGAGGAGGAGGAGGAGGAAGAAGGCCTTATCATCTAGATGGTAGAGAGGGGAGCATTTCTCAGGAATTGGACCTCCACACCATCTAGGGCCAGACGAGTCCCGGGGTAGCATGACTACTAATGTTATTTTGAAAAACAAGTCTTTTGAGCATTTTGTTTTAAAAACATCTTTCTTTCAGTATTTTGTTTTGGAAAACATTGTTTTAAAGTCATCTAAATGATATTTTGTTTAATGTTTCAGCATTTATCAAATAATTAGATGTTTTATTATCTTTATCTTTCATTTTTTTTTCTACAACATTAATATTTTTTACCCTAATTAACCAACGACTGTGACATGTAATGAGACAATGCAACATAAAGATGGTGACTCGGAAGAAAAAGATGAGATATCTGAGGAAGTTATCAGAGAAGTTGAGAATTTTGAGAATAAGCCTAAGTCCAAACTGGACGAAACCGAGATAGTCAATTTGGGAGATTCGGAAACCATCAAAGAAACTCGCATAAGTATTCACCTACCACCGTCAGATAAAGATGAATACACTTGTTTCCTGAAAGAATATGAGGATATTTTTGCGTGGTCATATGATGACATAACCGGTCTGAGCACATCCATAGTGGCTCATAAATTGCTTATCAATCCAATATGTCCGCCAGTGAAGCAGAAACTCAAAAAGTTCAAACCAGACATGAGCCTAAAAATCAAGGAGGAAGTTACAAAGCAGATCAAAGCCAAAGTCCTCAGGGTAGTTGAGTCCCTAACCTGGTTAGCCAACATTGTACCGGTTCCAAAGAAAGATGGGAATGTCAGGATGTGTGTTGACTATCGGGATTTAAATAGAGCAAGTCCCAAGGACGATTTCCCACTACCAAATATACACTTTCTGATCGACAACTGCACCAAGCATGAACTCCAATCCTTTGTAGATTGCTTCGCGGGTTATCATCAGATTTGGATGGACAAAGAAGATGCAAAGAAAACAACTTTCATTACACCATGGGGAGTATATTGCTACAAAATGATGCCATTCGATATGAAGAATGCTGGGGCCACCTATATGAGGGCCATAACGACCATCTTCCATGATATGATACACAAGGAAATAAAGGAATATGTTGATGACGTCATCATCAAATCTAAGAAAGTCGCAGATCACATAGCAGACTTGAAGAAGTTCTTTAACCGGCAACAAAAGTACAATTTAAAACTGAACCCCGCAAAATGTGCATTCGGAGTTCCTACCGGAAAATTGTTGAGATTTATCGTCAGCCGCCGAGGAATCAAGTTGGACCCATCAAAGGTTAAAGTTATCTAAGAATTACCACCACCGAAGAACAAGAAGGATGTGATGAGTTTCCTGGGACGCCTCAATTACATCAGCTGCTTCATAGCACAGTCCACGGTAATATGTGAACAAATTTTCAAAATGTTGAAGAAGGATGTTGCAACCAGTTGGATAGAGGATTGTCAGAAGGCTTTTGACAAAATCAAGGAATACCTATCCACATCGTCAGTCCTAGTCCAGCCAGAACCTGGTAGACCACTACTACTCTACATATCTGTATTAGATGGGGCTTTCGGTTGTGTTTTGGGATAACATGACGAGACGGGAAGAAAGGAGCAAGCCATATATTACTTGAGTAAGAAGTTCACACCTTATGAAGTACGGTACTCTCTACTAGAATGCACTTACTGTGCTTTGACATGGATAGCTTAGAAATTGAGGCACTATTTCTGTACCTATACCACATACCTCATATCAAGGATGGATCCTCTAAAGTACATCTTTCAGAAGCCTATGCCTATCGGGAACCTAGACAAGTGGAAAATATTGTTGAGTGAGTTAGATATCATTTATGTAACTCAGAAGGCAGTCAAAGGACAAGCGTTGGTAGATCATCTTGCCGAAAATCTTGTAGGAGGAGAATACAAACCACTAAAAATGTATTTTCCTGACGAAGAAGTGTCATTCATTGGAGAGGACATTGTTGACGCCTATGATAGTTGGAGATTCTTTTTTGACGGAGCTCTAAAGTTCAAGGGAGTCGGTATCAGAGCCGTCTTGGTATCTTAGATATCGCTCATCACTACCCGGTGTCTTCAAAACATAGGTTTCCATGCACCAATAATATGGCCGAGTATGAAGCCTGCATATTAGGGCTCAATTTGGCCGTCAACATGAATGTTCAGGAACTACCGGTAATCAGTGACTCAGACCTACTGGTGCATCGGGTACAAGGAGAGTGGGCTATGAAAAACACCAAGATACTGCCATATCTACATCACGTACAATAGATGATGAAGAGGTTCATAAAGATAGAGTTCCGGCATGTCCCTAGAATCTAGAATGAATTTGCAGACGCATTGGCCACCCTGTCCTTAATGATACAACATCCATACAAGAATTTCATAGATCCCATTCCGGTGAGGTCCACAATCAGCCAAAATACTATGCCCATGTCGAAGAAGAAATAGATGTAAATCCATGGTTCCATGACATCAAGGAATATTTGGAAAAAGGAGAGTACCTAGAGTAGGCAAACCATACTTAGAAACACACAGTGCGGAGGTTGTCCAATTGTCTCTTCCAAAGCAGAGGAAATTATTATGGAAGAACACCTGATCTAGGACTATTAAGTGTGTTGACAACAAAGAAGCTTCCAAATTGCTCGAGGAAATACTTGCTGGAACCTGCGGCCCACATATGAACGGTTTTGTTCTAGCCAAGAAGATACTCAGAGCTAGATACTTTTGGATGACTATGGAAACAGATTGCATCCAGTATGTCTAGAAATGCCACCACTGATACGTGTAGATATGATACAGGTGCTGCCAAATGAACTTAATGAAACAAGTGCACATTGGCCTTTTGCTGCCTAGGGAATAAATGTCATTGGTCCAATCGAACCCACTGCTTTGAACGGGCACAGGTTTATTTTAGTGGCCATCGAATATTTTACTAAGTGGGTTGAAGTTGCGTCCTATAAAGTGGTAACCAAGAATGTCGCCGTACATTTTGTCAGGGATCGTATTGTTTGTCTATTCGGGGTTCCCGAGTCTATCATCACTGACAATGCCGCCAATCTCAATAGTGATGTGACGAAAACCATGTGTGAAACTTTCAAAATCAAGCACAAAAACTCCACAACATGCATGCCTCAAATGAATGGAGCCATGGAAGATGCCAACAAGAACATCAAGAAGATACTGAGGAAAATGGTATAGAATCACAAGCAATGGCATGAGAAGTTACCATTTTCCTTATTCAGATACCGTACCACAGTCCGCACATCAACCAGGGCTACTCCTTATTTGCTGGTTTATGGTACCGAAGCTGTCATTCCCGCCGAGGTAGAAATTTATTCTTTAAGGATCATACAAGAAGCCAAACTCAGCGATGCAGAATAGATAAGGAGTCACTCTGAGCAATTAGCCCTCATAGATGGGAAAAGGATGAATGTAGTGTGTCATGGTTAGCTTTATCATAATAGAATGTCCAGAGCTTTCATCAAAACGGTCAAACCAAGACAGTTCACACTGGGGCAGCTGGTGTTGAAGCAGATCTTCCATATCAAGATGAAGCCAAAGGGAAATTTTTACCTAACTGGCAAAGTCCTTACATGGTTCATAGAGTATTGACAGGAGGAGCACTCATACTCGCCGAAATGGATGGAGAAATCTGGCCAAAGCCTATCAATTCAGATGCAGTCAAAATATATTATGTGTAAAGTATTTATGTTTCTTCATATGATGTAATTGAACTATGCTTGACTTGATTCCCGTTTAAGAGGGGATACATAGGCAACCCTGTGGTTTCAGTCACAATTCAATAAAATTTCCATTTTCCCCACAATCAAAACTAGGGCAGAATTTTGAGGAGGACCCTCAAAATTTTGAAGCAAGTTCAGCCAACAGCATTACATACGAAATAGCCAGACGCTTAGATAACTGGGGTAGAATTTTTAGGAGGACCCTCAAAATTCTATGGCAAACGAGGTCTCAATGTCTCTAATAACGACACAGTTACTGGTTCATCCAACTGATTTCTAAGTTGCATATTACTATGTCTTTGAAAACCATACACGCATACTTTTTGAAAAGAAACTTTATTTTCTAGCCAAATGCTACCTATGGTGACTTGAACAGGATCCTCGGGCAAAGCGGAGCAAAGCAAGCAGAGAAAGGAACGAACCAACCTCCCCCGCAAAACTCACAAATTTCTTTGGATGCATGAATAGGTCACCACCAGAAGCATCATCACAACAATAGAATCACCATGCATAAATATATTGTCAGCTAAGAATACTTCACTCTTACTCTTACATTTGTATGAGGCTAAGCCCTGCCTCCCTATTTGCATAAGGCTAAGAATTGCCTTCTCGTTGCATGAGACTAAGCCTTATCTCAATTCTTGCATGAGGCTTACCTATTTGCATAAGACTAAGCATTGCCTTCTCGTTGCATGAGACTAAGCTCTGTCTCAATTCTTGCATAAGGCTAAGCCCTGCCTCCTTATTTGCATAAGGCTAAGCATTGCCTTCTCGTTGC
Source organism: Nicotiana sylvestris (assembly GCF_000393655.2). NCBI lineage: Eukaryota > Viridiplantae > Streptophyta > Magnoliopsida > Solanales > Solanaceae > Nicotiana > Nicotiana sylvestris. The sequence goes on from NC_091067.1 coordinate 100,178,995, forward strand.
ATGAGACAAAGCCCCGTCTCAATTCTTGCATGTGGCTAAGCCCTGCCTTTCCATTTGCATAAGGCTAAGCATTGCCTTCTCGTTGCATGAAACTAAGCTCTGTCTCAATTCTTGCATGAGGCTAAGCCTTGCCTCCCCATTTGCATAAGGCTAAGAATTGCCTTCTCTTTGCATGAGACTAAGCATTGTCTCAAATCTTATATAAGGCTAAGCCTTGACTCCTTATTTGCATAATTCTAAGCTCTGCCTTTCCAGCACGAGACTATGAATCGTATCTCCTTGCATAACCACAAATGTTGCTCTATTCCATACCTTGTATTATTCTCTTCTTTCGGGGCTAAGCTCTGCCCTTGACCCTGCACAAGACTAAGATCTGTCTTGTTTTATCTCAAGCATCATGTCTCTGCATCTCATGGGATGATATATAGCCAACTTTTCCAAAGGCGTCATCCTCATAGCCTGAAGACACCATGTCATGGCCTGAGGATCTCTCAATATTGCACATCATTATTCAAAGGCATCATGGTTCAAAGGCACCATTCTCATGGCTCGAGAACATCATTTCATGGCCTGCAAATCCCTTATCTCATAATTCATGGCCCGGGACATCATGGTCTAAGGACATCATCCTCAACGTCCAAAGACAACCTTCATGATCCAAAGAAAATTTGCATCATGTTTTAATTCTCGCAATAATCCATATATATTTGCGCACATCATGTTTTAAATTTTGTAGGTAATCTAGGAAGTAACTGTTCTTCAAACCGGAGTAATCTTCGCTCCGATTTCCGTTGACAACGTTCACATTCCGCAAATGTTTTAAACGTAACCAACCACCACCAATTCCCGCTTCTTACTCTATGACTATTCAGATACTTGCTCTATAATATACTCGTTACATTTCAGATTCACATTCATAACTCTACATAAATCCATCTGATATTATCTTTCCCAAAAGAACCATTTCCGAAATGCACGATTATTCCTATAACAATTCCATTGCTTTCATTCAGCATTGGGTCTAGAACTACACATGGCCAGATTCATGTAAAACCAGGGATATGTAGGCAGCTTAGAAACCACAGTGGGACCTATATGTTTTTCAAATCACTCCATTCGGTCAAAATCGGTCATCATTTATTTACCCGACAACTCTTTCATCCTTCTCGAGTAAAGAGGTGCAGTTGTTGATACCCAATTTTTCCCTCATACATTTTAAATATGCATATATACTTTCAAAATAGTGCATGAGCATCATCTAGTATTTTTCCATAATTTTTAATGATTTTTTAATCAATTTATTCTCATGTTTTATTGTATAAATATTCATTAATTGCATCACAAATCATTTTTATGATGTTAATCTAACTTCATAATTTATATCCATATTAAGCCTTAAATATTTTTTATGCAGTTATTATAATTATATTTGCATCTTTAGGCTAAAATTGTATATTTTACAATAATAGCCCTTATATACTTATGATTACTGTATTTATGCAAAAACTTTTTATGCTTTTATAGTAATAAATAATTGTTGTTAACCATTTTTATGTACAAATAATATTTTTACTATTTTATTTATCATTTTTACAAATTATTTTACTAATTTAATTGGATATTTAAATAATAGCCCCTCTTCCTTAATCATTTTCAGACCTAACCCAATTAACCCAGCCTAACTACTCAAAATCCTAGCACAGTCCACCCCATCCCAAACCAAATAAACCCCCCCTAACCCAATACCCATTTTATACCCGACCCAAACCCCTTCCTTCAATCCCGGCCGTTGATCTTTTCAGATCAATGGCACACATTCATCACACCCATTTTTAATTTACCTACCCTAACCCTAACTCCCCATTCGCTCCAAACCGCCGTCCTCAAACTCTCTCCTCTCCTCCTCTTCTGAAACCTTAGTGCTGTCACTCCTAATCTCTTTCGCTTCCAACCAGATATGGAATCAATCAAGGATTTCCTTACCTTATTGATCTTATCTCACTACTGGCTACTCGATTATGGTATTTATTAGTAGCTTGCCTAACATGGCAAGCTGATCTCTCCATTTTCAGACCAAATCTGGTTCGAATCCTCTACTTTTCTCATCTATGTTCTTCTTCCCTCTCTTTATGTATGAATCGCTGAGATTTTCTCTCATCTCATTTACCCTAAATGCTAGGGTTTAGATCTTTTACAAATATGTTTATATTTTTTATCATTTTTTTTGTATAAAAACTCCTTTATGTTCTTGCATGTATATTTCTGTGTGGTTTTGCGTTAAAAGTTTTGCATAATTTATTTGTCCTAAAATTAGGGGTCAAATCTTGCTAAGATCTGTTTTGGTCATATTTTGGTTGAGTATCTTAACCTTCCTGTATATCTGCCTTCTATTTTCGTGATAGTGTTACGCCTAAATTATTGGCCCTAAATTAGGGCTCAGATCTGTTAAGGGTTCTTATTTTTTATTAACATTTTTTCAATGTTTTCTATATATGTCTATGTGCGTATCATTTTGATTTCCCTTTGATTATTCTGATTAACTTAACTTACCCTTAACATTAGGGTTTCTTATTTCGCTTCTCTTACTGATTCTGTCTATGGATACTTGTTCCCAGACTTATTTGATTACTGTTATTTTGACTTGCCTTAGGACAGACTAGAATCAGTATACTCTCACTAAAAAAAACTTAAGTTTTTGGCTTTGTATTCTCTTTGCTATTTCGTTTGCTTCTGGTCTTGGCCGGATGAAAGCCAAGGCCAAGTAATTCTGGGCTCTCGACCATTGTGGTGTATTTCTTGTTTTCTTGCCTAACTAGTGAGTAACTATCCTCTTGTCATTTCCTTTCTATGTATCCATGAACTGTGTTTATGATCCAGCATGTTTAAAGTCCATTCTGAGCATAATTCTACCACTTTTATGTTCATATGATGTCCTTTAGTCCTATAATTGATACTAGTAGTTCTGAGATTTGTTATTTTTTAATAATATGAATCCTCTTAGAGGTTAGCTCAATACCTTCTAACTTGTTTCAGTGTATGTTGTTTTGCTAGTTCTGAAATTGTCTTGAACTTATCATCCTTAGGATAATGCTAATATGTTCATTACTTAATCAGTCCTGAGTCTTTACAAACTCGTATCGTTGTTAAACCTTTCTATGTCATTCATGTGCCCTGAGAACTTGCCTTCTAATTTTTTTTCATTCATTTGGGTTCATGTGATTATTCGACTGTTTGCCTTAATGCATTGTCTAAATATTTTCTATGATTGAACAAAGCTGTCCTAAAATGTTAGCATGTACATTAGCCTAATTTGGACTTTCAGACTATAAGTCATTAGATACTGTGCATGAACAACTTCGTAAATCTTGCCAATTTGTCTTCTTAATGCAATTCTACCTATATTCTATGTTTTAAACTCTGTCATGGTGGCTTTTCTAAAATCAAACCTATTTTAAAATTTGTCCTTTACCATTGTCTCCTTTTATATGTTGCTACTTTTAAACTCTTATTCTTAGGTCCTTTAGGTTCTATCCTTCACCTCCTCAGTGTGAGAACTACCCGGGGTCCATGTGAGACCCTTGTGAACTCTAATACACTAAGGTTTGGTTTCTAATCTCCTTTGAACTGTTTCTGAGTATTTGTTCTTTAGTGTAAGCATTGCCCTGGGTTCTTGAACCCCTTGGGAACTTTGGCACACTAGAGATTTGGGTTCTGTGTGCTATGGGTGAATCATTCACTATTGATTATTGTGTACTTGTGAAAGCGAGCCTTGGATCTGCTATCGTTTGAAGGCCTGGGTTGCCCAGGTGCATTTGGGCCTGTTGTAGGCTCTCTATAGTTTATTTTATTTTTATTATGTAATTCATTCATTAATCTAGTCTGTAATAATTTTGTAACAAACAACTATGGGTATTTAGTAAAATCAAGAAGGTTTTCTTATTTTTTTTTGCAAAATCGGGTAGAACTCCTACCTATAGGATATCATTTGTGTTGTTTCATATCATGCTTATAAGTCCTATGTTATGTTTTCATACTAGAGATCTTGCTTATAGGATTGACTTTATGATTTTTTGAGAATCTTGTCGTTAGGCGTATCAATCTGTCTAATAAACGCGTGTTAGCAATCATCCCTATAGGATCAATATTTGGCTACATTTTTTTCTGCCTCAATGTGTATAAATTCCTGCTCATATACTGCTTAATTCTAGAAATCATGCCTATAGGATTAAAATTAGCTCAACGCTAGAAATCATGCTTATAGGATTAAAATTTGCTCAACGCTAGAAATCATGCCTATATGATTAAAATCATTTCAATGCTAGAAATCATGCCTATAGGATTAAAGTCAGTTCAATGATAGAAATCATTTCTATAGGATTAAAAACCAGTTCAAACATAGAAATCATGCCTATAGGATTAAAATCAGTTCAATGATAGAAATAATGCCTATAGGGTAACAATTAGCACACTCGTAGAAATCATGCCTATAGGATTCTATTAACTGATTCAGAATTCGATTAACACTATCAACAACTTAGACCACATGCCTATAGGATTTAACAATAATTCTGGACTGATGATTGTGATTTACTATTGAGAGGCCCAGATATTGTACAGAATTAAAATTAATAGGAAAATATACGTAGGCCATGACTCTACATACTACTGCTCGCTTGTTTATCACATACATATCCTACCCATAGGACTCCAAGATTAATAAAGCATGCTAAATCAGTTGTATGCATTTGCTGTTTACATGCGGAGTTTAACGTGAGCCCATATCTTGTCTTTATTTGAAAAGTCCTAATTGTATTGCTTGTCACCTAGTATTTTACAATTTTGAGAACCTTAGGCCTAGTCTAGGACCTTCATAAATAGAGGTCTCAATGCCTCCAGGACCTTAGGTAAGGTACGGGTAGTGCAAGCATAGGACACGAGTTAGAATCAACTAGAGCGCTTTAATTCGTTAGGTGGCGACTCTAACTACCAATTCCTTTTCCCTCTCTCTCAAAAGGAGTTGTCAAAATGTCGAAACCCAATTTCCCGAGAAAAGGGGGGCGTGATAGCATGGACCCCGATGGCTGCCTGACACCTTCCCCTCAAGGTAATTTGAGCCCTTACCTGATCTCTGGTGATGCAAACTGGTATAATCTGAGTTATTTGCTATAGTGTCCTAACGCACCTTAATCGGTTAGGTGGCGACTCTAACAACCAATTCCTTTTCCCTACTCTCTCAAAAGGAGTTGTCTAAATGTCAAAACCCAATTTCGCGAGAAAAAGGGGGCGCGACAACTGGAAAAGTGACTAGGGAGTGGAGATCCTATGTCTAAAATAAAATCAAATAGGGAGTGGAGACCCTATGTTGGAAAAGATACTAGGAAGTAGAGACCCTATGTCTAAAATAAACATAAACTAGGGAGTGGAGAACTTATGTTGGAAAAGCGATTAGGGAGTGGAGACCCTATGTCTAAAAAATAAACTCAAGTAGGGAGTGGAGACCCTATGTTCGAAAAGCAGACTATGGAGTGGAGATCCTATGACTAAAATAACTTCAACTAGGGATTGTAGACCCTATGTTGGAAAAGATACTAAGGAGTGGAGACCCTATGTCTAGAACAAAATCAACTAGGGAGTGGGGACCTAGGTTAGAAAAGCGACTAAGGAGTGAAGACCCTATGTCTAAAACAATTTCAACTAGGGAGTGGAGACCCTATGTTGGAAAAGATACTAGGGAGTTGAGACCCTATATCTAAAATAAAAATCAACTAGGGAGTGGAGACCCTATGTTGGAAAAATAGACTAGGGAGTAGAGACCCTGTGCCCTAAAAAAATCAACTAGGGAGTGGAGACCCTATGTTGAAAAAATGACTAGGGGGTGGTGACCCTATGCCTAAAATAACTTCAACTAGGGAGTGGAAACCCTATGTTGGAAAAGCGACTAGGGAGGGGAGACCCTATGTCTAGAAATAAATATCAACTAGGGAGTAGGGACCCTATATCGAAAATTAAACATTAACTAGGGAGTGGAGACCCTATGTTGGAAAAGCAGACTAGGGAGTGGAGACCCTATGTCTAAAATAACTTTATCTGGGGAGTGAAGACCCTATGTTGGAAAAGCAGATTTGGGAGTGTAAACCCAATGTTCTAAAAAAATTAACTAGGGAGTATAAACCATATGTCTAAAAATAAACATCAACTAGGGAGTGGAGACCCTATATTGGAAAAATGACTAGGGACTAGAGACCCTATGTCTAAAATAAAATCAACTAGGGAGTGGAGACCCTATGCTGGAAAAGCGACTAGGGAGTGGAGACCCTATGTCTGAAATAAAAATCAACTAGGGATTGGAGACCCTATGTTGAAAAAGCGACTAAGGAGTGGAGACCCTATGTCTAAAAGTAAACATCAACTAGTGATTGGAGACCCTATGTTGGAAAAGCAACTAGGGAGTGGAGACCCTATGTCTAAAATAAACATCAACTAGGGAGTGGAGACCCTATGTTGGAAAGGAGACTAGGGAGTGGAGACCCTATATCTAAAATAACTTCAACTAGGGAGTTGAGACCCTATGTTGGAAAAGTGACTAGGGAGTGGAGACTCTATGTCTAAAATAAAATCAACTAGGGATTGGAGACCCTATGTTGGAGAAGAGACTAGGGAGTGGAGACCCTATATCTAAAATAAAATGAACTAGGGATTGGAGACCCTATATTGGAAAAGCGACTAGGGAGTGGAGACTCTGTATCTAAAAATAAACATCAACTAGGGAATAGAGACCCTATGTTGGAAAAACAACTAGGGAGTGGAGACCCTATGTCTAACATAAAATCAACTAAGGCGTGGAAACACTATGTTGGAAATGCAGCTAGGGATTGGAGATCCGATACTACCATGATTTTGAATTTTTTATTTTTTTTATTTCTATTAAGAGAATGAGTAGAATATAGAAAAGAATTTGAAGAAGACATCCCTTTTTGGAGTTGTTATTGCGGCAGAGCTATTTTAGTCTCCGCACAGTTTCTTTTTGGAAGCAGTTGCTTCTTGCAAGGTTGCTTTGGATTACACATGTTTCCTATTTTTCAAACAAATAACAATTTGTTAATTTGAAATGGTGGTTGGTTTTGTGGCCTTGATTGTTTCAGTCACTTAATCTCGGCCCGGCTCCTTTGATGATACTTTCAACTGCAACTAGTTATTTGCTATAGACCGATTTCCTTTCTGGACCCGGAGAACTTTTGGCTTTTCCAAACCTTTCCATGACGGTTGGTCACATGAGACCTAACCTTTTTCCACTTTGTTTTGCATTCGTGGGCATTTCAATCTGGTTTCCTTCTTTTTATTTTTAACTTCAAAGCATTGGGGAATCTTTGGCTTTTCAAACCTTGCCAAGACGATAAGCCATATGGGACTCAACTTTTTCAACTTCATTTTCCCTTATAGGCATTTTAATTTTATTTTCTCCTTCTAAGAGTTTTGATTTCGAAGCATCGGCCGCCATGGCCAGTTGGGGTTGACTTGAAACCCCTGCCGAGGCTGGGTGCCCTTTTATTTTTGCGCACTAACTTGTATCAAGAGAAATACCTATAAATTAATCTTGTCATCCCTTCTTCGGCATAGTTTTGGAACAGAGTTAGACCGAAAAGGATTCAAAGAAAAATAGATAATGGATTGGACAATAAATTTAGACAAAAGGTATCCCTTTAAGGGAAAGGAAAGCAGGACTTATCTGGAGTAAATGAAGACTTCAATGAACATGACATGCCTCTTGGATTAGATTCCTGATCTATGTAAATCAAACAGAAATTCATCACAACATTTGCCTCAAAATAGAGAAACCTTGCCAGGACTCTGTCGATGTCGATGGCTGTGAGGATCCTCTTTTCGATCAGTGTTGCCCTTTGCGGGTTTTCACCAGCTGACCTCTCTCTTTTATTTTCTCATCATCGCCTTATAGTGATCTTTGCGAGTTTTCACTAACAAGATTCTCTCATTTTCAATTTCTCTGCTAACTATCGCCTTACGGTGCCCATGAGAGTTTTTACCAACAAGACTCTCATTTTATTCTCTTATTTTGGTGCCATTAGATCCAAGTTAGTGTATCCTCCCATATTGGACCTCTTTGTCGATTGATCGGAAGGGCTTGAACAGGATTTGGGGTAAAAGAATTTGGATTGAATTACAACTTTGGAACCTTTCATGTGAAACCATTTGTCGAACCATTATAACATCTGCCCCAGTTTTATTTTTGAAACATTTGGATTTTTGTTTTGGTGTGACTAAACCTCAGAGAGAGGCTGCCTACGTATCCTTTCGAAATCAAGTTAAACATAGTTCAAGAAAATTTGTTTTTGATTTTTTTTGTTTTTGTTCTCTTTTTTTTCCTTTCCATTTTCCTCTTTTTTCTCATTTTTCATTTCATTTTTATTTTTATGTTTTCTTCTTCTATTTTTCTTTCCTTTTCTATTTTTTTTCTCAATAATACTTTCTGGTTCCAAATAGGGTAATCTAAGAAATGTAACTAGCTCAAAGAGTTTGCAAAGAGTTGATAGTGTTTGGTTAGCGGGAATGAAAGTCTTCTTCATCCCAATCGAAGTGTTAATTCTATATAGAGAATCAAACATAGTACCTTTTAATTGCACATGCATTGACATTTGATTCAAGGATATTTCTTTCGATGTTTTCCAGGTACAACGCTCTCTTTTGGCAGTACTCTCGTTACCATGTATGGATCTTTCCAATCTGGAGCCAATTTTCCATTAGTTGTCCTGATTCTTTGTTTTATTTCCTTAAACCTATTTTCATTGCATTTTGATTCTTGATTCATTATTCTGGAGTCTGACAATATTTTATGATCTAGGCATGAAGTCCATAAGCATGTCATGTTATTGAAATATGTATTTAACATACCTGAAAAGAAAATAAGAAAAGTGGCAAGATTAAGAAAAGAGATATTCCTAGATAATGAAATATTAATTTCATTTGTTTTTTTATTTATTTTCTTTGAATTTTAAAGATAGAAGGGTTTACATCATAAAGTAATACAATAAAGTAAAACATCCAGATCACACCCTGAGATAATCCGAACCCAGAAAGGATAGCAAAGCTGGCTACCGAGACTCCGTCTGATCGGGAACTCTCAGGCTTAGTGACCGTTTTTTGGTTTTTCTTCTGTCTCAGCAATGGAGTTATGGTCTTCAGTGCCGGATCAAATTCTTCATCTTTATAAATCATTCCAACTATTGTCCCAGTGTTATGAGCAGACCAGGTCCAAAGGCTTTATGAGTAGACCGGTGTTGGAAGATACCCGTATGGGATGAACGAGATGGGAACATGGGCGTTGGTAGCCTCACCTGACCTAGGGATTAACTCAGGGAACCCATGTATTGCACTCGGCGGTTCCTTACCTATAGACCAGACGTCCCCACATTTCCAACATGCGGAGATGTAACATCCTATTTCTTCAGCGGCAACTGATTCTGGCTGTGGAATAGCCAACGTCAGGCTATCCTCAGGATCGAAAAATGGTAGATGACTTTCGAAGGCCATAATGTCCCTGCCTTTGTATCTTGTGAAATAAGAATGGGAATGTTACATCTCGCAATTTCGTATGTAAAAGTTTCGTCTTTAGTTAATCGACGTAGACTCGAGTATGAGATTATCTTGAGGTTAACGTATTTATGCTATTTATAACACGTGATAAATAAGTGACATCAAGGGTAAATGGTACACAAATTAGAGAAAATGAGTTTCGTTGAAGGTTGTCAATTTGGGATAAAATACGGTCCGAGCTATAATACCCGATATTTATGGACTAGTACCATACAATGTACCAAAGACCATGACAGTATGATGTATAAAGTATATTAAAAATGAGTAGCATTTTAAGTAATTTGAGATAATTCTTAATTATGTGGGTAATTGGTTAATTATCGGGCAACGAGACTTTACCTAATTAATTAACGAATTTTAAGATAAGGTTAAAATAACCCCGCCCCCACGTGGCTACTAAGACATATGACTCTTAGTCATATTGGCTTAGGTGGCTATCTAAGGTAACAAGACATTAACGTGTAAAGACATTCAAGTTTTGTTTCATTTATACAAGTTTGGTTCATTTGGACATAAAATAACAAAGTCAGTTATATACCTTTCTTCCTAATTCATTAGCTAATTCCTTTAAGAGATCAGTAAGGCTACAAACGTTCTTTATATCCTTATTCATGAAATAAGATTTCCTCATAAGATCATTGACTTCTTTCAGATTCACGTGTGCTAATATTCCTGGCATAAGAAGACCTACTTTTTCTAAAGTAGCATAATAATTCTTAATGAACTCCAACATATTAGGATTTATCTGAAATCCTTATTTCTGAAGCCCATTCAATATGTTACACATTTCCTTACACCTATCATCTTCTAATTCTATATTGAAATTGAAGATAGACGCTATCATCTTCTAATTATATATTGAAATTGAAGATAGACGCTAAAACTCAATCCAACAAGTTTTCAACGAAATTCTTGCAACCAAACAATCGGGAATTGTTAGAACTCTAGCAACGTAAAATTTTTCGATTCTAAAGGAGTACGGTACAACCTTTTTCAAGAATATCATACGGATTTTTTCCTACTCCAAGTATGTTAAAGTTATCCCTTCTTTCTTTTTGGCATGATCCAAATGATACAAAAACAAACGAGCAAACGCACAGGTTTCATAAAAGTCTATTCATAGAAATATTATGGGTCTCTATGTTCTGGATTCCCCATATGACATATTATTATATCTTTTGTTCATGGGTCTCAGAATAATACGCAGTTGATAATGTTTATCCGAAATGAATGTTGAGATTATTAACATATTTTCATGCATTTCATTCATTTATACATGTACATTGACCCATGATCAGATGGATTTATATACGCGTATTTATATGTATATATATGTACATGGGATATGGGAAAAGGTTACGGCGTTATATACGCACCACCACCTGATCAGCTGGTACATGTTGATGATTTTTCCCACAGTGGCCGAGATGATATGATGGGAGACTTGATGATATTATGTATATCTATACCTATGCATGATATGACATTTATACGCACGTGCATGACATTATAAATGTTTCAGGATTTACAAATTTATTTAGACTTATAGGTTGATTCTATATACTATTTTTCATTGATGTCATTTATGTACTGATTTTTATGCCTTACATACTCATTACATTGTTCGTACTGACGTCCTATTTTTCGGGGCCTACATTTCATGCCCGCAGGTACAGATAGGCAAGTTGTCGGTTCCCCTACTTAGGATCCTTGATCAGTGAGAGTTGGCATGCTCCACTTGATCCAGAGTTGCTTTTGATTTTGGTATGATATTCTTGTATAAATATATGGGTATGACGTGGCTCAGTCCCGTCTTTGTGCAGTTGTCTTTCTCTTAGAGTCCTATAGACAGTTATGTATAGTTGGATAGTATGTGGCCTTCTCGGCTTTCAACTTTGGGTATTTAGTTGTCTATAGCAGCCTTGCCGGCTCGCCAATGTATTCCGCATGTATATGTACATATGTATTTTGGATAAATTTTCCTCACATATGTTATTCACGTTTATATCTTAAATGCATGCTTAAGGATGTTCGACATGTAGGATTCAGGCACTCGTAGGGGCCCACTGTTTGGGTCGTGACAAAAGTGATATTAGAGCAGTTCTGTCCTAGGGTTGTCTATAGACCGTGTCTAGTAGAGTCTTGTTTATGGGTATGTTGTGCACCACACTTATAGGCAGAAGGCTATAGGACATATAGGATGTTATCCTCTCTTCTTATCTTAGATCTTGCAGTATAACAATTCATGTTCCTAACAATATGTTATATTTTCAGCGATGTCTCCAAAGACTACAACCGGCCAGAAGGGAAAGTCCATGATGGTGAGACTACTAATCGAGCACCACGAGTTACCAGGGATCGGGGAGAGTCTCATAGTGAGATTCTATCTTAGACATCACTTACCCTGCCCTTTCTAGAAGAGCTCTAAGGGGTACCAGCTCTAGCGCCCACCCCTGTACGTTCAGCCCCTCAGCCAGATACACCGGGTCAGGAGATGAGAGATGTTATTCATCTATTAACTCGATTAGTAGCCGCATAGGCTCGGTGTCAGGAAGTAGGTATTGGTCATGCAGATAGATCCGTCAGTGCAAGGGTTCGTGATTTCATTAATTTGGACCCTTTGGTATTTACTGGGGCAGATCAAAATGAAAACTCTCAGGTATTTATCGATAGAATGCAGAGGACTTTGAGGGTAATAAAGGCCACTACGACTGAGTCAGTTGAGCTAGCTTCCTATAGACTTCAAGATGTTTCAGTTAATTGGTACGACTCTTGGGAGTTGTCCAGAGGTGAGAATGCCCCTCCAGCAGTATGGCAGGAGTTCAAAGAAGCTTTTCTTCATCATTATCTGCCACCAGAGCTTAGGCGGGCCAGAGTTGATAGGTTCTTGACCCTTAGGCAGGGTAACCCGAGTGTTCGGGAGAACAATCTTCAGTTTGATTCGTTGGCTAGGTATGCTCCTACTATTGTATCTAAGATAGAGGATTAGGTTCACCGATTCGTGATGGGATTAGAGCTGCACTTGCTTAACGATTGTATGTCGGTCTCACTTCAACTAGACATGAATAATTCTCTTATTCAGGCATAAGCTAAGGGTGTAGAGGAGCGTAAGCAGAAATAGAGGGCCAATCGTGAGCATGATAGGGCCCATAATAAGAGAGCGAGGGCTTTGGGTCCTTCTGGTGAGTTTTTAGGTGGTCAGAGACAACAGTACCAAGGTATCCATCCCAGCCATTGGTTAGCACACCCCCTTAGTTTGGAGGTAAGAGATTTGATCTTTCCGCATATTCAGGGCCTAGTCAGAATTCCAGGGCCTCGGGTTCTTAGTATAAGGGTGAGTCAAGTTAGATGAGGCTGCCCTTGCCATGATGTACTCAGTGTGATAAGCAACATGCTGGGCAGTGCCATATGGTACTGGGTGTTTGTTATACTTATGGTTATCCGGGCACGTTATGAGGGATTGTCCAATGAGAGGCGATGCAAGCATAGCTCAGCTACCGTGATTAGTAGTTGGTTCATCATCATTAATGCGCCCCCTGGGCAAGGTTCACAAGCACCAATGAATCATGGTAGAGGCAAAGGCAGAGCATCTAGCTCGAGCAGTTCTCAGAATAGCATTTATATGTTGGAAGGATGACAAGATCAGGAGTCATCGCCTGATGTTGTTACATGTATATTATCAGTCTTCTCATATGATGTATATGCACTGATTGACCCAGGTTCCACCTTATCATATGTTACTCCATTGGTTTCTAGTAAGTTTGAAATAAAACCTGAATTGGTTAAACCTTTTGAGGTGTCTACACCTGTTGGGGACTCTTTGACAGCTAAGCGAGTATATAGAGATTGTATAAGAGTAGTTCATGGTCGATCTATAGTAGTGGACCTAATCGAGTTAGATATGGTAGAATTTGATGTTATAATGGGTATGGATTGGTTGGCTTCTTGTCATGCCAACATTGATTGTAGATCAAAGATAGTCCGATTTCAATTTCCAGGGGAGCCTGTTTTGGAGTGGAAAGGTAATACGGCGTCGTCGAGAGGTAGAGTTATTTCCTATCTCAAGGCAAGGAAGATGATCAGAAAAGGGATATATTTATTACTTAGTTCGGGTTTAAAATGTGGAAGTAGTGTCACCAACCATTCAGTCCATCCCTGTAGTTAATGAGTTTCCCGATGTTTTTTTCGATGAGCTTCCGGGTCTTCCGCCAGAGCGAGATATTGAGTTTACTATTGACATACTACCAGATACTCATCCAATTTTTATTCCTCCCTATTGAATGGCCCCCGAAAAGCTGAAAGTTGAAGGAACAACTAAAGGACTTGTTTGAAAAAGGCTTTATCAGACCTAGTACATCATCGTGGGGAGCACTTGTGTTATTTGTGAGGTAGAAAGATTGTTCCTTAGGGATGTGTATTGATTATAGACAGTTGAATAAGGTGACGATCAAGAATAAGTACCCGCTCCCGAGAATTGATAATTTATTTGATCCGTTGCAAGTTTCCAAGTGTTTTCAAAGATAGACTTGAGGTCCGGGTTCCACTAGGTAAGGCTTAAGGAGAAAGATATTCTGAAGACAACATTCAGGACCAGACATAGGCACTTTGAGTTTCGTGTTATGTCGTTCGGTTTGACCAATACCCTAGTAGTATTCATGGAATTGATGAACCGTGTGTTCAGGCCCTTTTTAAATTTGTTCGTAAATGTATTTATCGACGATATATTGGTGTATTGTCGTTCAGAGGCTGAGCATGCAGATCATTTGCGTACTATGTTTGTATATGCCGAAATCGGAGGGTCCAATTTCTTGTCATTAAGGTATTTCGGGGGATCACATTGAGACCTCAAGGCTGCGAGGTTGTGGTCGATCTCCCTCCCTCGAGGTTCGTTGACTCCCGGCCTAACGACGATGTTGGCCGCGGTCATGATGGGACTAGAGAGCTCCCTAGGCTTGCAGCTAATACTGGCAGAGCTAGGTGCCATCTAGTTGTCCCATCCCCCCCCCCCCCCCCCACTTTTGTAATTAATGCTTTTGTACTATGTTGGAGTTTCCCTCCTATATAAAGGGAATCTTTGACACTTTGTAGGGGCTCGGTTGTTGCTCCATCCGCTCCATAATAAATATAGAAGAATATTCTCTTTGCTCTCTCATACACTCTCTTGATATTATTTCTTTCATTTACTGTCTTAATATGTGTTCATCTTTATTGCTTATCATTGTCCATAAAGAGCCTTCGTTGATTACCTCATAACTGTTATCCCTACCCCGATCACCCATGATAGCTCGAGTCCGAGACCTGGGATCGACCTCAAGGCCCAGAATCGACCGACTCGAGGCCCTGAATAGCTGACCCAATGGTTTGGTTATAGCTCTCTCCCTAACTTTATTTCGTCTCTGAGTCTCATATACTCAGCATCAACTTCTTAATAAACTAGCATAAAAATAGATCACGTATTTTTAGAGTCCCATCAACAAATTTAGTTGTTATTACCATTTTCACGGTAAATAGTTTGGCATCCACCGTGGGGATAAAAATAATAGTGATTATTTTCTTGCTGGTTTCGTCATATAACGCAAGTTATATTTCACGCTTTTTCTTGTCCAGGATCTTTGATTTCAGGTCAATATGTCTAACTCAGTGAATGGAGGCGAAAAAAACAATCTCGAGGACCACAGAGAAAACGGTGTGGTTGTTCTAGGTGTTGGTGTGCCGCCATAAAACCCTAGGAATGCACCAGGGCCAGTCCCCATGGACTTAATCTCATGAGACGCCCAACGAGTTTATATAAGCTCGCATACTGGCAAAAGCGTGCGTCAAGGAGATCCACAAGAAACTCAAAAAACCCCAACTAGGGAAGAACGTAAGGTTAGCCTTCATGTAATTTTTGAAATGTTGCAGGCACAACAACTAGCTATTGCTCAGTTACAAAATCACTAGAAAACGCCTAGTACGGTAGCACCGGGGACAGCTCTTCCAGTCGAACAGGTGCCGGAGAGATCGAGCAATAATTGGTCGATCATCGATCCCGCTATCATAAAAATGCTCGAGGACCTCACCAAAAGGATCGAATCGGGCGAGAAAATGATAGAATTCAACGGCAAGAAGGTCGAGACCTACAACTCCAGGGTCAACCAAATTACGGGTGCACCCCAGGTCCTGAAAGGCATGGATTTGAAGACGTTCATACAAAGGCTGTTCCCTGAGGAAGTGGCCCCGAAACCCACTCCAAAGAAGTTCAAAATGCCGCAACTCCCAAAATACAACGGGACCTCAGATCCCAATAAGCACGTTATTGTATACACTTGTGTAGTAAAGGGCAACGATAAAAGGGATGACGAGATCGAGTACGTCTTGCTAAAGAAGTTCGGGGAAACACTCTCGAAGGGGGCCATGATGTGGTATCACAACCTAGTTCCTAACTCCATAGATTCATTTGCCATGATAGTAGACTCATTCATAAAAGCACATGCCGGTGCCATCAAAGTAGCAACGCAGAAATCCGACGTGTTCAAAATCAAGCAGAGGGAGAACGAAATTCTGCGAGAGTTTGTATCTTGCTTCCAAATTAAATGGATGGAGCTACCGCCAGTCTCCGACGACTGGGTAGTGCAATCTTTCACTCAAGGTCTGAACGAACGACACCGGCTTCAAAATAGTTGAAACAAAATTTGATCGAGTATCCCACTGTGACCTGGTCGGACATCAACAATCGATACTAGTCGAAAATCAGGGCCGGCGACGACCAGCTGGGAGCCCCCTCGGGCTCAGTATATCTAAGCAGGTTTCCGACAAAGGAACCAAAGCTGAATAAAGAAAGGTACCAGCCATACATCAAAGACAAGATGAACGCCCTGAGGCGCAATCTACCTCACAATGACCAAATGATAGACCGAGGACAAGATTCTCGGGGACCCATCAGTAGAGCCAGATTCAATAGGAATGCGGGGCCAACAGAGGCACCTCGCTTATTAGAATACAACTTCAATGTCGATGTATCGGACATCGAGTTTGCCATCAGCAAAATCAGAGACGCTAGATGGCCCATACCTGTACAATCGGATCCTTCGCAAAGAAACTACAATTTAGTATGCAAATTTCACAACACGTACAGACATAGGACCGAAGATTGTTGGCAACTCCGGGAGGAAGTGGCCCGGTTGCTCGACAACGACCATCTTTGGGAATTCCTTAGTGATCGAGCTAAATGTCGGTCTCAAGAAAAGGAAACAACCAAAAGGGACAAGGGAGATGAGCCGCAACATGTCATCCACACGATCTTTTAAGACGACCGCCACTAGCCGAAATGCCAAAGTCCCTTCTAGCAGAGGGACTAAGAGATAAATCGACAAAAAATAGTAGTCACGAGACCATGTCCAAGGTTCAAAAGCACCATCACCACTAAGGTATAACAATCTCCTTTTTGTTTTATATTATATTTCATGCTGACCCTTATATAGGCGCCCGACCGAAGTAGTCAAAGCGCTGACCCGGCTCAAAGACCTTAAGATTTTAAAGCATCTGTTGCACTCTTTTACTTTAACCGATTTTTTATCCCGATAAGTGTTTTTACCAGCAAGGTTTTTAACGAGGCAACATCCACATGCTACCTAAGGAAGACTCGACAAGTATTCCAGGCTTCTTTTTGCAATCAACCCTAAATACTGGAGGGCATCCCCTTATGGTCCCATTAGTAAAATGATGTATCGGGCCAAACGGTCAAACCGACCGTGCCTATATAGTCAGTCCCCCGACAACGAAACTATATATACTTGTGTCAAGCAATCAAAGAATGCCTTTTGTCAAAGCATCTCATGCTCCAAAGGAAACTCAACATTTTTGCTAAAACGATTCCTCCATCAAAGACGTCCCGAATACTCGGAGAGCGTCAACAATTCAACACCTGAACGACATCCGTATCAGGATTCCAAGCTCGTAAGCCTTCAATGAGGCAACATGAAAATCACGAAACATCTCCAAGGCCAAAAGCGCCCCGAACACTCAGGGACTGGTGCCGATATCTCCAAAATTGCATGAACCCAGGTTCGAGATCTCCAAAATATAAGGCCTCGATGAGGAAATACAGAAACCCTCGATGACTCGGGGACTGCCGTCAAGTTTCATCTCCATCAACTTGTGAAACCCGACATCGTAAGACCCCGAGCGCGCAGACTCGGTCTCGTAAGACCTACATAAGGCAGTAACTAACCTGTAAGACCTCAACGGCATGTAAAACCTGTAAGACCTCAACGGCATGTAAAACTGTAAGACCTCAATGGTATGTTAAACTGTAAGACCTCAACAACATGTAAAACTTGTAAGAATTCACTAAAGGCATAAACTCTATCCCAAAGTTTCGACTATATATCAAACTTGTAAGACCCTTAAAAAGGCATACCCTCGATATAGATGCCGAAACTACTTCACTCGGGACTCAAAGGCTTCGGCCAAACATAGGTGATTCCGGTCACACGGCTGTACCAGCCAAACTAATGTGACTCGGAGACGCCCGACCATCGATACAAGGCATAAGAGCCATTGTCGCTAGCCCACACAGGCCTTCAAATTACAATGAATGTACTTCGAAAAGAACTGGTTAAATAGGCTACCCTCGGCATAAGCAAAAGCGCTTTGACCAAGTCAGCTCCAAATCACAGGCTTCGAGCTACTCAGCCTCCGAGACAAACATCCCGAGGTGCTCAAACATTGCCGCAAGTTACTCGAAATCGAGATTCTTCCCGAACGAACGAGTCAGGAAAAAATTACTTCAAAAGTCCTTAACGAGAGGAAAATAAAGCCTATATAAATGGTTGCATCGACCAACCACGTAAGACCCATTGTCGCCAGCCTAATGAGCCTCAAGGACATACACACAAAAGGTCGCATCGACCTAAAACGTAAGAGCCACTATCGTCAGCCTGAAATCTAAAAACTTGAGGGTCAAAATAAGCTTGAGTCATAACCCGATTTGGAGACTGGACCCAAAATAGTTAACTATATATGCCTAAGGGCAAAGCGTCAAAGCCATTTCGCCAACTTACATTAAAAGGTCGCTTCGACCCAAAGCGTAAGAGCCACTATCGCTAGCTTACATTAAAAGGCCGCTTCAGTCCAAGGCGTAAGATACATTATCGCCAGCCCACGCGAACGTAAAATCTTGAGTGTCAAATGAGGTTGAATCGAAACCCGACTCGGAGACGTAACCCAAAATGGTTGAACAAAAGCATAAGAGCTCAAGCGCTAGCTTATACTAAAGGTCACATCGACCAAGCATGTAAGATCCCCCCGGGCCAGCCTAATGAGCCCAAGGGACGTATCGTCGACTCTAAAGACTCCCACTAACTCAAGAGATCGGATTGATCTGGCTAAAATCTTGGCAAACAGAAATCCAGAAGATACAAAATCGTGAGGTTCCCGTCTTATACACACAGGTAATAGAATACAAGCTCCGTCTACAACATGCTATGAAAGCTATATACACAAGAACAAGAAGAAAGCAAACGTCCCCCTTGGGGACTATGGATCTGCGGCCTCGTCCTCTCCATCTTTGGCATTGGACAGAAGGAACTTAGCATTAAACTCCTCTGCATTGGCTTGCTCGATCTCTTCTAAAAGATCAAAACTCCTGGCATGAACTTCCTCCCGAGATTTGCACTTTGCGTACTCTTTACTACTACACGCATGACCAAGAGTTCTCCTTAGCCCAACTCTAGCAGTGGTAGCACTCTTCAAATAGCCGCCGCTCTCTGATCTGCCCTAGTGCTACTCATCACAGCCTCGGCTCGGGCATTCACCACCTCGGCCTTCGCCTTCGAAAGCTCAAACTCGAGCCTCGCGATCATGTTCGCCCGCGTAGAGTCACTCGTACGAGCGGTCCGGATTTGCATCTCCAAAATAGGAGGGTTCAATTATTCATCATTAAGGCATTTCGGGGGATCACCTCGAGAACTCAAGTCTACGAGATAGTGGTCGATCTCCCTCCCTCGAGGATCGTTAACACCTGGCCTAACAATGAAGTTGGCCATGGTCATGATGGGACTGGAGAGCTCCCTAGGCATGAAGCTAATACTGGCAGAGCTAGGTTCCATCTAGTTGTCCCATACCCCCACTTTTGTAATTAATGCTTTTGTACTATGTTGGAGTTCCCCTCATATATAAAAGGAATCCTTGACACTTTGTAGGGGCTGGGCTGTTTCTCCATCCGTTCTATAAGAAAAATAGAAGAACATTCTTTTTTCTCTCTCATACACCCCCTTGATATTATTGCTTTCATTTACCGTCTTCATATTTTTTCATCATTTATTGCTTATCATTGACCATAAAGAGCCTTCGTTGATTACCTCATAACTATTAGCCCTAACCCGATCACCCATGATAGCTCGAGTCCGAGCCTCGGGATCGACCTCGAGGCCCAGAATTGATTAGTTCGAGTCCCTAAATAGCTGACGCAACGGTTTGGTTATAGCTCCCTCCCAAACTTTATTTCGTCTCTGAGTCTCATATACTCAACATCAACTACTTAATAAACTAGCATAAAAATAGGTCACATATTTTTTGAGTCCCATCAACAAATTTAATTGTTATTACAATTTTTATTGTAAACAATGCTCAGAGTTCTGCAAAAAGGGAAGTCGTATGCAAAATTCTCGAAATATGAATTCTGGTTGAACTCTATTGCTTTCCATGGGCATATCATTTCGGGTGAAGGCATCCGGGTGGATACACAAAAGAGGTAGTAAAGACTTGGTCTAGACCCACAACACCGACGAAGGTTCGTAGCTTTCTCGGTTTGGCAGGTTATTACAGAAGATTTGTAGAGGGTTTGTTTCCCTTTCAGCACCTTTGGCAAAGTTGACTCAGAAGGGAGCAAAGTTTCAATGGATTGATGCGTGCGAACGGAGTTTCTAGGCATTGAAGGACAGATTAACTTCAGCACCGGTTCTAAAGCTCTCTGAAGGGACTGATGGTTATGTTATCTATTATGACGCATAATGCATTGGATTGGGTTGTGTGCTAATGCAGCATGGTAAGGTTGTAGCTTATGCTTCTAGACAACTAAGAAAACACGAGAAGAATTACTCGACCCACGATTTAGAGTTAGCCACAGTGATTCATGCACTAAAGATGTGGAGGCACTACTTGTATGGCATTCATGTTGATATTTATACGGACCATAAGAGCCTCCAGTATATATGCAAGCAAAAGGAATTGAATTTAGGTCAAAGGAGATGGTTGGAGCTACTTAAAGATTATGATGTTGATATTTTATACCATACGGGAAAGGCGAACGTGGTAGCCGACGCCCTCAACCGTAGATCTATGGGTAGCTTGTCATATTTACAGCCAGAAAAGAGGGGAATAACCCATAAGATTCATCATCTAGCTAGTCTTGGAGTTTGGTTACTGGACTCATGTGACATTGGAATCACTATTCAAGATACAGCAACATCTCTCTTTAGTAACTGAAGTAAAGGAACGCTAGTGCGAGAATCCTGTGTTAGTTCATTATAGGGATACCACCCCTCATAAGGAGAAGACACCGTTTGAAATTATAGAATATAGGGTCCTCAGATATCGAGGACGATTATGTGTCCCTAATATTGCAGGGATGCATCGGCAGGTTATGGGAGAAACTCACTATTCTCGTTATTCTATCCATCTAAGAGCGACAAAGTTGTATCATGATATCAGGGAATTATACTAGTGGGATGGAATAAAAAGGATATAGTAGAGTTTTCTCAGTGTCCTAACTACCAGCAGGTTAAGATTGACCATCAAAAATCCGGTGGATTATTGCAGGCTATGGAGATTTCGACTTGTAAATGGGAAGTAAGCAATATGGTTTTCATCATAGTCCTACCTCATACCCAGCATAAGTTCGATTCAATATGGGTGATTATTGATAAGCTTACAATGTCAGCCCATTTTTTGCCAATTAGGACTACATATTTCGCAGAAGATTATGCAAGGTTTATATTAAGGAGATAGTATGACTGCATGGTGTCCCTGTATCTATTATCTCGCATAGAGGAGCTCAATTTATAGCTAACTTCTGGAGGTCCTTCCAAAAAGGATTGGGGACTTAGGTAAGTCTTAGTACAGTATTTCATCCCTACACACACGGACAGGCTGAGCGTACTATTCAGACACTTGAGGATATGTTACGAGCTTGTGTGATAGACTTTAAGGGTAGTTGGGATGAGCATCTGCCGGTTATTGAAATCGCATATAATAATAGCTATCATTCCAGTACTCATATGGCTCCATACGAAGCTCTTTTCAGACAAAAGTGTAGGTCACCTATAGG
Organism: Nicotiana sylvestris; assembly: GCF_000393655.2. Classification (NCBI taxonomy): domain Eukaryota; kingdom Viridiplantae; phylum Streptophyta; class Magnoliopsida; order Solanales; family Solanaceae; genus Nicotiana; species Nicotiana sylvestris. The sequence goes on from NC_091067.1 coordinate 100,200,911, forward strand.
GTGGCTCGATGTTGGGGAAACTATATTAGTTGGACCAAAACTGGTACACCAGACAATCAAGAAAATTAAGCTTATACAAGAATGGCTATTAGCAGCTCAAAGCCTTCAGAAGTCTTATGCGGATAATCGATGGCAAGACTTGAAATTTCAGATTGATGATTGGGTATTCCTAAAGGTATCACTGATAAAAGGCATTATGAGGTTTAGATAAATGGGAAAAATTAGCCCTCGGTACATTGGACCATATAGGATCATATGCAAGGTAGGCCAGGTAGCATATGAGTTAGACTTCCCTTCGGACTTGGAGTCTGTACATCTAGTCTTTCAGATGTCTATGCTCCGTAAATGTATCGGAGATCCTTTCAGAGTTGTGTCAGTTGACGACGTTTAGGTCACAGAACAGCTATCATATGAAGAAACTCCCATTGCTATATTTTGACAAACAGGTTCAGAGATTGAGAACTAAACATGTAGCTTCGATGAAAGTACTTTGGAGAAACAACAATGTGAAAGATATGACTTGGGAGGCCGAGGAAGATATGAAGTCTAGATATCCCTACTTATTTCCTCCTCCAGAGGAGGGTCCGACTGAGATGTCATAACCTTAAGGTAAGTGTATGGATTCTTCTGTTAGTTATGATCATTGGGTCGTGTGAGGCCATTGTCATTATTGATGATTGTGGTCCTATGTGGCGTTGAATTATTGAGTTTCTACAGGAAGATTTGGCAGTAGTGTTGTTACAAAGGCGACTCTGCCAAAGTTATACAGATCCTACACGACAAATGTTTCTAAGGGGGGAAGGATGTTACATCTCTCGTTTTCGTACGTTAAAGTTTCGTCTTTAGTTAATCGACGTAGACTCGGGGATGAGATATCTTGAGGTTGACGTATTTATGCTATTTATAATAAGTGATAAGTAAGTGCCATGAAGGGTAAAGAGTACATGAATTAAAGAAAATAAGTTTCGTTGAAGGTTGTCGATTTGGGATGAAATACGGTCCGAGCTATAATACCCGATATTTATAGACTAGTACCATACAAGGTACCATATGACCATGATAGTATGATGTATAAAGTATATTAAAAATAATTAGTATTTTAAGTAATTTGAGATAATTCTTAATTATGTGAGTAATTGGTTAATTATCGAGTAACAGGACATTACCTAATAAATTAATGAATTATAAGATAAGGTTAGAAAACCCCACCCCCACGTGGCAGCAAGCCACTACTAAGACATATGACTCTTAGCCATATTGTCTTAGGTGGTTATCTAAGGTAACAAGACATTAACGTGTAAAGACATTCAAGTTTGGTTTCATTTATACAAGTTTAGTTCATTTGGACATAAAATAACAAAGTGAGTTATATACCTTTCTTCCTAATTCATTAGCTAACTCCTTTAAAAGAACACTAAGGCTACAAACGTTCTTAATATCCTTATCCAGGAAATAAGATTTCTTCATAAGGTCGTAGACTTCGTTCAGATTAACTTGTGCTAGTATTCCTGTCACAAAAAGACCTACTTTTTCTAAAGTAGCACGATGATTCTTAATGAACTCCAACATATTAGGATTTATATGAAATCCTTGTTTCTGAGACCATTCAATATGTTGCAAATTTCCTTATACCTATCATCTTCTAATTCTATATTAAAATTTAAGACAGACGCTAAAACTCAATCCAACAAGTTTTCAACAAAATTCTTGCAACCAAACAATTCCAACGAGAATTGTTAGAACTTTAGCAACGCAAACATTTGCAGTTCTAAAGGAGTACGGTGCAACCTTTTCCAAGAATATCATAAGGATTTTTCTCTACTCCAGGTATGTTAAGGTTGTCCCTTCTTTCTTTTTGGCATGATCCAAATGATACAAAAAGAAACGAGCAACCGCACAACTATCATAAATGACTCTATTAATAAAATTACTAGAGGTCTCTATGTTCTTGATTCCCCATGTGACATATTATTTTATGTTCTGTTCATGGGTCTCAGAATAATACACAGTAGATAAAGTTTATCTGAAAGGAATATTGAGATTATTAACATTTTCATGCATTTCATTCATTTATACATGTACATTTACCCATAACAAAATGGTGTTATATACGCGTATTTATATGTATATATATGGGATATGAGAAAAGGTTACGGCGTTATATACATACCACCACATGATCAGCTGGTACATGTTGATAATTTTGACCACAGTGGCCAAGATGATATGATGGGATGCCCTCAGAGGCTTGATGATATTATGTACACCTATACCTATGCATGACATGACCTTTATACGCACGTGCATGACATTATAAATGTTTCAGGATTTACAAAGTTATTTAGACTAACAGGTGGAATTCTTTATTCCATGTTTCATCTATGTCATTTATCTACTGAATTTTATGCCTTACATACTCAGTACATTATTCGTACTGACGCCCTATTTCTCGGGGCCTGTGTTTTATACCCGCAGGCGCAGATAGGCAAGTTGACGGTCCCCCTGCTTAGGATCCTTGATCTGCGATAGTCGACGTGATCCACTTGATCCGGAGCTGATTTTTATTTTGGTACGATATTCTTGTATACATATATGGGTATGACATGGTTCAATCATGTCTTTGTACAGTTGTATTTTTATTAGAGGTTCGTAGACAGTTATGTATATTTGGATAGTATGTGGCCTTGTCGGCTTTCAGTTTTGGGTATTCAGTTGTCTATAGCAGCCTTGCCAGCTCGCCCACTGTATTTCGTATGTACATGTACATATGTCTTTTGGATAGATTTCCCTCACGTATGTTATTCACGTTTATATCTTAAACGCATGCTTAAGGATGTTCGACATGTAGGATTCAGGCACCCGTCGTAGCCCATCGGTTCGGATCATGATAGGGAAGCTAGATTACCAACAAAACCAACCACCTGAACAGAATCTGGCTAATTTGCACACCCAACAACCTTATTAGTTTGGAGACCCTTAACAGATAGGAAATCCCAAGTTGGGATGCAATGCACCTAACAGGTAAACACTTGTACCATGTGTTTGAACAGTTGTGTTTACCTTGAAAATGATAATTACAATTAGATTTGATTTTATGGCTCTAAAATACGTGATCTATTTTAGTACCAGTTGTTAGGCAATAGATGCTAAGTGTGAGCTAGCAAAAAGAGATAAGAGCTTTGAAGATAATATGTTACGCAAACTGAATGGCCAGTATCGGGGCCTCGAGCTAGCCTATGTCGGGCCTCGAGGTCGAGCTAAAGCACTGGACTGGGGCCGATTGATGAAGAACTAACAGTCCTAAGGGCCTTGATGATGGCTTTTTATTATCAATGATGAGTAATAAATGAAGAACAATCAATGAAACCCAGTAAATGTAAGTAAGAAATCAAAGGAAAGACAATAGAGAGAGTTTAAGTTAGAGAGCAGAGAATGTTCTTGTTCTTGTATTGAATATCATGTGCAAAAAATAACAATGATCCCCTTTATATAGGAGGGGGAGTCCCAACATAGTACATATGCATTTATTACAAAGATTTGCAGACGGTACAGCTATTTAATGTCACGGTACGAAATTGCACTATTCTTATAAACTTGGTCAGCTCTAACCATTGCCTTGGGAATCTCCCACTCATCTATCATAGCCACCAATTTGGACTACCCCGAGGTGGAGCTATGCCTCGAGCCTTCTGGTTCATCAAACCTCGAGCTGCACCTCGAGACTTCTGGCAACGAGCTATGGAATGCCATGATGATCCAAAATTGGACTCTCCGATTTTAGCCGTATACAGATAATCCCCGTGTTTCTTAGAGTAATATGATAAGAAACAATCTTGAATTTTTTCCTCGTCGATACTCCCATTATGATGCCAGCCCATCAGAGCATTAAATGCCATGATTTCAAAGGTTGTGTAGAGGTCGCTGTCAATACGATTATCGAGAAGCCCACGAACCATCATTGATTCGACCTTTCTGATCCTCGAACATCGCCCAAATGGCTTCTATAAATGTTTCAACTTGTTTTTCCATTTAGACTTTTACAACATCAAGTTTCTAGGGCTAAGATCACAACTTTCTGCATCCATCTTCTTTCTGTGATTGTTTCTTTATCCTCTTCCTTTGACATTAAGTTATAAACATGGCAAAAACTTCAAAAATGGTACCTCATAAAAAGGGGGTCGCCTCCTCATCACCCCTGTACAAGGGCAAACCAAAAGTACCTCCAAGTATCGAATAGTGTACCCCTGGCCACTTCAATACTGTCTCCGATTTTACCATAGAAAACCCCCCTTCTACACCAGGCCGATGCAAGCCCGTGTCTCGATACATCAGCGTGGTGACCGACACGAAGAGGGTAAAGAAAGACTGCCAATGGGGGGACGCAGTGCAAGTAGACATCCCCAAACCTGAGGAAATTATAGTAGACCACAAAGCTGGCTTCCTCCGCTTATATACGTAACCCTTTACTTTAGGCTTAGTAGATCCTTCTTTCCCGTCGATAGATCCAGTGATTCTAGACTTTTGTCGTGAATGCCGAGTGACACTCGGTCAGATTTATCCTTCTTTCTAGAGGATTGCTTATATGCTCAGACATTTCTCCAACCGGGTCGAAGGAGTGACCTTCACCCTCAATCACCTGGTTAGATTGTATAGCCCTCGTCTCTTCCGACGTTTAATCAAGCTTCATCCTCGATCTGGCAAGATATTTTTTGTGAGCATCGATGAGGACAAGGACCAAGGATGGATGAGCCAGTTTGTCAGAGTAAGAACCTCGGACATTATTCCTGCCGATAGGATGCCATTCCTAGAGGAATGGAACATGAAACGTTAGTATTCCTACCTCGAACACATTTTATTGCACTTCTTCCCCTCCTGAAATGATTTTTTCTTGATTATGCAGCCACTGTTTGGTACCCTGACATGGTTCAAGACCTCCTGGGATGAATCAGACAGTTAGACTCTCCTTTTCCTCACGCCGAGCGTGTTTGGCATGATTTGGCCAAAACGTGATAGCAGGCCAAGAACCACGGTATGCTTTTCATTGCTGTCATTACCAAATTCCTTATGAGTATTCTTTGTGGCGGTGAGTTTAATACATTATGCTTGTGTAGGCCTCGAAGAAGGCGTGCTGATAAGATCACCTCCTCCTGGTGAAGAACAGGCCTCGAAACCCGGCAAGGGCAAGAAGAGGAAGAAGGAGGCATCAACCGAGCCTCCAACTAAGACCGATGCCACTGTCTCGACTTCGACTGCTATGGCAAGTATTTGTAAGGATGAGGATGATGATGATGATCGCCCTTTGGTACAAAGGATAAGACGGAGTACTGAAGCCCCATAAGTTGTCGATCAGAAAGCCGACGAGTTGGAGATGGTCGATGTAGACCAAACTCGTGCTAAAGAGACCTTCAAGGAAGGTTTGGATGCAGTCCCCGAGCCTCGGGTTGGACATGGTACAGTCCATGCCAGCGAACCCTCGACTGGAAATTTCAGAGGGCCCGACTCCAAAATTCTTCGGGGTCAAGAAGAGACCTATATAGATATAAATACGGTGGGCAGCTTTGAATCGGGCCATGCATTTTCTCCGGGGGAAATAAGGGATGCTCAAAACAAGGGTGTTGCCGATGTGGGGGCCTCTCGTGGAGAGAATGATATGTTCAAGGATTGTTTTGTCGGCATCAACATGGACACAGACCTCGACGCCCCTGTTGCTCTCGAGGAGGATGAGAAGCTTCAATAGTAGGTAATATTCTTGACATACCATTTTGCGCTTCAAGTTTTTCCCTTGTCTTTTCAACTTTTCTGCTTTTGTTGTAGGTCAAGAAGTTGTATGACCATACCTTCTCTAAGATCCAAGACGAGCTTTCATGCCATGAGAAGTAACTCGAGAAGCTCACCTAGAAGCTAAATAAGTCGAAGGCTTCCTCTACTTGAAAGGAGGAGGAGTTGGGTGAGCTTCGGGTAAGCCTGGAGGGGGTGCACCAGGAAAGGACTAGATTTGCCAAGCAGGTAATACGGCATTCGTGTGTTCATATTTTACATTATTATAACTTGATGCTTACTATCTTGTTCCGCCTTTGCAGATTGAGCAAAAGGATGACCTGGTGGGGCAACTTCGGGAAGAGCTTGCAGCCAAGGACATGGAGATCCTCGAGCTGAAGAGGCAGAATGAGATCGTGACCTCGGTGAGAGATCTTTTACACAGAGAGTTGGGATTGACCCAGGATCTTCTTCGAAGTGCTCTAAAATAGGTCACTACATTATCTACGGCCAAAGCTAGGGCCGATGAAGATGCGTCCTCCTATAAGAGAGATGTCGCCACTGCAAATGCTCGAGCCAGGGAGATATTCGAGAATGCCGAGTAGAAGTTGGCTCGGGCCATTGCTTATGCTCGTCTGCAAGCTCGAAGGCAGGCCTTCAAGGAAGCAAGCGCTGAAGGTGTTGATTTCTCTGTTGAGATCAAAAAAGCCAGAACTTTGGAGGCAAGATCAGCACCATCGACTACTTCAGATAAGGACTCTGGAAGTGATTCAGATGGTAGCGAGGGTGAGGAATAGTCTCATATCATCCTTTCTGCTTCTTCTTTTATTTTTTTTGTGGATAGGCTCCTCGGGGGGTTTTGTAAAGACACATTATGTAAATGAATTTTTTGAGAATGCAAGAGACCATTTTGTTTCAAGCCTTCAAATTTTATTTTCCAGTGCTTATGCAAAGCTAGTCTTTTGAACTTTGATGTCGGTTTTTTCAGAGCACATACCTGGTATAGTAGAGATCCTCGAGACCGGGCACCATCCCAAGGCTATATTGATAGTCTTTTAGGGCCATTTTTGTAATATCAGAGATCCTCGAGATCGGGCACCATCTCGAGGCGAGACCGATGTAAATATCCCCTTAGAGCTCATTTTCATTTTGATAGAGATCCTCAAGATGGAGCACCATCTTGAGGCTTAGATTTATATGGGAATCTTGACCCCTTAAATGTCGTATGACAGCGTCGCTCATATGACATGGCCATGAAGTGGCTGCGGTGGTCCTGCCGGTGCACTTCCCCAAAAGTGATAATGGCCTAGTATTAATTGGCCTTTAGGGTAGGCGAGTAGTCGTCCCTTGCTCTATATATGAGCTTGCTTTCCTTTTATCTGAGGACTTGGCTATTTTTGTAGAGTTTTTCCTCCTTGCATCAGTGCTTCCACCATTTTAGTTCAAAACTTTCATTTAAGTTTTCATCTCCTTCTTCTTGTTTCATCGTAGTGGCTGTTATGCCCAAATTTGTTCACCAAGAAGAGGAGAGTTCTGTCTCTGCTTCCCGCTCGGACGGTGGTACATAGCTAACGTCCGGTGAGCTAACCTCGAGATGTTTTGTCTCGAGGAGAGACTTTATGTTAGAGAGACCGTCCAATATTCAGAGCCATCGAGAGCATACATCAAGGTTTATCTCATCAATAGGAGAGGAACAACTTGAGGCGGTTAGAATAGACTGGATAGGGGGAAAAGGTGGAACTGCAAGCACCTTCCATGGAAGAGAGCATCATGGCTCATGTAGAGGAGTTTTTGAACGTATAAACGTACCCCTCCACACTAGGCCCCTTCGATAAAGTCATGCTCAAATTTTGCAGAAGATATTAGGTTACCTTGGCAGAGATTCACCCGTCATTTTGGAGGATAGTGTTGATGATAAGGTACTTCGCACATAAAGACAGGCTCGAGTTCACCCTCATCCACCTTGTTAGATTGTACCAGCCCTTACATTATCGGGGCTTGATTACTCTACAACATCGATCCACCCGGCCCTTTGTTGCTAGTAATGGAGAAGATGGGAACCGAGGGTAGATGAGTCAATTTGTCCGAGTGCGGACTATTGATATTATACACGTAGAGTTCCTTCCATTTCCCAAGAAATGGAATTTCACACATAAGTGGTACACTTGTGTTTTTATCATTTTGTCGAGGCATACTCCATAAAGATGGTTTCCTTTCCTTCTCTACAGCGATCCCGTGGTTTCCATTAGAGGTCCCCAATCTGTATTGGACTCGAAAACTGGTAGCTTGCTCAACTTACGATGAGCTTAAGTAGCAAGATCTGTCCAAAGGCAGATAGGAGGCCAAACACCACGGTACGTGCTGTGTGGCCTATTTTATTTGAAAGGTACTTTCTTTTATGTGTATTAACTCTGTCACCGCAGGCATTGGAGAATTTTCTAAGATGAGACTATGCCCCCTTGGAGAGGAGGAAGGATCGTCGGCTTCTGGGCCGAGGAATGATAACAAATGGAAGGAATCTTCGAATGATGAAGATGCTCATAGTGAGGAAAGCCCTGCTCAGAGGCTCAACGGAGATGTATCTACTGAGCTTGCAGCACTCGAGGCTTCTAGCCTCGGAAGAATGGCTCCTCCTTTGCCGCCATCTTCTTTTCCCCTCAATGTTACTTCAAGGGATATAGGTGTTCTGACGTCGTCTTCATCCCCTGTCGAAGATACTTCGAGGGATAAAGGTTTTCTTCCACCATTTTCACCTCCTATCGAAGGTACTTCGAGGGATGTTCGAGGCCAGGGGCCGCCTAAATCAAACAATGTCTCGAGCGATCGTGTCCCTACCGAGATCGGTTCAACTGGGGCCGGTAAGACAAGGTCAGTAGATGCACGCTCAACCTTTGAGGAGGCTCAGTGGCTTTGTTCTGTGGTGAGCTTTGGTTTACTTTGTTGGTTTTTTGATTTTGCATTTTAATTTTCTCATTGAGCTTCTTTTTCATAGGCCTTTGACAAGCTCAAGTCCGAGTTGCTCTGCCGTGAAGCCATGCTGTGGAAGGCCTTGGACGAGGAGAAATCCCTTAGGATTCTTTTTGATAAAAGGGGAAAGGAGTTGAGACACCTTTGATACAAGATTAATCGAAGCCTGAACTACGAGGGCAACATCGAGAAATAGGTAACCTTTGTTTCGAGGGGATGCGTGCTTCTTCTCCTATCTTTGGAGATTAACATTTTGATATTTCAGTTGCAGAGAAAGACGAAGGACCTGGAAGGACTTTGGGGCAAAGTTGGCCAGGCCAGGTATGAGTGTGATGAGCTAAAGGCTTAGATGGATGCCCAAGTTGCGGCCAAGAAGAATGCTTTGGCCAAGGCTTCTACCCTCGAAGTATAGCTCTGTAACGCTCATGAAAGCAGCTTGGTCAAGACGATCAGGATTGCAAGTCTCGAGTCTAACCTTTTGAAGATGAAGGCCAAGGTCATGGACTCTCGGGCTGAAGTTGAAGAGATTCGGGCCATGGCTGATAAGAAAGTGGCCGTCTATTTAAAATATATTGTCGACCCTCGGGCTGAGTTGAGAAGGGCTTCCAATCGGGAGAGTAGAAGCAATGAATATGGCCAACACAAATACCGGAGGGAAACCCATGAGAAGATCCACGCTAGGGGCTTCGATCTCTCGGAAGATATAGAGCAAGCCTAGGCGGATGAATACGACGCGAAGTTCCTCGCCCCCGATCTCTTGTAAATGATGCTTTGTATTTTTTTCACATATATATATAAAAATAAGCCTTTTTCTCCTTTCAAGAATTTCTCTTTGCTTGTGTGCGACTTTCTTTGTCTTGTATTTTGACGTTTGTCAATGATTAGCTAGATGAACTGAACTTCGAGGTGAAAAACCCTTAGGTTTACAAATCGGCCCTGAGGCTTGTTAGGCTGGCCCGTAGGCTCTTATGCATTTGCCCTTGGGCATTTTTTAGTTAGCCATTTCGGGCTCAGTCTTCGAGTCGGGTTTCGACTTCGAGCTCATTATCCCTTAGGTTTTTGAATTTTGAGATGGTTCTTAGGCTCTTACGCGTCGGGTCGATACGGCCTTTAATATAGGCTGGCGTTTAGGCTCTTATGCGTTAGGTTGGTACGACCTCTAATATAGGCTGGCTCTTAGGCTCTTACGCTCTTACGCATTGGGTTGGTACGACCTTTAATTTAAGCTGGCGATTGTGGCTCTTACGCATTGGGTTGGTACGACCTCTAACATAGGCTTTATTTTTCCCTCATTGAAGACTTTTTTGAAGTTTTTGTGTTCGTCTGACTCTTCAACGGTTCAATAAGAACCTCGATTGTGAGTCGTTATGTGACAATAAATGAGAACCTAGGGAGTTTTCACTTGATGGCTGAATTTTTCGAAGTCTTTTTATTGTTTGGAGCTGATATGATCGAAGCTCTTTTGCTTATGCTGAGGGTAGCCTGATTAACCAGTTCTTTTCAAAGTATTTTCGAAGTAATTGAAGGCCTGTGATTTTATGGCGACGGTCGGGCGTCCCCGAGTCGCGTTAGTTTGGCTAGAGCCTTGTAATCGTAGTCATTGCATTTGGCTGTCGCCTAGTCCCCGAGTGAAGTAGCTTCAGCGTCTATATCGAAGGTATGCCTTTTTAGGGGTATTACAAGTTTGAATATATAGTCTTAACTTTAAGATTGGTATTATGCCTTTTGTAAGGTCTTAAAAATTTGAACATGCCTTACTTGAGGTCTTACAGATAGGTTACTTGGTGCAAGAATAATTCATGCCTTGCTTGAGGTCTTACAGATTTGGCATTGCCTTATGGAGGTCTTTCGGGCTCAAGGTTGCCCCTTGGGGTCTTACGGCCTCGAGTTTTGTTCGATAAGGCAACAGTCGGTGATAGACCCCGAGACATCGAGAGTTTTGGGCACTGGAGCTATTTTATTAATGTTTCCTTAGTGAGGGCTTATGAGCTCGAAGTTTCTGGCCCAGAGGTCTTATGGCTTCAAGTGGCCCTGGGGTCATTTCTTGTAAAAATAGCAAACTTCTTTGAAGCGCAGAGTATTTTGATGGTAAAAAATCCAAAAATATTCCTTGATTACTTAGTACAATTATACATAATTTTTGCCGCTGAGGGTTCGATTGTTCTATGCGGACATGGTTCTTTCAACCGTTTGGCCCGATACATCACTTTTCTATTGAGACCCTCTTTATCTCATATTGATTTTTTCTGGGGGGACAATCTCCCGGGGGGATGCCCCCCAGTATTCGAGGTTGATTGAAGAGAAGCCTTAAATACTTATTAAGTTCTCCTTAGGTAGCATATATATGTTGCCTCGATAAAACTTTACCGGTAAAAACCTTCTTGGGATAAAATCCAATCGAAGGAAAAGAGTCCAACGCATGCTTTAATACCTAAGGTCTTCACGCTGGAAGGTACTTCGATTCTTCTAACTGGACGCCTACACACAGGTTAGTATAAGACGTAAATAAAAAGAGGGGCGGTTATACCTTAGTTGTGATGGCATTTCGAGCCTCGATATGCTTCAACTGCTTGCTCTACGGACGTAGTACGGTCCCTTGTTCGTTCACTCGGGTGCAGCTGAAGATGTAGCTTGTGATTGCTACTTCGATGTTTGCTTATCCTTTGGCTCCTTTCGACGTTGAAGGTGCCAATGTCGATAACACATCATGCACTGCGAACATCTCTCTTGCATGCTACTCCCCATATACCATTTTTATTCCCTCCTTTGTTGGAAACTTCATCATTTGATGAAGGGTTGATGGTACTGCTCTCATGCAGTGTATCCATGTCCTTCCGAGCAAGGCATTGTATCTCATGTCTCCTTCGATGACATGAAACTGGACATTTTGGGTTGTGCCGGCCACATTGACTGGGAGGGTGATTTCCCCTTTTGTTGTCTCGCTCGCCATGTTGAATCCGTTGAGGACTCGAGAGGCGGGCATGATCTAGTCGAGCAGTCCGAGCTGCTCCATCACCCTCAACCTTATAATGTTGGCCGAGCTACCTGGATCTACAAGTACACATTTAATTTGAAATGTATTCACAAGAAAATAAATTACCAATGCATTATTGTAAGGTTGAGACAAGGTCTTGATGTCCTCGTCACTGAATGTGAGAGCATCCTCGGGTATTTAACCTCGAGTTTGCTTTTACCTGGTGATGGATATTTTTTTTTGTTTGACAATGGGTTCATGTGGGATGTCGACTCCCCCAACAGTCATGTGGATGACATGTTGTGGTTCTTCTGTTTCATTTTTCCTATTCGCTTCTCTTTCCCGAAATTTATTTTTGGCTCAGTTGTTGAGCAATTCTCTGAGATGCCCTTTGTTGATTAGTTGGCCTACTTCTTCTTGGAGTTGTCTTCAATCTTTGATCGTATGACCGTGTGTGCCATGAAATTCGCACATCAGGTTAGGGTTCCTTTATGACGGGTCTGATAGTATGGGTTTTGGTCTCCTGGTATCTTTTATTTTACCTATGGCCCATACGATGTCTGAAACATCGATGCTGAAGTTGTACACAGATATTTAGGGTGCCTCCGTCGGTACTGCGGATCTATCGAATCCGGCTCTACCAAGAGTCCTCGAGGATTCTGACCTCAATCTGCTCTTCGGACATTTCAGGGTATGTTACGCCTTGGGGAGTTTCTTCAATCTTCGCTGTATGGTTGGTACCTTTCCTTGTTTGGCTTTGGCTCCTTTGCCAGAGCTTGCTAGGATATACTAAGCCCGAGGTGGCTCCTAGTTGGTCGTCCTCAACCCTAATCTTCGACTGATATCGGTTGTGGATATTCGACCAAGTCACGGCAGGATATTCAACCAAGTTCTGCTTTAGTTGCTTTGAAGCTACCGAGCTTCGTTCGTTCAAACTTTGGGTGAAGTCCTGCACTACCCAATCATCGTAGACTGATGGTAATTCCATTCGCTCCATTTGGAAGCGAGATACAAACTCCCACAACATCTCGTTTTCTCTTTGTTTAATTTTGAAGACGTTGGATTTTCTTGTAGAAACCTTGATGGCAACGGCATGTGCCTTTATAAAAGAATATGCCAGCATGGCGAATGAGTCTATCGAATTCGGGGATAGGTTGTGATACCACATCATGGCCCCTTTTGAAAGTGTTTCCCCAATTTCTTCAATAGGACGGATTCAATTTTGTCGTCCTTCAGGTCGTTTCCCTTTACGGCACAAGTGTAAGCAGAGACGTGCTCATTGGGATCCGAGGTTCTATTGTATTTCGGGAGATCGGACATTCTGAATTTCTTCGGGATGGGCTTCGGAGCCGCACTTGATGAGAATGGCTTTTGTACGAATTTCTTTGAATCAACACCTTTCAGGATCAGGGGTGTGCCCGGGATCTTATCGACCCTTGAATTGTATGTCTCCACCTTTTTATCATTAGATTCTATCTTCTTTTCACCTGATGCAATCCTCTTTGTGAGGTCCTCGAGCATCATCATAATAGCGGGGTCGGTTGCTGACCCATTGTTGCTCGAACTTTCTGGCACCTGTTCGGCTTGAGGGGTTGTTTCTGGTGCTATTATGCTTGGAGTTTTTTGGTGGCTTTGCAGTTGAGCAATCGCCAGTTGTTGTGCCTACAACATCTCAAAAATGACGTGAAGGCTAACCTCTTATTCCTCACGAGCTGGGGTTTTCTAAACTTCTTGTTGGTTTTCTTGGCGTATACTCCTGTTAGTGTGGGAGCTTATATCGACATGTTGGGCATTGCGTGAGACCACATCCACGGAGATTGGCTCTGGTGCTTCCTCATGGTTTCACAGTGGTACACCGACGCTTGGAATAGCTACACCATTCTCTCCATGGTCTTCAAGACCGTTGTTTTCATGTGCATTCACTGAGTTAGACATTTTAACCTTAAATCAAAGATTCTTGGGCAAAAAAAAGTGTTAAGATTAACTTGTGTTTTTTAGTAAACCAGTACGAAAACAATCACTATTATTTTTAGCCCCACGATGGGTGCCAAACTATTTACCGTGAAAATGGTAATTACAATTAGATTTGATTTTGTCGTTCTAAAAATACATTATCTATTTTAGTACCAGTTGTTAGGCAATAGATGCTAAGTGTCAGCTAAGAAAAAGTGATAAGAGCTTTGAAGATAATATGTTATGCAAACCGAATGGCTAGAATCGGGGCCTCGAGCTAGCCTACACGGGGCCTCGAGGTCGAGCTAAAGCACTGGACTGGGGTCGATTGATGAAGAACTAACAGTCCTAAGGGTCTTGATGATGGCTTTTTATGATCAATGATGAGTAATAAATGAAGAACAATCAATGAAACGCAATAAATGTAAGTAATAAATCAAAGGAAAGACAATAGAGAGTATTTAAGTTAGAGAGCAGAGAATGTTCTTGTTCTTTTATTTAATATCATGTGCAAAAAATAACAAGGATCCCATTTATATAGGAGGGGGAGTCCTAACATAGTACATATGCATTTATTACAAAGATTTGTAGCCGGTACAGCTATTTAATGTCACGGTACGGACTTGCACTATTCTTAGACTTGGTCAGCTCTAACCACTTGCCTTAGAAATCTCCCACTCGTCCATCAAAGCCACCGATTTGTACTGCCCCGAGGTCGAGTTGTGCCTCGAGCCTTCTGGCAACGAGCTATGAAATGCCATGATGATCCCAAAATCGGACTTTCCGATTTTAGCTGTATATAAGTTGCGTGTTTCATCCTGTCCATTAAATGTCCCTTTTCACTCTGTACCCTTTTTCTTTCATTTCCACTTTCTTTTTCTTTTTTTGTTTTGGATCTTTCACATCCTGATTTTTTTTTCTTTTTGTTGTTTTCGCTCTTTTTTTTCTAATATTTTTGTCACTCTTTTCTTTCTTCTTCACTCAATTTTTTCTTTCTCTTTTTATTTATTCACTTTATTTTTTAATATTTTATGGCTATGATCGATTCCAATGGGTATTGCCTACATATCATGATGCCGCATGAATAAAATCATTACATAGTTCGGGAAAATCAGAAATAGAGTAAATAAACTAGCTCTTCTTTTTGTTTTTTTTTTGTTACTTTTTTATAACACTCAGACAATGAAAGCGTTTAGAAAAAGAATATAAATTTTTTTTCGCATTTCGTTTTTTTTCTTTTGGAATTTTTGAAAGAAAAGCTTTTAAAGAGGAAAGAAAATATTTTTGAATTTTTTGTTTAGATTTTTTTTAAAATTTTCGAAAGAAAGACTTCTAAAGAAGAAAGGAGAAATTATTATTTTTCTGGATTTTGATTTATTTATTTTTGAGACAAAGACTTACAAAAGGTAGAAAATATTTTTTGGATTTTGATTTGATTTATTTTCTTTTTTCGAATAAAAGACTTCTACAAAGAAAATATTTTTGGATTTTTGAAAATTGGGGGCCGGAATCAATGAGGTTTGCCTACGTATTTCACATCCGGTGAGAATTAGACCCGTATAGTTCTGTTACATACCATGTTTTCGTACGTAGGAGTAGGTCGTAAGTCAATTGATGTAAGCTCAGAAATGAAATCATATTTGAAAGGTTTACAAAGTTAGTTAATCATGTTAATGTGGAAGTTACAAATATTTAAGATCATGAGTACCAAGAGGGTTTGAAGGCTTAGAAGCTAAACAAATTGAAGAAAATAAGTTTCGTCGAAAGTCGACAAGTTGGAATGTCATAACATGTATTTTTTCGGTGAGACTAGGGTGCTGAACATTATATGGAGATTATGTTATGAGTTATTTTAGTCGTATGATAGTCATGTGTTTTGTTTTGAAGTCAAGCGAGTAGTGGAACAAAAGTTGGAAAAGGTCATCACAAGTTCCATTCATAAATGTGTTGAAACTTAGGTCAAATGTAACTGCGATTTTCTCCCAATTTACTTAGAATTATCGGTGTTCCACCCATCAAATTGAAGATCTATAAGTCTATTTTCTAACACATTAAACCGTTTATCAATAAGACATAGGAGTATATATATATTTGCAAGATTGCGTAGCCTACTAGGTGACAAGTAGGTTTGTTACCTACATGGTTAAATGAGAGCCCAAAAAGAGGAAATTTCGGGTAACCTCATTATATATCACAAATAACCAGACCTAAACCCCTGCAAACTTCCTCCAAAAAATTACCCACAAACCTTAATTGATTTTCTCTCCCTTTCAAGTTCTAATTGGGGGTAAAACCTAGAGTTTGAAGAACCAAGATAAGGGCTGAGTTATCCAACATATAAGGTAAGTTTACCGCTTTCTTTCATCCCTTTTCTCTGCTGTAAATTCATGGTGAGTCTTTCTATACTTGTAAGAACTCATGGAACGGTGATCGGAAGCCATGATTTCGAGTTATTCACTTGTACGGGACTGTTTTATGGACTGTATTGTGTTGTTGTTGGGCTGCATGTTTTACTACTATTTTGTGGAGTTTTGGAGGAGGAAGGTGTGGAGAAATACCATATAACTGTAGGGTGGTGGGCTGGTCGTTCGTCATAATATTTCCGGGTCGTTTAACACTACTACAGTGGTCATTTTGTGTATGAAGAGATTGGGGTGTGTTGGGCTGTTTTGTAGTATTTGATGGTGTATATAAGGCTGAAAAAAATGTATATATGTTGTTATTGTTATGTTCTTGTGTTTTTGGTATTATCTTGAATTTGGAGGAAGTAAAGATTATAGGGGAGATGTTGCCCGTTTTAATAGAAAAAAAGTATGTCGTTCATTGTGCGATAGTTGTACCTTTCGTAACATAATGATAGTATTATTATCATTGTTGTAGATTAAGGTGTGAAGAGGCGAGTTCAACTTGGTGATTGGAAAGACTGTGATAAGGTATATTAAGGCTAAACTTTTCTTTCATTTGGCATGATCCAGTAACTACATGTGTTTGACAACGAGACATAAAAGAAGTTCATACTCCTGAATTTATATACAATATCCTAGTCTCATAAGTTACAGTATTCTTCCTTATCGGGGCTTCATATTCAGTTTACTTTTTTCTTCTGTCAGCCAAAAGAGCAGAGAGTATAATATATATATATATATATATACCGACCCTACTATGGCCAAGCGCCTATGAGCGAGCCTGGTATGGCCGAGATACAAAGCCTAGTATGGCCGAGTGCCTATGAGCGAGCCTACTATGGCAGAGAAGTTACTCATACCGAGCCTTATAAGGTCGGACAGTTATTTTACTTACTATATTAAGAGAGTTGAGTCAGTATCATCCGGTAAGCATATCTTCATATTATCTTTGACGCCCAATTACTTTCAGTTATTATATTATCAGTTCAGCTTCAGCTTTCAGTTATCTTGCTACCTTACATACTCAATACATTATTTTGTACTAACGTCCCTTTTGCTAGAGACGCTGCATCTCATGCCTGCATGTCCTCATCGATAGCTGGACAGACCCTCCCAGCAGACAGAGTCAAACATCAGTTTAGTTGATAAGCTCCACTTCCCCAGAGTTGTCAGGTCTAGACCTTAGAGTCCATTGTATATATACAGGTTTGATGGATAGGTCGAGGCCCTGTCCCGATATATATATATATATATATATATATATATATATATATATATATATATATATATATATATATATATATATATATATATATATATATATATATATATATATATATATATATATATATATATATATATATATATATATATATATATATATATATATATATATATATATATATATATATATATATATATATATATATATATATATATATATAGAGAGAGAGAGAGCTTTTGGGTATGTTTACCCCACAGATGAGAGAGATGTTATTTTCAGACGATTCAGAATATGGCCTCATCGACCTAAGTTGAGGGTTACCCCTCCAGAGTCCACAGTTACAGAGTAGTACGCTCGGGTCGAGTACAGCACCAGGTGCCGGCCACGCCTTCCTAGGTTTGGGACGTGACAAATTCGGTCAGTTTTGACGCAATAGGAAACTATGACCTATTTTGAAATGACTTTTCCTTTATCTACTTTTCTTTTTTTTTCATACCTACCTCTCACTCTTTTTTTTAATTCTCTTTTTTTCTTCTTTTTTTATTTCCTTTCCCTATTCTAGAAGCCAGTCAACATGCATGCCGAAACAAACAAATGCACAAGTAGCACGTAAGATGCATCAGGATGCCGAAACATGTACACCTACGGACACAATCCCTGTTTTGAGTACCCAAAGTCAAATGCACGTGATGCAAACAAACGTACCTACTAGAGATCCGGCATGAGGTTATGTCATTCTAGGTTTGAATCCTGGGTGTATTTTTCTAGACCTAGCTTACCCGAGCGGACAACTTGTGCCGAGGGGGCGCAACGTACCAGGAACTAAAAGGTCATCCGGCTTTGTAACTGATCTGATCCTCATTCTAAATTAGAGTATGACACTAACAGAAAAGAAGTCACGCCAGCGTGCACTTCCCAGAAGATTTAGTAGATTCAGAGAGAAGAAGGGTTTCGTAACAGTTTTATATACAGTTCAAAGAATATCAAAGCGGTAAAAAGAGTGGCAATTAGCACATTATCAAACACGTAAAAAATTAGATAATAATAAATTCAAGTATAACATTATTCTAAGATCGAATTTTGAACCCTAAACCAGATATTCTGGGTTCGTATAACTAGCAGAGTCGCCAGAGCTATCACACTTCCTTTTTCCCGAGGGATAGGGAGTTTTTCTAATTAAAGTGGCATTATTTAAAATGGATTTATTTATTAGATTCATAGTCGTCATTTGGAATAATTATTATGGTGTCCCAAGTCACCAGTTTATTTTATATCCCAAATCGAGGAAAGTTTTACTCTGTTCTAAAGTCTGCGAATCCAAAAGATAGGATAAGGAGTTCTGTTATCCCGGAAGAAGGTGTGAGTAACTCCCAAATTCTGTGGTTTAGCATGGTCGCTCAACTATTAATAATTGACCTAATTATCTTATTTGTTACATGTTTAAAACCTATTGTGCAATTTTTACTTTTTGACCGCTTTTGATAGAATTTTAATTGCTTTTAGGATTTATGAAATTTATTAGAACAAGTCACGATGTCACGCACTCATTTAATTTTGTACGGATTGCAAATCGCGACATGTGAAATGCACCCGCGATTTACAGTATGTTAATTTGTATTATTATTTGAAGTTATGGTCCAGTCACGTGAAACGCGCACTCAAATTTGGGGGTTTATGTATCATGACTATCCCACGAGAACCGTACCCATAATCATGAAGATTTATTTAATCATGATTAAAGCAAGCTACAATGTCCTTTTGATTCATTTTTCTAAGCTTGGGGATTTTGTGAAGCTACGAATTAGAGCGAATTCTGTATCAAATGTATATGTAGTTCTAAGCTAAGGAAACATGAAACTTAATGAGGGATATCAAAAATTGATTGAAACTGGTTATTGAAATATGCGAAGAGGATAAGATATCTTAAATAAATATAAAACTTTGAATGGCCACCAAAGGTCTAAGTGTGAGACTATTGACTATGTTCTTTGTTATTTGCACCATGTTGATTAATAATAGGATAAAGATCTATCAATTAATTTGCTCAAAAGTTTGCATCATAATTTTACCAAATCCAACAAACAAACATGGGCTTCTAGTGAAGCCAAGCCCAAAACGTGGTGGCCAAACATCTCGATGAGCTGACTGAAATAGATCGCATCAGTCAGGTATGAACTACTCTTCACAATTATTTTAGGTCACTACTTATATTCATATCATAGTTTTAACGCTATATCAGCACATTCCAGACATACTCAGTTCCTCACAAATCCTTGCAATCAGAATCTAAGTAAACAAACAAAACTCAAAACAAGCTAACCAAATTTCATTATAAATTCAAGTAAATGTTGATAGGTGAATGTACATACCTAAAAGCGGAGGAATTGCAGAAAATGATCAAGTAAAGTATGGAATTAAAAGAAAAATGAAGCTCCATAGCAACATAACAACAACGAGAAGCAGTGTAATCAACACAAAACTTCAATTTCCATATCTATAGCTTCGAAAATAGAGCTTAAAATAAGCTAAAATACAGAACATTAGAGGAACGACACCTAGCAATCTAGAAAGCAGCACAGTCCAGCAGAAAATAGTAGCAATTTCCTTTAAAAGCCTAGATTTTGAAAGCTCTTTTCCTTTTCAGATCTATTTTTGTAAAATTCAAAAAATAATCGATTCTCAGTTGTTTCGTATGTGTGATCATGAAGTGTATGAGCAGAATGTATAGATGAGAATGGGGAAGTAGGAGTGTAAGAGATGGGGGTGGTGGCTATTTGAAGAAGGGAAAGAGCTGCTAGGGTTTTTGTTATTTTATTGGGAGAGATCTGTGTGTCTGTTCTTCTGAAGATGAGAATTAGGTATTAATTTAATGGGTAAGGAGATGGGAATTGGGCTAGGTGGGTCGGATTGTGGGCAATTAGGCCATCAGAAATGATTTTGGCCCAAATTAAAAACAAGACCAAATCGAAACCTTTTCTTTCTCTACCTTGATTTTTTAAATCCTAAAAAAATTAAATAAAATCCTAAATTAGATCCTAACTTAGTTTAATTTGTAAAATTAACCTTACTTATTTATTCTCCATTAACTTAACACTAATTAATTTAAAACTAAAAGCTAAAATATTAAGATGACCATTTTATATTTATGGTTTTCATTTAATAATGAATTTAATTAATGTAATTAAATTCTAACTGCAAATAAAAATCTAAAATGCTATGCAATGAAGAATTAAATATTTTTTTTGTATTTTTCATGAATTTAAAATATTAAATATGCACAAAAATATAACTAAATGCAAATAATAAATTAAAAAAGAATTCCTAAAATTCTATAAAATCAAAACAATTAGAAAAAATTATTTTTTGTGAATTTTATAGGAATTTTTCACAGGATAAAAATTACGTGCTCACAATGATGACTCGGAGAGTTCTAAAACGGGTGAAAAAATTCTTCTGAAGAATTTCACATACTACCCGAGCATCGTTTGTCCTAGTGGAGATTTTCTCTACCCACTTGGAGACGTAGTCAATGACCACTAGGATATACTCATAGGAATGGGATGATGGGAAGGAACCCATAATGTTGATGCCCTAGACACCGAAGACTTCACATACAAAAATGGAATTCAGGGGTATCTTGTACCTTTTGCTAATGTTACATGTTCGTTGGCATTTGTCGCATGTAGCCACGTAGGATCTTACGTCCTTGTACAAGGACGACCAATAGAAACTAGCTTCGATGATCTTTGCTGCTATCCTATTTCCTCCATAGTGTCCTTCAGTTTCTCCATCATGACAATGAGACAATATACTTCCCATTCGCCTTCTGGTATGCATCTTCGAATCATGCCATCTGCACACAATTTAAACAAAAAGGAGTCATTCCAGATGTATCTTTTTACCTCACTTCGCAGATTCTTCTTTTGGTCAGAAATCAAGTAATGTGGTAGCCATCCACTAGCCAAAAAGTTGGCTATGTCAGCTTACCACATGGCAGCCTATCAGAGACTGCTGCAATGGAAAAAATTTGCTTATCCGGGAACTCTTCCCGAATGTCTAATGCTTTAACAAGCGGTTTCTCCAATCGCGATAGGTAGTCAGCCACTTGATTTTATGTGCCTTTCCTGTCTTTGATTTCAAGATCAAACTCTTGCAGCAATAATACCACCACATCAGCCGTGGTTTTGACTCTTTCTTGCTCAATTGATATTTCAGTGCTGAGTGATCAGTATGTACTATCACCTTGTTTCCTACTAGATAGGATCTGAATTTATCGAAAACGAAGACCATTGTATAGAACTCCTTGTCTGTGGTAGCATAGTTCACCTGATCATCATTTAAAGTCCGGTTTGCATAGTAAATGGTTCTAATATTTTATCTCTTCTCTGCCCCAACACTGCTTCTACTGCCACATCACTGGCATCGCTCATGATCTCAAAGGGTTCGCTCCAGTCGGGAGTTACTATTATGGGGGCACTCACTAGCTTTTTCTTGATCAGCTCAAATGCTCTAAGGCACTCTACATCAAAAATAAACTTCACATCCTTAACAAGTAATATTGTTAAGGGCTTGGTGATGCTGGAAAAATTCTTGATGAACCTTCTATAAAACCTTGCATGCCCCAAAAAGCTTCTGATGCTCTTTACTGAAGTTGGTGGTGGGAGCTTAGCAATCATATCTACCTTAGCTTTGTTGACATCGATACCTTCAGTTGTGACATTGTGGCCAAAGGCTATCCCCTTCTTAACTATGAAGTGACATTTTTCCCATTTGAGTACTAGGTGAGTGTCTTCACTTCGTTTCAGTACAAATTCTAGATTCCTCAAACAATCCTTGAGGTCATCCCTAAAGAGAGTAAAATCATCCATGAACACCTCCAGATACTTCCCATTCTAATCTAAAAAGGTTGACATCATGCACCTTTGAAACATAGCTGGTGCATTGCAAAGTCTGAAAGGCATTCTCCGGTATGCAAAGATTCCGGAAGGGCACGTAAATGTGGTTTTCTCAACATATTCAGAAGTAATGGGTATTTGATTGTACCCTGAATAACCATCTAAAAAGCAGTAACATCCATGCCCTGCCACCTTTTCCAACATCTGATCAATGAAGGGAAGAGGGAAGTGGTCCTTTCTCATAGCATCGCTCAGCCATTGGTAGTCTATGCACATTCTCCAATCAGTGACAGTTCTGGTAGGAATTAGTTCGTTGTCCTTGCTTTTCACCACTGTCATGCCTCCTTTTTTTGTCACAACATGTACGGGGCGGATCTATTGGCTGTCAGAGATGAAAAATATTATACTCGCATCCAGCAGTTTGAGTATCTCTTTCTATACCACCTCCTCTAGGTTTTTATTCAATTTGCGATAGGGCTACACTACCAGTTTACTCCCTTCTTCCAACAAGATCTTGTGCATGCAGATTGCGGGGTTGATTCCTAGAATATCGGCTATGCTTCAATCGATTGCTTTTTTACGCTTTTGCAATAACTCCGCTAGCATGTGTTCCTATTCACCTGGCAAATCAGCAGAAACAATCACGGGTGAATTTTTAGTCTCCAAAAAAGCATATTTTAAATGTGTTGGGAGTAGTTTCAATTCCAGCCTTGGTTTGATCTTTTCTTTCTCAAATTCCTCTTCGTCTACCACTTGGTTTTCATCATCCAGTGCCTCATCTTCTTTCTTGATTTCAGGGTCTTCATCCTCTCTTGTATTCGATTAAGTAATGCATATTTCCAATGAATCACCTACCAGTTTGTCAAGCTTGTGTTGTTCAGCGAACTCTCTTACCATATCCAGGTTGAAACATGCATAAGTAGATGCTTTATCACATAGGTATCTCATCATTCTCTTCATTTGAGACACCACTTTTTCGTTTCCCACTCGTAGCATGAGTTGGACCTCATATATGTCAAGAATATCCCGACCACTGCATAGGAATGGTCTCCCCAAGATTAGAGGTACCTCCTTATTCACTTCCATGTCTACTACAATGAAGTCTACTGGGAAGACAAACTTGTACACCCTCACCAGCTCAATTATGCCCTCTAGTATGATAGTGGTCTGATCAGCCAGTTTCAAAAATACTAGCACAGATTCGATCACTCCTAGTTCTCCTTTATTAAAAATCAATAATAGCATCAAGTTAATGGATGCACTTAAGTGGCACAAAGCCTTGTCAAAATTTTCACTCCCCAACGAGTAAGGTATAGTGAAGCTGCCGGGATCCCCATATTTTTGGGGAATTTTATTCTGTAGTATGGCATTATAATTTGCATTGAGTTTTACCACTTTCATTTCCTCGAGCTTCCTTTTACTTTACTTTAGAAATTTGACATAGGAAGACATTTGGGTGAGCACCTCGGTGAACGGGATGTCCACATACAGCTATTTCAGCATCTCCAAGAATTTTTCAAAGCGTCTATCTAATTTCACCCGCATCATCTTCTGAGGAAAAGGTAACATCGGCATGTTCTTTCTTTCTTCAACTTCTCTGTTTGACTTATTCTTATCAACGTCCATGCTACTGATGTTCTCCGTAGCCAAGGACTCGCCAATTTTCTATTCTTCTATTGTTTTGGCTGATTTGATCACCTTTTTGCCCCTTGGTTTTGCAACGGGGTCTGCTACTATTTTTCCACTTCTGAGAGACACGGCCTTGATCGTCTCTTTTGGATTCTTCTTAGTTTTGGAAGGCAGAGTCCCCAGAGTCCGTTCTGATAATAATGATGAAATCTGCCCCAGTTGTCTTTCTAGATTCTAGATGGTTGTGCCTTGCTCCCATATAGTTGTTCCCTGAGTCTCAAGCTTCTCATCTGATTTGCATATGAATGCCTTCATTAGATCTTCTAAACTTGATTTGTTGGGTTGTGTAGGCTGGTACTATTGCCTTTGTTAGTTTTGGAAGCCAGGAGGTCCTTGTACGGGTACTGTGGGATTTTGCTGCTGCCATGAGTTCAAGCTACCACTTGAAGAACTACATGAGAACCCTGGATGTCTCTGTTCCATAGACTTAAAATTATTACCTCCTTGGTAGTTGCCTCTATTGAAATTCCCTAATGCCTTAACTTCTTCCTCTATAGTAGAGGTTTGACATTCATGAGTCGGGTGTCCCATTCCACATATGTCATATCCCAACTGCAGTTGATTTTACACCTGGGCTATTGTCAATTGCTTGATGTCCTTAGCCATAGCTGCAATCTGCACCTGCATTGCTGTAGAAGGTTCTACTTGGTGCACCCCCGCTGATCTCCTTGGATCACCTTGGTCAATAGACCATTGACTATGCCTTCAGATAGTTAATTCAGGAGTGTGACAATCTCTTTTGGATTTCTCTTCCTTAGTGGGCCTGCAACCACACTATTTAGCAATCTACTTGATAAAGGAGTTAACCCATCCCAGAAATTTTGGAGTTGCATCCATTTCTCCATTCCATTATGAGGGCACCTCCGCAACAGCTCCTTAAACCTTTCCCATGCCTCGAATACTATCTCCGCTTCTCCTTGGCTGAAATTGTGAATCTCCTTCCTCATCCTCCTAGTCTTATCAGCAAAGAAATATTTTTCTAAGAACTTGGTAGTCATCTCCTCCCACGTACGGATTGACCCTGTGGGTAAACTCCTTACCCACTGCTTTACATCATTCTTAAGTGGGAAAGGAAATGCTCTAAGGTAGATGGCATCATGTGATGCTCCATTATAGCGAAATGTGTTCATGATTTCATCGAAGTCGATCAAATGGTTGTTGGGATCTTCATTGGGTTTGCCTTTGAATATGCAGTTGTTCTAAATGGTTGGAATGACTCCCTGCTTGAGTTCAAATTTTTTAACATCAATGGGAGGGGGCCTCACACTGATTGTTGCTGGTTGTAAACTAGTCTGCATAATCTCCTAGAGACCTCCCAGGCCTGGGAACTGCATTTTCAAACTCATCTTCAACCAGGGTTTGGATAAGTGAATTTTTTACCCTCTTCAACTGGTTTATCAGCAACACTAAGGGCTGCTTTAGCTGCTAACCGTGTAGCATGTTGTTGGGTTGCCTCTCTGGTAGCTAATTCCACTTTCTTTTCGTTGGTCACCATTGTATTTTGAGTCAAAGTTTGACCCAAAAAGGATCCACTCGTTTCTTTCTCCCTTCTCAACTGTCGTATGTGCTTGTCTAATTTCTGATTGTATGGCACCAATTCTTTGGAGGATCGATTCATACACCAATGAACGTAACTTATTGCTTGCACACAGATAAGAATATCATAGAAAGAAAATAAAATAAAATTGTTCCTCAATTAGCACCGAAAATTATTTTAAACACCATTAATCGTCAATCCCCAACAGCGGCACCAAAATTTGACGAGTGCAAAACTGGTGTATAAAACTTAGTCTCTCTAGTCAAAGATAGTATAGTATTAAATCGTCTCCATAGGAATTAATTTAAATAATGTTCAAACAAAACTTCAGCTTAACACTATTCAGGAAAGTAAACCTTTGATTTTGAGTTATCAACGAACTAAAAATAAAAACTAAGATTATCAATTATGAATGAATAATGAAAATTTGTAGCTAAGTAGCAACGATTGAATATCATTGTGAGAAATAAGGGCTTTGACAAGATATGTGACCAACTATTATTATGGGCAACTCTGTGTTATGTTCACTCTTAACTTTTATTGCCTCTTTTGATTTCAACAGATGATTAGGCTATCTTAAGGATTCAAATTCTTCTTCCAAATGAATTATAATTCACTAAACAACCTAATGATGGGTAATGTGAAAATGTTCAAGAATATGTTGAATGAATGATCTTACGAAGAACGTCTCTCGACTATTCTTCTAAATTGGATCAATTGATAACTCAACAAGCTCTTTTGGATACCAATGAGAGTCGTGAAATCAATCCAAACAATATAACACAATGTGTAGCAACACCTCTCTTTCGATTAAAGTAAAACCACAATTAACCTTGCAATTCCAATAAAAACTCATTCGACGAATTCAGGCAACTAACGGAAAGAAAACCCAAAATAATAGTCAAATCACAATATCTGTCAATAACCTTAAGAAAGATTACTCCATAGTAGAGAAGTTGTTCATCACAAAAGTATTAAGAGAACAAGAAAATATTACAATCCCCAAAATCAAATAAACTTTCATATTGAATTATTCGGATGAAGTATTTAGAGTCTATGTTATTTTCTTGCCTTCTTCTATCCAAAACAATTCTCCAAAATCCATGATACCTAGTTTTGGGATGCTCTAGGTTTCATATAGGTCAATAGGATTCCTCCAAATTTACAAAAATAGGCATGACTAGAATTCTTAGATACGGATGTGCGCAGCCGTGCACCTGGGTGTATGACCGCATTCATGGTTCCACACCTCTGGCAGAATTCCATGGCTCTTGCACACTCAAATGCACGTTTGGGGTTGCTAGTGCGCAGCCACGCACGAGAATTTCTTCTTGCTCAACTTGTTTTCCTCCCACTTAGTGCACTATTTGTCCAATGATCCCCTCTGCACCACCTGCACTGAAAGAAAATATATTAGACCCAAATCAAACCAAATCTCTATCTAACCAACCAAATCAAAGATACAAAGTGGGCATAAATATTGAGTAATTTTAAGCTCATCAAACAACAGAAGAATTAGAGGTGGTTCTGAGTTATAGTCGTCAGCTTGACTCATCCGGGCATCCTCAACTGATTATGATACTCGAGGATTCCTAAGCAAATCCTCCTGCAAGATATGATTTTAACCTGTGCCCATTCACTTTGGAACTCTATGTTCCTTCTATGTTCTGGACTTTAATCGCCCCATATAGTGATACATGTTTCAACACATACGGTCCCGTCCATCTAGACTTAAATTTTTTGGGGAACAATCTAAGTCTGCTATTGTATAAAAGACCTTTTCCCCTTCATGAAATTCTTTCGGTTTTCCGTAAGGAGAATTTGGTGCTAAATTAGGAAAAGTTCCACTTCATGGTATAAGAGGGCATCGTTTTACGTCATAGAGTATCGAGGAATGGCATTGAATTTGATATGGCAAAGGTGGAGACATTTGCAAAACTACCTTCACCCATCTCTGTGAAGGGTGTCCGGAGTTTCTTGGGACATGCAGGTTTTTATATCCGATTTATTAAAGACTTTTCTAAAATTGCTACTCCATTATGCAGGCTGCTAAAAAAAGATGTGTCATTCAAATTTGATGAAGCCTGTCAGAGGGTGTTCGGGGAGCTTAAGGAGAAGTTGCTTCCCCCATCATTGTGGGACCTGATTGGACCTTGCAATTTGAACTTATGTGTGATTCAAGTGGACATGATATTAGGGAAGTGCTAGGCCATAGGAAATACACGATGTTTACTCCATATACTATGCGAGTAAGACTCGTGATGATGCACAGTTGAATTATACCACTACTAAGAAGGAACTATTGGTAGTTGTGTGGGCTTTTGAGAAATTTTGGGCTTACTTGGTGGGAACAAAAGTCATAATCCATATCGATCATGCGACAATCATGTATCTATTTTAGAAAAAAGAATCCAAAGCTAGATTGATGTGATGAGTTTTGTTGTTGTTGAAATTTGATGTAGAAATACGAGATCGAAAGAGCATATAAAACCAAGTGGCTAACCACCTGTTATGGCTAGAAAATCATGAGCACGTGGAGGAAGGTGGATAAATTAAGGAGATATTCCCCAATGAGCAACTTATTGCCATCACCCATGACCCTGCCCTGTGGTACACGTACTATGTGAACTATCTTGTGAGTGGAGTTCTGCCTCCTGAAATCCAATTTGAGGCTAGGAATAGGTTTTTGCATGATGTGAAATTTTACTATTATGATGAGCCATTCCTGTACAAATAGTTTGTTGGCCAACTGATGAGGATGCCTGTGAAAGTTTCTTGGAGATGCCTTTAAATAATATCATAGAGGTAGAGAGTTTTGATACGTGGGGCATACACTTCATGGGACAATTCTCATTGTCTAGAGGAAACAAGTACATTTTGCTGGCAATGGACTACGTGTCCAAATGGGTGGAGGCTATTGCATTACCAACCAATGATGCAAGGTGGTGGCCACTTTTGTGAAGAAAAACATATTCTCAAAGTTTGGGACTCCACGTGCTTTGATTAGCAACGAAGGGACACATTTCTGCAATCAGTTGTTGAATAACCTCCTAGCCAAATATAGGGTCCGTCATAGAGTTGCCATTGCATATTATCCACAAACAAGTGGACATGATGAAGTGTTCAATAGAGAAATAAATCAAATATTAGAGAAAACAGTGAGTGTGAACATGAAAAATTGGGCTGCAAAGCTGGATAATGCCTTGTAGGAATATAGAACTGCATACAAAATGCCAATTGGGGCATCTCCATACAAGTTGGTTATGGGAAGACTTGTCACTTGCCAGTTGAACTTGAACATAAACTGTATTGGACGTCAAGAAGTTGAATGTAGACTTGGCATCTGCAAGAGAGAAGAGACTCTTGTAGTTAAATAAGTTAGATGAGTTCAGGCTGCACTCCTATGAAAATTCTAATCTTTACAAGGATAAAACCAAAAGATAGCATGACAGGCATATCAAGCCGCATCACTTTGACCAGGCCAAAAAGTACTCTTGTTCAATTCCAGGCTCAAGCTATTTCTGGGAAAGTTAGAATTGATGTAGTCAGGTCCGTTTGTAATGGTGAAAGTCACCCCATATGGTGTTCGGGTTGCACGTCTTAAATGGTGAAAGACAATTTTTGGTGAACGGGAAAAAAGTCAAGCACTATTGGGAAGGTGCCACAGCGTTAAATCAAGTGCTTGTTAGGAGTAACCCAATTTCTATTGCTTTCGTAGATTAATTTTTTTCTTTTTAGTTAGAGTAGTGTTCTTATGTTCTTTATAGTTATAGGAATTGTAGGTAGGAGTGGTGTGGATTGTGTAAGTATAAAGTGTTCGGTCGGAA
Source organism: Nicotiana sylvestris (assembly GCF_000393655.2). Classification (NCBI taxonomy): domain Eukaryota; kingdom Viridiplantae; phylum Streptophyta; class Magnoliopsida; order Solanales; family Solanaceae; genus Nicotiana; species Nicotiana sylvestris. Next base: position 100,230,140 of record NC_091067.1, read on the forward strand.
CGGGGGATTCATTCATTCTTCAAATAAAAAAATAGCATCCAACCTAGCGCATTGCGCTGCCTGGCGAGCAAAATATAGACAAAAATTGGAAACCCATCGCATAGGTATCGTGTCGCACAAGCCTGGCACCAGGTTGCTACGGATTGTGAATGGTGCTAGCAAGCAAAAATGAGTAGGGAAGTCCTCTACTACTGCTCCCCCTCCTAAGAAGTGAAAGCAAGGTGTGGGGTCATCTCGTCAAGCCAAAGGAAAGCAAGTTGCTAAAGGGTCCGGAAATGTAACCCTAGAGCCACAGCCCAAATTGAAGTTAGTTAGTGAGGATGCTATCTAATGGTATCACAATTCGAGCCATATGGGCAATATATGTCTAAAATGGGGATCAATGTGACCATTTTGGACAGGAACTTCCCTGATGTACTAGCAAAATTGAAGAGTTTTAAGATGGAGAAATTGCTCGAATGTCCGAGACATTCCACCTTGAGCATGTTCAAGGAGTTATATGCAAACGAGAACGAGCACATACGCATGTCCTGGGTAGGAGGGAAGGAAGTGAAATTTGACCGGGAATCTTTATGCAACTTCTCAGGGGTTGACTGTCCCAACCCTAGGATTATAGCAAAGTTTGTGAAGTGGCCGAGCTACACTGCTATACGTCACACTCTTTGGTGTGCATATTACAATGCTAAGTGGAAAAACACAAACAGTGATACCCACAATGAGCTTCTCTGAATTGACTTCAACAGGTCTGCCAAGGTGCGGCAAAATTTTGTGTAAGCTAGATTGATGCCGGTAGAGCATAACACTGGATGCACCCTTTCTCGGGTGTGCTTGATTTTTTCGTGATGATTGGGAGGCCAGTCAATGTTGGTTATATCATATTGGAGGAGATGTCCCGCACACGGTTTTGGCGAAAGATAAAGATGTATTTTTATGGTAACCTACTGTCACAGTATATGATATCTCGTGAGGTACTTGAGTACCCAGATATGATGATACGGTGGAAGCTCCGAAAGCATTGATGGACATCACTTCATTGCTGGATATCACTGCCAATCTAAGCCCCGTTGCAAGAAATGAGCAAGAGGAAAATTTCAACAAATATATTTATGGTTCACTGAACTTGATGGTGAGCCTGATGGGAGTGGCTGATGAGGAGCGGATGCTGTTGTGCAATGATTTGTGTAGTTCTTCGAAAGAAATATTGGGATTGCCCCTGGCAGTTAGATTCGACCATCGAAAGATGAGAAAACCAACAAGGGATCAGATGATGAGGGTGATGTAGATGTTGAGGTCACAGGGCCAATGAATTTGGTACGCCTGGGAGAAGATGATGATGATGAGCTCGGAGCTTCAGCCGGTGGGCGTTCTAATAATAATGGTTCAGAGTATGACCTGAATGGATCCGAGTAGCAGGAAGTTTTTCTCCCACCTTACCTTTGTTATAATTTTTTATATGCATCGGGGACTATGCATATCATAAGTAAGGGGTGGGGGAATTACTTTAGAAATGTAATTGTATAAAAATATTTCTCATTTTTTAACCCGTAGTAAGTAGTAGTCTAGTATAGAGTAGTAGATAATTATTGAAAAAAAATTGATAAAGCTCGATGGAGTTTGAACTGGGTATTTTGGTTTTATCCTTTTAGGAGTAGGATAGAAAGAAAACTGAGTTGCTCTAGATACTCGTTGAGATGTTTGGTGCTGACACATTAGGCTATAGCATGCGCTTTGTCTTCCTGTTGTATTTGAGTTGAATTGTGATGCCTAAGTAAAATAAATAACATGATTTGTGACACCTTTTCTCAGTTGTTTGACTTGTATGTCACCTAGTGCATTATTTCTTAAAATTCTCAACTATATATGCTTGCTTGAATTGAGAGTTGGACAGAACCATCATGATTGAGTCATTTGCAATGAGTGTGTAAGGATTTGTGATATTATGTGCTATCTTGTGTAGTCTAGAACTTGCCCTGTATGTTAATCAAAGTGAAATTATTAAGGTGTGCTAGTCTAAAAGATGATGTAGGCAGTTCTTTACTTGATCATAGATTTGGGCTATTAAAGATCGAACCGTAACCGTTAACATAACCGAACAGATAACTTATTGGCTTATCGGTATCGGTTTATTGGGGTAATGGTTGGTGAACGGATTGAGATTTTATAAATTAACGGCTTAATAATTTGGGGGAATCACTAAAAAATTTTATTGGATAAACCGTTAACCCTTTAAGAATTTTTATATTTACACTTTTATATGGGATCAATAGAAGTTATAGGAGTATTATCAGAAAATAAATCTATAAATACCTTCAAGTTTTCAGTCAAGTTTTGAAGGTGTATGGGATTCCGATTGTATATAATTTTTCAGTTAGTTTGACATGTTTTCAATCTTTTCCTTTTTTGATATGAAAGAGGATAGCTATGTAACCAAAAGAAATACTTATAATAAGTGTAGTACAAACTACAAAGTGTTAATAGATTCTATCATGTAGCAATAGATATTAACAAGCCTCGTAAACTAACAAAAGGATAAAACTTATAGTCGAGTCACTTTATCAGGTTTGGCCGCTTGATATTCACAAGACGAGGATTGTTCAAAAAAATTCTATTTGATTTAGCCGATAAACCGCCTGATAACCACCCAATAATCATTAATTCAATATCAATTCCCTCATAGTCTTATTGGATGGCTAGCATATGACTATATTTATAATCTGATAACCAATAAGCCGAACTGTTAAACGTAATTATCTGCCCGATCCACCCGATAAGCACCCCTATCATAGATGTGCTTGTCACTTACAAATAAAAAAATTCTGTTGTTAGCCCCTTTGAACCTGTAGACCTTTTCCTTGGCCCCCACATTGCAAGTCGTATCCCTATTTTTGTTCTTAACCTAAACTTGTTGAACTTTTACCTTCAAAGGCACTTAGTCTGTCATGACGCATAAGCCATTATAGATCGTGATGGAACGGTGATTGATCAACTTAATTACTCATTTTGTTACTTTTGAAATCATAATTCCCATTAATTAAATAATATAAAATAAAAGTTTCAGGGTGAAATGATAATAATTACGTGAACTACCGTACTAAACATCTACTAGAAACCCCCAAAACTCGGTGTCACAAGTGCATGAGCATCAACTAGGAAATGTAATAAAATACAACATCTGTATGGAATAAAAGTTAGACATGAGAATGTAAATAACGCTGATGGAGACTCTGTATATTGCGGATCGTAATATAGAATGCAGCTCACCGTAAAGTCCCTGCAATAATTGCGTCTCTGCGCCCAAAAGACCACTACAAATATAAACCTACACCAATAAGTGCAGAAGTGTAGCATGAGTACGTAAATCAATGCATACCCAGTAAGTATCTAGCCTAACCCCGGAGAAGTAGTAATGAGGGGTCGATATTGACACTTACTAGAGGTCCGATAAAGTAGTATGGTACATCCTAAACAGATATGAAGCACAACAGTAATAGTGGGGTAAAGCTGTTAGTTACATAGTCTTCCAAAAATTTCTTTTAAAGATATACATTTCTCAGTCTCGTATTCTATCTCAACAGCTCAAATATATCAAGTGCCAGTATCAAACGGATAAGGAAATACTATATAAAGTGTCGGCATTAGTAGAAGGATAATCTCCTGAACATTCTGACTGCTAGCGATATAATGCACAATTATGTCCGGGTCGTACGACCCGATCCAGAATAATGTGTACACTGCCAAAGGTCGAGCAGCACGAACAATAGATACATCTATTATACTACTAAGGCATTCGTCCCGCTCCACAAGAAAGGAAGGAAATTATCGAATTTCGATACATATGCTTACAATACAGTACAAGAGCACAAAGTGAATATAACCTTTACCATTTCTCAATTAACTTGCCAACAACTTAAGGTGAATAAGCTCGGCCTAATGTGTGTGTGTGTGTGTGTATATATCTAAATCAATTTTAAATATAAATTCAATTATTTAAGCCAGCAGAATGATTTCAAATAATTCAAATATTTCATGATAAAGTCCTAAGTCTATGTGGACATAAACATACTTTAGCTATGTACGGACTCTTGTCACCTCATGCATACATAGCACCCACAACTAGTAGTACATAATAATTACATCACCTAGGGGGTAGTTTCCCCCTCACAATATTAGACAGGAGACTTACCTCGCTCTGAAGTTTCATAACCGACTCCAACGCCTCTCTAACACCTCAAACGATGCTCATCGCTCCAAAACTAGTCAAACAATGGAAAAATAAGTAAAAATATACTCTAATACTTATAATTAATCAATTTATAACAATTCCCAACTCCGCTCAAAAAGTTAATAAAGTCAACCCTCGGGCCCACGTGCCCAGATCCCGAAAATATTTGAAGATAAACTTTACCCATAACATCACGAACTCAAATATATAATTTATTACAAATTCTATGTCCAATTTCGTGGCCAGAATCCAAAAATATAATTTCTAGGTTTTTCTTTCAATTCCCAAAACTTTCAACAAATTTCCATGTTAATTCCTTATAGAATCCATGTAATAAACTTATAATACGTGGAAATTACTTATCTTGCAATAAATGATGAAAATCTCCCCTTGAAGCTCTTCAAAAATTGCTCAAACCAAGAGAGAAATGGAAGAAATGAGCCAAAACCTGAAGTAAATTAGAGTCTGCCCAGGCCCTTCCTCTTCACGATTGCGAAGGCCAAAAATCACTGCCCCCCCAAAGTTCCTCTTCACGTTCGCGTTCTTGTCACCTGCGTCGCGTTTTCAATGCATCCAGGTCCTGATGCTTCGCATTCGTGGTCACACAACTGCGTTCACGAAAGCTTAACACTTTCAGGCCCCCAGCTCCCCTTCCTTCATTGTGTTCGCGACATCTATGTCGTTTTCGCATAGGCTGCTCCAGGTTCCCTTCCATGTTCACGACCCTTGTGTCACGTTTGTGATGAACAAAAATCCAGCAGCCCAAACTCCTTCTTTGCGAATGCGATAACAACCATGCGTTAACAACACCAGAACCAGCATCAGCAGTGGCAAAACATGGGGAAATGACCCAAACCAATCCCGAAACACACCTGAGGCCCCCGGGATCCCGTCCAATCATATCAACAAGTAGCAAAACATGATACAAACCTGCTCAAGGCATCAAATCACACAAAACAACATCAAAACTACGAATCGATGATCGAAACCTTTCTTTAAACTTTCAAACTTCGATGAACGCATCCTATTCATGCTTAAACATTTCTGAATGATGCCAAACTTTACGCACAATTCACAAATTACGATACAAATCTACTCCAAGTTTCGGAACTCCAAAAATAAATCGATAACACCAAAGTCCACCTCAAACCACACTTAGGAAATTTTAAAACCTTCAAAATGCCAACTTTCCACAATAAGCACCAAAATGCTCCCGGGCGACCCGATACTCAACCCGAACATACACCCAAGTCTAGAATCATCATACAAACCTATTAGAACCTTCGAATCCCGATTTCGAGGTCATCTTCTCAAAAGTCAAACCTTAGTCAACTCTTCCAATTTAAAGCTTCTGAATTTAGAATTTTCCTTCCAAAACAATTCTGAACTTTCTGAAATTCAACTCCGACCACACTTACAAGTCCTAAAACATGAAGTGAAGCTACCCAAAACCTCAAACCTCTGAAGGATGTGCTAAAGCTCGAAACAACCGGTCAGATCTTTACATAGTCGCTAAAAGACGCAAGATGAGAGATTGAGAATTATCTTTTGAGTGGAACTATGGAAGGGTCTACAAGGTGCACTAAAGTTATAAAAAGGCCAATAGACATTGAAACTTAATGTAAGGAGTGTGTATAAAAAAGGAAAAAGAAAGAAGAGAGAAAAAGAAAAAAATGCACGGAAAGAAATATAAATAATGTTGATATTCAGAAAGGAAAAGAAAACACCTCATATTCTTACAAATTCGGGATAGTGCGGTTGTAGAAGTGCTTAATTGAAAAAGGTTTATATTGTGTATGGTTTGTGGCAAAGTGAATTAGTTGAGAAGAATATATGCTCGATTTGAGTGTAGTGTATTATAGTACTATTGTAAATGTATCCTACCCTTCCCCTAGCCGACATTACAACCCGGAGAGACCTAATTGATCCTTGACTTGGCTAGTTTATATCAGTAGAGATGTACATTATGGGCAAGCTTATGGTACGACCACGGGATGTACATGAATTTCTTTGTGAGAGTGAGTGACTATTGTTCAATTGTGTGATATCCTTAAATTGTCCAAGTTATTCTTGAATGTGTGGACTATTTAAAGATTCACTCTCTTGTTTGTTGGTAAGGATACATGGTCTCATGACGGATTAGTAAATGTTGTTAACTTCTCTTGTTAGGCGAGTGTGCGAGTTGAGGGTGCTTAGTGGTAACGAGTAGACTATTGAGGTAGGGTGGTTATGAGTAGGTTATTTGAGTTGGTTGAATTGAAATGCTTATACTTGGGCATGATTAAAAGGGGAAGAATGTGAATTTGGTATGCTCATGCTTGATTGCCAATATCGATCATAGCCAAAGGTAGAGTGCATGATTGAAAAATATTGAATTGCTCCTCCATAGTTGACGTGTAAGTTGTTGGGGTATTATTGAGAGTTCCATTGCTCAAGGGTGAGCAAAAGTCTAAGTGTGAGATGTTAATATTTGGCTTAAATTATGTATATTTATATGTATATGGCCTCGCATTTTACTCATATTTTGTGAAAATTGGATGTGTAACGTAATGAGTTATGCTAACTCATGATATTTTTATGTGTTGGAGTGACCCAGGAGCAACATGAGACAAAAGTACACGAATTGAAGCAAAAAGAGAACAACAAAAGAAAATGGCACAGTCTAGCGCCCAGGACAGCGCGGCAGGCTACATGGGGCGCAGAAGGCAGACGCGATTTCGTTGGCCAACAGCCCAGCGCCAGTGTGACGCACTGCCCTGGACGCTGGGTGACAGGGTGTTTTCCCACTTTGCTTGGGATAAGTTTTTTTTGGTCCTACACACCCCCAACTCGTATAAAAAGAAGTTTAAACCTATTTTGAAGGGGGATATTCCACTTTGAGAGGAAAAGATACACAGAACACTTGGGAGCAAGGATTCTATGTTTTCTTCATTTTTCTTAGTATTTTTAACTATTCAATACTTGTAAAATTATTTAACTTTACCATGAGTGGCTAAAACCCATAAGTTTCGGGGTTGTGGTTTAACCATGAATATTGTTGTTCGAAGTTAACTTTACCTTGATTATAATTCGCTAATATATGGTTGTTTCTTCAATTTTGTGTTTAATTGCTTAATTGTCTGGCCAACAGTTAGGTTCTATTTACTATCTATGCTATGCTTGGGAAAGCTACATCTAGATTAGAGAAGAATTCAATAGGTCATGATCTTAACTCTGGATTGGGGGGAGGGGATTGTGGCTAGGATAGGAATATACCTAATCACCATGCTTAATTGAATATCGTAATCTTAAGGCGTTCTTAATAGATTGATTTCATTGGAATATAGGCGTTAATCGATTTTAAATAGGCGAGTAGTAATTCGAGAGAATGTTAGGAGAGCAATTACTCGATTAATTAGCAACTATGAGTGAATTATAAGAAGGGGAAGTTAATTAGAGCACAATAAGATTGGTAAATCGATCACAACCCTAGAATATTCATCTCTAATGAATTCTCAACTATTATTTTCTGCTTGATTAATTAGTTAATTATTACATTCATTGCTTAGTTATTATCACACTATTGAACTCTAATTGACTCGATTGAATAATAATTTTAGTGAAATTAGTAGGTGGTTAATGCGAGTCTCTGTGAGTTCGACACTCTACTTATCATTATATTACTTGTTTGACCACGTATACTTGCGTGTGCATTTGGAAGCAACATGTTTCTTCTTTTGAATCATCGCATAACTCACACATAGTGCAGTTTGTTTGAATCTGCAGTCTACTCAGCCTTTGTTAATAACCTCTTCTGGCTTGCTAACCACAATAAGAACATGTGCCTTGGAAAATAGTGAGCTCATGTCACATCCCAAACTACCCCTTAGATGTGATTGGCTCCAGCTAACACTACCTGCCAGGCGAACCCGTTTCTCATACATTTAACCATTTAAACAAACACTAAGAGAAAAGTAAGTGCAGGTCTTAAAGTATTATTAATAATTAAAGACAAAATAGTTATCAATCAATACCTTAGTCAATTGATAGGGAAAAAACCAACAATCACTCAATTATAAAACTCTAGCCCAAATCCCACTCGAAGACCATGGAACATCTAACAGAGTAATATGAGTTTAACTAGCGGGTATGAACAACCCCAAGGAAAAGGAAATTAACTAACACGAACTACATAAAACTGAAACGAAAGCTTCCACGAATGATGCGGTAGCTCACCTCAGCAATAGGATCCACTCAAACGAACTCGTCAGTTCCCGCAACGGTATCTGCATAGAGATGCAGGTAAGGAGTTATACATAAATATAACCCAATAAGATCCTTGACCCGCCATTTTGAATAGCTATGAAACAAGTGTTAGAAAATACAAATACGCCACAACAAGAACGACATAATAAATACGATGATTATATATTAACTTAATATATATGTATCAACAGAGTTAATAAGAATTAACCAACAAGAGTACACATACAATACATACTATGGACTTATTATAATTGCAGTGAAAGAAATTAACTGATACCTTTACGAATCAACAATGGCACCACAATGCCTCAAATATATAACGAAGCATACACAATGCTCACTGAAGCATACACAATGCCCCAAATATATATCAAGAAGTATACACAATGCTCGGATGATGTACAGAGACATATGCAATGCCCAACATCATGGCTCACAACCATATCAAACTATCAAACTCAACACCAGAGCTCACAGCCATATCAAACAAATCAAACTCAACGTTATGGCTCACAGCCGTATCACACCAACAAACAGCTTATAAAATAATTTTTTTTATATTTTTCATAAAATAATATATTTACGGCTAGTCTAAGACCACCAATTCTGCCAAGAGCACGCATTTTCCAATACACGGACCAGGCAGAGAAAAATATATTTTCAAAACCGATTTTAAAAAAGCAAGCATCAAAGCTTAAAGTCTCACTTACCTCACTAACGACATGTACCTCAACCTTACGACATCCAAAACATCAACCAAACGGCATTTAATTGCCTCCATCTCTCGATGCAAACTAATCAAAGCTCGACTTCTTATCAATCCAAATTCTCAAACTGTGTGAAACCTATAAATTAACAAATATCTAGTGTTACCTCCCATCAACTCCATAATCCATATCTCTAAATAAATATCTATCGCAAATTCACGTTTCTATTCTCAATATCTTTCAGCTTCTGCTAAGTATACTAGGAACTTGCAAGAAATAGTAAACAATAGGTTTACTTGTCTACCTCTTCATATTAGTTTTACAAGAATACAACATATGAATTTAGCATCTTTGTGGTTACACCCAAACAATTTGGAATATAATTCTGATCCAAAACGATTAGTTTGTTACTTTTTCTATTCTATATTTTTTTTCATTGTTATTCTAGTATCCAAATGAGTAGTAACTTATTATACACAATGAAATACTAATTATCAATAAGCAGTTGAGATTTCTCAATTGATAATCTGATTTAAAACATTGCGTCAACTTTTCTTTCCCCCTTTGTTGGCTTCTCCGTTCACTGCTGCTGCTAGTGCCAAGCACTCTCCCCTCCCATTCCTTTTTGATTTTGATACGGTACAGCTTGCGCTAATGGTACATCGTGCTAGTTGAGTAGTACGTGGTAGTTAAGTTAGTTAAAAATAAGGGTTGAAGCTAAGTTTTAAATATGTTAGTTTAGTCCAGTTAAGTTTTAAATTACAACTTCTAGGAATTACACATTGGCCCTGTAATTTTTCTTGTCTTTTATACAAAAGGTCCTAATAGCCAAATAGGGAAGGGATCGGTCTCAACTGAGGGAATCTCCTCCCACTTACCCTATATATTGTAATTAACCTTCTCAGTAAGAGATTATCAATGAGAATATTCCTTATTTTTCCCTAGTTATCTTTTCTTCTTTACTCTCTGTTTTCTTCCATTTTTTGTCGCAGCTTTTTCTTCTTCTTTACTGTTCCATTACCACTTTGTATTAGTGGTATCAGAGCTACGTTCTTGGCTCTGTGGCTATGACGGGTGATATGAGTGAAGTCACGAGTATGTTACACAAGATTTCTGCTGAGATGTCCAATTTTTCAGCTCGACAAGAGCAGCTGGAAGCTGTTCAGGAACAGAGTAACAAGTAGCAGGAGGAGTCCTTGAACGAGCTGAGAGAGATCTTTAATGAGGTGATTCATGGGGGTAAACGATCTGAAAGGGACAAGAAGATACCACAAGTAGACGGTGAGATCTATTCCCCTAGTGATCGACCTTTTGACTTTAGGGATCTAGCAACACAAAGCACCAGTAACATGAACCTTGCACCTATGGGTACCCTTACCTCCTCTGTTAATGCACTCACTCTAAGTCCCAGACCAACTGTTAGTAACTCCCTAATAAGTGGTACTAATTCTGCTCCCATTCAACTACTGGAGCTCATCCTCAATTACCAGCACACCCAACTCGTTCAGTCATGGTAAGTAACCCTCCTATACAACCTCCTCCACTTTATGTGTTTCCAAATATGCCTTCTCCTCACCCCAGATCCACTCCACTACAACCCCTAAATCTCCTAACTCTACCTCCTAATGGGAGAGCATACCAACCTAAAATTGGTTTCAATCAAGGCTCTCATACATGAGTGATACCCCTTTATCCTGCCTACACCCAAAATACACAGTTTTCCCCTTCCTATTACACTCAAACTGGCCACATTCCTCCTCATTTATATCATCAAACCCCATATATGCCAACTCTCCCTCAGTATCAGTATAACACCAGTACACCTAACCAACCACAAACACAGAACAACCACACTGTACCCCTACCCAACATACAATATACCAAATACACTAAGGTCAACTTTCCTAAGTTTGATGGGGAGGATTTAAGAACATGGTTGTATAAGGTAGAGAAATTTTTTGCTGATGAGGAAGTGATCATTTAACAAAAAATGAAACTAGTGTCCTTACACTTTAAAGGAGATGCCTTACAATGGCATTTGGGATATATGAGAAGTAGGGGTCAAATGCCTTTGCCCACTTGGGATGACTATTTAATTTGTGGGCTCTTTGTGATAGTTTTAGAGCTGAATACTCAGATCCCATGACAGAGTTGATGAACATCAAACACACAGGTTCTGTAAAGGACTACTAGAAAGCCTTTGTGAGTGTGATGACAAGGATCAACCTCTATACAAAACATGCTATTAGCATCTTCCTGAATAATTTAAAACCTGAGGTCAGCAATACAATTAAGGTAGGAAACCCCACAAGCCTTCCACAAGCCTACTATCTCGCTAGGTTGCAAGAAGACAGTTTTGATGCTCAGTGCAAGGCAATCAAGGGCACCATTTCTGCTTCAAATGTACCCAAACCACTTACTAGCCAAGGGAACAGTAATATGTTTAAGGGGAATCAGGCTCCTTATAAGAAGCCAGTGCCTACTATTTTTGACAATAACAGGAGAAGAAGGCTAACTCCAGTAGAGATGGATGAGAAGAGGTCAAATGTGATATGTTTTTTTTGTGATGAGAAATTTACACCAGGTCACGAATTCAAGGCAAAGAGGCAATTGTATTCTCTAGAGATTGAGGAGGAACCAGCGTCCCTTACAGAAGAACCAGAACCTGAGGATTTCACTGAAGAACAAGAGAAAGAGCAAGAGTCTATTGAAAATTGTGAGATATCCTTGGAAGCTATGAATGGCTCCAAGGGATAAAAGACTTTAAGGATTCAGGGCTTCACTGAACAAAAGCCAATCAATGTTTTGATTGATAGTGGATCAACTCATAACTTTATCAATGAACAAACAGCCAAAAGGCTTGGGTGCAAGGTGTACCAAATGGACCCACAGGATATTTCAGTTGCTAATGGAAGGGTGCTTCAATCAGTTAAGGGTAGCAAGGAATTCATATGGCTGATGCAAGGTGTGGTGTTCACAGATGATTTGTTGGTACTTCCTATAGGCATTTGTGATGTGGTGTTAGGTATACAGTGGTTGTACAAGTTAGGGGATATTCAAGTCAATTTTGCAAAGTTGTGGATGCAGTTTTCATACTAAGGGAAATCAATCACCTTGCAGGGAATTCCCCCCTCCTTCAAGACAGTGCAGGCTAAAACACTCAATAATATCTCAGCCAACACTGCTCAAATATTTATGATAAAGGTCTGCCATGATAAAGACTTTGAGAAGGAGTCATTTCCAAGTGAAAAAGAGGCGCCTATGGAGATACAAGTATTACTGGAAGGGTATAGAGAATTGTTTGAAGAATCTAAGCAGTTGCCTCCTTCAAGAGGAGTGTTTGGACATCACATTCCTCTGGTAGAGGGTAGCATCCCTGTGAATTCCAAACCTTATAGTTACTCACATATCCAGAAAGATGTAATTGAGCAAATGACACAGGAAATGTTGAGTCAAGGTATTATCCAATACAGTTCTAGTTCCTATGTCTCCCCTGTGGTTCTTGTGAGCAAGAAAGATGGCTCTTGGAGGTTATGTGTTGACTATAGGGCATTAAACAAACTGACCATCAAAGACAAGTTTCCCATACCTATTATTGAGGAACTGTTAGATGAGTCATGAGGCTCAACAATCTATTCCAAGATAGACCTAAGGGCTGGTTACTATCAGATCAGAATATCCCCACCAGACATCCATAAAATAGCCTTCAGAACCCACTCTAGATATTATGAATACCTAGTTATGCCCTTTGGTCTAAGTAATTCCCCCTTTAAATTTTCAAGGATTGAAGAATCACATATTTAAGGCTTTTTTGAGAAAATTTATTCTGGTCTTCTTTGAGGATATCTTGGTATTCAGTAAAAGTTAAGAAGATCATGTACATCACCTCAAAACTATCTTTGAACTACTGGTGCAACATCAGCTCTTTGCCAATAAGAGCAAATGTGTTTTTGCCACTGACAGGATTGAACACCTTGGGCACTACATCTCTGCTGTAGGTGTGGCCATTGAACCTAAGAAGATAGAAGTTGTTCAAGCTTGGCCTACACCTGTTAATCTCAAACAGCTAAGGGGTTTCCTAGGATTAGCAGGGTACTATAGAAGATTCATCAAAGGCTATGGAGTCTTGAGTAAACCTCTCACTGATTTACTCAAGAATGATAACTTTCAATGGTCTTGTAAGGCCACTGAAGTTTTCAATAAGTGGAAAGAGGCCTTAACTTTTGCACATGTTCTAACTCTGCCTGATTTTTCCATTGTTTGCATATGTGCTAACTCTTCCTGATTTTTCCATTCCTTTAGTGGTGGAGACTGATGCATGCAGTTTAGGGATTGGGACTGTTCTAATGCAGAATGGTCAGCCAATTGCTTACTTAAGCAAAGGGTTATCTCCTCAGCACCAATACTTGTCTGTCTATGATAAAAATCTTCTAGCTTTAGTAATGACAATGAACAAGTGGTCTCAGTACTTGATAGGAAGACCTTTCAGAGTGAAAATAGATCAAAAAGCCCTCAAATTTCTCTTGGAACAGAAGTTGCACACAGGTTCTCGGCTTAAATGGAAAACTAAGCTCATGCAATATGACTTCATTATTGAATACAAGAAAGGAAAAGAGAATAAGGCAGCAGATGCTTTGTCAAGATTACCATTGATAGAATTGGCTGCATTGACCCTATCCATAGTTAAGACTGATTTGTTGAGTCTCATTATGCATAGTTGGACTCTAGACATTGAGCCTGACCTTATTGCTAAACTTAAGTCTGGGAATACTGAGACAAATGGTTACTCTTTTGTGCATGAGCGGCTCAGAAGAAATGGGAAGCTAGTGGTGGGACCTGATGACCAATTGAGGAAAGACATTATCCAACTGTGGCACAGTTCCATCAATGGAAGACACTCAGGTATAGATCATACTTATAGGAGAATAGCTGCTTTTTTCTACTGGAAAGGTATGAAGGAAGATGTCATGACACATGTTAAGCAATGTGATACTTGCCAAAGAAGAAAGTATGAGACTACCCCTTACCCAGGTCTGCTTCAACCTCTCATATTACCCTCACTGGCTTGGAGTAGCATTAGTATGGATTTAATTGAGGGTTTACCTAAATCCCATGGGAAGTTTGTAATTTGGGTAGTTGTTGACAGATTGACAAAGTATGCTCACTTCATTGGTGCCTCACACCTATACTCAGCTAGTGATATTGCAAGGTTATTCATGGATCATGTGTGCAAGTTACATGAGATGCTAGAGGATATAGTCAGTGATAGGAATCCAATATTCACTAGCAAACTGTGGCAAGAGCTATTGGTCACACCCAACTATGCCTTATAAAAAGGACTAAGCGGTCATTGCAAATATAATCCGGTTTACAAGTCCGGAGTCGAATCCCACAGAGAACTACGGCTTAGTTACAGTTGTTCAATATTGCTAAGAAAACAAGCTTGAACAATTCTTATATTATAATTATTAAGATTCCTGTGTCTAACTAATTAACTAACAAATTAAAATAGTAAATTAATAACTAAAGACACTAAGGGTTGGAGAAAAGATTAAGGAGGTCTAGAGTTATGATTTCCCCAATTGTCGGAATTCTTCCCGCTCCGTTTTCTATAAATTCGCCTAAGTTTTCTCTATCGATCATGAGCACTATGACTGTCGTAACTCTCTCCCGAGTAATTACAACAATATACTAGACATATTCTCCCAAATTACGCTAGCTAGCTTTAATTGCAGCTCACTTAGATCGCACCCAAGGTTTCGCTATCCCTAATCCCACCTTTAAACCTTTCGTATTGATCCCTCATATACGTTAGGAGTTATGATGTTCAACATCTAACTAAATATACACTCCCTCCCGAGTAATGCACACTAAATAGGAACAGCTAATTGAGGACCCTTCAATCAACAACAATAAGCATATAGTTTAATAAATAGAGATAATACTACGGCAAATATATATTAACATAACGAGAAAATCATCCTTCAACAGGTTCCATCAAAACCCTAGATAACAAATTAGCTATTCATAATAGTATGCATAACTACAATACTAGAATTCATAATCAATAATGAAAATAGGAAGAAGGAAGTGAAAAACTCGAAGAGAATTCTCCGCCTTGCTCCTAGTGTGTTCTTGCCTCCTTAGGTCCAATATCCTGTCTCTTTAGCCTCCTTAGATGTAAATAATGTCAAAGGTATGTCCTCCGTGCTCAAAATAGAGTTTTTACATGTATTTATACCAAATAGGGTAGGGCCCAGATGAAACACCTTTTCCCGCGCGAAATGGGACTCTGGCTCTACAAAATTTGCACAGGCACGCCGCATGGGGTGACGTACCATGCGGCGCGGCAGTAGGGAAGTTCAGAGAGCTATTTTCTAGTAGACTGTTGGAAAATTGCACAGGTGTGGTGCGGTAGTGGGAATCTGCGAAAATGCAAAACGTGAAAGTTGTAGCCCTTTCAAATAGCTTTCCAACGATTTATTGTGGAGCCCAAACAGAATTTTGAGCAAAAGGTTATGTGCATTTTACTAGATAATGCACTGTATGTCCGCTCGATTCTTCATTTCGTTCTTAACTATCATCCGTTGATCCCCCAACACGACCCTGACTTAATTTCTTGAGCTTTTACTCAGACATCAAAGCTCTAAATTACTTGAATCCATTCCATAATATCTACATAGCTCGGAATCACTCCTAGAAGGCATAAAATACAAAATTAGTGCAAAACACTAGCGATTAAAGTTCAAACTTAATTAAAGTGCAGTACATTAGAATGTAATAAGCGACTAAAATACGTAATTATAGCCTATCATCAATACCCCAAACTTAAACCATTGCTCCTTCTCGAGCAATCAGACTACACTTTATATAGACAAGACCTTTTTAAGCAATTTTCCTAACTCATCACACCAAGAATATTTAAAATAGAATAAGCACAAAAGTGTAACATATTCACCTCAAGATTTGACTCACAAGTATCATGCATTATTCACAACTCACTCACTTACTCTAACATAGAGGTCACTGAAATTACCTTTTCTTCATGAATCAAGTGCCCTCACAATACAAAAGAGAAAAGTTCCACACACACAATAAAATTTAAGAACAATTAGGAACTCAAGATAGAAAGAATTTACTCCCTCTCTTAAATAACATTTATATGCCACAAAAGATGCACCATAGGCTTGCCCGTAGTGTACTACTCTACTAATCAATCTCATTTAGTCTAGGATCAAGTAGGACTTTATTTGGTTGTAATATAGGCTGAGGGACGGGTAGGATACATTTAGATATAAGAGTGACTACACCTCCCTAAACACTTTAATACATACATTTTAACATTTAAAACCCCACTTATATTAAACCAAAACTCCACCTTTACATCAATATATATTAACTCCATACTTCTTTAAGCACAATTATATCAAAAGTCACCACTTATGAAGGAATATTTTTTCACAGCAATACAACTATTTTTTTCTTTTCTTTTTCAATTCAAGTGGCTCTTACTTTTTTTTCTAATATAGTGCACCTTTCTCCCTATCTCGTTAGTTCCACTCAAAAGCCAAACCAACCACCCCACACTTTAACTTCTACATAATTCATCACAATTCAAGTGCTCATGAGAGGTGAAAAGGTTCAAATAGATGGTTAATTTAAACAATTGGGTAAGGTTTGTAATGTGGTTGCCAAAAAAATAGGATTACAGGCTCAAAGGGGTTAACTACGATACATAACAATTAGGCAGGTAAAATATATATATCTGGCTCAACAAAGAAATGCCTATATCTCTTCCAAGACTGAACAAAACTACTATTTCGCTTTGCAAACACGCGGGCAAGTTCTAGACAGCAAATGCAATGCATAGACTAACACAAAACCTTACACACACATGACACATAACTCACTCAGGATTTGACTCATCAAGACACTCTAGACAAAGCAGTTAAGCAAAATTAAGATCATATAATTTAAGGTACTTCTACAAGAGTCAAAAACTGAGCCTAAGCGTTACAGCCAAAGTACTCTCTATTCTCAAGGCATAACAAAGTCAAGAGATATTGCTTCAATTCAAAACACAACACAAGTTTTCCTATTTCTACAAAAAAAAAACTAACTACACCCGGTTCAAACAAAATCCTTGGAAAAGTACCGCAGCACAAAGAAAAACCAAGAGAGAATTACTACACTACCTACAAAGAAAATCTTTTTGTCTTTTATTATTTAGACTTAAATCCCTTAAGAAAATTATCTAATAGATCCATCGTCGAGCAAAGTCTAATCATTTTTAAAAAAAAAGTATTATTCAATTAAACTAACACAGCTAAAGTAGCATAGAAAGTCACCCAAATAATCTCCTCACCCAACACTTAAAATTATGCATTGTCCCCAATGTACACCATACTAATACGAGGGTAAAAGAAACTCCCTGGTAGGCCAAAGGCTGAAGCACTAGCAGCTCATGGGGTACTCAGACTTCTCCAAGCTTGGTCCTTCGTGCGGGTACCTCACATTTAGTTCCAACCATCTGGTTTGTTGTTGCATCCTTCCAATAGCTTTGCAACTTATGCTCCTAGAAAATCAAAAATCGACACTACAAAAATAATACAATTAAAAAAATTAATAAATAAATAAATAAAAGAAAGTAATAAAGCTGGTTGCCTCCCAACAAGCGCTTGATTTAATGTCGCGGCACGACGCGAATCACTTTTTGCCTCCACTTTGAACTTATGAATTGGACCCCAAGTTTTGATTCTGCTTTATGATCATGCTCTTGGGGTGGTGGAACGAATCTGATTGGCCCAATAAAATAATGTAATATTCTGCACTTCTTGGCCTTTAGATGAGGTGTGTAATCCTGACTTTCTGGCAAGAAGAATTCCAGAATGTAAGCACTTTATTCTTCATTCCTTGACTCCTTAAGTGGCTCGGACTACTCCATTTCCATATCATCATCCAAATACAATGTGAAAAAATGCTTGGAGTGTGGACCAATGCGCTCAACTACATGAACATTGGGACTGTCTACATTCTTAACACTAATGACAATAGAGTCAACTAAATATGTATCCTCAATATCCTTGGTTGACTCTAGTATCTCTTCGACAACATCGGCATCCTCAAAATCTAGTTCGATCGATTGTTGGTATTCTACTCTAGTTTTCTCCACTAGCACCTCAATTTTTGTATCTAATTCACGCTCTTCTTGGATATTGTTCACAATATTGGCTTGTTGAGCATTAAAATCTTCAACCAATTAACACGCGTGAACTTTCAAGTTGTGAATAGTTTCCTCTTGCCATTCTATCTGCAGTTGTAATTTACTATGTTGTTCCAAAAGGTACTTTAGTATATCTTAGATCTTCTTTAGGTCAGCTTCCCTAGGTTCTTTGTTCCGATTAACTTCATCAGAAAAAGAAGAATCATCAAAGTAAGGGGTTGGGGGAAGGTATAAATATAAGCACAACCGTGAAAGTGACCATTTTGACCACCACACATATCACACACATTCCACACAGAAGATTGAGTTGGTGCACAAAACTCGCTCTCGGGAATATTTTGATAATTTTGCCCTGGGCGGTTTCCTTCACAATATGAATAAGGAGGATTAAAAGTAGAATTACCAACATCAAAATTCCATGATGCCATGTTTCTCAAATCAAAAATAAAAAAATAAACAAAAAAATTAATCAAATATATGTCCTCCATGCTCAAAATAATGTCTTTATATGTATTTATACCAAATAGGGTCGGGCCCAGATGAAACACCTTTTCCCGTGCGAAATAGGACTCTGGCTCTGTAAAATTTGCACAGGCGTGCCTCATAGGGCAACGCGCCATGCGGCGTGGCAGTGGGGAAGTTCAGAGAGTTGTTTTCTGACAGACTATTGGAAAATTGCATAGGTGTGCTGCACGCTGCGGTGCACTGTGTGGCGCGGTAGTGAGAATTCGCAAAAATTCAAAACGTGAAAGTTGTAGCCCTTTCAAATAGCTTTCCAACGATTTATTGTGGAGCTCAAACGGATTTTTGAGCAAAAGGTTATGTGCATTTTACTAGACAATGCACTGTATGCCTGCTCGATTCTTCATTTTGTTCTTAACTATCATCCGTTGATCCCCCAACATGATCCCGGCTTAATTCCTTGGGCTTTTACTCAGACATCAAAGCTCCAAATTACTTGAATTCATTCCATAATATCTACATAGCTCGGAATCACTCCTACAAGGCATAAAATACACAATTAGTGCAAAACACTAGCGATTAAAGTTCAAACTCAATTAAAGTGCAGTACATTAGAGTGTAATAAGCGACTAAATACGTAATTATAGCCTATCATCAGCTGTTCTCTATGCATGGAGTCACACTCAGCACTTCTACAGCTTATCATCCTCAATCCGATGGGCAAAGAGAGGTTGTCAACAGGTGCTTGGAGACATACCTCAGATGTTTCTGTTCTGACTCCCAAAATGATTGGTTCTCTTATTTGGCTGTTGTTGAGTGGTGGACAACCATTCAAACTCCTCCATTCAAACTACACCCTATGAAGCCTTGTATGGACAACCCCCACCACTCCATTTACCTTCCATAGCTGGAGACCTTATAATGGAAGAGGTAGATAGAAGTATGATCACTCGAGAACTCAAGTTTCAACTACTGAAGTATCATCTATAGAGGGCACAACAAAAGATGACTACCCAAGCAAACAAGCACAGGTCTGATCGACAATTCAAGGAAGGTAATTGGGTGTACCTTAAAATCCAACCCTACAGACAAGTCACCATGTCAGGCTCCCATTTTCTCTAAACTCTCAGCCAAATACTATGGACCATACTAGATTTTGAAAAAAATTGGAAATGTGGCCTATAAACTCTTATTGCCTTCTCAACTCCTTACCACCCTACATTCCATATGTCTCAACTCAAACTCTGCCACAAGTTACCTGAGAAGAATTCCCACCTGCCAGTTATTGATATTTTCGGTCCCTACTGCCCTCAACCTCAACAAGTTCTAGACAGAAGATTGGTGCAAAAGGGAAACAAGGTCGTCACCCAAGTTCTCATTCAATGGGAGCAAACAACACTTGAACAAGCCAATTGGGAGGATTATCATTCTCGAAGGACTAGGTTCCCTTCTTTCCTTCCTAGAGGACGAGGAAGATTTTGACATCGGGGAGCTGATACGGTACAGCTTGCACTAATGGTACATCATGTTAGTTGAGTAGTACGTGGTAGTTAAGTTAGTTAAAAATAAGGGTTGAAGCTATGTTTTAAATATGTTAGTTTAGTCCAGTTAAGTTTTAAATTACAACTTCTAGGAATTACACATTGGCCCTGTAATTTTTCTTGCCTTTTATACAAAAGGTCCAAATAGCCAAATAGGGAAACAGATCGAGGGTCAGTTGAGGGAATCTCCTCCCACTCACCCTATATATTGTAATTACCCTTCTCAGTAAGAGATTATCAATGAGAATATTCCTTATTTTGCCCTAGTTATCTTTTTTTCTTTACTTTTTGTTTTCTTCCATTTTTTGCCGCAGTTTTTTTTCTTCTTTACTGTTCCATTGCCACTTTGTATCAGATTTCTTATGTTTGCAGGGAACTCAATTTGATTTGTTTCA
The DNA here is from genome assembly GCF_000393655.2 of Nicotiana sylvestris. NCBI lineage: Eukaryota > Viridiplantae > Streptophyta > Magnoliopsida > Solanales > Solanaceae > Nicotiana > Nicotiana sylvestris. Next base: position 100,250,935 of record NC_091067.1, read on the forward strand.
TATACGATTCTTTTAATTCCTTTTTTCCATTGATCAGTGAAACAACATAGATGATCGTTATACCCCAAGATTCGCCTAAGTTAATGGTACCAAGTGATACCCAAGTAGAAGCCTTAGCATTTTCCCAATTACGGTGACGCCATCATCTACTTCCGAACCCCCTCTTATGTGTGATTTTATTTTTCTTACGATCCAAGACTTTTGTTTACTCTTATTCGACACCCTAGATCCTAAGTAGCAGCAATAAAGATATGGGCTTAGCCCAGTTCACTATTATTCATGATTCAAAAGCAAATCATTACTCGCTAACATACACAATTATAAATTAAGGTCACTAGCCACTTATCAATTCAAGTGATATGTTTTTTTCATATCCTTCAATATATAAATATTATTTATAGATGTAAATATATATCTATCCACCTACTTGTGAACTAAACAATTATAATTGTTTCTATAAGTATTTCTATCAAATAAGAAACTCTAATTAAGATAATAACTTAATAGTCCTTTCTAGCAATTCAATCCCCACTTCCAAATATTCGTAATGTTAATTGAATGAATTTCACTATCTCCAGTAACTTCATATGACTAAATCTAACAATGAACTACCATAGTTCTAAAATGAATCATGACAATTAATGGAGTGTCACAGTTCCAAACTAGGTCTGCCTCTTTTCATCTCTGTAAATTGCCTAGCAAAGAATGGTAAGTACTCGATACTGAATACTTTCTATTAGTTGCCAAACAATACCTACCACTGTGATACCAGTGAGTCATGCCTGCTTTAAGGAAGTTCAACTTCCTCCAATACCAACTGCTATCTTGAGGTGATATATGACCCCAAAAGTCTTGATTGTCTTTCATATATAGCCCACACACCCACCTAATCCATAAAGTATCATGTTTCATAGGTAGTTGCCAAATTAGTTTTCCCACTAAATCGACATTCCACTTGGCACAATTCTTTATGTTCAAACCTTCATACTTCTTCGGACTTCGGGACACAAATTTTATTCCAGGAGACTAAAGCAATCTTTCTACCATCCTCCTTACTCCCTATAAGTAGTCTCTGCATTGTTTATCTACCTCTTTAAAAACACTCTGTGGAAGTATGAAGACTGCTCCCCAAAATTGTATTCAGAGAACAACATCGTAGTAATTATTTGCTATCTCCCTGCATAGGATAAAGTTCTTGAATAGCCAGTTTTTATCCTACTTGTGATCTTCTCAACTAGTTGGTGACATTCTGTTTTGCTCCTTTTTTTGTGGACAATGGTAGCCCCAAGTATCTAATTGTCAAAGACCCTAGGGAGAACCCTGTTATAGCAAGCATCTACTCCTACAGTTCCTCATCTACCTCATGCCGCAAACAGGTTAGATTTATCCATATTTGCTTCTAGTCAAGTTACCTTACTAAAATGTTGAAATTCTTCCCTTACTCGAATTAGTGAACTAATATCTCCTTTACAAAAGATCATTAAGTCATCAGCAAAGATCAAGCGAGTCAATTTGGTCTTTTTGCACATAGGGTGAAACTTGAAGTCAGGCAAGCTTACATCCTTTTCAGTATTCTTGTTAAATACTCTATGACTAGCACAAATAATAAGGGGACATGAGATCACATTGTCTTAGACATCTTTTCCCCTCAAAATACCCATACGTTACTCCATTCACCTTAACGTAAAATTTTGCGGAAGATATACAAGTCATCACTAATTGGATAAAGGCAGCTGGAAAGCCATACCCAATCAAAGCCTCTTCTATGAACTTCCATCTTACCATATCATATGTCTTGCTTAGGTCTATCTTCATAAGGCATCTAGGTGTGGTTTTCCTATTATTGTTCCTGAGTAAGTCATGGCATATCAACACATTGTGCACCAAAGATTTTTCCTCCACAAATGCAGCCTGGTTTTCAACCAGAATAGTTGTGAGTACCACTCTCAGTCTTTTGAAAAAATCATCTTAGATATGCAGTTGTATATCACATTGCAACAACATATTGGTCTAAGCTATCCCACATTCTATGGTACTTCTATCTTAAGAATTTAAGAAATCATCGTAGCATTTAGCTGAGTCACTAATTTGTCATTTGCAAAGAATTCCAGAATTGCTTTAATGATGCCTGCCCTAATGATCTTCCAGGTTGCCTTAAATAATTCACTCTCATACCCATCTGGACCTGAGTTTTTATTCTTATCAATGCTAAACATTGTGATGTTTTAGACTTCAATACCACACAAGAGGGAGGTGATTTGTGTGGTACCCAATTTTCGCTTAACTTGATTATAGAAGGACTTCGTTCTTCTATGTGTTTCAACTACTACTGTTGCGGAATAATAAGTACAAAAAATAAAGAATACAGAGATTTTACGTGGAAAACACCTGGCTCAAAAGGTGAAAAAACCACGACCTACCTTCCAGTAGGATTTTCCCAAACTCTCCACCAAAATCACTGAGCCAAAACCTGCATTTACAAAAACTCTTTTTGTAAACCTAGGATTAACTCTAATCCCATTGTGGCACACAGCCTCAACTGTTGCGACAACTTCAAGTTAAATCTAGCTTGAAAACTCTACGTACCTAATACAATTGCTTCTAAATAAGCTGAAGTTACAATGTAAAATCACCTACTACAATTGAACTAGAATAAAAGATAGACACTTGGAACTAGTTCTTCTATCAGGTTCAAGTAGCTTCAGGATTGCACACTTGAATCACACATAAATTGCTTGCAAAATTGTCTTGCTATTTTGCTCTCAATTCACGTTTAACTTCTGCTTATGTGCATTACCTGTAAAAGAGAACAACACTGATATTTAAGGGGTTAGTAATTAGAGATTGACTAGGATACAGATGCTACTCTACCATGGTGAAAGGGTTCTAGTTCATCTTATACTCTAACGTTATCATCTTCCTAAACTGTGTTCTCTTTGTGTAAGGAGTCTTTCTCCTTATCCAAAATGCAACCTTTTCGTTCATGATCAGGAGATATTACTTCTGATAAGTTAGATTTATCTCTTTCACGTGCATCTCACATGTTTGGATTGATCACGGCTGTGCTTCACAAGATGGACATGGTCCATGTCTGAGTTCTTTTGTCAGTCTTCAAAACTTCACATTTACTTGGGCCAACAAATTTTCCTTTTTTTATGATGACAAACTCTGTGTTTTTTACTCACTTAGACCCTATAAGAACCCAGCTTATTCATCAATATGAAGTTTAGAAAAATTCATTTATCATCAAGGACCAAGTTAATTAGGTTATAAACATCACATATTCAGAATATGTAAAGCACAATATCTCTTCCCCCTTTAGGCATCATCGAAAAGTTGCATAAACAATGTGTGAGCCCCAAATTTTAATAAGTATCCATGGCCACTGGGACAACTGCAAGAGCAATCATGGATTAATCATCAGTGATCAGGCAAACATATTTAAACTATCAAGGAAATAGTAACAGTCAACAAGAGCAAAAACAATAGATATCATTGATAGAAGATATGTTGCTACCACAATCTACAAATAGAAAGCAAAAATATTCAAAACATGAGCAAAAAGAAATAAAATCCCTAATCTGGGTCACTGATAGCACTAGATAGGTTTAGGAGATAAAGGCTAGAATTCCTAAGGCTTGGGGGAGCTAGAGGGTTGGTTTTGGGCTTGGAGAAGATTTAGCATATTATAAAGAATCCCATCATTCTTCTCCTTTTCCTTGGTAAGCTCAGTTCTGAGAGCATCCCTCTCAATTTCAACCTCTGCTAAACGAGCCTTCAGCGTAACTATCTCGGCATCCTTGGCCTTACTTTCCTGAACTAAAGCCCTGACTTTACTGTTGATAGGTGTCTTCTTGAATGAACCAAGTTCATTTGGAATGGTATCTTCTTGTGTCTCACTTTGGAATGATAGGTGTCTTCTTGTGGCCATTTCCCCTTTCTTCAGAGGCACCTTGCATCGATCCAGAATAGTTGTCAGAATAAATCCATAGGGGCTGGCATGGGCCTTGGAGCCATTGATCACCCTGTCCAGTAGTTTGATGAATGCAAGCTAGTTGATTTGCCTTCCACTTTCAAGGCACTCCATCAGAACTAAGTCCATATAGTTAGCAATATGTCTTCTTTCCTACCTGGGCAGTAGGCATTTGTTGACAAACTCAAAGAGGACTTTGTGTTGTGGCTTCATTTCATTCTTGTGCACAAACTTGGCCTCATTCACTTCTTCAACATCACAGAATCTCCTAGTGATTTCAAGGGCAGGAGGAAGGGAATCTAGACTTGGCCATCTTTGCCTGGTGTAGTCATCATATCCCTCAGCAGGGATGTTAAGAATCTCTCCCAACTTCTCTGCATCAAATGTCACTTGAACTTCTTTTACTTGGCTGGTGACTCTGCCATCTTTGACCTCAGCATTTGTCATGAATTCAATGATCTCATTTCTGGCTAGCCTTCCATCCATCTGAAGGACCATGTCCTTCCAGCCCTGAACATCTAGGGTATCAACCAAACGAACCATTCCTAGTTTCACTAAGTCTTTCAATAATCTTTCCTTCAAAATCTTTCTTTTGCCAAATTTAGCCAGCTTGTCTTGTTTATCATCAGACTCACTTTCTTCTTCACCACTCAATTCCTTACCTTCAAAAACTCTAACTTGTTTTTTTTTCACTGCAGACCTTGTCCTTTTGGCCAATGAAGGTTCAACATCCTTAGACACAGATGAAGACTTCTTGGAAGAAGTCTTGGTTTTTTTGGGCTTGGGGTCTGAACCTCCATTGTTGTATAGTCCTCCTGATGGACCTGTTCTATCTCCTCAACATCAACAGCTTCTGAGGACTCTGCAACCTTACCTTTTCCTTTATCTATCCTCTTCTTCTTACTCTCAGCCAAAGCCTTTTGTAGTTCACTCTCACTCTGTTTCACCCTACTTCTTGTGGCTCTTCCCTTTGGTAAGGGAATTTCAGTAGGTGCTGGGGAGGAAGTCTTTCGTTTCTTTGAAGGTTTTGCAACACTGGGGGCTTTTGGTGTTGGAGTTCTCATTTTCTTTGGATCATAACTGACACCTACTTTCTTTAGAAGGTCTACTAGGGTCTCCATAATAGATGAACCAGGTTCATCTGCCTGTGAACTTAGATTAACCAACCCTTCAGCAGCTTCCCCTGAACCACTTCACCGTGACTTCTTGCCACTTTCTTCCACATATGCATGTTCGACCCCACAAATAACTGGTACCATCACTTCAGAAGTGGGTGAAGAACTAACCACTCTTTTCCTTGTTCCCCTCACATCAACACATACACCCTCTCTCTCTCTCTTTTTCTTTTTCAATTTTCTTTTTACCTTCTCTACTTCCCTATTCACTCAATTCCACATTCCTGACAGACCCAACCAAAACAAACCTATTTTCTAACTTTTCAATCAAAGCAGATCTTACCTTAGAAGGGGAGTTTTGAGCCTTCTTAGAGTCAGAAGACCCAGTTCCTTCCCCCTCACTAGCAGATTTGAATGAATCGTCTGAGTTCTCAGAATCTTGGTCTTGGCTTGACTTCAATTTCTCATTCAATTTCTCATTCAATTTCTTTGAAAGAACACCAGTTGCCACCGTCTTTCGAGCAAGCATTTTTACTCGCCTTCTCCTAGGTTGAGTGGTTGTGCTGGGTGGAGGTAGTGTGGAGGAACCAAAAGGGGAGGGTGGTGGAGGAGTGCTTGGATTATCTTGAGGATTCGACTTTGTAACTGACTTCTTGAGAGAATTTGTGAGTTAGGCTTTTGGAAGAGAGAACAATTGAGAGTGAAAAGGATTTTTAACGGTTTGAAATAGTGAGGGGACAGATGGTAATGATAGGTATTTAAAGAAGGAGACCTATTTAATGACTAATGGTAGCTTTTAGCAGTCAATTAGAGGTCTAATCAACCTCAAATTGCAGGTTGAATGAACAGTTAAGCTTTCCTAGATTTTAGGCATTTTATATGGTAAGAACTCTAGTAGAGACGGAACTGGTTCAAAAAATAAACGGATAGGATTTTCTTATGTATTTGACAATAGGTAGGACTCTTCTCATGATTTAAATATTTATATTTCTAATTGTGCAGAGTATAGAAAACATACCTCATTCTTTCAGATGACCAATACTGATGAACCAGGTTCTTCATTTAGGATTCTCTTGATCATGCCTCAAATTACCATAATAGAGAAAATTTTGTTAGAGATCAGTGAGTCATATCAACATATGTCATAGGAGTATACTATTTACAGTATGAAACTGAGTAAAAATTAATCTAGGTATTTACACAAGTTCCAGATTTCCTAGCCAAATTTTTTTTTTTCATTTTTTTCAATGTGCATTCTGAGCTTGTCCAATTAGGTGATCTTAATCATCCTTAATTCTAGCATGTTCCTTTCAAAGCTTTCTCTACTCAGTGCTTTAGTAAAGATGTCAGCAATTTGTTTATTAGTAGCACAGAATTCTATGGTAATCAATCCTTTCTCATAGTTGTCCCTTAAGAAGTGATGTCTAACATCTATGTACTTAGTCATCTTATAATGAACTGGGTTATTTATCATACTTATAGCACTAGTGTTATCATAAAAAATAGGGATGCAACCAACTTCAATGCCAAAATCTATCAGTTGTTGTTTGATCCACAGCAGTTGAGCACAACAAGAGGCAGCAGCAACATATTCAGCCTCTGCAGTGGATAAGGCCACTGAATTCTGCTTTTTAGTGGCACATGATACCATGCATGAACCAAGAAAATGATCCATACCTGAAGTGTTCTTCATTTCCACAAGGAAACATGCATAGTCAGCATCAGCATATCCTACTAGATTAAAGTTACTACCTTTAGGGTACCAAAGACAAAGATCAGTAGTGCCTTTCAAATATCTCAGTATCCTCTTGACAACAGTCAAGTGAGATTCCTTAGGATTTGCCTGCAAACGAGCACAAAGCCCTACACTAAAAACTATGACATGTTTGCTAGCAGGAAGATATAAAAGTGAACCAACCATATCCCTATACAACTTCTGATCAATAGATGAACTAGGTTCTTCTAAGTCTAATTTAGTAGCTATTGCAATGGGTGTGTCTATTTCTTTTGATTCATCCATTTTAAACTTCTTAATCAACTATTTTGCATATTTCTGTTGATGGATCATGCTTCTATTTGGGTTTTGTTTGATCTGTAAGCCTAAGAAAAAGTTAAGTTCACCCATCATACTCATTTCAAACTCACTCCCCATTAATTTGGCAAATTCCTTACTCGGTTTGTCAATGGTTGCCCCAAAAATTATGTCATTAATATATATTTGTACTACAAGAAGATCCTTACCTTTTTCCCTCAGGAATAGAGTACTATCAATTTTACCTCTCTTGTAGCCATGTTCAAGCAGGAATTTGGACAGTCATTCATACCATGCTCTAGGAGCCTACTTGAGTCCATGGAGAGCCTTGTCTAATTTGTACACATGTTTCGGACACTTCTTGCTCTCAAACCCTGGAGGTTGTTTGACAAACACTTCTTCTTTTAGGTAGCCATTTAGGAAGGCACTTTTGACATCCATCTGATGAAGAGTAAATTCCATATGTGTTGCAAAGGCTATGAGGAGTCTTATTGCCTCTAGTCTTGCAATTGGAGCAAATGTCTCATCATAATCTATGTCCTCCTCTTGGCTATAACCTTGGACTACCAGCCTTGCCTTGTTCCTTGTAACTGTTCCATCTTCATCAAGCTTGTTTCTGAAGACCCATTTAGTGCCAATTACTGATCTATCCTTGGGTCTTGGAACTAGATGCCAAACTTGACTTCTCTCAAACTGATTGAGTTCATCTTGCATTGCATTTACCCAATCTACATCCTGCAAAGCCTCAACAACATTGTTAGGTTCAATAAGAGATAAGAAAGCATCAAAAGCAAATAGATTCTTTAATTGTGATCAAGTTTTAACTCCAGATGTTAGATCAGTAATTATGTTCTCAATGGAATGAGAACTTTGATACTTGTAAGGTTTCACAACCAACTGGTTTCTGTTTGATATTTCTCCCATGTTCTGTTGCTGGGAATAGGCTCATGGACATATTCCATTAGGGGATTGGTTTCAGTTCTTCTTTGTTCAGTTCCCCCTATCAGGTTGCCCTAGATGGAAGAACCTATTTCATCACATGTTCCTTCTTTTGGTGCACCTTCAGCTTGAGCTGTGACTTCACTCAGTTCTTTTACCAGCCAGTAGCTTCTTCTTCATGTTCCTGTCTCTCAGAAAGAATGTTAGTTTTATCAAAATTTACATGTACACTTTCTTCTACACACAAAGTTCTTTTGTTGTACACTTTATAAGCTTTGCTATGTGAAGAATATCCCAAGAATACTCCCTCATCACTTTTGGGATCAAACTTACCCAGGGAGTCCTTTCCATTATTGTGCACAAAGCATTTGCATCCAAATGCCCTAAGATGGGATATATTTGGTTTTCTCCCTTTAAGTAACTCATAGGGAGTCTTCTCTACAAGAGGTCTAGTCATGTATCTATTAATGATATAACATGCAGTATTTACAGCCTCTGCCCAGAAGCTATGGGGCAGTTTACTAGAAAGAAGCATAGTCCTAGCCATATCTTCAAGAGTCATATTCTTTCTTTCAACTACTCCATTTTGTTGAGGAGTCTTAAGGGCAGAGAAATTATGATCTATACCATGCTCATCACAAAATTCAGCAAACTTAGCATTTTCAAATTCAGTTCCATGATTTGACCTAATTGATGCAAGTTGATTACCTAGTTGTTTCTGAGTTTTTCTAACAAAGGCAGTAAACATGTCAAATGCTTCATCCTTAGATGTTAAAAATAATACTCAAGTAAACCTAGAGTAATCATCAACAAGTACCATTATATATTTCTTACCACCTCTACTCAATATTCTCATTGGACCACAAAGATCCATATGAACCAGTTCCATCGTCCTGGTTGTGCTTACCATTTTCTTGCTTTTAAAAGATGATCTTACTTGCTTCCCCCTTGCGCATGCCTCACAAACTTTGTCTTCCTTGAACTTGATGTTGGGTAACCCTATCACCAGGTCCTTGGAGACTAATTTGTTGAGTTGATTCAGACTTGCATGACCAAGTCTTTTGTGCCACATGAGGGGATCATTGTCCAATACACTTAAGCAAGTGAGTTCATTTTCTGAAAGAGTGGACAAATCTACAATGTAAATATTATTAACTCTTTTTCTCTGCAAAACAATCTTGTTAGTGGTAAAATTAATCACAAAACATTTTGTAGAGGTGAATGCTACCATATTACCTCTGTCGCACAGTTGTGATACACTGATTATGCTATATTTCAAGTCATCTATCAAGTAGACATTCTTAATGGAGTGTGAGTCTGTCTTACCTACCTTTCCAACCCCAATGATCTCACTTTTCTTGTCATTTCCAAAGGAGACATTACCTCCTTTTAGATTCTCAAGTGAAAGGAATTGGTTCTTACTTCCAGTCATATGCTTTGATCAGCCACTATCCATGTATCATATTTGGCTACTTCCCTTCACTTGGACATGCAAAACGAAATCAGGGGTCAGTCTTAGGAACCCAAATTAGTTTGGGTCCCTTTCTATAGGCAAAGCGGTGAATTAAATTCCTTTTGGGCTATCCAGGAAGCTTATTTTTCTCTTGAACAAATGTTTTGTTCTTTTGACTGGCCTTTTCTTTTGTATTACATTAACTTTTGTAATGACCAGTCTTGCCACAGTGTGTGCAGATTTTGTTTTCAGGAAGTGTGATGTATTTGCTTTTGGTATCCCACTTAGATGCTGGGGTCCTATATCCAAGTCCTCTCTCGTTGCTACAGTAGTGCTCTTGTAGCCAGGATAGTGCATCAGAGGACTTATTCTATTTGCAAGTTCTATCTAGTTCATGCTTCACCTTGCCTAGATCTTCTTTTAGGACTCTTATCTGCTCATCTTTCTTGTACAACTCATCTTTCATTTTTCCTAGATTATCTTCTAAGGTAAGTTGTGTGTGATCAGCTTTCTTCTTACTTGTTCCTAATTTCAGTTTTAAATTTTCAGGCCTAAGTTCTAAGACACTAGTGTCAAGTTCAAGAACCTGGTTCTTCAACTCAGCATTTTTGTTGTCACTTTCACTAGCCCTAAATTCCATATTTTTGCATTTGTCTTTTAGGATCACACATTCCCTAGACAATTGTTCCTTCTCATTTTTTATGACCTCAGACTCATCAATGAAATCTATCAATAATTCAGATAGCTTTCTTTAGACAAAAATTTAATCTTGTCTTTGAGATGAATTACACTTACCTCTTGTTTATCGTCTGATTCTCCAATGGCCATAAGTGCTTGTTCATCTCCAGCTTCATCTTCTGAATCCTCATCTAAGGTTTCTCCCTAAGCAACAACCATAGCCTTTGTTGATCCTTTGTTCCTTTTGGGTTGAACCTGTTCCTTCTTCTTGTTTCTCCGTTCAGCCCTTTCCTTCTTCCATTCAATTTCCCACTGGGGACAATTTTTGATCATGTGGTCAGTCTTACCATATTTATAGCAGCCCTCATTGGTCTATTTTTCAGGAGCCCTTGGTTTGTTGAAGGTTTCACCTCTTGAAGAACCCTTTCCTCTCATTATGTACTTCTTGAAATCCCTTGTGATCATTGTCATTTCATCATTCTCTAAGTCTGCACCTTTAGCTATTCTGAGAGCCAGGCTTCTTTCCTTCTTGGGTGCATCCATCTTCATGGTTTACCTTCTTAGTTCATAGGTAGTAAGATTTCCAATCAGCTCATCCAACTTGAGGGTAGCAATATTCTTTGATTCCTGAATAACCGTGATTTTGCTTTCCCAAGTTACTGGCAAGACCCTTGTCAAGATTTTCTCAACCTTGTCTTCTTCAAGGATAATTCTTCCAAGAGACTTAAGTTCATTTGTTAGTGTTGTGAACCTTGTGTACATGTCTTGGATGGTTTCTCCTTCCTTCATGGTGAAATTCTCATATTGAGAATATAGCAGTGTTCTTCTTGATCTCTTTACTTGAGGAGTTCCTTCATGGGCACTTGTAGGGTGTCCCATATCTCCTTAGCAGTGGTACAATTTTGAATCCTGATGTACTCGTCTCGACCTAGTCCACACACAAGCCATTTTTGGCCTTGGCATTCTTTTCCCATTTCTTCAAATCTTCAGCAGTACAGTCAGCTTTTGTCTTTATCAGGCTCACTCCTTCAGCATTCTTCTTTGTAGTAGCCAGGGAACCATCAGTAACAATGTCCCAGAGTTCATAGTCTTCTCCTATGATGTGGTCTCTCATCCTGTTCTTCCACCAGGAATAGTACTGGCCAATAAAGAGTGGAGGCCTAATAGTGGATTGCCCTTCCCAGTTTCCAGGTGGTGCACTCATCTTGATCTGTTCCTAAGGTGTTAGCCTCTTCAAGGATAACCCGCTCTGATACCAATTGATGTTTTAGACTTCAATACCATACAAGAGGGGGGTGATTTGTGTGGTACCTAATTTTCGCTTAACTTGATTATAGAAAGACTTGGTTCTTCTATGTGTTCCAACTACTACTGTTGTAGAATAATAAGTACAAAAAATAAAGAACACAGAGATTTTACGTCGAAAATACCTGACTCAAAAGGTGAAAAAATCATGACCTACCTTCCAGTAGGATTTTCCCAAACTCTCCACTAAAATCACTGAGCCAAAAACTGCATTTACAAAAATACTTTTGTAAACCTAGGATTAACTCTAATCTCTTTGTTGCACACAGCCTCAACTGTTGCGACAACTTCAAGTTAACTCTAACTTGAAAACTCTACGTACCTAATACAATTGCTTCTAAATAAGCTGAAAGGTACAATGTAAAATCACCTACTACAATTGAACTAGAATAAAAGATAGACACTTGGAGCTGGTTCTTCTATCTAGTTCAAGTAGCTTCAGAATTGTACGCTTGAATCACTAATAAATTGCTTGCAAAATTGCCTTGCTATTTTCCTCTCAATTCACGTTTAACTTCTGCTTATGTGCATTACCTGTAAAAGAGAACAACACTGATATTTAAGGATTAGTAATTAGAGATTGACTAGGATATAGATGCTACTCTTCCATGGTGGAAGAGTTCTAGTTGATCTCATATTTTAACTCTATCTTCTTCCTAAACTGTGTTCTCTTTGTGTAAGGAGTCTTTCTCCTTATCCAATATGCAACCTTTTCGATCATGATCAGGAGATATTACTTCTGATAAGTTAAATTTATCTCCTTCATGTGCATCTCATATGTTTAGGTTGATCAAGACTGTGCTTCACAAGATGGACCTGGTCCATGTCTGAGTTTTTTTGTCAGTCTTCAAAACTTCACATTTACTTGGACCAACACATTGAGTTCCTAACATCCTTCTCATTGTATGGCTGAACCAACTATAACTTCTATTATACTATTAGTACTGTTCCATTAAGCAAAAAACTTATAAATTTTCTTGTTCTACTATGGCCTTTCTGCCTCAGTAGCTCCTGATAGAATTCTACAAGTACGTTGGCAATAGCTATGGATTCATGTTGAATGTCACCATGTTTGTCCCTCAGCTCTGTAATAGCTTGTTGGAGCCTTCTATGCTTAATTACTGAGTAGAAATAGCTAGTGTTATCATCTCCTAGCTTCACCCATGTAGTTTTGCCTATTTGCTGGAAAAAAATTTCAGCCATATAGGACTTTTGGCTGAACTTCTGAAATGTTTCTTTCTCTAGTTACTTTAATGTGGGATCTTCTGGTTGTAGTTATGCTGATTTTTGTACCTGTGTCAATTCTTCCCTCAAATCATTGACTTCATCCACTATGCTTATGATCCCTCCGTTCTTCAATTTCATTAACTTCCCTTTCAATAGTTTCAACTTCCTCACCACTTGCAACATAATGCATCCTTCCACCCGTTGGTCCCACCCTACCTTCACTATCTCCAAGAAGTGGAAATGTTGTGACCATGTATACAGAACTTGAAAGGTCTCTTCCTCGGCAATGGAG